>NC_072791.1:225381350-226006350 GCF_028583425.1 Eublepharis macularius | reverse complement strand
TGCTTTCCATTCACGTCTGAATAGCAAAGATTACTCTGCGTATGCGTAGAGCAAACCTCTCTTCCCAGCTTCTGGTAATCAATGTCAAGCTGTATGCATATGGAATCAATAAGGCATGAAATTGTTTCTCCAGGGTGGATCCAGAGCTAATCTTAATAATGTTTCCGTTACAGCCCACTTTTCTGCAGTTAAATGACAGTTGCTGTTGTTTACAAAAATCAGCTTTGTTGTGACGTTTATGTGCTTTTGTATAGTACGATCGGTCTTGTATCTCAATTGTATCATATCTGGCTAATTGGATCCCCCAAAGCAAATATGCAGCACAATTTTTAAATAGTAGTGCAAGAATGATTTACTCAAAGGTTTCTGAGCATGGCATGTCACTTAGGGTAGTGTTCCAAAGAAGATATTAATAAGATTTTTTTTCCGAATGGATGAAAACTTAACTTTGAATGTTTATAAGGTCACACAGCCATGGATGAGTCAGTTAGTGGGAAGTGTATTTGTTAAACACATGTTGTTAATAAATGCAGGCAACAGAGTCCTTTCATTATGAAATATTCATGGATCTATTCCATATTTCATTGGCTTTGCCGCAATAATAATTAACGCCATCTTTATATATTCTGCATAAGTCCTTAGAAATGAATATGCTTACCAATCAGGCCATTCTAATACAAAATGATTTGAATGAAGGGGCAGGAATTGGTATAACTTTAGTATTGCACTCAGAGTGAATGCTAGTGCCATTTTCTTGGGCTGTTTGTTTGCACTTCTAGAATATGCTGTTGCTTCTGGCAGGATAATTGATCCTTCTTGTGGTAGAGCAGGAATTTTCAGATGCGACCAACTTGTACTATCCTAAGCACCTTTCTAAAGTTTCTCAGGAATGCACTTTAGAAGAGCAAGACTTCACTGCGAGTTGAGCAACATTCTTTTAACACCTGGGAATCTTTAAAATACCAAATAATAAAAGTCGGGATTATGCGAAACCAAGGGTTTGAGGCACATCCTGTGAGAATTCTTACTTTTCTTCTTTGAATATCAGATCCTTGGGGCTATAAATAAATAAGTAAAAATAAATAAATAAATAATCCATTATTGAAAGCTGCCTCAGCAACCTAAGTGGGCGTGCGGTTCTTTGGATCCCAGATGTTTGTATGGATGGATATGTCATGGTATGGATACTTCATGGATACTTCATTCACTCACATTCTGAGGGAACGATGTTATTAGCGTGCTGACCCTAACCTGTGTGTGTGTGTGTATGTGCTGTCAGGTTGCCTCAAACCTATGGTGACCCTATGAATGAAAGACCTCCAAACTGTCCTCTGTCATCAACACCAATCACCACTGTCCAGCTTTCATATCCTATACTTTTCCTATATCTAGGGGCAGGGCTTTTTTTGAGGGGGAACACTCTGGAACGGCGTTCCGGCAGCTCTGCCCACGTGATTCCTTCCTCATTCGGCCTTGCGGGATCTGCAGAGGAGGCTAAGCTGCTTTGTGTTCATTCTGCTTTCTTGAGTGAATGAGAGAGAGAGAGAGCAAGCAGATGCTGCTCGGGCCTAGTGCGGGCTCTGCAGAGGAGGTTAAGCAGCTTTGAGTTCATTCTGCTTTCTTTTCATTCCTCTGTGATTGAGAGAGAGAGAGCAAGCGAGCTGGGGCCCAGCATGGGCTCTGCAGAGGAAGTTCAGCTGCTTTGAGTTCATTCTGCTTTCTTTCCATTCCTCTGTGAGTAAGAGAGAGAGAGAGAGAGAGAGAGAGAGAGAGAGAGAGAGAGAGAGAGCAAACTGGAGCCGGCAGAGGCTCTGTAGAGGAAGGCTAAGCTACTTTGAGTCCATTCATTCAGGGGTTTCTGTGTATGTGTGTGCTGCTTTGAGTTCATTCAGTTTTCATTGAGGGTGTGGGTGGGTGGGGCTGTGTGTGTATGTGTGCAGCTTTGACTTCATTCTGCTTTCTTTTCATGGGGTTGTGGGGTCCTGTGTGCTGCTTTGAGTTATTCTTAGGGTTGCCAGCTCCAAATTGGGAAATTCCTGGAGATCTGGGGGGTGAAACCTGGAGAAAGTGGGGTTTGTGGAGGAAAAGGACCTTGGCATGGCATAATTCCATAGAGTCCACCCCCCAAAGTAGCCGTTTTCTCCAGGTGAATTGATCTCTGTGGCCTGGAGACCAGTTATAATTCCAGGAGATCTCCAGCCACTACCTGGAGGCTGGCAACCCTAGTTATTCTGCTTTCTTTTCATGGGGGTAGGTGGGGCTGTGCATGCGTGTGTGTTGCTTTCATTCTTTTGTTGACTGAAGTTGACATTATTATGGCTCCCATAGCTTATGAATGCAATCTGTTCTGTGTTAGTTAAATATATCAATTATGGTTATTTGTATTAGTTAAAATATCAGTTATGGTTATTCCAGTTTTATGCTAGGAATGGATAGTTGTGTCCAAGTCCAAGTCCCAGTCTTTCATCAATATATTCTTCAGCATATAGGTGTTCTTATGTCTTAATGGCTGTAACTCAAATGGTTCTCCCCACCCTCAGCGGATTAACATCACTGAAACTGCAGTGGACATATGGGTGTTAAGGAAGTTTTTATGAATATTGTTTGTCTGGGACATTGGAATATATATGAGCATTTCACAATGTCACAGCAGCTTAGCCATTGGTAAGGTAGAGTTGGCAGGCAACAACAAAAAAGCCATTTTAAACTAAGTATAAATCTAATGCAGCTAAAGTTGAGTATCTAATTTTGCATTGCTCCAGTAAAGCAAAACCCTCCCTGAAAATTTGAGAATTCAATATTCATTAGATTAGGAATTTCAGACTGTGGCATTTTGAGAAAGAATTTTGGATTTTTTTTTCTACGCTGGCAGAGGAAATTTGTTAGAATTTAGTTTTGTGAGATGGGTTTTGGATTTTTAGAGGCCCCCTCCTTGCATATTTTAAAATATGATTCCAAAGAAATGAAATGTTTGGGGAAAGGAATGGGAGATTTCACTTTTTGTAGAGGATACAGAAAGGAAAAAACCTTTTCTCATAATAGTGTAATTTTCCAAGCTTACTAACAGTTATCTCGTCGTAATGCGTTGTGCTGGGTTCCAGGAAGCACCTCTGGGAAGCGGCATCACTTCCGGGAGTGTCGTCATCACACATTTTTGGGAGCGCGCACAAGCTTTGTGCACGCACTTGTGGTAATACAGAGTTCCACCACCTCTTTTTCCAGAAAAAAAGCCCTGTCTAGGGGGCAGTTAGAAGTCTCCTTTCTGATCTACTGACTGGATTTTGTGGACCAGGGGTCCCAACCTCTTTGAGCCTGTGGGCAGCTTTGGAATTCTGATACAGGGTGGCAGGTGCAATTATAAAAAGAGGAGCCAACTATAAAGTGAGGTTAGGCATAACTCTAACAGTGATTCTTCATCATTTCAGGCAGAAGCTCTGCTTAAAAGGATGTCTTTTAAAATGAACATACAGTTTACAAAATATTTTCTTGTTTACATACAACTTACCTTCAGTCACACAGTGAAGATCCTTGTGCTGTGGCGGCAGCTGCTGCTGAAGCAAAGTTTTTCAAATCCTCTCAGCCAATCAGATTGCCAGTGGACAATCAGAAGCCCTGCTTGGGCCGAAACCTCACCTGACCCCACCCACTTTCTAAAAACACTCGGTGGGCACGATGGTATCCATGGGCACCATGTTAGGGACCCTTGTTGTGGACCGAGGAGCTTTAGCTGTCTGAAATGACAACAAAAGTTTAGGGTGATGGTCCTGGGTGAGGATTTGGTGACAAAACTGTAGGGTTTGAAGTGAAGCAGTTACAGTGCATTTTGAGGGGCGTTGTGGTATGTGCACAAGCCTGTGTAACGTCTTGGGCTTGTTGCCTTTATTTCTTGGATTATTCTGTTTCAGAACTTAGCACACTTTTAAAAATTACAAGTCCCCTCTTCCAGGATGAAGGCCACAGGGAGAATCCCCACCCCACCCAGGGGGCAGAAATTACCATCTGCCTCAAACTGCTGAGAACTGGAGCCTTGATCATCCGCAGCTCGGCTGGAGATCTTTCCAGAGTTCTGCAGAGATGTGGCTACTGGGCCTACATAAAGCCCCATCTCATCCAAAGGAACAGGCAGTTTGTGTCGTCTCTTTTTGGCGGTGCCATGGAAGCAGCCCTGGAAGGAATTTCTAATGTCAGTCCTTGTTGGTGGCTGAAATAGCTGGGGTTTTGTCTTTTCTAGGTGGTTGTTTTTTGCAAGTGAGCACTTTTGTGTAGAGTTGGTTTTTGGCTTGTTGGTAATTGAACATTTCTCTCTCATCACAACTGTGGCAGAAGGATTAGTGTGGATGTGGAAAGACAGCACTCCACCACTATGCAGAGAATAAGGAGGAATCCAAGGTAGCTGGCTTGAATAAGATGGGCAATTGATAGACGCTCTCAAGAGTGGGACAGGTATCTGTGCAAGATATGGTGCATCAAACAGAACTGCATGCAACTCAGATGGAAAACCTCCCTTACTCCTACCTCTCAATGCTAGGGGAATGGATTACAACTCATCAGGTGTCACACAAGGACAACATACTGATGTGTTTGTCTCTGTGTGTGCGTGCATGCACAATTTTAACTGAACTGCTGAAGCCAGAGTCTGTTTTCATTAATGTTGAGAACCCGCTGTACTTTTCCTGAAATATAGAAAATGTTTTCCACTTACCTTTAATGAACTTACAGTAAGACTGCTGTCAGCTGATCTTATGGTCCTTTAGCAATCTGGGATATTACATTCCTTAGAGAACTTTAATCTTAAACCTTGTGTAAACTATTAAGCTAATGAATTCCAGTTACATGGTTCTGATATGGTACCCAGGTTTTCACAAATGTTGCATGTCACAGTTAAAACCGTTTAAAAACGAGACTTCAAATTAATCAAAAATTTTAAATAGTTTTCCAGAATAATAAACTTTTTTATGTGCATAATAAGTAGTTTGTGTGCATTTAAACCAACATGAAATTTCAGCTTATTGTTAATGAATATTTTGGTTTGTTTATATTAGTGCTTTGACGCTGATAAAAGGAGTTTGGGGGACTGACCACCCATTATTGAATATTATCTACTTGAGTTGCTTTTAAAATTATTAGTGCAGTCCCAGGATGCCATCATATCGATATAATAGCAAACTTGAATGAAGGCTACCTAAACATCTAGAATGATTTGCTGTCATCTTTTCCTATTGGAAACAGAGGTCATAATTAGATTTGTTTAGGTGAAGAAGTTTCCAGAACCATCTAGAAGGCCTGAATATTGTATGTAGAACTTATTACCAAGCAGTATTTTAGTGTTACTTATAAATATTTTAAGTAAATTGCCATTAGTAAATGAAAGCTAATTCCAATTAAATCAGGTACAATAGTTCCACTTGCAGTACTGCTCATATTGGCCAAGAGCCATCCAAAGTGGGAAAGTTCAGCACATGCTAGATGGTAGCTCATGTCTAACAGCATAAATATCAAAGACTAGCAACAAAGCCCATTGTGGGAAAAAAATACAACAGGCTCTAGCAAGGGGAAGGAGGGCAGGCGGGCATTGCCTCCTGCTCCGCGCCTGCTCCTGATCAGGTGGAGGCAAGGGGCGGGTATTGCCACCTTCTCTGCTCCTGGCCATGGGAAGGCATGAGGGCGGGCATTACCACCTGCTCCGCTCCTTATCCCAGCCAAGTGAAGGCAGGCGGGGGGAGCATTACAACCTGTTCCGCTCCTGATGCCGGCCAGGTGAAGGCCGAGGGCGGGCATTGCCACCTGCTCTGGTCCTGATCCTGGCTGGGTGAAGGAAAGGGGCAGGCATTGCCACTTGCTCCGCTCCTGATCCCGGCCTTGGTTTCCTGCTGTAGCAGCACCCTCTGGAGGCACACCAAGGTAGGAAGTGAGTTGTTTGGAACACGCTTATATAGTAGAATGTATATTTTCATGCTTCTTTGTAATTGCTTGAGGACTGTTGTCAGTTGATAAAAGTACACTTTCTATTAACCTCTGTCTGAAAGAGCTTATCAGTATGTGTTTGAGACTGCAAAATTTGGCACTCAGATTCACAGCCTGATCTTGTGGATGTTTACTTAAATCCCACATAATTCATTGTGTCATTCTCAAGTTAAGTATGGTTAACATGGCAGTTTGGGGTTGGTTTGTTTTTGCTGTTTTGAGACTGCAGACTTAATTAACTTTGAAAACACAGAAGTCTTCAGTAGAGGTTAATTGGATTTAATTCCAAAGTTTTTTTTAAAAAATGTCTTGTGTCATTAACAGCTGAAACTTTGTATCATTTGCAAAATTAACATGCTTTTTAATTGTACTTATGTGTATTCTTTCTAGATTAAATTGCACACATATTGGGTGATTTCTCAACATGAATCGTGCTTTTAGCAGGAAGAAAGGTAAGCCCAGTTTGACTTGCATTGTGCTGGACAAACAAAAAGTAAAGGAGAACCAAGGAAGTCAAGGAGAGGCGTACCTCAAAGTGTCGCTGGATGGCAAATTGATCCATAAAAGGATGCCACCCCGCAAGTTTCCAAGAGTGGGTTCAAAGGGATTGGGAAACATTCAGCATGGAAGCTGAACTCTGGGAAAGCACCCTTTTAAATCAGGAGCAACTCTGACTATTCTGTAAGAAGGTTTTTGTTGAAAGGCATCTGGCAGTGGGCTTTTATTAATAAACTCTCCCATCTGGCATCAATTTGAGGTTTGCCTTTATTATCCCTTACATCTCTGTTATATTGGAAAAGCAGACATTGTTTATGAATAAAAGTCCTCATTTTAGTACTACAGACAAATTGTGTCAAAACTGGGGAAAGAATTGCTTTTAAAATGAGTCCTATGTTATCAAGAGACTTCTGTTTAGAGTGGGATTCTGAGTGTCTGTGTTGAAGCTCAGATTCTGTTTCCTGCATTTGTAATAAAGCAGATGGCATCTAGAAAAAGCAGAGTCTTTCTTTTTTACTGCTGTTGGTTCATTCTGTTATTTGTTCCCATTGAAATCCTTTTTAACAGTAGAATGTGCTGCACTCCAATTGCGTGCACAGAAATTAAGTGTGTGTTGAAACTTGTGTTCCGTAGACCCCCCCTAAACTCGTGTTTAAACCTCTTCCCCCATCAGAGTGATATGTTTATATTTCTGTTCATGAGATTGCTTGTGGACTTTGCTGTCTTTGAATTATAAGAAAGATCCCTTTAATGTTTTGTTTTCTTTAAAAAACAAGGAACAAAGCCTTTTAGACATGCCATTTTTTCCTCCAGATGTGTATCTGTAAAGTAGTGATATTCCATGTGCAGTCCTTATGTTGTCCATCATACTGCCTGTTGACAGTAATGGAAATGGCACTCCTGACTTCTGTGACTGCACAGTGTAGAATTATATCTGGTCAAAGCACAACCACTTTTTATATAATTATTTGTCTTGAGATATTAAAGTCCTTGTAGTTTCAGATGGATAGCTGTGTTGGTCTGTAGTAGAAGAGCAAGATTCGGGTCCAGTAGCATCTTAAAGACCCGCTGGATTTCCAGGATATGAATTTTCAAGAATCAAAGCTCCCAGGGAACCCCCAGGGAGCTTTAACTCTTGAAAGCTCATACCCTGGATCTGTAGTTGGTCTTTAAAATGCTACTGGACCCTAAAGTCCTTACACAATAGTAAAAAGTCCAGTAGCACCTTTAAGACTAACCAACTTTATTGAGGCATGAGCTTTACCTTACGTGAATTTACCACTTTGGAGTGGTGCACACGTGACGCTCTGATGCTAGTTTAGAGTGGAGTTGTACAACTGGCTTCACTTCCTGGTTAAAAATGTACATGGTTAGCACTGTGTGAGGATAACAATTGGAAAAAGTGAGGAATTTGAATCATAGTAAGGGCTGGGGGACAGAGCATACAATTCTCTGACCCAGTCACTTAACTGTGGTTGAGGAATCTGGAGTGGTATTTGTGCTGTGGTTCACGTGGAGAGATTTTTGTATGAAAGCTGATACACTATAGTGGCTAGCTAAGATGAATTTCTCAGTGGCAACACTACTATCTCAGTGGCTTACTCTGCAGGCTGCAATGTTGAAGTAATAATTCTGGTCCATTTTATGAAATGCTAGTGATTGGATCCACCTCCTCGTGGCAAGAGGAGGGCACTTTTGTTTCTACATATTTCTTCCTCTCACTGCACCCCACCCATGCCATCTCTAACAGGAATCATGATGACCTTTCAGGAATGGGTTTTTGGGTAGCGCAAGGCCAGCAGCACAACGGGGGAGTGTCAAAGGCCTGTTCCACGAGCAGAGCTTCTATTTGCCTTTCTCTGGATCGAAGCCTGTGTAAGCGCTGAGAATTTTGCCTGGCTTCCCATTTCTGTCTGCTTCTACAGTGCAAATTCAGAACAGCAACAATACTGTGTAGGCGCATTTGTTATATAATTCTACACTTCAGGTTTGAATAGTACTGCAAACTACCCACAGATTTTGGAAGGATGGCCAGAAAGTTAAGGCAAAGCTTTCACAGGAACAGACTGCGTGTAGCCACATCAGTCCAAAGCAAAGCCCTGTAATGCATTTTAATTGGGACCAGATGAAATAACACAAAACAAAGTGCAAGCATTCCAGTCTTCCAGAATTCTTCGTTAAGCTGGAGGTTTAAAAAAAGGAGGGGGGAAGAGAAGACGCATCTCTCAGGCCATGATTTTATGATATTTCCTTGTAAGCGTCCTATGGGAAATACTGAGCAAGCTTGCAAATTTTAAATGGTTCTGGTGTTAGGCTACATCCATACCCTTTAGCATAGAAGAAGCAAAAATGTATGGATCCCATAGAAATCACAGAGGCCAGCGACTGATCAAATGTCAGTGTAGCACCAAACAGAGCACACATGATCCTGAAAAAGCTGAGGGTGGTGGGGAAATGTGGTAGTCGTTTGCGCTTTGCGTGTGTGTATGGGGGGCACTAATCCCAGTTAAAAGTATGAAGTAACCAGAGTTAGCTTTCTTTCTACAATCTGGGATTAATCTTGTGCTTAATGTAAGTGTAGATTCTTGGTTGAATCAGTCATTCATAAATAAAAATAATATAAACTGCTGCCAAATTATTGTCTGAAAAAACCTTACTGTTTATTGTTCCATCATTATGACTGCCGATCTGTTTGGAATAAGAGGGTTTTTGCACTTGTGCGATTTTGGAAAGCTTCATGGGTGTTGTATTCCCTCTTGTCAGTTTGGTGTAATGGTTAAGAGCAGCAGGACTCTAATCTGGAGAACCGGGTTTGATTCTCCACTGTCCGCTTGAAGCCAGCTGGGTAACCTTGGGTCAGTCACAGCTTCTTGGAGCTCTCTCAGCCCCACCCACCTCACAGGGTGATTGTTGTGAGGATAATAATAACACACTTTGTAAACCGCTCTGAGTGGGTGTTAAGTTGTCCTGAAGGGCAAATGTAATAATTATGTAATTAATTATGTAATTAATTATGTTATTATTGCATGCTTTTCACATCTTAAAAAAATAAAGTAAAATATGTAAAAATAAAGTTGTGCAGTACTGTGAGTAGCCCCACAAAAAAAAAAACTTTGAAAGTGAAAGAACCAGGATTGTACTGGACAAAACATCTTCCTCATGATCTCAGACCGGTAACGGAGGTTGGCCTGTTCCAGAAAAGCCCTTGCACTTCCTACTAGGCCACAAACAGGGTCATAAGCCAGGCCTTCTCTCATTGGGCTGCCTTCACATGCTGAAGCAACTAAAAGCACACATAGCTAGTATGCAGCCCCAAAACTTTTCACAAGTCATTTGAGCTGTTTGCCACTGAACTGAACAAATATGGGATCAGCTCACCCAAACTGCAGGTCAACAACCCAGGTACCTTTGATGTTGAACACATTCACTGTAAAATTTGTGTCATGGATAACCATAAAATCCAGTATTTACATCAAGATGCTCTAAGCCACTGATCCCTCCTAAAGGAATATCACCGACCTCACTGAACATAATAAAACCCAATTATAATTAATGTAACAACAAACCCTTTGAAAAATGGGACACACCTTTCTCTTGCAGAGCGATGCGTGATAAAAATGTTTTAACTAAACAATTCAGTTCAAATAAATGTGCTGCAAGCCGTTCTAATGGATAAGCCATCCTAGAGAGTTCTAAAGAGCAGTGTGGCGAACACTCTCCTTGGCACAGTTCTTAGAGCCAAACTACAAGTGACGTCTTACACAGGTTGGACACTAGTCGGCTTCCCTCAAGTTTTGATGGGAAATGTAGGCATCCTGGTTTTACAGCTTGGCTCTCCATTACAGCTGCAAGACCAGGATGCCTACATTTCCCATCAAAACTTGAGGGAAGCCGACTAGTGTCCAACCTGTGTAAGACGTCACTTTTAGTTTGGCTCTTAGTTCCTCCTCCACTGACCCCTGTCTCAGGTCGTCTGCTTTTGTCTATTTCTACTCCAGTTTGGTTTCTTTTGGGTTTCTTCTTTGGTTCAAACAACATGCCTAACTTTGCAGAGGGGTAACTAATCCAAATAAGCTGTTACCATCTCTGCTAATATTTGTGTTTCATATATCAGATTTGACTGTGTATTCAAATTTGACTGCATTTGAAAGTTTAATAATCTGCATGTTTTCACAAAACTCTGTTTAGGTGGTATTGTAAAGTTTGGCTGTTTTGATTGCTTTTGGACTGCAGTTAGAGAGCTTAGATAAGCATGGTGTATAAAAACTCGGTTTCTTCCCACTCCGATTTGGGTGTTCTTATAATGCAGAGATCTGTAAGAAAAAGATTAATGTCGGTAGATCTTCCAATAGCTTTTGTTGCTTTATCAAATGGTGTGTGTGTGTGTGTGCGTGCGCACATGCGCAAAAAGATTAGTCTCTTATTGCCCTTGGGAAAAGCCATCAAGTGTGATGGATTGTGATTGTCTGTGCACTTCATTTTTCCCTTTATCCTTAGACTTCTTTAGTGTTCTCTCCAGTCTCTGCTTTATCTGCATGCATTTCATGTGTTGCCATTGGTTGACTTGCTGTGATGTCACAACAGGAATTTGCAGCATCTCTGTTGACTAAGCTTAAGAGCAGCTGGTTGTTATGGATGATTAGGGGTCTTAGAGCTTTAATTCCACGGTCCTTGAGGGACTTCTGATGGAATTCATTGATAGAAGTATACCTTGGGCTACCAAAAGAGACAAGAACCTGAGAACATTTTTAAAAAATCAGCCAATGAATTTGTAACTGAGGAGATACATGAATCTAGAACTTCTTAGATTGCACCTCATGCGTACTAAGGTAGCTCTCATCATAAACAAGTTAATATACTGAATGGTAGCTGATGGCGCCTTTTATCTTCATACTTACAACAACTGTAGAGAAATATTTCTAACAGTGCAATCCTAAGAAGAGTTGCTCTAGTCTAAGCCCATTGAAATCAATGGACTTAGACTGGAGTAACTCTGTTTAGGATTAGATCCAGAGAAGTTAGCTGTGTTAGTCTGTAGTAGCAAAATAGTAGAGAGTCCAGTAGCACCTTTAAGACTAACCAGCTTTATTGTAGCATAAGCTTTTGAGATCCACAGCTCTCTTCATCAGATGCATCTGATGACCTTAAAGATGCATCTGACAAAGAGAGCTGTGGCTCTCGAAAGCTTATGCTACAATAAAGTTGGTTTTTCTTAAAGATGCTACTGGACTCTTTACTATTCTGTTTAGGATTGCACTGTGTTGGAAGAGAAGTGTGTGACTGTGTCATTTAAACATTACTTCCTTTTGCCAATGCAAGCCCCTGAAACTCTGAATATTGTTAAGCTTCTTTGAAAATCTGGCTACTGCCTTATTAGCAAGGAATTGAATATGTTATTGCCAATAGTAAATTAAAAACATGTTGTCATTTTAATAAGCTACCAGATAAATCCATTTATAAAGGGCTGCTACTTTGCAAAAGAATAAGATATTCTGTGCAAGAAAGATAAGGCTTTTAGTATCTTGGCAAAAGAATGTGCTTCTGTTTCTCTGTGGATCATTGCTCGGAATGCTGACAGGAAAACACTTACATATTAATTATTTTTAATCAGGTATAGTTAGTTGGAGAAATTATCCATGCATACCTGAAGACTAAAATATACCAACAGTTTTTTTCCATCATGTGAAATCCTAATTCTCTGATAACTATATTATTTATTTAAAAGTTGTTAGAAACACTTGAACCACAGCCTGTTTTCATAATATAAGGTTACTAATAAGGGAGGCAGATTCCACACCTCATTACAGGAAAGACTGGAACAATGTATGACCTTAAAGAGTATCCTACTGTATAAAAGAGTAAGCGTGTCCTAGACAACTCACTTCCTACCCTTGTGCATCTCCAGAGAGCACTGCTGTGGCAGAAAACCCAGGCTGAAATCAGGAGCAGAGCAGGTGGCAATGCCCACCCCCCGACTTCACCCAGCTGGGATCAGGAGCAGAGCAGGTGGCACTGCCCGCCTGCTCCCCTCCTCTTTCTAGAGCCTGTTATATTTTTTCCCCCAGCAAGCTTTGTTGCTAGCATAATATGCTTTCAAGGGTCATGAAAGGCAATCAGTTTTTTCCCAGATTACAGAACTAATCTTCAATAATGTTTTCTTGACCACCATTATGTCCCTAAATTAGTCGTGCATTTGGTGATTTGCCTTCCAGCTTAGAGAAAACTAATGGAAATAAATGTCTGATCTAACTCAGTAAGTCCTAAACTGTATTTTGTGAGATGAATTTAAGTGTCCTTTGCAGCCAACTGAACTATCCACAAGGGATGGTGGTGAGTCTGCATAGTTCACTCTTCTGACTTTGCGTACTTCCCATCTGAACTCAAGTGGGTGGCATTGATCAGTTTGGCCATTGTAGGATACTGCAATCTCTCAGGAATATGCTGAGGGTTGTCTTGAATAAACCAACTATAACTTTATTCAGAAGAAACAAAGAAAAGGACCCTACGAGAGTCCTTCACAGCAGCTTGCCTAGCCAGCCTACCCAGAGCCATATGTAAACCCTGAGCTGGAACTGCTCCAGAATCCAGTGCCCTGGACTTCTAAATATGACAGTCATGTCTTGTGTAATCTCCCTGTATGAACTTCAAATTTTTTCATACTCTCAGTTTCTCTTTACTGTCACTTCCCATAACAAGGTAGTAAACCATTCTAGAGGTATTTTGGTTGTAGCCCTGATGCTGTGGAACTGGCTCCCAGTTGAAGCAAGAACCAGTGGCTCCTGTTAGCTTTCCGTAAGACCTGCAAGGTCATCCTCTTCAGAAAAGCCTTTGCTTAAAAGATATACTCTCGGTTTCAGAGTGGGCTGTCTGAAGGAGGCATGCATTTTCAAGCCATCCGTGGTCGGTCGGTCAGTCCTTCTTGGTGTAGTAATTTAGATATGTTTACGAGGCCCTACTGTGGAGATTTGGTTGTATCTATGTGATCTGCCTTGAGCCCATATTTGAGAGGAATGGTGACACAACATAGAAATTTTAAAAATAAATGGCCTACCACTACCAATATAGACACAGCAACATGATGTGCTCTCAGAGGAGGGCTACCCAGAATATGACTCATGCAAAAACATAGGAGGGTGGCCTTCTCTGAGATCAGTGGACTCTTACATTTACATTTTAAAAGTAAACCTATTTAGATGTAAGAGTGAAGTGTGTCTTGGCCATCAGAAATTTGGGAAACACAGATTGAATATGATTTAAGCCCCCATTGACAGAAGATGACGGTTTTTAGGTAGTGGGATACCTAGAAATCCTAGTTTCACACAAGATGTCCTACTGGCAACTTGTTCTCCTTACCACCTCTCAAAGAGGCAGAAGGAGAAAAATAAACCCAAAAAAACCCCCAATGGTATGACCTAGGGAAAACTCAGCACTGATACACCTCTCTAGGAATCACTGGAAAATTCTATGGTTTTACCACACAGGTTTTTATCATAGAGTTTCCAGCAATTCCTAGGTGGCTGTGATGTCACTTCCAGGTTTTCCTTGAAAGTGACATCACACTGACAGCACCTCCCTTGTCCCCTTCCCAAGACTTCTGCTGGTTGCCATTCCTAGAACAAAGTATGGAACAAAGAACAACAGCAAGTGGTACAGTGGGAAAAATTGTTTTATTCCAATATACTGCCCCTGTGCTTTTCGCTGATGCTTCTTCAGGAAGGGTCTGTATAATAATATAATATAATATCAGGTGCTTTCCCAGCAATAGTTTTTAAGAGAAAGTGTTGCTGTGAAAAGCACTTGATATTATTATACACACCCTCTAAAGAAGCGTCAGCAAAATGCGTAGGTGCAGTATATTGGAATAAAACAACTCCTTTTTCCACTGCGCCATTGCTTCCCCCCACTCCTTAGATCCTGTGAGAAGCCCAGTAACTAGAGATGGGCATGAAACGAACCACGGAACAAAATTCCGAACAGAACAGCTAGGTTCATTTTCAAAGAAACACTTTCTATGGGTCCACGTTTTTTACAGAACAAATGACTTTTCCTACTATTCCGTTCCGTTCCCTTGCTGGTCCGGGAAGCCAGACACTTTGTGCCATTCAATCCATCACCCAGGCAACGGTGGCAGTCTTTTGGTTGCCCCCAATCTGAGGCCTCCACACTTGATTGGCAGCTGTCCGTGTGAACTAGAGAGCTCCCACTCTGGCCCATCTAGCCAGGAAAAGGGCCAGCCCCTCAAAGTAGCTGCCAGCAGACACTCCAGTTTTTGCCACTGCAAAGAGAAAATGACAGGAAAGGGGGGGGGACCCATGGATCATGCCTTTCCCAGGGTTCAATCCCTCTGAAATCTGGGGGGTCTTTAGAGGACAATGAGAACTATGTCCCCTGCAAATCTGGTGGGTATTGGACATTGGGAAGGTCAGTTTGTAGCCCCTCAAAGTAGCTTCCACCAGAGAGTTCCATTTTTGCCACTGTGAAGAGAAAATGACAGGAAAGGGAGGGACCCATGGATCATGCCTTTCCCAAGGTTCAATCCCTCTGAAACTTGGGGGGGGGGCGCTTTAGAGGACAGCGAGGACTATGTCCCCTGCAAATTTGGTGGGTATTGGACATTGGGAAAGTCTTGTTTAGTTTGGCTGTGAGTGTGAAGGTGCCCGTTCTGGGCTCCCTCGAACCTCAAACCTTGAACTGGTTCGGAACCAGCTCAAGTTTGGCTAATTCATGGTTCGTGTTCCGTGAAAATGAACAAACCACGTGGTTCGTTTTTTCCCGTTCCGTGCCCATGTCTACCAGTAACTAATCTTAAATGAGGACTCTGATTTGGCAATCGGAAGAAGCTGTATGATTTTTAGCTAAATATTTTCTGTATGTTTCTCCTTTTCATGTTCTACTTCATTTTCTGTTTTAGGATGATCATGTACCATGGTAAGGCTTGATGAAAGATATTGATAAGTTAAGTGTGAACTGAGGGTATTCCAGGAATGATCCTACCACCTTCTATATCTTCCATGAAAAGACCATTAAGGCCCAGTGCCAAGTCTTTAATGTAATATGTGAAATTTCCCTAGAGTCTTTTTTTTTTTAGCGTGGAACCCGCAGTAATATATGCCACCGGCAGTAATATATGAAGTTGCAACGTCGTCCAACAGAGGTCCATCATTTCAAGGGGTTGAGGGGTGTCTTTATTTCAAGTCAATAGCCCTAGAAATAAATGCAAAATATCCTTCACCTGTAAATCCTGTACAAGGTTTCTGAATTTTTTCTTGCCCCTGGCAAATATAGATCTCATAGTCTGTTGACCTTTCTTTGAAGTATGACTAATTCAAGCAAAGTATAGTGTCCACAGGTAATTAACAAATTTAAGAAATTGCCAAAAAAGCAAATGAAGATATAGAATAGAAAGGTCACAGACAGTCGTCAGCATTATGGATAAATGCCATTCTCTAGCTCATGATGATTAGCTGACGGCCAGCCTTAATGCCAAGAGATGATTTGCCACCTTGAATAGTCGTGATTTATCGAAGTCATTCAGTGTATTAAAACTGTGCCAAAATGTTGTTTGGATATAAGATGAAGTAAACAGCACAGCAAGATGGATAGCTATTGGACTGGGGTGAATTATTTCCAAGTGAGACCAACAAGCCAACACCCAGGCATTTTCCATCGCATTGCAGAGCAAGAATGAAAACAAGATCTGACCAGAAGAATAAAGGATCTCATCAAAGGATACGTGCCCCACTCCTATCTTGATGAAGTTGAATTGTCAAAATAACATGGATGGCATATATACACCTGTAAAAAGGGATGATGACTTAGTGGTGGTGGAGAGTGCCCTAAAGTCATAGCTGACTCACAGTGACCCCTGGTGGGGTTTTCACAGCAAGAGACTAACAGAGGAGGTTTGCCATTACCTGCTTCTGCAACCTTGGTCTTTGCTGGAGGTCTCCCATCCAATCACTAACCAAGGCTGACCCTCCTTAGCTTCTGAGATTTGATGTCATAAGTCAGCCCCATACAGTTTAAAACAATAAAAACATTATAAATAAATATTTTAAAACATTATTCCATATGCAATAAAATTTCTCAGATGGCGGGTATAAGTATTAAAATTCAGCATTTTAGGCGCAGGGCTTAGTTCTTACATAATGACCTGTGTTACACTTTATGAGCTCCTGCATGGGTGGTGGACAGTCTTCAGTGGTGTGGCCAGCAAGAGGACAGCCTAGCCCCCACCAAATGCCTGGCGGAACATCTCCGCCTTGCAGGCCTGACGGAAAGATAACAAATCCTGCCGGGCCCTAGTCTCCTCAGACAGAGAGTTCCACCAGGTCGGAGCCAGGACTGAAAAGGCCCTGGCTCTGGTAGAGGCCAGACGACCTCTGGTAGACGGACCTCCCTGGGGCCAGGGACCATCAGCAACTGCTTATTAGCTGATCAAAGCAACCTCCAGGGAACATATGGGGAGAGGCGGTCCTGAAGGTATGCTGGACCCAGTCCACATAGGACTTTATAGGTCAACACCAAAACCTTGAACTGGACCCGGTACTCAACTGGTAACCAGTGCAGTTGACAGAGGATGGGTGTTATATGTGCCATGATTGGAGCTCTGGCAACCACTTGTGCAGCTGCATTCTGAACCAGCTGCAGTTTCTGGATCAAGCCCAAGGGAAGCCCTGCATAGAGCGAATTACAGTAGTCTAATCTGGAGGTGACCGTTGCCTGGATCACTGTCGTAAGGTCATGGGTCGACAAGTAAGGGACAAGTTGCCGAGTCCCACACCCATGGACCCCAGACCCACATACAGGACCTCCATCTTCATGGGATTCAATCTCAGCCGGCTCTGCTTCAGCCATCCAGTCACAGCTTCGAAGGCACGTTCCAGGACATCTGGGGCAGAGTCAGGCTGGCCATCCATCATCAGATACAATTGGGTATCATCTGCATATTGATGGCACCCAAGTCTGAAACTCCGTACCAGCTGGGCGAGGGGGCGCATATATACGTTAAATAGCAAGGGGAAGAGTATTGCCCCTTGAGGGACACCACACACCAGTGGATGGTGGGATGACAACTTTTCCCCCAGTGCCACCCTCTGTCCCCAACCGTGGAGAAAAGCGACAAACCACTGCAAGGCCATCCCTCATATCCCCACATCGGCAAGACGGTGGATCAACAGGTCATGATCGACCGTATCGAATGTTGCTGTTAGATCTAACAATATCAGCAGCGCAAACCCACCTTGATCCAGCTGTCTAGAATAAAATGATATTTTGCCCCCTTGCATTGGTGCTGAAGTCCAGTCCTGCACTTTGGGTCAAATAAGCCTCATTTTCTGGAGCATCTTCTGAAGAGAACCTGCCAGGCCCAGCTATTAATACGGTGTGAGGGGAAAGCCTGTGGGCTGCTAAAGCTGTCTGTGTAATTTGTTCTTCCAAATTTAAATGGCAACTAATATGTTAGTAACATAAGACAACTTTGGGATTGCATAATTTGTCTCTTGAGCTGGACTGGGTAGCTGGAGGGAGAGGGGGGCTTGGGCGTATCCCTCAATAACTGAGGTAGCAGCACAAGATGGGGCTGCCTGTGTCCTTTTACTGGTGTGCCCTTTTCATACTTTGGGCAAAACATTTACATAAAATCTCAATCCATAATATAGGGCATAAAACAACCAAAGTAAGCCTGTTTTTGTCCTAGTATCTCAGTGGAAAAGTGAAATGTGTTTTGAACAGCTTTGGATTGCTCAGTTTTGGATTGGGCTCCATAGGGGTTTAACATGGCCTTTATATCTTTTGCTAGCTATTATTAAAGGTGTCATTTAAGTTACTGTACTTTATTTCTATTTTTTATATTTATGAAATGCCAAAGTAATCTTAATATTAGTTGTTTTTAGGTTGTTGTTTTGGCATGCTGAGTTTTGTATATTATTTCAGAACAAACAAATAAGTGATGGGCTGTGAAGACCTGTTAAAATTAATTTTAGGGGAAATGGGTGAAGAAACACAGTCTTCTGGATTTCATTGTGAAACTCATTCATCCAATAAATTGAAAACACCCACTGCCAAATTCCTTTGCATAATCTTCAGCTGAACTTCTTAATGTAGTCCCCCCCCCCCCGCCCCGGGGGGTCTTGAATTTCAGAGCAGGCCTTCCTGTTGCATTGAAACTACATTATGTTGGGGCAGACACTCGATTGATGCTGTCCCTTATGTCAACAGCCAGCCCCCACCTCCATTTCTGCTTCTCTTTTGCTTTTCTCTGCATGGACATTGTAAAGAGAAGGCCTCTTGAAACTGCTATTTTTAATATTCAGGTCCCCACTGGAATTTCACACGTCTTCAGTGGCTTCATGGAGATGATTGAAAAGCCTTTTCATGTAGTAGCTGGAATTCATGGGGAGACACGGACTGGGCCCCAAAGCTTCTGTTCCACGAATGGTTAGTCCTCTTCCTCCAGTGTAAAGAGCCTTCTGCTGGTGCAGTTCACCTGTTTCCACAGTGCCAGGCTCCTTGCACCAGAGGGGGGCTGAGCTCTGCCTTATAGGATAGTTTCTAGGATAATAGGCTTCTGCGGCATGTTAAATTGAGTCCAGATTTTGACCTTGGAGAAGGGTCCTGTGCTTTCCAACGGGCATCACATTTTCAACCTGCTGATTGTGTGTGTCATAGATAGAGCAAAGTGTCCTATGCCAAGGAGCCTTCAGCTAAATCCAGACATGGCTTCAGCAAGTCAAGACAACCATTTTGTTTAAGACCAAACTCATGTCATCTGCCTTGTGGCTCTATATAGGATTCAATATGTCACTGTGGGTGGCAGCTCAAGAAGCCAGCCCCACCCCCACCCCCGCACAACAGCATGACTATAATGTTTTGCATATAATTAAGTTTGAATATTTTATTTCTGCTGGTTAATGTGGGGTTTTAAAATATTTGTTACTGTGAGTTTAAATGCAGACCTCTGAGGAAAGAAGAAGAGAGGCTGGCTAGGTGACTGAAGCATAATGTGATTAGTTGGTGGCTGTACCATGTGGGGAACAGAGTGAATGGCTGTTTTTAGTCAGAGTACTGAGAGAAAAGTGTCCATTCTGGGCAAATCAAGCAAATTATGTGGAATCTGAGAGAGCCTGTGTCTGTGTGTTTCTGAGAGAGAATTAACCAGCCAAGGGATTCTGGTCAAATCAGGAAATCTATGTGGAGCTTGAGCTGTCTGTGTGTATCTTATAGAAAGAATTTATTTATTTAAAGTCAGGCAACCTGTATGGAAGCCTGAAAGAGGCTCATTCTATCTAGGTCAGGCAAGCTGTGTGGAAAATAGGGTTGCCAGGTCCCTTTATCCTCCCAGCAGGAGGGTTGCGACCTGGCACTTACCTTTCGCCACCCACGTTTGAATCCTTGCGTGTGCACGCACTCTCGCTGCAGCATGATGACGTCACTTCCGCAAGTGATACCATCGCGTCAGCCGCAGGAGCACTCCTGCGCTCCACGTGACTCAAATTCAGACAAATTGGGGCCTAAATTGGCCCCAAACAGAGCACGGGGACGCTACCGCAGCTGCCCCAATGGGTGGGAGCGCATGCACAGTACATGCTCCTGAGGTGCTTGCCAGTGGCAGGCAAGCTCTGGGATTTTGCCTCCTCCCGCTGATTGCTGGGCGATCGACGGACAAGGGGGCAAATCCCCAGGAGTTTGCCCGCCACTGGCAGGCACCTGGGAACTCTAGGGGGAAAGCCTGAGTGAATCTGTGTCTTTGCAAATGAGATGAGAGTTTATACTGTTAGTGAAGACGTGTGTGGAAAATTAGTCTTTGTGACTAGCTCTATGAATATACCTTTAAGTAAGTATAACTATTTTTAAAACCACCAAGCTTAAGAACTATTCTGAAACCAATACTCTTTCCAGTACTTTTCAACCATCATGTTTATTGTATTGTCAAAGGCTTTCACGGCCGGAGAACGATGGTTATTGTGGGTTTTCCGAGCTGTATTGCCGTGGTCTTGGCATTGTAGTTCCTGACGTTTCGCCAGCAGCTGTGGCTGGCATCTTCAGAGGTGTAGCACCAAAAGACAGTGCTACACCTCTGAAGATGCCTGCCACAGCTGCTGGCGAAACGTCAGGAACTACAATGCCAAGACCACGGCAATACAGCCCGGAAAACCCACAACAACCATCATGTTTATGTCCTTATAAATAAATTCTATTTTTGTTGAAGCAAAAAAGGATATTTTTTTAATGTCACAATCACCCTCACATGCTGGCTGTTCTGTCGTATCTGTAACAAAGTCTTCCTACATTACCAGTTAAACCAAGGAGGTCTAAGGCAAAAGCCTTTGGTGGCAGCAAAAACGTTTTTGAGGGAGTCAGGAAGGCAGCACTATATAGTTCACACAAACACGGGTGGTGTTAGCGGTGCGGTTCAATCCTCAAAAGGAAGGTGTTCTCGGAGAATAAGCCTAAGTAAACTAGAGAACACCTGAAGTTTTGTGATATGTGGAAATAAGAAGAGTGCTGGTTGTGACCAGAGCCCTCCTGAGGTAAAAGTTTAAGGTAACATAAGGAGGAGCTGGATTAAAAGTCTAAAGGCAAGGTTTTAAAAAAGAAAATAAAAAGATTCACTTACTATTTAGACACCCAGCGTCCTTTCTGACAACGCAGTTGGCAGCAATGGATAACAACCGGGTTAAAATGGAAGTGTTAAAGGAACCTTTGCATGTTCACTGCACAGCTAACACTAATTTTGGTTACCCATGAAAATAACACAATCAGACCTGTCTCGTACAAGCAGACAGCAGGACAGGTAGGGTTCCCACATGCCTGCCTGTTGTGGGCAAACTCCCAGGGGTTTGCCCCCTTGCCTGCCAATCTGCCAGTGATCCGTGGGAGGTGGCAAGCCCTCAGAGGTTACCCACCACTGGCTGGCATCCCAAAAACACATGGTGAACAAGCTCCTTGTCTGCCAGATCACACGGTTAGGCTTCCAGGTCCTGTCCATCACCCCACCCAGTCACGTACCAGGGTGTGTGAAATGGTGAAAGGTGTGTGTTCCCATTTCTTCATTCTGCCCTTTCAAAAGCCACTCCCTGTATGTGGTCTGGGGAAGACAGTGCTTGTCTATCGTACACGTGTGTACTTCTTTACTTCATTGATACCCTGTTATTGCCAGACAAGAGTGAGGGAGCACCTAATCCTTGTTTGAAAGGTTTTCTCCATTGCTGCACTGCCTTTCAAGGTGACAGGCAATTCAGAATTCTAAAACAACAGATAAAAATGCAAACTGTAAAAACATAAAACAGCAGAATTCACTCGGACCAGGGGCATTATGACATGAGTTCCCAGATGTGGGCATGCTTCTTTTGTTTGAAAGATTTCTTTGATGGTGTATATGAACCTCTTAGAACAGTGAAAGAATACTGTATGGATATGAGAGTCCCTGCGATATTATGTTTATGTCATTATATGTCATAATGTTTTGTCATTGCTGTTGGGGAAAACTTTTAAAGTGATAGTTTCTACAAGGACGTAATTAAAAGACAGATGCCCGTGCAAGAGGATCATAAGAGGACAGTGAATAAGGCTGAATTGTGTTTTTTTTCCCCTTTTGCAGACAAAACGTGGATGCACACTCCTGAGGCTTTATCAAAGCACTACATTCCCTACAGCGCAAAGGTATGAATTCTGCTTGCTTAACTTGTTCTTGCCTACTAGGACAGCTGGCAAATATCTGTTCTGATTTTGCTTTCCTTCTGCAAAAACCAAGACCTACTAAATGTGGTTTGACGGTCCAAGGATTTGGGACTCAACAAAATAATTTGATTGCCGTTTGTTGTCTGAACTGGGGTCCGTGGGGGGGGACCTTTTCAAAATTAGCTTGTATACATGATTTGAAAGATAGGTAAACCAGCTTTTGACTTAAGGAAGTTTATTTTACTAGTGAAACCCAGAGACTTTGAGCCCCGCCGCCGCCCGCCTTCTTACATGGGGGAAAACTGCAGATGGGTGTCAGAGACTGCCAACTTAGATCTCAAGTAACTTCATTGCATGAGTTAAAGCTTTTATTGATCACCTAAGAAGAGTTCAGTACAGAAGAACCTTCTTGATAGGAATGGCTATCCCCTCCCCCTGTTAAATTAAATTCTTCAGGCACTACCCACCCCTTCAGGCACTACCCACTCTACTCCTCCCGAAACTAAGCTCTAAGTTCACTTCTAATAAGCTGCAGAAAGTAAAATGAAAGTAAACAACATTATAGTTTTGACTAGGTCCGCGGATCCTCTTTGTCTCCCGGGTAACACAGATAACCGCATTCTCAGAGCTTCTCTCACAGATAACATTTCTCAGGCAGGATTAACACACACAACTCTGCATTGGACCCACAAGACTGCACTGGCACTTTTAAAGCAGGGCACAGATCTGGTCTGCAACAGTACCCCCCCCCCCCCGCCCCTGAACTCCTCAAAGTATGGCAGGGGCCACCCTGACAATGGATGATAGTTCTTCTTAATACTGATAACAGCACCACATCACATCACTTACTCTGGTTGTGAGTAAGACGGTTTCAAAAGAAGTGTGGTAGATAGTGCCTTGGGTTAGCCGCTCCTCTCAGCCCCAACTCTCCAGCTGTATTGTGGGGATAATAGAAACATGGGCTTTGTTCACCGCTCTGAGTGAGGCACTCATCTGTCTAGAAGACCAGTATATAAGCACTGTTGTTGTTGTTCCTGGTTAGAGTTTGTTCTGTTGACCAGTTTTCCTTCCAATAAGCAACGCAGTGAGATTTTTTGGTAATATTCATAGTTGTTTTATTGGCTCTCAGTTGCACCTGTGGTTCTCAACATGAAGATAAATATATACAGAAAAGCAGAAAGAATGCACAATGACAGTTTTTGTGGAGGTTTAAAAGAATAGTATCTTTTTGTGTGTTAACTGCCCAACAGTTAAGTTGCCAACCTCCAGGTAGGGCATGGAGACCCTCTGGAATTTTAGCTAATCTCTAGACTACAGAGATCAGTTCCTCTGGAGAAAATGGCTGTTTTGCGGGGTATGACATCATACCCCCTGCTGAGTTTCCTCCCCAAATTCTACCCTTCCCAAGCTCTGCCCCCAAATCTCCAGGAATTTCCCAACCTGGATTTCGCAGCCTTAGGAGCCTTCACATCACAGCACTTCAACAAATAAAGATAAGTAGGTAATGAGTGAAAAGTAAGATTTTGCTCATTCTGGACTCTGGAGTATGATAGAGCAGCTAACTATAATTGAAAGTTAAAAGATTTTCATGGAATCAGGCTATTGTTTCTTAGTATTTTTTTTCTTAGTCACTGAAAAGCATGGTAATGAAGATTATTGTGTTTACTGGTTTTCTTTTTAAATGTGCGGCTCAGATCCAGGGTTCCCCTCCCCTCCCAATGGAATATATGTATGTGTGTGCTGTTAAGTCATAATTATTTACAGTGACCCCATCAAGGGGTTTTCAATGCAAGTAAAGAGCAGAGGTGATTTGCCAGTGTCTTCCTCTGCAAAGCAACCCTAGTCTTCCCCAGAGGTCTCCCTTCCAAGTTGTGACCAGGGCCGACCCTACTTAGCTTCCAAGATCTGACTATATCATGTCACCTTCTATTGGATAGAAGATGATAAATAATAGTGGAATAGATGATAACTAACCATGGGATGAAAAGTGCAGTCAGCTGTGTGGGGCACACAGCCTGACCACTAGGAACCTTTGGTTCCTCAGACTTGACTAGGCATTATCCACATACTTTGAAACTTTTCTCCACATAAGAACATAAGGAAGCCATGTTGGATCAGGCCAATAGGCCATCCAGTCCAACACTCTGTGTCACACAGTGGCCAAAAACAGGTGTCATCAGGAGGTCTGCCAGTGGGGAAGGGACACTAGAACCCCTCCCACTGATTCCCCCCCCCCCCAAACACCAAGAATACAGAGCATCACTGCCCTAGATGGAGAGTTCCATCTATACCTTGTGGCTAATAGCCACTGATGGACCTCTGCTCCATATGTTTATCCAATCCCCTCTTGAAGCTGTCTATGCTTGAAGCTGCCACCACCTCCTGTGGCAGTAAATTCCATGTGTTAATCACTCTTTGGGTGAAAACATACTTCCTTTTATCCATTCTAACCTGACTGCTCAGTAATTTCACTGAGTGCCCACGAGTTCTTGTACTGTGAGAAAGGGAGAAAAATACTTCTTTCTCTACCTTCTCTATCCCATGCATAATCTTGTAAACCTCTATCATGTCACCCCTCAATCATCGTTTCTCCAAGCTAAAGAGCCCCAAGCGCTTTAACCTTTCTTCATAGGGGAAGTGTTCCATCCCTTTAATCATTCTATTTGCCCTTTTCTGCACTTTTTCCAGTGCTATAATATCTTTTTTGAGGTGTGGTAACCAGAATTATACACAGTATTCCAAATGAGGCCATACCATTGATTTATACAGGGGCATTATGATACTAGCTGATTTGTTTTCAATTCCCTTCCTAATAACCCCCAGCATAGTGTTGGCCTTTTTTATTGCCATCGCATGCTGTATCGACATTTTCAGTGAGTTATCTACCACGACTCCAAGATCTCTCTCTTGGTCAGTCTCCACCAGTTTGGACCCCATCATTGTGTATTTATATTTCGGATTTTTGGCCCCAATGTGCATTACTTTGCACTTGGCCACATTGAACCTCATTTGCCATGTTGACGCCCACTTGCCCAGCCTCGACAGATCCCTTTGGAGTGCCTCACAATCGTCCCTGGTTCTTACCACCCTGAACAATTTAGTGTCATCCACAAACTTAGCCACTTCACAGCTTACTCCCAACTCCAAATCATTAATGAACAAGTTAAAAAGTACCGGACCCAATACTGTGCCCTGCGGTACCCCACTGCTGACCACCCTCCACTGTGAATATTGCCCATTTATACTCACTCTCTGTTTCCTATTCATTAGCCAGTTTTTGATACACAGGAGGACTTGTCCTTTTACCCCATGACTATTGAGCTTACTTAGCAGCCTTTGATGAGGAACTTTATCAAAAGCTTTCTGGAAGTCCAGGTGGACAACATCTATTGGTTCCCCCTTGTCCACATGTTTGTTCACTCTCTCAAAGAACTCTAACAGGTTCACGAGACAACATCTTCCCTTACAGAACCCGTGCTGAATCTTCCTCAATAGCTTTTGTTCATCTATGTGCCTACTAATTCTCTCTTTAATAACGATTTCCACCAACTTACCCGGTATTGATGTTAGACTGACAGGCCTCTAATTTCCTGGATCTCCTCTGGAACCCTTTTTAAAGATGGGGGTGACATTAGCTACTTTCCAGTCTCAGGAATGGAGGCAAATGTTAATGAAAGGTTACATATCTTTGTCAGGAGATCCACAAGTTCACAGGAGTTCAAGATTCACATCCTTAATAGTGATGGGGGTAGACTTTAACAGTAAATTTCCTGAGTCTATCTCCTTCCTAAATCCATTACAGAATAAATCCTTCCCAAACAGGTCCCTTTTGATTCCAGCACCATCTGTCTTCATTTCCATTTTCCACCCCATACTTAGCATGGTATGGAGGGCTCCTGGTTCTGCTGAAGGCTGAGGTCAGTGAATCAGTTGCTGTTGCTGGAGCCAACAGTACAGTAGCTTAGATGTTGTTCCAGCAAAGGTTATGAGTGGACTCTCTTGCAAGGAGGTGGAGATGCAAGCCCCGCCGCAGGAGGAGGCTGCCAGTTCTTAAAGGTGCCACGGCGGCTTATGACAGAAAGGGGATAGGGTGGTTCTTAGCCTTGTGTGCCTTGAGGAAGAGATACTGCAGCAGAATTTGGTGTGGAAGGTTCTGGGTCCAAGTCTGTGGAGGAGAGCAGGGCTGTGTATGAGTATGAAAGAGCAGACTCAGTCTCTTGACAAAGGAGGCTTTTGGGGGTGGGGGTGGTGCCTCAACTCTGGAATGTTCACAGTGCTCAGCATCATCCAAGTCCTCTTCATCTGCTGAGGAGGAGTCAGTTCTTTGATGTTGCAATGTGATGCATACCCTGTATGCGGCTGCAGCCAGCTGGGGATGACATTTTCCCTTTCTCTAGTGACCTTGGACACATCTGTTCATGTTTGTAGTAGAGTCTAGAGCTTGAAGCAAGAAGCAGCTCACTGTATTGCTCCATTCAGTTTGCACAATGAAGTGGTTGAGGCAGATGGGGCAGGGAAGCCATTGGTCTGACCCGGTCAGTTTCAGCATAAAGCAGACCATTCTCCAAATGAACATGGTTTGATTAGACCAGCTCTAAATCAGAACCAAGGGAGTTCACCCTTCACTAACCTAACAACTGTTGTTCTTAAAAAGAAACAAAGGTGAGATTCTCAGGATACTGACGGCTGAATTATATGCAGCGTCAGCATAAGAGCTACCTAGAAAAAAGTTTTCCCGTATCCCCCTTCCCCATTGGCTTCATGTGAGTCTCAGAAAGCTGGTTTCATGGGTTGGGGGACAAGCATGATACGAGTGGCCACGCCAAGAAGGTGAAATCACTGAGGGGAGAAGTTCTGAGGGGAGATTTTCTCGTGCTTTCTTCCCCTCGATGCAGCTGGCCCTTGTTACTTGGGCTTTCTTCCACTTAAGTCCATCAATAATCCCTTTTTGAGGTTCACAGAGGCTGTTGAGGAAAGGGGCATGTGGGCAAAACCATTTCCCTCAGCCTCATCTTCTGGGGCTGCATAGAATTCAGCCCTGATTCAGCTCCAATTAAGAAACAGTTGGCAGGAAATAACTTGTTTCTTTAAAAGCTAGCAAGCTTTTAAAAATATTTTTGGCATTGAGTTAGCAACATAGCTTATCGGTTTCTTCAACTGCTCATCCTTGATGATCTTGTTATACTATTACTGAAATTGTGTTGTATGATTTATTTTTTCAAAAATATAAATACATTGAAAAAACACATCTTGGTTGAAAATCACAGTCCACAAAAATGAGAAAGCTGGAGAATGTGACATTGGCAGTAGTACAGCTGTCAAGAACCAACACTGCGTTGGTTGCAGTGTAGTGTTGACAAGGCCCACTGCTGTCAGCAGGACTTGAGGGGACTACTGCTGATAGGATTACCTGGCATATTTGGAACTTCTAGTTTTCGGCATACAAGTCTTGCACTGTGAAAGTGATTGGTGGAACTCTAGGTAAAGGTAAAAGAACTGGTTTTAATGATTCTGGGCTATAACAAATTGGAAAAGGGACAGTAAGTAAACAGCATCAGTGTGTAGTAGTTCTTATTGTAGAACAGCTAGAAAATATATTAATAGGTTTACTGAAAATAAGGTTGAGTTTTGACGTTTGTGTGCTTTTTCACACGTACAAAGCAGCAAGCAAGTTCTGAAAGAAAAAAATCCATTTTTTCCAGAGCCATGTAATATTCATGATATATTGACTATTTCTGGAAATCGTATGTTTCATATTTGTTTAAAACGAAAGATCATCACAAAAAAAGTCATCTGAACACAGAAATAGACAAGGGCCAGATAGATGCTCCAAGGTGGGTAACGTCAATGAGGCCAAATTCAGATACATTTAGGAGTATTCCCTTGTAATAATTCATACTGCTTGGGCTCCATGGCAGGAAACAGCAACTGGTTAAACAAATTTAGCTTTCAAATAATATATTCATTTAGGTCCCACAAATGGGGTTTTGGTATTAAGGATTTCTTTCTTTCCCAACTGTGGCTCTGGGAGCATAATATAATGTGCAATGTAAAATATAAAATATGTGTAAAAGCTTCAGTTTCCCCTCACCAGAGATACTCTAACGTTCCAGCTGAGCAGAGATTTTCAATTTTCTCTCTAGGAAAACTGAAAGAATGCTCCTCAACCTGAACTTCTAAAAAGGCTTTCTGGAGCCAATAAAATGTAAATCTTGCAGATAAGCTTGTTGTTGATTAGAGAAGTGGGAATTCTAGAAGAGCCTGCAAATCCATGTACGACTAAAGATTTTTATCTAAGTGTGTGTATTAAGGGTACAGGTAGGGTTGCCAGCCTCCCAGGTGGGGCCTGTTCTCCCAGAATTACAACTAATCTGCAGAGATCAGTTTACCTGGAGAAAATGGCTGATTTGGAAGTAGTCTCGGTGGCATCACATTTCTGCTGAGCTCCTTCCCCTCCCAAAACTCCTTCCTCCAAGGCTCTGCCCTCAAATCTCCACAAATTTCCCAAGCCAGAATTGGCAGCCCCAGGTGCCAATTATATGAAGTACAAGTGACAACATACAGATAAGCCATTAAAAACATTTCACACTGCCACATCACTGTTCTTTTAAGTAGTTACATTTGAATTTTACTGTCCATTTGATGAAGTTTTATCTAATGCAAACACACCACTTTAGATATTCCAGCCATATTAGAAGGGAGAGCAGCCTTAGCTCTTCAGCAAAATAGCTGAGGAGATTCAAGAGAGGTCTCCATTAGATGCATATATGTTATGAACTGCTGAAGGGATAGTCTAATGGTGCAATCCTAAGCAGAATTACACCTTTATAAGCCCAGCAACTCCAGTGGATTCATAGAGGTATAACTTTGTTTAGGAGCACACTGGAAGTCTGCAATCCTGTGCATACTTACCTAGGAGTAAGCACCACTGAACATAGTGAGACTTGTTTTTAAGTCAACATGCCTAGGAATGCTCTCGAACTCACTTTGTGTTTAAAACATGCCTCCCTATGCCTCCTTTCCATCCAAACATTTGTCCCCAAGGCAACAATCATCAAAACATTTAAAGCATTAAAACAGCGTTTAAAATATTCAGTAAAAACATATAAACACACAAACACAACACAAGCAGAAAGGATGGCCAATAAGAGCTGATGAGAATAAACCAAATGGAACAAAAGAGTCTTCACCCACTGGCAGAAGACAACTGAAGCGGGAGGCAGGTGCATCTACCTGGGGGTGGGGTTCCAGAGTTTCGGAAACACAGGTGGCAACCCCTTTCTCGGGTTGCCACCTGTCTAGCCTCAGCTGCTTCGCACACCCAAAGCAGGGACTCCTAAGATGGCCAGAGTGGATTGGTAGGTTTATGTGGGAGAAGGCAAGCATCTAGGTATGCCGGCCCCAAGCTGTATAGGGCTTTAAAGGTCAATACTACAACCTTGACTTGGGCCTGGAAGCAAACTGGGAGCCTTTGTAGATGGAACGAGACCAGAGTGATGCAATCCCAGCAACCCATTCCAGTCAACGTTCTGGCCTCAGTATTTTGCACCAACTGTAGCTGCATAAAAGTCTCCAAGGGGCAACCCCGTGGTAACGTGCATTGCAGTAATCTAATGCAGATGTTAGCAGGGCCTGCACCACTAGGGTTGCCAGGTCCCCTTAGCCTCCCGGCCAGAGGGGGGACCTGGAACTCACCTTTTGTGATGTCTTTGGGGGGTGGCGCAATGACGTCACTTCCAGGAAGTGATACCATCGCGCAGTGCCCGGGATCGCTTCCACACTTTGTAGTGGGCCGATTTTACAAAGTTTATTGGAGGCATTATTTCAGCAGTGGGCTGAATTCAAAGGTGTCCCTTTAATTTCTTTAGATTTAGTAAGTAATTAAATCAATGGGGAAAATAATCCTGTTTAAAATACTTGATTAAAAAAACATTCTACTTGGCCACATATTGTCATTTACAAACCATTTAAAGGCACATTTCAGCAGTAAGAAATGCATATATAATTTTAAACTGAAATTTCTTTGGGCTTTTCACAGTGTATAAGCATCAGATTAAATGTTGTCCAATCTTGACTGTGCATTCCAAAATCGGTATTATAGTTCATGCCATACAAGTATCTGTAGCACTTCAGTTAAAGAGAGAATACTGAACAAAAATTACTGTTATGATTTCTTTGACTTAGGAGTCAACGTCAGGTTCACATTTGAATTTAGTTGTAGTGATATAATTTTATGACATTTTTAGTGCAGCGCTGTTGAGATGAAGTTCACATGAAAGCAATATTTTATTCTAAGGAAGCTTTCTAAGTGTATTCTACTCATGTGAGAAATAAGCAAAGTAGACATCACATAACTTTAAAACTCACTGTCTTCCCTGCAGTTAGGCATTATTTTCAGTCGTAGCCCAATAAGCTAGCTAAGGACCTAACTGGCCAATATACATAAAAATCTGTTTGGTTATGCTTAGTTTTATAGGCTATTTATAGCATAAATAGATTTTTTGTTACATTACAAAATTATAATTATAAGCAGAACCTTGCAAATTATCTACTTAACTCTCCCATTCAAATCAATGATCAAATCGATCAAATCAGTCCAGAATTGATATAACATCTCCCACCTGTAACTGCTGTCCTAAGCCCTCCAGAGCTTATAACAAAGCCTTTTGAAGATCCTTCCTGACCTTTTAGATAGGGCCATTCCACAGAATTGCAGCCATCTCAGTGAAGGCCTAAGGAGGAACTGCTGAGAAGAATGGATATGCTGCACAGCTTCCTACAGTGCCCAGAGCTCAAACTACCTTTAATCCCATCAGTCCTTGATTTTTTGCTGCTTCATGCCCTGCTATTTCTATCCTTTTTCTCTGTTTGGCCCCTTAAAACTTGATTGTGTTTTCTTGGATGCTGATGTAGCATAGCAGTTATGTAGTTGGGCTGTCATGAAGCACTTGGCTGGTTCAGATCTCACTACCGCCATGAACTCACCAGGTGGCCCTTGGTAAGCCACTTCTATTAGCCCCAGCTCCCCAGCTGCACTGTGAGGATAATAACACTGACTTTGTTCACTGCTTTAAGTGGCTATCTGTCCTGAAAAGCGGTATACAAATTAACCATTATTTCAGCAGTGGGCTGAATTTGAAGGTGTTCTTCCATTGGTATAAGAACATATATGCATGTGGAATGGCATGTTCACTGGCAGAAAAAGAGGGTGGTTTGGGGTAATGCACCACACTCACTGCAGATTCCCATCCACCCACCCACCCACCCCACACACACATATACACGTCACCCTTTTGTGAAGTTCCCTTGATGGTTAGGAGCAGAATTTTAGGGAGCTGTCAAGAAGTTAGAGGAGGAAATCCCATTTCGTGAACTTGCGGTACTTCAGATCCAGCTAAGTGTGTTGCAAGCAAGATAGCAAGTGCCTAGATTGGTGCATAAAAGAATATTGCATTGAGAAGTTACAGATTTGTACACAGCTCGAACATGATCAGTATAATCAAGCAATCAACAATTTATGACTTTGGTATACCTTCCTCCAGTTCAATGAAGAAAAAAGTGAGAAGGCATTCCACTGAACCTGTATTAAAGGGACAGAATTTTTTTCTCCATATTCTTGGCGACCCCAGGTAGATAGGCCTATAGTGTTACTCAGTATAAAGCAGCACTCCCTGCACTCATTTCAAGCATTTTGGTGTCCCTGTAACTCTGGTGCCCTGTGTGATCACCTAGATTTGCCTAGTAGTCATGCCAATTCTTATTGTGCAGACTTAATATATAGAGTGTGCCCCATGTGCATTTTGGACTGGATCATACCTTCCTTGATTAGACGTTGAAAGCATGGAAAGGAATGTCCTGGTGATGGGGGTGGCCTTCATCATCTCTGAAAGGACCCCTCATTATGGCATTTTCCTTGCATCAAGAGAAACATGCTCAGGGGTTGCTTCACAGTTCCTTAATGTTCTAGCTTGCGTGCCCAAACCAGTAAGAAATAACCTCAAAACACTGTAAATCTTTGTTGAGATGTGACTTCTCTGTTTTTCTGTGTCCATTTGCTTCCACTGGGACAAGTGAGTATGACAAAATTCTAGGTGTTGTATTCCTGTCACTTAACTGGCTGTGGCTAGGCTGTTTAGATAGTCCAGTGGTAGTGGATACTTTGTGCAGAAAACAGTTCTGCTATACCTCCAGCTGAAAGTCCATGTTCTAATTTGCAATGTTTAAATTATGTTGCATGATTTTGATGATTTTGCACAGTAACTGAACATTCTGCTGCAAATTTAGTGTTGTACATGAGTCGAAGAAATTCAATAAAAACTGTGCCCTGGTGGGAAACTGTGTTTAAAATTTTTACTCAAATAGTCTGCTGCCATGTAATTGGGATGCTAATGGGATGCTCCACTGTGTTGATTTTAATTGTACACAACTGCACAAGTCCATTCCTCCTAGAGGGAAATGACGTGAGATGCCCGGGTGTGTGGCAGGTCCCACAATGTTCCCTGAGTAGTCTAGTCTTACAAATAGCAGCCACTTAATGCAATTCTCCATCAGAGGAAGAACAATGGGAGAGATTCTGTCTCTCTGTCTTGCAAAAAGGCTTGGCTCGGGTTTTCCTCTGGGGAGCTCAGAGGGGGGGGCATAACAGAATTCAGGAAATCCAGAGCAGCTTTTTTCAAGAGAGATTATCCATGATGCAATTCTTCACCGGGGAGAAGAGCGGTGGGGGGAATTCTCTCTCTCTTGCAAAAAGCCACCCTGGATTTTCTGCCTCCTGTCACATTCCCCCTCCCCTCGCCTCCAAACTCCCAGAGGAAAACCTGAGCTGAGGCTTGTTGCAAGAGAGAGAGAATCCCTCCCATCGCTCTTCTCCCAGTGGAGAATTACATCTAGAAGCTTTTCTTTGTAAGACTACACTACTCAGGGAACCTTGCAGGACCCAACACGCAAGGAACACGTGTCTGCCATCTCGTGTAGTTTGGCTCCTAGATAAGCTCATCACTCAGTTTCTGCTCCTGGAGACTTTCAAAACTCAAAAGATACTATTAGATATGTAGAGTACAGACAAAACTTGCCATTATTCCACCCAAGTAGGTATCATTGAGGTGGTATGCTCTAATACTGACTACAGATTTGGTACTTGCTAGTGACTGCTACCTGCAGTGAGATAAGTACTCTTATCTATTAAATATGTCACAACTGTTGTATAACATCTTACAGAAGTTTCAAATAGTTAACACAACTTTGCAAAAATACTTCTGAGGTTCTGAGGAAGAATGAAATGGATGAAATGTGCGATGCAGAAGCTCTGAATACAGATTCTGCATTTTTGGTGAAATCCTTTTGGCAAAGAGTGTGGATTCTAGTGCATGATACAGGGCCGATTCCAGACAGCCCTCCCCATTGCGAAACGTCGCGCGTCGTCCCACAGAAAACGCGAAATACCGCGAGTTTTGCGCGATATTTCGCATTTTCTGTGCGACGACACGCAACGTTTCGCAATGGGGAGGGCCATCTGGAATCGGCCCAGAATATATTTTGCTGTGATCGATGTTACATAAATTTATAAAATAGCCAGTTCTTGAAAGCTTCAGTGCTGCTTTGCTGGTCCTTTGTGCCTAGCCCTGATCTAATTGCAGTCAAGCCCACTTCAGTTCATTTTCCTGGGAGATGGGTCAGGCCTCCGGTGAGTCTTCTGTGTATTACCCTTTAAATTATTGCCACTGCATGGATCCTGCCTGGGGTATGCCATCACATTTAATATGAGCATTTTTTTCTTCCCATTCCCTTCAGACTTCACAAAAACCTTTCGCTCACTGGAGATTTAGCGGAGCAGTATGGTTGATTGCACAGGGCTAAAAAAGTACGGAAGCATCTGTGTAAGTTGCATGGCCTATAATGAAACATAATCTTGCTACTCACAATGTTATAACAGAACATTCAGAAAGACTAGGACTCAAAAAGTGATCAAATGTGGCTGGAAGCCCAGCTCACATTCACAGTTGTAAATGCTGTTACAGACATACGCACCTTCATTTAGCCATACACTTAAATTTGTCATGTGTTGTATGTCTTCATTTGTGCTACTTATAGAACTCAGAGAGGGATTGTAATTCATGGTAGTAAGGGAGGGTCTTACAGCAAGCCCTTCACTTTCTTTGCATTAGTAGCTAGTAAGTTACCAAGTTTGCAGACTCTCTGGATAAACACTGGCCCCCAGACTCAACTGGGGGATTCAGTTGCTGGCCGCAAGGGGGTGGGAGCAGGGTACATGGTGACCGCCACGTTTGGAGGGTGGAGAGGGCTCCCAGTGGTCTCTGTGGGGCAGCCCTTGCCACCATGGATTAAAAGCTGAGGCCAGCCAATCAGAGCAGGCTGGCCTGAGCAACGAGGGGCAGGGAAAGGGCTGCAGACCTGGGAGGCATGGACTCCTCACAGTCCGCCACCGGCCCTTGTTGAGGGGAGCTGGCCCAGCCCCTCACCACTTGGCTCATGGCTAGCATCCCACCCAGCTCTTCCTTTCGTCACACATTTGGAGTGGGGTAGACAGTGTAAGGGCTTGCTGCGGCCACCACTGGGCAGGGCGCCAGCATGCCTGGCCCTGACGTCAAAGGGGTGTCAGGGATACTGCAGGACCCTGCTCTGTGGAAGGAGGGGCGATATACCTCACCCAGGCTCCCTCTCAGTCCACTCGCCGGCCTGCTCAACCTGATCCAGTCCTCCCCCTTGATCTCCTCCTTCATCCACTTTCCTCCTCGCCTCCCCCTCACTCTCTTGCTCCATTCCAACTCCACTCCACCACTCCTACTCAACCCACCCCGCCCTGTGGGTGGACTTCCCTTTTATCCCTTCAGCCTTGCCATGCTCCACCTGCCAAGCACGCCCTCCTGCTGCCTTCTAACCCTGGCCCTAGCTGGCCTAGGCAGCTGCACCTGTGCTTGTTTGGCTGGAAGCACTGGGCTGGTCCACCTGTGCCTCGTTGGCTGGCTGTCCAGCCTCTCTGACTGAGTTGATGGCTGAAGGCAGGCACAGCTGAGCCTCCTTGGCTGGCTGCCCCTCTTCTCCAACAGAATGCCTCAGGCAGATCCACCTGGAGTTGCTTAGCTACTGACATCCCCTGGGCTAGGTTATTGCTTTCAAGCTGGGCTGCAGGCTGGGGTGTTGCTCTGAGCTGCTGAGGCTGCTTCTCCTCCCTGGCTGGTAAGGCTTCAGTTTGGCCAGCTGCTGGCTGTCTGTCCCCACTGTTTTTGCCCTCCCCGTCTGCTCTGGCCCCCTCTGGGTTGCCCCCACTCTCCCTGCCTGCCCCCCTGGACTCCCACTGGAGGGTGGGGCTAGCTGGCCTCTGCCTGCCCCTTCTGAGGCTTGGGTGTCTCTTCCCTTCCTTCTGTGGCTGGCTGGTTCTGGGCCTGGCTGTCTGCTGGGAATGCTGGGCCACTGTCTCCTGGGGGTCTCCCGTTCTCTTCCCCAGGTAAGTCCAGGGGCTGGGCTGCAGACCCCGGACAGACAGTTTGGGCATTGGGCACCTGCGAGCTCAGTTTCCCTATTATGGGGATCCCCTCAAAGGGTCTGGGGAAGTGAAGCATGGCAGGTGCATGCCCAGCTCAGGGGCTGTCAGGTCTGCCTCACTCCCAGGTGGCAGGGGATCCACACATGGGTATCCGCCCATGTGGTATCCCACAAACTGTCATTCCATGGTTTCTCCCCTCAGCAGGGGTCTGAGGGCGTGTGGGAGTCATAGGCTGGCAGGCAGGTCAGCCAGTGCTTGGATCCGAGCCCTGTGCAGCACCAATACTCCGTGAACTGTAAATCAATAAAGTTGTGGCCTTTTCAACTCCATCACAGTTGTGTGGTGTGTTTTGTCACCTTGCCACCCTAGCTCTCCTCTACCCATTCGGCACTGGTCTGCAGTTTGTGATTGTTGGTCACAACAATTTTACCTATTTCCTGTACCTTAAAAGAAGAAGAGTTGCTTTTACATCCCACTCTTCACTACCCGAAGGAGTCTCAAAGTAGCTTACAATCTCCTTTCCTTCCTCTCCCCACAAGATAAGTGGTGCTGAGAGAGCTGTGACTGACCCAAGATCACCCAGCTGGCTTCAAGCGGAGGAGTGGGGAATCAAACCCGGTTCTCCAGATTAGAGTCCTGCTGCTCTTAACCACTACGCCAAACTGGCTCTTAACCTTAGGACTTATTGGTTCCTTTCTGAAACAAGGAAAAAGTGGAGTGCAAAATGTCCAGAATTTTATAAATGTTTTGTGTGTGTTTGTGAGTATGTGTGTAACACACATAACTGAGAATATACAGTTATACTATTTGGCATATTTATACAATGTAAAAGTAGAAATGCCTTACTTTTCTACAGGCAAAGTTACATATATACCTGAACATAAGTACATAAATAGAGCCTGCTGGGTCTGACCAGTCGTTCGTCTAGTCCAGCATCCTACCAGTTGTAATAGCAGAGGGAAGTATTTATGTTTGTTTGTCTCAGTGAAAAAGAAGTTTCTCAAGCAGTGGGAGCTGTAGTTCTTTCCAATGGCGTACGTTTGACTAGTAGAGAAGGTGGTAAATTGGTTGATTTGAAAGGGAAGACTTCCAATATGTTTCAACAGTAGCATGTATAGGGCTGGAGTGGGACTCTGGCCCACAATATACAGAAAAGATTCTTCCTAACATAATTTAATTGTCCTAACCAAAATGCGGAATAACAAAGAAAAATAAAATGATAAAACAGTTTAGTAGCAATTTACTTGCAGCAATCCAATTAAACATGGGGTTGGGGGGTGTTTGCAAAATCCTAGTGTACATTTGTAGTAAACTTTAAACTAGTGTCCTATTACAGTCACTCTACTCTGAAAATGCGTTACTCCTTCATGGCTATTTGAAGGAAATAGCCTTCCTAGTGGCCAGAGAAAGGTTGTGTTGCCCCCCAAAGGGATGCAAAAATACAGTTGGGAGGAGGAGGAGGAGGAGGGATCCCAGGTGGTTTCCACCACTCGCCTCAGGGGCCTCACAGTCATGCTCCCGGAGTGGCGCTACAACATCACTCCTGGAAGTGACATCATTGTGCTACCCCAGAAGCACTCCTGTGCTTTGCTGTGGCCCACTATAAAGTGCAGGAGTGCTTCTGGGCCCTGCACAATGACATCACTTCCTACACAAACACGAAGAACAAGATGGAGCACTGTAAGCCAGAAGGGTAAGGGGAACTGGCAACCCTAAGGAGGAGAGAGTCATGGAGACCCAAGAATTCCTTAGCAATGTGAGGGATGGAGGAGAGGCTGTGGGGAAGGTGGAATCCACTGGCAGAGGATTGAGCAGCGCATGAGCTAAGATGCAGGGAGGGAAGGAAGGACGTGGTGAGATGGCTCAAAAGACGGGAGAAACTAATTCATATTCTGCTTGCTTTTGAAGAAAGGATCTGGTTATTTCATGTCTGCAGTGGGAGAAGTTTGGGGAGCAGAACCAACCACAAAATGGTGGGCCTCAGGGAGCCACTTTTTACCTGCCTTCTAGAAGATGGGTGTTTCTAGGAGGGCTCGAGTTCCTCATGGGGTTCCTGCAGAGTGATGTTATGGGCTGGGACCTCTTTTTTCCCTTGGTGGGAAAAAAGAACACCAGTACTTCGTATCAAGAACTGAGAAGTGCAAATGTGTCAGGAGGAGACGAGCCCTCCTTGATACTTCAGCCTTCATGATAAGGTCATAGCGCCTGATAAACTGGGTTATCACCCTGCCAGCCTTGGTTGGAAATCATCCTAGGCAGGAAGGTCTTGGGGGAGTCATGGCCAAATTGGTCTTGAGAACAGTGATCCATGATTCATGGAAACAGGCTGCTTCCATTTGCAGTTGCCATTTATCTGCAGTCAGCCAGATTATGATTCTCTCGTTTCTTATTTTTTTTAAATGCTTTTCTTCTGAACCTGTGGCTTCAGCAAGCCCTGGGATTTCAGGGGAGCTCCAAAATATAGGTCAGAATAAGGGGAACAAAGATCCTCATCGCCAAGTTAATAGGTTTTAGATGAGAAATGCTAACATGGGCAGAGAGCTGTATTGGTGATATTCTGTTTATTCTCAACCTCTAATGTCTGTACTCTTTCATAACTTGTTGCAGGATCATTAAAATGATTTGGATCAGGTGCATCGCTGGACAGGTGTCCTTCAATTTTTTAATACAAATCCGGATGGTGGCACTGCTGTCTTCCTACAGCAATAAACCACAGAAGCAGGCAATGTTGCCAGTTATAGGATAATTTAGTTGTAAACTATGAAATAATAATGCCCAGAATATGCGATCCTGTATTTTGCAGACATTTTCAGGTGTAGTGTTGCATTTGTAATCCACTGTCAAAGTTTTTAAAAAACACAGGGAAAGTTGATTTGGCAACTAAGTATTGAGATAATGCTAAAGGAAATGATTTTCACCTCTCTGGTTTATAGGAAAATCAATAAGCTAAAAGTGGGAGATAACACAGCTGTTCTGACTAATGGTACAGTAGATGGATTACTACGAGATTTGCCAGTAATAGTAATTGCGTTGGAAGCGGGAACAATAAGGTGACCTCGGCTGAGGAAGGAGTAGAATTAAGAATCAACAGAGACTTGGAAGTGTATTCTGATACTAAAGGACGCTGTGACTTAGGAAGAGCATTTTTAAATACTGGCCACGAGACAAGGAATGTATTCTCCAAAGCTCAGGGCAATGTACTTAGTTTGGGACACAGATAAAATATAATAATAAATGCAGGTTTTGGAACCAGTAGTGAGTGAAGGTCTCACCACACGAGACAAAATACACTGGAATTACACGGGTAATTCAAGTGTATTTTGTAATTTGAGTATATTTGAGTGTAATTCAAGTGTATTTTGTCTTGTGTGGTTTGACCCTGAGTGATGGCTTAGTAAAGAGGTGGTTCCGGTTTACGTAACGGATATGCGAAGAGAAACAAACAGGCTTTCCCTCCTGCTGGTAAGTTGGGAAAGAGTCCCGAAGCCCCATTCTGCTGACTTACTCCTATGATGCTTATGATGAATTAGTGTTTCATCAAAAGGATGTAGCCACCGGCACAGAAAAGCTTTCCCAGCATGTTATCATAATGTGTCCTGTCACTTCCCTGAGAACATTTTATGATACATCCATTTTTTGCTGTCAAGCAGAAAGATGGTATAGGGCTGCTATTTCCCAGATCATTTGAAAACTGGGGGTTAGCTTTAATCGATCGCATTCCACCCTCAATGGAATGTGAAAACAAGAAAAGAAATGCAATGACCTAATGGAACATTAATAAAATTGCCAATGAATTGTAATGACACCGGACCCACATTATACCAGTAAAGCAAGGCTTAGTTTTCTGTACTGGTATTTCTTGGGGGCAAGTCTGTTGGCTGGTTGTATTTTATACATATTTATATCTGTCCTGTCACTGTGTACAACTGCTCAGTGTAAAATGTTTACTTTTAAAGTTCAATTTAAAAGTATTCTTATTTGAAATGAAAAAAAAACCAAGAAGCTTAACAAAGTTTTATCTGATGTATAAATTGGTTGAGAGAACCTGGAGTCCTCTTAGGTTGCTGTCACACATGTTGAATAATGCACTTTCATACAGGAAAATCCAGTTGCAGTTCCTAAAGTACATTGAAAGCGCATTGTCCAACATGTGTGAAAACAGACCTAGAGTCTTTGATGCCATAAACTTCTGACAGTGCACAGCCCAAACATCTTGTTCCTTGAGGCCACGTCTTATTTCCCCACTGGACATTTGGCTACCTACTTCTCTCCCGTTACGCCTTTTTCTACTGCGTAAGGGGACCGAGATGCAGTCAAACTTTCTTCCCTCATCCTCTAGAATTTACTGGGTCATCCCCTTGAATTCAGGCACTTCCCCTCATCCCCCTCTTTTGCTTGTAGACATACCAGTGAAAATACATGAAAATCACAAAATCTTACTAGGGTGGACTTCGCTTGTGAACTCGGTCCAGTGGACTTAACTTTGGATCAAAACTCAGGCTGTGAGCATCTTGATGACCAGTCAAAGGGCAGGGTTGCACTTTGAGGTTTTCCCCACCTCCCTGCTGTCTGTAGAGATTGAACATGAGGGACATTTTTTTTAAGAGCCATGGATGCACACCTCCATGTCTCTAAAATTTGGGCACCCGAGAGAAGCACATTTGTTTGTTGTGGTCTCTGAATGAAATCAACAGTGTAACAAAACTCCTTCAAAATGAGTCCTTTGGGTGCCAAAAAAGCATTTAAAAATATTTCAGTGGTTTCTTTCTGTTACTTTCAGATTGTGTTTCAATGTGTGGCAGCACAGGAGTGTGCTTTTCTCATGCTTCTAAACACAGGATTGTAAATTTAGTGGACTTTGGGGGAATAGAGCTCATCGGAACTTGCCAGTTGTTTTATGATGTTAGAAAAGGCATCAGCCTGCAGAATCAAAATTGGTGTACTTTTAGTTCCCTGATCCAGTAAGTAGAGTGGGTTCTCTTTTTATTACTTGGATTTTGCTCTTCTCCATGAAATTGGTCTGAGTGAGAGAGAAAAATCCCAGTCAGCTCTGGGAATCCATCATTCATTTCCTGTCCCATTGGATCTGTGTTCTCATGAGGATAATGTTCGTATATGTGCATCACGATGAGCATGTGCTGTTTAGTAGCTTCTTTTTTCTATTTTATACACTTTTCATAGGGAATTTAAGAACAATCAATAATTGTCTATGAAAGAAAATGGTGTCACAGATCATAAAAAAACTTTCATTCCAGGACAAGAAAACTAATTAAATCAAGTTTTATTATTACGATCCATGATCAGAATTTAAGGCAACATATACAATAATATATAACAGATACATTGATTACATATCTAAACATGTCTAGGAAATTAAACAATATACACAAATGGATAATCTTTGTAAAATATTGTTAAAATTTCTTTAAAGAATTTGTGATATTCTATCTGATTAGACTAACCAGGGCGCAAAATCTTGCTGCCTTGGCAGTAGTTGTATTACAGCAATCAGCTAAAAGAAGAGCGGAATAAAATTTATTAGATCTGCTGTGATAGGTGGCAATAATTGGTGTGATGTACTTTATTTGGATCTCCTGCTAATATTGGTGGCAATGTAAAAGAACCAGGGTGGATTTGATTTAAATCAAACTGATTTAAATCACGATTTAAATCACTAGTCATTAAGGCTTGATTTAAATCATAGTTTTCTACATAAAGACTAATTCTTGCTGGTATAACTTTAATATGCAAGTAGATGCCTGCCTTACCGATAGGTAAAGGAACTTCATTAAAGTATTCCCAAACTGGGTCTCTTTTACGGCTTGCTGCCATTATAGGTTTTTTCCTCCAAGGAAAGAATGTGATAAACCTCAGGTCATACACACAAAAGATCCAAAGACTTGTGCAGTATTGTGCTCAAAAAGTTTCACTTTCATTTTGTACTGCTTGCCCCTCCCTCCTCACACTTAGTTTCTTCTTGTGCAGATCTATTCCACTCCAAACAATCAGAAAAATATTGTTTCTATTCACTGAACTTCTTGAAACTTAGCACTGGAGGGGTTGATTCTGTCTTCATAGGTTTGTAGAACAATAGGATTAAGGTCTTTTTCTCAACTCTGTTCATGTTATAACATTTTTGCTGTGAAGAAGAGGCATGTGATCTCTGCTGAGCTGACACAAATTCAGTTTTGAGAACTGCAAAACCAAGCATCTGTGATAATATCTTGTAAGCAGAGAAACTGCCCAATAATCTTACAAAAACCTCTGGAAGAGCATGACATTGTGAATGGATTAATGGAATTTATTTACCAAAAAAATTAAACATATACAGCCCTATTCTACATAATTAAAAACTAATCTTTAGTTCATGATGGAATAACCTTTGGATGGTAATATATTTTCCTCAAAAAGCATTTTATTTAAAAAAATCTGATTTAAATAAAAAAAATCCGATTTAAATAAAAAAAAATCCGATTTAAATAAAAAAATCGATTTAAATCAAAAAATCTGATTTTTTAAATTTTTTTTAAAAATCATTGATTTTTATCCACCCTGAAAAGAACATGCTCGATTGTTTCTACCAGTTCTGGATTGACAGGAGCAAAGACAATTTCCGTGAGGTATCTCCCCTATTGTAGCTTCTTTCAAATAAATGTCCCTTAGCTCTCATGGTCATGTCACTCCTCTTGGACAATGAATGCCTCTCTTGCTGTGACAAAATACAAGTTTCCTTTGTTCTCTCCATTAAGTGGATTTACCAGTTCCTCCATTGTAAAAGTTGTCTTGCTGGATAAAGCCAGTCAGCTTTTAATTTGGTGTTCTGTTTCAACTAGCAGCCACCTGGATGTGTTTGGAATTTCACTGTCATAGGCAGTGGTGATCCCATTGTTCTGAAACATCTGGAAACAGCAGATCTACCAGCCAACTTCCAGCCATGTTAGAATGCAGCCACAGTGACTGCCTCCGTTCCGGCATTTGCTTCGGAGCCTGCACCTAATAGCTGAATGATACTGAACTTGCATGGGCTCACGCCGTCAGCATATAATAAATACGGTCCTTTGAAGCTATTTGGCAGGGATTCAGGTCCAAACTAGATACGATATCAAGAGGTCAGGAAGTGGGCCTCCCTTTTTTAAAAAAAAAAAAGAGCTAGTGGGGATTTGGTTTGTGGTCACATCCCGGAACAGAAGATTAAGCCTGCCCCCGATGTGTTTCCCCAAGCTCATTTGGGTCAACTGCCTTAGGATCTGAGTAGTACAGTCCTGCATGCAGTTGGGCTACTGAGATCCCGTTGCTTTCAGTGGGATTTAAGCAGCCTATACATGTACAGAATTGCAACCCGTATTCCCAGATGCCATCTAAAAATCAAGACTTCAGAACCAAGCTACAAGGGATGCCTGACACAGGTTGGACACTTGTCAGCTTCCCTCAAGTTTTGATGGGAAATGTAGGCATCCTGGTCTTGTAGCTGTAATGGAGAGCCAAGCTGTAAAACCAGGACGCCTACATTTCCCATCAAAACTTGAGGTAAGCTGACAAGTGTCCAACCTGTGTAAGGCGTCACTTGTAGTTTGGCTCTTAGTGACTTCAAAATGTATTCCAAAAGACTTGCTGAAATTCAGAGTCAAAAAGAATTGCTGTGTTTTTAAGGTTCTCTATTCAAAGAGCAGAGGTTTTTCCTGATTTGCTGCTACTCTATCTTGTCAAAAGAAAATGAAGTTCATGAAGTTGCAGAAGTTAAAGTTGAGTATGGGGGAGTAGCATTCATTTTTATTTCTGAATGAAAACCAGAAAGTCCAGTGGTTGGAGCGTAAAGCAGTACAGAGTTTTGCACCCTTGCTTGCAAGTATCTGTGGAAGGCTTGATCGAGGGGTACTGCCAAGCCATTGAGCATAGCTGTGGATGGACTAGTAATCATTTCTGAGTGTGTTGGCTCTAGTAAAAAGGAAATAATTTTCATACCTTTGTCCACGATGACATAAATGCACACCTAGGACTTAATCTTTTGCACTAAACCTTTCAGGGGAGGCCTTCTTTCCAGATTATGTCTATCAGACTCAAAGCCACACAAAGAAGCAGTAATCTGCCCGCTACTTAAAGAAACTATCTTTAGACAAAGATGCTGTGGTCAATTATCACCCAGTCTAGTATCTGCCCTTTCTGGGCAAAGTGGTTGAGAGACCACTAACAGACCAACTACAGGTCTTCTTGGATAACTCTTGTGTATTGGACCCTTTTCAGTCTGGTTCAGTTGGGCAACGTAGTGTAGACAGCCCTGGCAGCTTTAGTGGATGACCTCTGTCTGAAAGTAGGCAAAGGCTAAGCTTCTTGTTGCCCTTCTTGGATCTATCTGCAGCCTTGATACAGTAGATCATGCCATTTTGTTGAGACATTTGGAGGCAGAATTGGGTATCAGGATGTGTCTTGGACTAGTTTAATTAATTCCTCATGGAACAAACTCAAAAGGTTGCTATTGGAGACCAGCTATCTTCAGGGAATTATCTTGCGGGGTTTTAAAGGCCACAGTGTTATCCCCCATGTTAATTCAACCTCTATATAAAGCCCTTAAGAAAAATCATTCATAGCTATGGAATTGGATGGCATCAATATATAGATGGTACCCAATGCTATATCTTGCTATCCAAATCCCCTGGTGAGGTAGTAGAGGTCCTGAGTTGCTGCCTGACAGCTGTGGGCAAATACCTGAAAGGAAACAAATTGAAATTGAACCTAGGCAAGACCAATGTAATACTGGTTGGGAAGGAAGAGATTTTGAAGGACATAGTGCTTCTCATTTTTGATGGGGTTCAGTTGACCGTTGCTGATTCCGTTAAGAGCTTAGGGTTATACTGAATCCAGCATTGCTGCTAGAGAAGCAAGTTAATGCAGCTGCAAAAAGGTCCTTTTTCCAACTTAGTCTAGCTTGGAAAATGGCTGCCTATTTTGATATGACTGATCTGGCCACTTGGCTTCACATCATGGTTGCAAGAGTACCGAAATGCGCTCTTATTGGACTCTCCTCAGAGTCAACTCGGAGATCCCCGTTGGTACAGACTGCCGCAGCTCAATTATGATCAGGAGGTAGGCAGAGCATGCGTATTACTTCCAGACTTCAGTCACTCCATTGGGTACCCATAACTTTATTTCCATGGTTGTGGTTCTCGAAGTTTGGAGCAGAAGCCAGGCAAGTACTGCCAAGATTGGCCGGTGGCCGCCTGTGACATAGCAAACTGATCTCAGCAGCTTCCGCTTTTAAAAAGCAGATATCAAAGAAATCAGATACACTTTCAGGAGGTGCTTTTAAATGGTAGGTAGTCAGATGGCTGAGTGTATTAAATGTCTAGGGTCAATTATATCTTACAAACAAATTCTTCTAGAAATGTGCTGTTTGATGTTTGCATATTTGTATTATATCTGTGTGTGGAGGGGTGTTGTTAAAATAAATTGTAAAAAAAATCAGTTGCCTGCAGCATCAGAACAGCTAAGAAACAGTTGACCAATCAGCATTAATTTGGTGATCCATGCATCTGTTGGAAGATTTGGAAAGGCACAGGGGATGGGGGAACTGTATACAGCTACAGTTGCGTACAATTTACCAGTGTCAGTTAAAAGATAAGATCTGGGTAACTTCCCCTATGAAGTTACAGCTGCAGCCCTGGGAATGTCAAACTGATTCATGGAAGGTTTAACTCCTGTCTGTCAGAGCTTCACAAAGGTTTACAGCTGTCATTTTAACAGATGCCAAGCAAATGAGAGAGGTTGTTAATCATGGGCTTTCTGACGACTGCTGTCAGGCCCTGACTCACTCTTTTCTAGAGCTTTTATCTTAAATCCGTCCAGAAGCAAAATATTGTAGTGCCGCTGTAATGGGTATTGATTCTAAGAGAGATTTTTGTTTTAGCAGAAGCAACCTGTATTTCCTTTGCACAAAAACTTGGAACGTGTCATTTAAGATTAATCTCAGCATAAAAGAAAAACGCAGTTGGCAGGGTCGTAGCATCCATATGGAAAAGGCACGCAGGGTTTTCCCATCTTTCGCTCCATTGCTGCAGTTTTTTGCAACTTCTGGAGTCACAGGATCTGTACAGCTGTGAAGGGGGGGGGCAGGCTAGAGTGATAAGAGCAGAGCTGCACATATAGAGCAGCAAGGAGGAACGATTTCAACTCCCTTTCCTTCCTCAGTGCGCCCCCCTTTCCCAAACCCTACCCTGGGACTAATCCCTCTAGGGGCCAGAAAGAACCATAACAGCAGATAAGAATGGAGAATGACACCTTCCATACATGCAGTGATAGTAAGCTACCTAGTTATTTTGACAGTTTGAAGGTTAACCTTTGCTGTGTTTTAGCTCTGAAGTAATCACAGTGGTTTCTTGATTTATGGGGAAAATGGGCATCACTGCTCCACCAGGTTGTGACTCTAGCACAATTACATTCAAGCAAGGTGAGGTCATTTCACAAATATAAGATCTATCGTGGCTTTTGCTTTCAGCTATGACTGGCAAAAAAAACAGAAACTGCCATTTTCAAAAGCAGTGTGCCCCAGATTGCTAGACGGTGGGAACAAACAGGGATTAGCTTTTGCTATCATTTTCAGTAATGAACTTCCAGTGAGCCTCTGGCTGGCCCTTCTTGAAGGCTGTTTGACACTGCTGAGTTCCATGTCTCCAGGCTGGCTGCCATCTTGGCTCTGTAACATCTTTGCTGCAGAGACAGTTTTACTTTGCAGAGGTCCTCCCCAGTAAAACAGCATACACACACCCCAATTGATATATAACTTTACACAATAGGTTTGTTTGATTTGATGTCCTGGTGATCAAGCACTGTAGCTTTCCTGCTTAAATGTGGCAGCCAATGCCTACAGTGATGCTTCTCACCTACCCATAACTGTCTCCATTCTTTCTAGGATGATGTACACCTTACTTTTCTCTCCCTTGGTTTGTGGACATATTTCAGTCCGATCTTTGTCCGATCTGTGGACCTTTTCACACTGGGACTTTAAAGCATTTCAGTTATCTATTCGGCTTCCCATGTTTGCAAAAGTTTCACACTTGCAAGGTAGTCATGGGACACAGTACCAATGTTTGTCCGCGGTATCTCCAGTTTTCCCCCCTGTGGACATACCGCGATTTTATTTTGAAGCCGCCGCCGAGTTGCATCTGGCCCAATTAATGTCAGTGCTAACTCAATACTCTCCTTCTGTTTTTCTCCTTCCTCTCCATTTCCTTGGGAGCTGATTGGTCTGTGTGGAATTAACCACTCCCACCCTCCTCAGCTCCCTGAACTCCTTTCCCACCATTTTTATCAGTAAAGCGAAGTAAGGGTCATAAGGCTGTTTCTCCACTGGCTTCTTTTTTAAAGCCAGGAACGATTTTTAACATTGCTGCTTATTCCCCGCTGGCTTTAAAAGCCAGGAAAGGGTTAAATGGCTGCTTTTCCCTCCCTCCCAGGCATGTTTCAGGCAACCAAGCGTTTTGCACAGTGTTTTGCCTTTGAAAACAAAGCGGCAGGGAAGCTGCCCTGAGGAGATGAAGCAGCAGCATTTTAATCCTTTCCTGGCTTAAAAAATAAATAAATGAGAGTGGAACAAGCACGAAAACTACATGTTTTCCCCCAGAACTCCGGGAGGGGTGGGTGGGTCAACACTGCAGTGTTACTACACATGCTCAAAGTTTTTTTTTTTTAAATAAGTATGATGTGAATTGCAAAGCCCGCAAAAGCCCAAAACTGCACCAAGGCTTCAAAGCCTAAAATGAAAAACAAGATGCTAGATTGAAACTGCCTCAGACAGTGTGGAACATGGGGGTGCCATGTTGAAGCCATTGCGACTGCGGCGAATGCGCCTGAATAGCAGTTTAATTCATAGGTGTGTAAAGGGCCTGTGTCGGCTTTGACTCACCAAGTTGACTTTCAGGCATTCTTCTTCCCTGGCTTAGACATTCCCATTGAAACTCAGATTGTACAAACCAAGCTGAAAACCCCGTTGAGCCAGTGTGTGGCAGTGGTTAAAGTTTTAGACTATGATCTTGGACACCCATGTCTACACCCTCCCTCTGCTGTGAAGCTTCTTAAGTGACCTTGGGCCACTCATCCACTGTCAGTCTAGACTACCTGAGCATTGTGAGGATAAAAGAGGGAAGGGAATATCACATATGCCTACCCCAAGCTCCTGGGAAGAAGGGTGAGAGAAAAATGTTCTTAGGCTTATGTGAGCATATCTGGTTAGGGGGAGACAAAACACTGAAATTAGGTAGGAAGAATTCTGTGAACCTGGGCAGACCATGAGAAGGAGGGCAGGAAGGGTTACATCAGTGCTTAATTCTTGTGGCTCTTTCTTACATGCACAGGGTTATGTCAATCGCCACTTTGGGGTCAGGAAACTATTTTCTCCAGGCCAGTTTGGCCAGGGATGCTGGAAGTTTTTTTTATCATATTCTGGGCATGGACCAGGGGTCACTGGAGGTGTTGTGGGGGAGGCAGTTGGGAATTTCCTGCGTTGGGCAGGGGGTTGGACTAGATGACCCTGGAGGTCCTTTCCAACACTATGATTCTATGAGTCTATGAATTTGCTTCTTTCTTCAGTCCAGTCCAGCTGAGAAGAGCAGCAGCCAGCTACCAAGGTGGTAGCTTTCATGAACCAACTTCATTTTTCTATCTGGAGAAATTGATATATAAAATATATCTTCTTTCAGTGTTTACGTATCTCAGACTATAGCAAACAAATCTGCAATACCCATTTTCAACCTGTGTTCTTAACAATCCATTAATTCGGCATCCAGCTTTGGTTTCCAAGAAGAACTCTGCTTTTTATATATATCATTATTTTAACTTTACAAGGCTGGGGATGTTTAGCTTTCTTTTAGCTGTAAATCATCTCCCTCCTAACTTTTGTGATGAGAAAGAGAAGAGCCCATTTATCACTCGTTGACAGCAAGTTTTCTGTGTAATATTCCAACTACTTTCTTATCTGTCGTGTTGAGTCAGGAGATACTCTACTCTTGTTCCAGGCTGGCTTGACCTCCTGCAATTCATGGCCTTTTGTCTCAACTGTTGCCAAGTTTTTTTCTCTGTATCTGTGCTGGTATTACCTATCTGTCAAAGAACACATCACACATCTGCCAAAATGTTCTCTAGCCCATGAAAAAGTGTTCCACCTGATGGCCTTGAAGGTGCCCTAAGGTTCCTTGTTTTTACTTCTGTGCTAAGCATTCTAACCATTCAATGATTCAAAGGCATTTTAAAAGTCCTTGGGAAATCTCAAGGATACTTTTGTAAGTTTGGGATAAGAAAACAGTTTCTAGACTCTGAGCAGAATATCCTGCAGTGCTCTCTACTGGAAGAGAAAGGATTCATGTCATGTTCTGGTAAAACAGTTTTAATTGTTCCAGAGTTGAGTCCAGCTAAATTTTAAAAAAAATCAATGTCATGTAATTGGAAATTGATTTTGGGTATTACCCAGATAACTCTGCTGTTATTAGTGAGCGCAATCAGCATCTTTAAGTACAGTCATTTGTTTTTTGCTCCCACTTGAACCTCAACACCACTCTCAGAAGATCTGATTTGCCTGCTTGCTTGCTTGCTTTCTTGTTTGTTTTAGAAAGAAATTGTGCTACCTCTCCAGGAACCTGCCTGAGGTGGCTTACAAAATAAAAATAATAAAAACACAACAATAAAAGACATTGACTAAACCTCACATTAAAAAAGCAACCAAGAATAAAAACATAGTTTAAAAAAAAAACAGACCCCACACTGCTTAGAATACCAGTTTCCAGATTAAAATAGCGTTAAATGATCTCCTTATTTAAAAGCCTGTGTGACAGGAATGTTTTGGCCTAACGCTTAAAAGGAAGCAACATAGGAGCCAGGCAAGCCCCAAGGGGAAGGGCATTCCACAAGCAAGGTACCACCACTAAAAAAAAACCCCTGTCTCTGGTTGCCTCCAGCCTCACCTCTGGAGGTAGGGGCATAGAGCGCAGTGCTTGCAAGGCAGATGTTAACGGGAGGGCAGGACAGTAAGGGAGGAAGCAGTCTTTTCTGCAGTCTCCAAAATGCCTGTGAAATACCATTACAGTTGCCACTGGCAAATGCAGTTGCCATTAGCCAACAAAAAGGCCACTAGAAATCTAAATTATCCATGTGTAAAGAGCGAATTCTGATTTTGTATCATGTTTGTACGGCAATGAAAACTGCAGAATGGCTTTCTTATGAAAATGAGCAAAAATAATACACATTGTCAACTCAGTATGTCATAACGATTATCATAATGAGATGGTAGCAAATGTGCATCTACCACTTGCTTTCAGTTTGTTCCTGCAAGTTGCTGTAATGGTACAAAGGCTCATTGACCTGAGTGTCGGGATGATGCTCTCTGGCTCTTCCCCAGAATGTTCAGTAGCACAAACCGTTAGGATGTGTACATTGATACCTTTAAAATAGGATCCACTCTACCTAAATAGCAAGGAGTCCAGTAGCACCTTTAAGTCTAACCACCTTTATTGTAGCATAAGCTTTTGAGAGCCACAGCTCTCTTTGTCAGATGCAGTCTTAAAGATGCTACTGGACTCTTTGCTATTTTGCTACTGCAGACTAACATGCCTAACTCCTCTGGATCTTTCACTCTACCTAAAGAATTCATTGTATTTCAGTGAAAAAAATCTAAACACTTGCCCATCACAAATCTAGAGAGCCTTTTCTATTCAAAAATTGGTTTGCTTTAAGTGTGAGACATGTTTGTAGACAATATTAGGATTGCTGTTTTGTACAGACCCTTTACACAGAACAATATAAACTATAATTCAAACCGATTGCATTTGGCTTTGTATGTACAAAACTCATACCCCTATCGTGTGAAGTGAATGAATATGCAAAAATTTAGGTCTCTAGAATGCTAAAATAACGGTGTTGGAAGGTGTACTTTTTAAATTAAATTAAGAGATGGTTGTTGTGGGTTTTCCGGGCTGTATTGCCGTGGTCTTGGCATTGTAGTTCCTGATGTTTCGCCAGCAGCTGTGGCTGGCATCTTCAGAGGTGTAGCACCAAAAGATAGAGATCTCTCAGTGTCACAGTGTGGAAAAGATGTGGCAGGTCATTTATATCTACTCAGGAGGGGTGGGGTTGAGCTGAGTCATCCTGTAAGAGTTTCCCAGGGTGTGGAATGCTAATGGCGGGAGGCTTCACTGTATCCTGAGGAGGTTCTTTTGCATATGGATTGGTGCTTGATGTGCTAATCTTCTCTGCAGGGCTATTGTCGGGTGTGGAGTGTTTTGTTAGCCTGGTGTTTTTCAGAACTGGAAACCATGCTCTGTTCATTCTTAAGGTTTCTTCTTTCCTGTTGAAGTTTTCCTTATGCTTGTGAATTTCAATGGCTTCCCTGTGCAGTCTGACAAAGTAGTTGGAAGTGTTGTCCAGTATTTTGGTGTCCTGGAATAAGATACTGTGCCCTGTTTGAGTTAGGCTATGTTCAGCCACTGCTGATTTTTCCGGTTGTCCAAGTCTGCAGTGTCTTTCATGTTCTTTTATTCTTGTCTGGATGCTACGCTTTGTGGTCCCGATGTAAACTTGTCCACAGCTGCAGGGTATACGGTATACTCCTGCAGAGGTGAGGGGGTCTCTACTGTCTTTTGCTGATCGTAGCATCTGTTGTATTTTTCGGGTGGGTCTGAATACCGCTTGGAGGTTATGCTTTTTCATAAGCTTTCCCATCTGATCAGTAATTCCTTTGATATATGGCAAAAACACTTTTCCTGTAGGAGACTGTTTTTCCTTGGTTGTTTGATTCATCCTGGGTTTGATTGCTCTTCGGATTTCATTTCTGGAGTAGCCATTTGCCTGAAGTGCGTGGTTTAGATGATTAATTTCCTCATTGAGAAAGTGTGGCTCACATATCCGTCTTGCACGATCCACTAATGTTTTCATTATGCCTCTTTTCTGTCGGGGGTGGTGATTGGAGTTTTTGTGTAAGTACCGATCAGTGTGAGTTGGTTTCCTGTAGACCTTGTGACCTAACTGAAAGTTTGCTTTGCGGATGACCAAGGTATCCAGGAATGGGTGTTTTCCCTCGATTTCTTTCTCCATTGTGAATTGTATGTTCAGGTGGATGTTGTTGAGATGATTCAAAAACCCCATCAATTCTTCCTCCCCATGGCTCCAAATGATAAATGTATCATCCACAAACCGCAACCATACACTAGGTTTGTGGGGTGCTGATTCTAGAGCTGTTTTTTCAAAATGTTCCATGTAGAAGTTTGCTATAACTGGGCTGAGTGTCAGACTGTGGCTAAATAATATCCTTCTTACAGGTTCTCTTCTACAAGCAAACAAGAGTCCATTGTTTGAATAAGGAAACTTTACTGTAGAAATGACCCATTATAGTCCACTGTCCTGAATAAGAGATCCAGGATGGTACAAGAGCATTGTTACCAATAAAGAGCAAAGCATGAGGTACAAAGTAACAGTTCCCAGCTGAGCCAGCCTCCCCCCACAGTTCTCAAAACAACATCTTTCAGACTTGGGAAGCTGGACTCTCTCAAGGCCAATCTTGGGTGGAACGTTGTTAGACAAAACAGTCTCGTTCGGTGAGAAGTCTGCTTGGGAACTTGTGCACCTGTGGGGAAAGCACTTAAACACTAGAAGCATTAGAAAATGGAGACAGTACAGCTCATATACCCACTGAACCTGACACTGAGAGGGCTCCCCATGGCCACCCCATCTATCTGTTCATAGAATTCGTTATCCCATTGGAAGTAACTGGTTGTCAGACAATGATGGAATAAGGCTGTTACATCCTCTGGGAAAATCTGATTAATAAGTGCAATAGTGTCTTTTACTGGAACCTTGGTAAACAGGGATACAACATCAAAACTGACCAGTATGTCTTGTGGATTGAGTTTCAGAGAACTGATTTTGTTGATGAAATCTGCTGAATCTTTGATGTAAGACGAGGTTTTCCCGATGTGGTCCTGCAGGAGATCTGCCAGATGTCTAGCTAATTCATATGTCGGTGAACCAATGGCACTCACAATGGGTCGGAGTGGGACTGAATCCTTATGTATTTTAGGGAGTCCATATAGTCTAGGTGGCTGTGCTTCTGTCTTGCATAGTTTTCTGTGCGTATCGGGATGTAGTGAGGAATTCTTGATCAGCGCGTTTGTTAGCCTGGTGATTTTGCAGGTGGGATCTCGTTTTAGTTTTTTGTAGGTGGAGGGGTCCAGTAGTTCCTTTATTTTCTTTTTGTATTCCTCTGTTTGCATGATCACTGTAGCATTGCCTTTATCAGCTGGTAGAATGATGATGTCTGGATCTGCATTGAGGGTCTTGATGGCATTTTTCTCTTTGCGTGTTATATTGCTGGTGGGAAGCTTTGCCTTTCGTAGAATCCTGGCTGTCTCTCCTCTTATTTCCTCAGCTTCCTCTTCAGGTAGATGACGAATGGCAGCTTCTACATTTGCAATGATGTCTTCCACAGGAATTCTGGTGGGGGTGACTGCAAAGTTTCCTCCCTTTGCCAAGATGGAGGTTTCTCCTGCTGAGAGTTGACGGTCTGTCAGATTGATGACAATGCATGCATTGTCGAGCATTGGGCTTGTCTGTCTTTTTTCCTGTAGTTTGTTAAACTTCTGCTTCTGTCTGGATGTGTGGTTGGTAAAAACTTGTTCCATCTTCCTGTAGGTGAGATTATCGACCTTGTCCCAATCCTGACTTCTCATTTTATGGCTGGTGTTGATATGCAGGCAAAATTGCTCCTTGTCTGTGGCAGCAAGTTCTCTGCGGGTAGTGTGGATTCTCTCATGTAAGAGGGCCTGTTCTAGACGGTCATAAATGCGGTTTGCCTGTGTGGTTTTGAAGATTCTTTTTGTTATGAGAAAAGATGGAATGGTTCTTGTGTCCCTGCAGCGTAGGAGAAAGGTTAAAGAACAGAGTAGATGTGCTTTCTTGTTCCGAAGTGTTTCCAATCTCCGGGTCTGTTGGAATGTTTCCTCCCCGTAGAGGTGTTCGATGTATTGTCGAAGGCTTTCACGGCCGGAGAACGATGGTTGTTGTGGGTTTTCCGGGCTGTATTGCCGTGGTCTTGGCATTGTAGTTCCTGACGTTTTGCCAGCAGCTGTGGCTGGCATCTCCAGAGGTGTAGCACCAAAAGATAGAGATCTCTCAGTGTCACAGTGTGGAAACTCCCTGGGAAACTCTTACAGGATGACTCAGCTCAGTCTCACCCCTCCTGAGTAGATATAAATGACCTGCCACATCTTTTCCACACAGTAGAGACCCCCTCACCTCTGCAGGAGTATACCGTATACCCTGCAGCTGTGGACAAGTTTACATCGGGACCATAAAGCGTAGCATCCAGACAAGAATAAAAGAACATGAAAGACACTGCAGACTTGGACAACCGGAAAAATCAGCAGTGGCTGAACATAGCCTAACTCAAACAGGGCACAGTATCTTATTCCAGGACACCAAAATACTGGACAACACTTCCAACTACTTTGTCAGACTGCACAGGGAAGCCATTGAAATTCACAAGCATAAGGAAAACTTCAACAGGAAAGAAGAAACCTTAAGAATGAACAGAGCATGGTTTCCAGTTCTGAAAAACACCAGGCTAACAAAACACTCCACACCCGACAATAGCCCTTCAGAGAAGATTAGCACATCAAGCACCAATCCATATGCAAAAGAACCTCCTCAGGATACAGTGAAGCCTCCTTCCATTAGCATTCCACACCCTGGGAAACTCTTACAGGATGACTCAGCTCAGTCCCACCCCTCCTGAGTAGATATAAATGACCTGCCACATCTTTTCCACACTGTGACACTGAGAGATCTCTATCTTTTGGTGCTACACCTCTGAAGATGCCAGCCACAGCTGCTGGCGAAACGTCAGGAACTACAATGCCAAGACCACGGCAATACAGCCCGGAAAACCCACAACAACCATCATTCTCCGGCCGTGAAAGCCTTCGACAAATTAAGAGATCTTCAGAAGTGAAAGAAGCCCCTATGTATGATTGTAGAAACCAAGACTACCCTTGGCAATTTTTCTTGTGTAAGTGGGTGGAGTGAATAGTTAAAAAGAGTTAGATAAAGGCATGATAATATAAATGGTGTATAGAATTTTCTGAGATGGATATTTAAGGGACCAACTGGTCCCTTCTGAAGCTATCTGCCAGATGAGATCTTCTTTGGAGGCCTTCCGAGGTGAGATGATTGGCTGCTAGCAGTGGCCTCCTCAGTCGTTGCATCTTGCCTCTGGGCCTCCTTCTCCAGTTTGTTGAGTTTGGAGGCACAAGAAGAGGCATAATAAAAGAAGGGCTGGGGAAACGGAGCCAGCTGGAATGCAGGTTGTAGGTTATTAAATTATTCTAATTTGAATTTGGCAAAAACAAACCCCAGAATTTGACGTGCACATGATAGATTTTGTAAATGTTGAATATGGCATACAAAATGGGAGTCTTTTTAATCTTTTGAGACAGAAAAATTAGAGAGAAATAGGATCACAATAAATGGCTAAATATTGTAGAGCGTGGTTATGTTGACTTTGATTTTAATCAAACAAATCAAGAAAACAGAGAGAGAAAATGTTAGAGCCACAAGGGGGTCTGAGTGTGCGTGTGTCAGGAAGGGCAATTCCTATTGGCCTGCAGTATTTTCTGTTTTTTGCCACCACCAAAGGCTGTGGCAGATCTAACAAAGGGAAAATAAAAATGCTTAATTCTAATGTAACCTTAGAGACATAGATGTTACCTTCAGATCCCCTCTGTTGGGATGGATGCAGGTCAACTGGAACTTGGGGAAGCTTGTGTGACTTTGACAAGACTCCTACTGCTTTTAACCCTTTCTGCCCCAGATGGTTGGATTTCTTTCCACCCAATCCTGAAGTTTGAAAGTGATGCCGTGGGACCCTAGGCATACCTTCCAATCATGTTAGAGGGCATGTACCCCCATGCTTTATTGCCCAGCACTGGTTATCCAAATAGTCATCCATCTTGCCTTTTCTGCCACTTTGGGCAAATGTTTATCTCCTGGTAGGAAACTCATCTTTGGCTCAGTTGCCATTTGAGCATTTTATTACCACCCCCCCCCCCCGAGATCTGATTTCCCAAACATAATTCATAGCATTGTTGTACCTCCCCAGAACAACAGCATAGAAATAGTATTTGAGCTTAAGGTGTTGTACATCTTTTATTTTTATAGACTGAATGGTACCCCGTTGTCTGTGATGCCACAAATATTGTCGAGATTTGATAAAATCTGTGTCAAAGTAAATAGGTAGGATCCACAGTACTGTGAGAAGAGTAAAGCTCATTCAACAAGACTTTCACACACACACCTGTCTCAGGAGCTCTCTGAACACCCCAGAATTCATCTAGAGGTCAGAGGACTTTCACAAGCAGTTCACAGCATGTAAGGGGGTCTGTAATGAAAAGGGGGAATCAGCAAATATTGTTCCCCCTCCTCTGCCTGTGATAGTGTCGTTCTACTGTTATGTCATCATTTTGCCAATGAAAACAACTGTTGGCTCCAGCTCATTATGTCTTCATTATGCCCAGCACTTTAGATGACTGGAAGAATTGTAATTATTTAATACTGATTCCTTATTTATGGAAATATAATTTGGGATACATTAAAGAAATGCACGCTGCCATTTTGTTTTATTTCATTATAATGCATTCCCATCACCTCTTCTGAATCTACAGTAATCTCTTGCAAGAATATAGTATGTTTTGTTTCCAGCTGTTGGAAAAGCAACAGCCTGCTAGGAGTCTAGTGACTGTAAATACTGCAGAAAAAGTAGTTTAGTCCACTTGTAGCCTACGGGGAGCTATGGAGCATTCTCTAGTGCTTAGGGTTTATTGAATGTTTTCTGTTGCAGTTAGGGGTGTGCAGTGCCATTCGGAATGATTCGGGTATGCTTCGTAAAGATTCGGCCATTAGTTTCAATGGAGAACATGCTTCCAGATTTCTGGGAGCCGGGGGGGGGGGGGGCGCCATTTTCTTTACAAATCATACCAAATTTGATGAGGACCTTCTCCTAACCCTCCTCTAACGACTCCCTACCCCCGCAAAATTCAGAACAATTGGACTTTGGGGCCAAAGCATGTTATGGCCCCCAAAGAAGGTACCCCATCCTCCTCCACTCTCCATTATTCCCTATGGGGAAAAAACAAGGGGGCTTTCTGGGTGGCTTGGGGTGGCATTTTGCAAGCAAAATACACCCAATTTCCCGGGGACCTGCTCCTACCTGTCCTACCATGCCCTCCTCAAGTTTCAGGGAGATAGCACTTTGTGGGGGGTATGTTATGCCCCGCCCAAAGGTGGTTCTCCCACCACACCACTTATTTCTACTATGGGCAATACTCCCACACAGCAAAAACACATAGATTGTGGCTGCCAATGGCCACAGCCACAGTCTGGCTACTACACACCCCAAGCAGCTCCTCAGAATCACACCTTTTCCTCCCAAAAAAACTAACGACCCCTTCAGTTACTGGCCAGCCACTCTCCATTGGTTCTTGTCCTGTTGTAGTAAAATACAGACTCCCACAGCAGGAACACGTGGAATGTGGCATCCATGGCCACAGGCATAATCCCCCTTTCAATCTACCCCCCAGCAGGCCCACAGACCCAAAGACATGCACCCCCAAATTTCCCACCACTCCAGAGCAGGCTGGCCAGCCACTTTCCACTGTTCTCTAGGATGAGAACTTTTAAACTGTCTTTCCCAGGGCAATTATGCACAGGCCAGGGGTGCCACAGCGGAGGGCACACGCCCGAGTGCAAGCTCATCCCTGGGAAAGCACACCTGAGCCACAAACATGCACCCCCAAATTCCCCACCACCCCCAGAGCAGGCTGGCCAGCCACACTCTATTGTTCTCTATGAGGACAAACCTTCACAACAGAGAGTCACACGCACATTGAGTTAGGTTCAAAAAAATTTTTTTTTGCTTTTAGTTACAACATTAAAGGCAAATGATTACACTAGTATCACATCACAACAGTCTCCTAGATAGGACCACAGCTATCATCAAATCAGAGAATCACACACACACACACACTGAATTACTTACCAAAACATTTTATTTCTTGTGTTTAAGTTACACAGCATGAACACATCCATTCCACCCAAACCAAACTGAACTGGGGGACATTCTTGCAACTTAGTCCAGCAGAACCATTGTCATTTCCTGCAGCTGGGCTCTCAGTTCAGCCAGTGGTGAAACACCACAGAGCAGAACAGTACCTGGCCACAAGCACAACACAATGACATTCGCAGAGCACAGTTGTGAAGGATTCCCACACACACACACACACTCCCACCCCCTGCCAGCTTCAGGCTGAACTGGAAACTGCTTGTGAGGCAGTGTTGGAATGTGGCCGTCATCATCAGCTGGCACCCACCCACACCATTCCTACTAACCCCTCTCACCCCTTCAATATGAACATTTTAACTTTAACAACAACATTTAACAACATTCTCCTCAGCTGCATAGCTTAGTTTGGCTGCTTCTCTGAGTTTCCTGCTGTGTTTGTGTGAGTCCCTAACCTAACCTGTCTCTAACCTGTCTCTCCCTCCAGTGGCAATGAACATTTCTGGGGCCTGTTTTCTCATTTATCAGAATAAATTTGTGCCCACAGGAGCTGGGACAGTTTTGGTTTGCCTTTTTCCCCTGTTGGGGCAGGGGGAGGCCAAATTGCAGGGTGCATTCCCTTTGCCACTGAGCTCCACCCTCCGCCTGCTGGATTTCTACTTCTACATTTAATGTAGGGAAGAGCGCGATTCCCCAGGTCCTAGACATGCAGAGGACGCAGGCCACAAAGAGAGCTCACCTCATTCACTCTGGAAGCCCGCTCCTGAGAAACTGAAGAGCCGAGACTTGACTTTCAGGAAGACCAACTACTCGACTCTCCATGGGAGAAGGTGGGAGCGATGTGAGCTGACAACATCGCCCACATAAGAAAAGACGTGCTTGCTCTCCATGCTCATTGGGGGGCATGAGAGGAGCCGCTGTGCCTCAAGGGAGAGGTCTGGACAGATGGCCTCCTTCTTGGCCCAGTAGCTCAGCGGATCAGTGGACAGCAACTCACAGGGCTCCGCAAGGTAGTCCCTGACCACTGCCTCCACCAAATCCTCTCTCACACGACTCATGATCCCAGAGGGCCCGAGGGCTCACCAGAGCATCTCCATCTCCATGGACATCCTGGCAGTGGCCGTAGGGGGAGCCTACTCAGAAGGGGCGTGAGAGGGACCTGCGGGCTGGGCCCCTTGCCCACCCTTCTGATGACAAGCAGCCCCTCTTGGCCTACCTACGCCTCATCCGTGCACAGAGGGCATCTCTGGCTTGGGTGAGGTTCCCATCCCACTCGGTGAAAGTGCCCTTAATGCGCGGGTCGCACATGGTCGCCAACATGTACGACTCCCTCTGTGAGAGGTTTTAGCCTGGCACCTATGCCCTGCTGCAGCCTTCTCACAAGTGTGCACACCACTGGAACAATGTCTGTACATGGTGCATTGGGTCTACAAAGGAGGCCATTGAACTCTGGAGCATGTGCACCAGAGGGATGATCAGACCCAGGGTCACTGTGTCAGACGAGACCACCACAGTGAAGTCCTTGAAGGGTTTCAAAACCTCCACTGTCTGGGTGATGATGAGCCAATCCTCCTGGCTGAACTCACCCTCCTGCCTCCAAGCATCGCTCTCTGAGAGCCACACCTTGAGGGCAGCCTGCTGCTCCACTAAGCGTTCCAGCATGGCACAGCTGAAGTTCCAGCTAGTGACTATGTCACAGATCAGCAATGCTCCGGCACGCCTGCCCTGGCCTGCTTCTGGCGCAGTTTGTGAGAGGACTTCACACTGCGCGAAAAGTGACTCGTGAGCCTCCGACATTTCTGCAGGAGATACTGGAGGTCCCGAGTTGCAGGGTCCTGGGGAGCCCAACCCAAGCACAGCTTTCACCTCTAGGTCAAGTTTGCGCGCTGCACAGTAAATGCGCTCCTGGCCCAACTGCCGTGCCTCTGCCCTCATGTTGCGGCCACCATCTGTCACCATGCATCCCATGGTGACGGTGCCCTTGCCTACCCAGCTGTCCAACTCCCTACTCAAGGGAGTAGGGCTGAGAGATAGGGGGCTAGCTGCCCGGTCTGCTGAAGATGGAAAAAAAGCAGCACGGGCAACCGTCACGATCTGGGCCTCCTGTCAGTTCCTGGCAGGTAGACCCCTCAGCCCCTCTCCAGTGAACACACATTGATTCCAGTAGAAAAGCTTTTATTAGGATCTTTACAGTTCAGGTCTGAACTCCATCACAGAGTTTGGTAGAAGTGACAAGGCAAAGCAGATAAACATTCTTATACTTGATTTTCCCGCTCTCAAACAACTGTCAGGATTTTGGTGCACAACTCTATGAGAACCCTTTATAGTTATGGCTAAACAGTGAGTACACAATAATAGGTTCCTAGCGTCTGGGCAAAGTAGCAGGCATCTGGAGTCTCCAAGGTCATCTGTAGCTCGGAGATGGATAGTTCTGTGAGCTAACATGAGAGGCCCATCCTGGTTAGAGGGCCTGGAGAAATAACAGTTATAATATTGAAAGAACATGACTAAGGAGAGAATACATCAGGTTAGCATTAAACATTCAATATACTGTGGCATCAGTGGCATAACAATAAAAAAATCATGGCATGGCTGTACACAGATAGATAAGGAGGAATCCAGGATCACATCCAAACTCCTGACTGATGGTATGGGTACAAGTGGTGCCCCCTCAAAGGCTTGGAGATGGATCGCCTCCTCCAACAGCCCACGTCCCAAGTTCTCACGTATGCCAGCCTGCTATACCTGCCCGGGGGGGGGGGGGGGTTGTATGCTGCCCAGTAGTCCTCTGAAACTGTGAAGAGTTCTGAGGGCCTTTCATTGCCTGTTGTTTAGAAGCTCACTCACTGTGTTATCTGTCCTTTGAAGTAAAATACTTTCACTTTAGCAGCCGTTGACCTTGGGGGCAGATGCAGCTAGACGGAATTGTATCTGCCATGAGAACAATGATGATTTCGTTCCTCACTTGATATTGTTGCATATCGTAGTCTAAACTTTGCTACTTTTTGTCTCTGGTGTTCATGCCAGAATTTTACTGGGCTACTAACCTGCGGGTAGGACTTTCCTCTACAACTAACCCTGCTTTCCCTCTACATGTCACTTCTGCCAATTTTAATGTCTGAGCACCTTGAACCTGATGGATCTCTAATAAAGTTTACTTAACTGCATGGGCTCGGTGCGGCTGCACCGATAGGAGAGAGAGTGGACCTCTGGTGGGACACTGGGCACGAACCAGGAATACGCCTAGGTGACAGGCGAGATAACTGCATACTTTGGGGGACTGATCCTGCCACCGAGCAGAGGCGGCTGATGGAGAGGCTGCGCTCAAATTGGGATTCACTGGATTATCAAGACAGAGCGAGAATTATGACCCGGCTGGATACCCTGTTCAGGGAGGAGGAGACATGGGGGCTATTGAGACACAGGAGGAACCTCGAGGAGCCTCGATCCCACGGGATTCGAAACAAAGAAGAAAAAGGGTGCCGATCCCGCTCTGCCAGTCTGGACGCTTTGAAATTGGAGGACTATTACAAGGCCATGGAGATGAACCGACAAGAGAGCTCGGGCACCCCTCAAGGAACTTTACTTCAACCAAATCACCTGTGAGATTGATGTGGAGAACTTGGAGATTTACTTGCCAAGGACTTACATTTTGCAGAAGTCCCTATACATTTCTCTGGAGCCAGCACCCCGAACAAGGTCTTAACTGCCATGGTGGGAAGATGCGGCACTTCAGGAAATTATCCCACCATGGAGGGCCCAGAGACTGCAAACTGGTATCCTGCAAGTGCCTGATAGGTCAGTTGCCTTGCCCCTGAGGGATCCAGTGGGGGTACAACCAGCCAGCCCCCTACGCCCCAGGGCCCCAGCTGGACCACAAGCGCTAGTATTGCCCTGGGACCGCTGCCCCCTCCGTTGGTGCTGCTCCCAGGGAGCCCAGGTGTCCCTCCTGCACAGCCACAGGGGTGGTGGAAGCTAGAAGCGCAATTTGATGGAGACCCTGAGGAGCTGGGATTCTTCATCGTGCAGGCTGTGGAATTTTTCCAAGAGTCGGGGCACACCTTCCAGAATGAACATAGTCGGGTAATTCGTCTGGGTTCTCGATTGGGAGGTGCCATGGCCAAGTGGTACATTACCCTATATGAGGCCCAAGCCCCTGAATTGACGAACCTCGATGCATTCGTGAGAGCTTTGAGAGCCCAGTTTGAAGATCCTCTGGAAGAGTAGCAGGCTAGGACAAAGCTAAAGAGAATGAGGCAAGGCCACCGATCCATGCGTGAGTACGCCGCCGAGTTCAGACAGTATGCAGCGAAGGTGCGTGACTGGACAGAGGGAATAAACACAGAAGTTTTCCAAGCCGGGCTGAACCCCAATTTAGTAGCCAAGGCCCTAGTACAAGATGATCCCCAAACCTTACTATGGTGGAGTTGAAAATCTTGAGCAGTTGAAAAAGTTGTTCACCTTAGAACCTGCCCTACAGCACCCAGATGAAAATTGTAAGTCTGTTGTGCTGGTAGACTCGAGTGACGTTACCATGGGAGGAGTCTTGTTGCAAGCTGACGATGAGGGGAAGTTACACCCCTGTGCATATGCGTCCAAAAAGTTTTCTGGAACTGAACGCCACTGGGCGATCTGGGACAAAGAGGCTGATGTGGTTAAATTGGCACTGTCTACTTGGAGACATTAGCTAGAGGGAGCCAAGGTACCTTTTGAAGTATGGACTGATCATAAAAATCTAGAAGCCCTAGAAACGCAGCGCAAGCTTGGCACCAAACACTTGAGGTGGGCGGAGTTCTTCTCCAAGATCAATTTTATGTTGAAGCACCTCCGCAGCAAATCTAATTTCCTGGTGGATGCATTATCACGCATGCCTCAACATGAAAGCCAAAGGGGGTGGGGAGTAGTGGACACTGTGTTTTCACCATCCAATCTGGGAGGGGCTGTAGTTACTAGAAGCCAAGCCCAATCAGTGAAACAAGACACCATTCCCACAGGCTGGGAGGAGAGAGTCTACAAGGAGACCAAAAAGGAGGGGGATGCTATACCCAAAGAGGTACTGCAAAATGGCAAATCAGGCTGCTGGTACAAGCAGGAGAAATTGTACATTCCAGCCACCCTAAGAGGGGAAGTGTTAAAACAATGTCACGATTCTAAGTTAGCTGGACGTTTTGGATACTTGAAAACATTGCACTTAACCCAAAGGCAATTTTGGTGGCCAGGCAAGAAAAGATACGTTTCCCAGTATATTTCTGCCTGCCAAGTGTGCTTAATGGGGAAAAAGAGAGGGGGTAAGCCGCCTGGACTGTTGCGGCCCCGAGAAACCCCCTCCCAACTATAGGCAGTGGTCTCAGTGGACTTTATCTTCCCCCCTTGAAGGGCAAAACTGTAATTTTGGTGGTGGTAGATTTGTTTTCCAAACAAGCCCATTTTATCCCTTGCTCCAAGATTCCCACAGCAAAGAGACTGGCCACCCTGTTTTTGCAACACGTAGTCAGACTCCACTCATTTCCAGATAAGGTAATTTCAGATCACAGAGTACAATTCGTTGCCAACTTCTGGTGGGAGCTATTGAAAGTGGCGGGGATTGAGCAAGGGCTCAGCTCCGCCTACTGCCCCAATACAGATGGACAAACTGAAAGGGTTAATCAAGTACTGGAACAATTCTTGAGATGTTATATCAATTATCAACGAGACAATTGGGCCAAATTTTTGGTTTTCACTGAATATTGTTATAACAATGCCATTCATGCATCCACAGGCGCCTCTACCTTCATTGTGGCTCATGGATATGAAGGCACAGCAATACCCTTTACCCAGACCCCACAAACCAAGCAACCGGGACCAGAGTGGTGGTCTAAACTGACAAAACAATGGGATATAATTAAAAAGACTTTTGAAAAAGCCAAAGAGGATTATAAAAAATATGCTGATAAAAAAAAAATCAGCTCCTTGGAAATTACAAGTGGGAGATTATGTATACATCTCTACTAAACACTTGGAGTGGGGTGGGGGGGGGAACCAAGCAAGAAACTAGACTGGAGGTTCTTGGGGCCCTTTCAATTTATCAAAATCATAAATGAAGTAACAATGGAAGTAAAACTACCCAAGAACTTAAAAAATATCTATCTGGTTTTCCATTTCAGCCTCCTGAAGAAAGCTCCCCCTCCTGATAAATGGCATCATGGAACTCCCCCCCCCCTTCATGAATGGACAGCAGCACTATGAAATCAAAGACATACTGGACTCAAAGCTAAAACGAGGGGTGTTGTGTTACTTAATACTTTGGATGCATTTTGATGAGGGGCAAAAAGAGTGGGTGAAAGCCTCTGATGTGAGCGCCCCAAAACTGACTCTCAAATTTCACAAAGCTTACCCTCACAAACTTGGACCCATGTAAGAGGAGGATTCTATTTTGAAGAAGCAGTATGTCATGTATGCCTGCCAGCTATACATGCCATTGGAGGGGGTTGTATGCTGCCCAGTAGTCGTCTGAAACTGTGAAGACTTCTGGGAGCCTTTCATTGAATGATGATTTCATTCCTCACTTGATATTGTTGCATATCGTAGTCTAAACTTTGCTACTTTTTGTCTCTGGTGTTCGCGCCAGAATTTTACCGGGCTACTAAACTGGGAGTAGGACTTTCCTCTGTAACTAACCATTATTTTCCTCTACACATCACTTCTGCCAATTTCACTGTCTGAGCACCTTGAACCTGATGAATCTCTAATAAAGTTTACTTCAACCAAATCACCTGTATGATTGATGTGGAGAAATTGGGGATTTACTTGCCAAGGACTGACACAAGTACAGGACCTCCGTCTTTGCGGGATTTAACTTCATCCTGCTCTGTGCCACCGATCCAGACACAGCCTCCTAAGCTCTCAACAGGGCATCAGGGGCAGAGTCAGATCGATCGCCTATCAGCAGATACAACCCAGTCCAAACATCCACACCAGCTGAGCGAGGGGGCGCATATAAAGATTGAACAACAGGGGAGAGAGTATCACTCCCTGAGGGATACCACACACCAAAGACTGGCATGTGGACAACCTATCCCCCAGTGCCACCCTCTGTCCCTGACTGTGGAGAAATGAGACAAGCCACTGCAAGGCCGTCCCTCAAATCCCCACGTCAGTGATGAGGATGAAGGGACAGAGATGTGAGCTCTTCCACCACAGTCCCTTCCTCTTCCTCCAGTACCCTTTCCTCCTGCACAGCCATGAGGGGCCTGCTGCTGGCCTCAGAGAAAACAGGGGAGGACCACCCAGCAGGAGGTTCCTCCTGCAGTTCCTCCAACATCCGATGGGTCCCTGGGGTGAGCAGGATGGATGTCTGACATCCATCCCAGGAGACACCACATGCTGCCCCTCCTCCAGCAGCTGGGTCTCAACCGCTGGAGAAGGGGGAGCCTCAGCAGCAGGCCCCCGCCCAGTGCCAGCTCCTGCTTCAAACACCTGGGTTGGGGGTGGCCCTCCAGCAGATGCCTCAGGAAAGAGGGCCTTGCAAACCCTCTTCCTATCACCAGAAGCCAGGCTGGTGAACGGCAGCAGCACAGAGGGGGGCCTCCTCTGCTCAGGTGGGGGGGGAGCCACAGCACTCCCCCTCCCCTCCACCCCTCTGGACTTAGTGCTAGCCTTTCCCCTGGGGCCCCTCTCAGCTTTCCTCTCACTCATGCTCCGCCCCCCTTGAGCCTACACTACCTACCAGCTATTAAGTTGATTTAAAAATAAACCCTAAAGCCTAGCCCAAAGTATAAATTTATCATCTATCTACCTATTTCTAAACTTTTTTTTTTTTTGGCTCTGTCACTGGAGATGGTCACTGAAATCTTTTTGAAGGGCCCTATTCATTTATGTGTGAACCTAAACCTACACCAAACAGCTGAATTCCTCTTCAGGAATCAAGCTGGCCCTAAACCCCAAATTAAGGGAAAGCCTATTCCAAAAAATGTGCCAGCCTGGCTCCAAGGGTGCCAGAGGCGGGCAGGGAAATCCTAGTTAAAGGGCTACTATTGGGTAGCCTATTTATATTTGAACAGAACCCAACCTAACTCTTACTGATTCTTCTCCTACAAAAACCTATTTAATGGGGGAAACTAGCCTTCGTTTCCTAAAAATTCATTTTAGAAGGCAAATATTAGTCAATGACAGAAGCCTACCACTAGCCTGCCTACCTCACATGTCCACTATTTAAATCAAATCTACTTTCTTTGAGAAACCCAAAGTAAACTTGTCAAACACTGCTATAACTGCAAACACAACCACCCAACCAACAAAACAAAAGCAGCAGCAAAAAAATAGTTGGTAAAACACCAACTATTCTAAGAAACACCAACAGCACACCAACTGTAAAATTTGCCAAATTTGCCAAACAACAACAGTAAAAAAACCCAAACCCCCAAGCAAGCTCCCTCTGTACACCCCAACAGTAAACTTTTAAACCAAACAACTCAACAGGAACAGCTTCCTCCCACACACACACATACACCAACAACTGGAAAAAATTTAAACCTCTAACAGTGAACTTATAAACAACACAACTCAAAACAGGAACCGTATCCATCACCACCAACAACAACAGCAGGAAAAAAGTCAAACCCCCAACAGTGAACTTTAAAACAACACAAACAACAGGTACAGTTTCCCCACCAACAACAACAGCTGGAAAAAAAGTTAACCCACCCCCGAAAAGTTAAAACTGTAAATAAAGACCAGCCTCCCCCCCCCCAGTCAGAAGCCCCAGTCAGAAGCCGCTCACACACACACACACACACACACACACACACACACACACACACAGGTAAGAATCCACCCCACCAAAAAATTAAAGATTATTTTAAATTAAGGTTTTTTTAAAAAAAAATCCCTACCCTTCCCCCCCACCCAGACAAGCAAAAAAAATCCCCCCTAGAGAAAACCCAGGGAGTCACTGACTCTCTCATCAGTCCTGAAGTCCAGCGGGCGGTCGGTCGGTCAGTCAGTCAGTCAGTCAGTCAGGTGAAGTCAGTCCAGCCAAAATGGAGACAGAGAGTCTCTACCAGCAGCAGTGGGAGTCTCTCTAGGCCAGGAACAGAATGGAAGCTGGCCCAAAGGCCAGCCTCTAATTTAAATCCCCTGCTGCATCTCCTTCCAGAGAATCCATTGGCTGGAAGGAGGATGCAGCAGTGGGATTGGACACTCCTAACTCCCCCCTCCCTTCCCTGATCCCCCTCCCTCCTCCCCCTTGTACTCCTAGTCTGGTCACTCAAACCTCCTCATACCTCCCATCTTGTAAATTAGGCAGGAATCTCTACAAACTTTGCTGGCTGCTTGCATTGCAAACATCCAGCAAAGTTCTGAAGCAAATTCAAGCTTCTCTCCTGTTTTTACAAGATGGGAGGGGGAAGGAGGTGGTTGTAGTGAATCACTCACTCCTTCTCCCCCCTCCCCTCTCCTAAGAAAGCGCAGGAAGCTTGATTTTGCTTCAGAACTTTGCCAGCTGTTTGCAAATGCAAACAGCCAGTAAAGTTCTGCTGCCGGCTGCCCCAAAGCTTTTCGAAGTGACACAAAATGCTTCAGGAAGTTCTGCTTCTGTATTTCTGAATCTTTCTAAATCGGGCCTAATTTGGGTTAAAAACCCGAATCGGATACCCGAAGTGCACACCCCTAGTTGCAGTTCAATCTACCTCTTGTTTTTCCCTCTCTGCAGTGTGTTAGTATGTGTTTGTGCTCTGAAGGCCTCACTGTTGCATTAATAGCCTGCAGTTTGTTACTGTCTTTTGCAAAAACCCTTTTGCAGTACATTCACTGAAAACAAATTTCGAAGTGCCGTCAGTCAGTCGGCATATTTTATATTTTTATATATGCCAATAAAGGCTTGCTTGACTGACTGAAATTCCGAAGTGTGGATTGAATTACTTCCTGAACTCTGCCAACACCCGCCACCACGAAGATGGTCCCCATTCCAAGGTTCTGTCCATGCAAAAACAGCAGTTTAATTTTTTTACCCAGAACAGTTCATTCTGTTCACACCCATACCCCGGCATAACAGATGCAATGGCTAACTTTTGAGGGAGGTCCTAGAGAAGAGAAAATGTCATCCTGTCACACAGTGTCATGTGCAACACAACCCTTTCTGTCTCCGTGTGGCTTTGTTTTTAGTTGACTGAGCTGGGGAATGTACAGCAATACAGTTCAGCAGAGAGGGAGGTGGCAGAGTAGAACCTGATATGATGCCCACGGGCCCTCTGGCCAAGAGCTTGGAAAGCCACCAGGCCTTTCTGTCAGTGCCTCTTGGACACCTATGAGCAGCCCATGAGGCTGTTGTGCATATGCATCTATGTACTGGGCCTTTGCCACTCAAAGCTGCATGCATTAGTGAAACATTCCTGTTTTGACTGAAATCAACAGGGCTACAAGTCCTGTAACAGTGAGCCGTCGTGTGCCTTTCAGTTGTTTGCCTTGACCCAAAGTGTTTGTTCCAGTAACACCATGATTTATGATGATGTGCCGGCACTAAGTTCTGTACTGGTACAGAAAGTTTGAGGGTTGGGGCGGTTAATTTTGTGGTTCTCCAAGTGACAGTAATGGAGAAGGGCCAAATCTCAGTCATGACCTGATTTTTAAAAAAAATTATTTTAGAAAAATACAAAATACAATACTACCAAACAGGGCTTTTTTTTCTGGGGAAAGAGGTGGTGGAACTCAGTGGGTTGCCCTAGGAGAAAATGGTCACATGGCTGGTGGCCCCGCCCCCTGATCTCCAGACAGAGGGGAGTTGAGATTGCCCTCCACGCCGCTGAGCAGCGTGGAGGGCAATCTCAACTCCCCTCTGTCTGGAGATCGGGGGGGGGGGCACCGGCCATGTGATCATTTTCAAGAAGTTCCGGAACTCCGTTCCACTGCGTTCCTGCTGAAAAAAAGCCCTGCTACCAAACATTTCAACATATTTGGAATACATTAAACACAATAATTCCTATACTCTTAATTAATCTTACACAATAACTACTACACAATAACTACTCTTACACTCTAGTATGATTCATATATATACCAACTCATTTTCTTTGGCTGCAGCAGCAATTTCTGACTGGTTTTCCAGAATTGACACTTGTTATTATGCTTTGAAACTGTTAATTTTATCATTCTAATTACCTCTCAAACCCTTCCTAACTAATCTATTTTGCTTGGGTTATATAGTTTGTCCCTCAATATTTTGCCAGAATTCTTGCCACTATATGCAAAGTTAATACTCCTGCTTACATAGATATATAGATTGTTTTTATATAATTCAATAAGAAAATGACAGCTCTAAAAGGTAAACTAATTCTGGATATTTCAGATATACCACATCTGATACTATTCTCTAGACTTTCTGTGCTTTATTACAGAGCCTCCACATATGGGAGAACTTGGTTTTTATTTAGAGGGGGGTAAAATCCTTTTATCAACTGTTGTTAATTCTTCCATTCCTAATAGTTGCATGTAACATTTCCAATATGGTAATGATACAGAGTAGGAGTTTATTTTAATTATGAAAATGAACACTGGGCTATAGTGGCTGTAAAATGGTATTTTAGATAAATAAAATGTTTTTTTATTTAATCTGATAGATGGTGTTTACATTTCTCGATACTTTGCAATTCTACAGAGATTGATTGTTGGCAAATAAAAATGCTGATGGGTTATTTCAAAGGCATTTTAAAAAGCAAACTGGTTTTCATTACTTTTCTCACAAATTACAATATGTTCAGTTTCTTGGCAGTACAGAAGTGGAGCAGCCCAAAGGTACTGAAGTTGTGAGAGATGCTGTTAGAAAGCTTAAGGTAGGAAAGACTTTTCAAATGTTGTATAAACCCAAGCAATGATTGATCTGTTCTAAACATACCTTGGTAGCTCTTGTAATGTGATTTTAATTATTATTTGTTTTGTGATTTTAATCAGCTGTATTTTCATCACAGAATTGTTATATAAGGTGCTGAGCCTTTCTTCAATATGTAAACTAATATCAACCAAAAACTGGAATGATCTAATAAATACTGTAATAGTAACATTACAATTAATTAACAACAGGATTATCCCTTAATGTTCTGGGACTAAATTCATACATCTTGTTCAAATACTGGCACTATTCGGTATAATAAGAATACAAGCATTCCATAAATGCTGCCTTGATAGCCTTTATGAGGGCAGAAAAGCAGGATATAAATTTTGTTATATAAATAAATAAATAAATAAATAATGACCACCATAAGTGATTATATGAATGCTTGTATCATTTTACAGTTATGTAGTTAAAGAATTTAGAGCAAGATCTTGACTTCCATAAATATTCTGAAATGCTAGCCTCTAAACATTTAACTAAGTGTTAACTTGGCAGGCATTGCACAAGGGAGAACATTACACATGTATTTCACACTATACTAGTTCTAGTGAGGTAGCCGTGTTAATCTGTCACTTCAAAAATAAACAAGGATTTTGGTGTATCGAGTAAGTAAGTCTGTATTTCAGCATAAGTTCCATGGGCTAGAGCCCACTTCATCAGGTGCACAAGGTGAGTCTTCAGTTGGCAGACATATATTTGACAGGCTGTAAAGAAAAACAATGTAAACAGAGAGCAGACCTTGCAACAACCTCAGATGCCACCTCTGTCCCCATGGATATGGGCAGTACTGTTACAGGATGAGCTGTATACCCTCTTTGACTCCTCTAGTTGCTTATCCTCCACAGTAGCCCTGTTCACATGATACGGTGAATGTACATCCTGCCTGCATGTGCACACATCTGTTTATATGAAAGCACCAATGTGTGTTCACCTTACAAGTGAAACTGAGAAGTACCTGACTAAATATGGAGTGCCACTCGGTGCCCATACACTGTACACACACTGCATGCACAATCACTGTTAACTTGTGGACAGGGTTTCTGTGGAGCCATTGAGTACCAACCATGCTCTTCTGCTCTCGGCATAAGACAAACAGATCACCCATATCAACAAAGGTTCTGTCACGAAAATGACAATATTCAGCAACCAGAGGGAGAGCATTTCAGTCTCCTAGAACTGCGGAATTAAAGAAGCTTTGAAAGGCTCTCTCAGGAATGTGACAAGGACATAGGTTCCTTTAGTAATTAACAGTATTGATCAAGCCAGAAAAACTATGGACATTGAGTCCGTTTTCCAGTCTCTACTTTCTACTATTCTGAACGTCCGTATTTTTCTTGATGGCGTGAATTTTACATAATTACATCTCACCTACCCTGATCTGGATAGCTCAGGTGAGCCTGATCTCGTTAGATCTTCGAAGCTCAGGAGTCAGCCTTGGTTAGTAATTGGATGGGAAACCTCCAACAAAGACCAAGGTTGCAGAGGCAGGCAATGACAAACCACCTCTGTTAGTCTCTTGCAGTGAAAACCCCACCAGGGGTCGCCAAAAGTCAAGTATGACTCGAGGGCACTCTCCACCACACTTAGAGAAATGGGTTTTATTCGGATAGTAAGTTTTTATAAAAATTATTAGGTCTCTGAACACTAGAACAGTTTGCTGCCTTCTCTTCCTCTGGCGCCCAGCATGTAAAAAAAACCCTATTCCTGGGAGACAGATGACCCACCCACCCCCCAAACAGTATGTGGGGCATACTGGGGAGGGGAGACAGGAAAATCTCAGTACGTGGGCACAACCCTTTCAATTTGCTCAGATTCCAGTGAGAGTAATATGGCTTCGCACACAATTTGTGGGATGTGTGGATCCATGGACCCTAAGACATTTTATTACTCTTGCGAAAAACTCGTTTATTTCTTTAGAAATTCCTTAGAAGTTTAGCCTGAGGAAGAAACTTCATCATTTGCTTCACATTTTGCTTTCTGTAGGACCTTAGGGATGGCTCTAATTTATATGCTAAAGAGGTTTGAGGGTAGATGGGAAGAATGTTGTGTGGGGCAGAGCTACAAAATCAGGCCTTCAAAATGTAGCACCTGGGGCTTCACTGAGGAATTGACAAGCAAACTTACGTTTTTCTGTCTTAGACCTCCTACACAGTCAAGATTCCAACAGGCCTTTAAGGCACAGAAAATATGTCAATGACACCGCCCCCCTCCTGCTCATTTGATGGCTTAGTTCAGCTATTGAAATAAAGAGGTGTCAACTGTTCAGTTTACTTTTTTTCTCCCCTGGCCTGGAAGTTTTGAGTTGAAAGGGTAGTGATCGAGTGGAGCGCGAGCGAACAGGGAGGAGTACACGCGAGTCTGTTCACTGGCCGTTCAAGTGTCATTCGTCACTTGTGGCTCGGCCCTGAGAGACCTTGTAGCATTAGGGCCATTACAGATCCATCCCTCTATTATAAGCAATATAGTTTCATCTTTTTTACATTAAATTAGAACTTTATAAAATACTGGACTTTCTTGTGTGCTTGTGTGAATATTATTTTGAATCAAATTGATTCTATATTAATAGATTACTTTTGGGAAGCAGAAAAGCAGTAAGCATTTCCCAATCAAAAAAATTACATATGGCGCATAAGATTTTTTTTTAAGCATCTGCCTTTGCTATCATTGTCTCCTTGGACTATATCAGCGTCAAGGGATTGTTAAAATGCTTGAGCTAAAAAAACTCCCCTTGTCCTGCCAATTTTATCCAAGCTGCAGAAAGACAGTTAAAATGAAATTTTTTAGTTATGCTTTAAAAAGGTACCAAAACTCTTTTGACAGATGATCTCTGAAAAGAAGTTTCTGCAGCACCCATGAGACATGCGCTTTCTATTCATATTGGTGTGCTGTGCAAATTATATTACTAAAAATCAAGATTCCAGTCCAGTAGCACCTTAACGACCAATGAGATTCCCAGGGAATAAGGTTTCAAGAGTCCGTTCATCAGATACGTTTGAGTCTCGAAAGATTGTACCCTGGAAACCCTGTTGGTCTTTAAGGTTCAAATCTTCCTTTTCTACTGCAGACCAACACAGCTACCAACCTAAAATTGTTTTAAAATAATATTTAAAAGGTACATATCGATTGGTCCATCATGAAACAAAGGGGAACTATGTTAGCCCCGAGCCAATACTGCATGTTTTCTATGCCTAATTTAAATGTGTAGTCTACTTTTAGAGCAGATGGTTAGATTCATTTAATTTTCCACGCAAAAAGATGAGGATGAGAGAAGCTATATGACCAACAAAGGCTGGAAATCTTATCTTAAACTATCGAAGGAAGGAAGGAGCTTGGGGGGAGGTAGGAAAGCCCATGGGAAAACAGAAGGATCTCCAGTTCAACCATTACTTGGTAAATTAAAAAAAAACATCCCTTTTCAATTATCTTTAATTCAGCATAATATTTCTGTAATCTCACTTAAAGCATGCCCTCCATGAGCACTCTAAATGGTAAACGTGAAAGTGTATCCCTGGCTGTACATTCTTAATTAGGAAAAAAATTCTTCACTTTCCCTTTTCAAAATAGAAATGCTAATCAAAGTTTCATGAAACCCCAACAGTAGTTTTTAAAAAGCTGAATTAATTGAAGAGGGAATGAAACATGCTTAAAACATTTAGGCTGCTGTGGATGGTAGGGAAGCTAATACAGCTTTGGGGTCAGTTCAACTTGTATTCTGGGTTGTTATCCAACTTCAAGGCCTTGTTTCATCAAATAGCTGAGTGTGTTTTGGGACATAACTGTGTGCCTCAGTCTGCTATTCACTACAGATGTTTTGCACTCAGTGAAGTATTGTTTGGTCTATTGTGGGCAATTCTGTCTCAAATATATCCTGGTTAACTAGAGCTGCCTTGAAATTGTGCCCAGTTGAAATGCTCCTTAATAATTTAGTTGCAGAAGCAAGCTTTCAGCAAGCTAGAACTAGCAAAGGATTGATTCGTGTCTGTTTTCTCACTTTAGCCTCCAGTACACCAAGAGCTGTGTATAGCGTACAATGCTCTACAACTTTATTTTTGCCATTAGGTGGAGCCAACGTTCTATAGTCAAAACTAGTGCTGTTGGCAAACCTAATTTTCCCTTTGTTTTTTCTCTCAGGATTTAATTTCTGTCTCTGCTAACCAGCAGTGGATTATAGTGGGGTCCGTCAATGTTTAGATTACTAAACAATACATCTTTATTACTTTATCAACTTCTTTATGGTGGGCCACCAGTTTGGATTTCCTTTTACTTGGGTTGCATTCTGTTTCTTTGTGTCAGTATGGGGCGGGGGAGAGAGTATAAATCATACCCACCAAAGTTGCTAAGGATGTCTGGGGAGTCTAGAGAATATTTTTTTTTTGCATGTTATATAAAACACTTTCCAGAATATCCTAGTTGAGTACATTGTTCTTGTTTATGAAATGATATTTTCTGGGATTCCAATCAAAAGTGTATTTAAATCTGTGTTCTCAAAGCATTTTCTAATGAACCTCTGTAAGTCTACCCTGACCCCCAAAGTGCAACAAACGTTCATTGTTGGTGATTACTTTTCTTTTCCCCTGTGAAGGAGATAGAATGGTGCCTTTATCGTTTGAAAAAAAATTAGAACAGATGTACTGTATTCAAGAATGGCAAAACGTTGACCACACAAGCATTCACTTTGTGGTGGCCATGTGGATTTCTGCATGTTTTCAAATGAATATGAATATATGGGCTTGTATCCTACCAGTTAGCAAGGTCTGAAGCCTTCTTCCAGCCTAAGGAGCCTTTCTCCTTAGAGCCATTTCAGTTGGATGACAGTTCTTTAGTCTGAAGGAAAACCTCAAACCTTGCTGAGTGCAGTTGTAAGATACAGAACATGGAGTTGCCTTACACTGTGTCAGACCCTTGGTCCCTCCAGTTTGGGATTGTCTTCTCTGACCAGTTGCAGCACTCCAAGGTCACAAGTCAAGTAAGCCACCTGAGATGCCTTGCAGCATCAAATCTACACCAAGTCATGGCCATTCCCTTGTAGACCCCACTAGTCAGAAGCAGGCTAAATTGAATTCCGCTCATCAGCAATCCATAGTGGATTCGTAATATCGCCAGACCCTAAATCATTGTGTACTGTTGCTTTATACAGATCCGTTGGAAAAGGCTGAGATTACTGCGAAATGTAGGGGAAGGAACTGTTGCAATTTCAAACACGATCCTAGGAGTCCCTACGCTTCAGACCTGATAGCTTCAGATCTTTTCAGTTCCTTTGCAGCTTCACTTTAGCCAGCCTTCCAAACTGAACACTTGATTGAGGATGAATGCCACTAGAACCCACTGTCCTTCTGCTTGTTAACTATATAATCACTGCCCCAGTAAGCCATTGTGGCATATTGTTTAGCGTATCATACTAGAATTTGTGAGGCTCAGGTTCAAATCCTTGCTTTATCATAGAACCTCACCAGTTGACCTTGGCCCAGTCACACCCTCTCAACCTAACTTACTTCACAGGGCTATTTTATTTGTTTGTTTGTTCAACTTTTATACCTCCTCTCCAGGCAGAGCTTAGAGACTTTGTCCATGAAAAAAGTCACAAATAAATCACAGCTTGGGGCCAAATTATCCTTTACATAGAAGATGGATAAAATGGAGGATAAAATGAAGGAGAGGAAAATGATGTAAGCCACTCTGGGATCCTGTTGCAGAGAAAGGCAGGGTATAAATGAAGTAATAATAATAACATTTAAGTAAATAAAATAAATCTCTGAAACATGTATGTATGTGTTATGAGTGAAGGACTTCCAGCTGACCTTAGAGCCATTTATAAAAGTTTTGCTATTGGAATATATGAAATACATGTAGTCTTGTTTCATATGCTTCCAGTTAAGGCACCTATCTCATAACTACTGAGAGTGTTCTGACCATTGCTGAAGACTTTGGTGGCAGTCCATTCATTCTGGTAATATGGAGCAGATGCTTGAATCTTTTTAGCCTAAGAGCATCTTTGGAATTCGAATACCATGTGGTGGATGCAACCACAAAATGGCTGCCATGAGAGGTGGAGCCACACACATACACAGAGGAAGCCCAAAGGGAGAAGGCTAATTTTAAAAAATACACTGTGAAGGAGGAGTGAGAGAGAGAATGAAGCCATCACTTTGATGGCATCTATCACCTGAATATTTTTTAAAATATGCACAGCTGGTCAGATGCCCAGCTGAGTAAAAGCCCCAGCTGGCCCCACCCACATTCTAAAAACCCTTGGGTGGGTACCAGAAAAGGAGTTGGTAGGCGTCATGGCACCCAAGAGCGTCACATTGGGAACTCCTTATTTGGAGAGTCAAATCAGGCGGGATGCCAAAAGAGCTGTGGATGGGACCCTTATGCAACTTCTATTGGTAAATAGCAGCTTCAGCAGCACCTGCTTTGGACTGCTGGCTCAGGGTAACCTTTTTCCTCCCATGCCATTTTCATGACTTCAAATGCCCTTTCCCCTGGGAGATGCTAATTGCCCCACTGAGGGATTCATACAGACAAGCACCTACAGGAGGGTTATTTAAGCTAGGGGAACCAGAGGGTTGAAAGAGTTAAACCTGCCTCCTAATCCTGCACCATGTCAACAATTCTAATCAGGGCTCTGCAGCTGCTGTTTTCACATTCAAATCCAGATCGTGCATCTGCTGTGATTCTCAGGTACTTTGGCCTGAGGACATATACAACCCTGGTAAATAAAAAATTGACTGTAATTGCAGGTTACTGTTTACTGGTGATGCATCTTGGGGTTGTAGCAAAAGGCAGTGATTTTTATATTCAGATTTTTATTACTTTATTTGTTCCTTGTTTCAAAGAATGTATAGCTTACTTTTCAGTTTGTATAAATTTTCAAGACCGGGAACAACAACAAAAATTATACAGTATAGAAGAATAAATTATTTAATCCCTGGTATTCGTAAATCTGAAATGAACATTGTTAACTACATACCTAAAGAAAATGACAGTCTTCACTATTCATGTAAGCAAAATAGCTTTGAAATCTGGAGTGTATCAGAATAAATAGAATTCTGTAAAACTATCACCCCAAAAGTCTGATGAGCTTTTTGATAAATAGCCCTATCTCTGACGGATGTGGCATCCTTAGGAAGGCCTCACCTTGGCAAATAATGTGAGGGAAAACTTTAAAAGAAAACTTGTAATCTTCCCCAAAGTAGCACCTAATTATATTATACATATCCTTACATAATTATTTGGTTTTTTTAAATTTTCAGTTTGCAAGACATATCAAGAAATCTGAAGGACAAAAAACACCAAAGGTTGAGTTACAAATCTCAATATATGGAGTGAAAATCCTAGATCCAAAAACAAAGGTAAGGATCATTTAAAAAAAATCCTTTCCCCACTCTCTAATGTTCTCACACAGAGAAGCAAAACAAGATTTCTTTTCATAATGTGTAAGTAATTTATGAAATTTGCTGTCACCGGAGTTTGATGAGACCGCTAGCTTAGATGGCTCTGAAAGGGAATGAGTCAGATTCCTGTACAACAAGGTCTGTCAATGCCTGTAGGTTGTGCTGGACTAAACAGACTGTCCATGTTTAGAAGTTTTATGCTCCTGGACAGCAGTTGCTGGGGAGGCAACAGAAGGGGGGAAGCCCTTGTCATGTGCTTTCCAAGGGTGTTTGTTTGCCCTGTCAAGGAAACAAGATGCTAAGACTAGCTGGTTCCTTCTCCTCCCCTGCAATGATCTTAAGTTCTTGGGAACCGTGTGGAGTGTAGACTGTTTATTATGATGTTATTGTGCTTGCTTTGAAAGAAAAGAGGTATCTTCAGAGATAGTGCCACTTAGTCAAGTGGTAACTTACTACAGTGTACATGTATCCACTTGATCTGCTGTTTGTCAAGCCCTGTTCATAAGTTTAAATCAAATGTATGTACAATCGGTCAACAGTGTACACTTGATTTTTTAAACGCATGTGTTGAGTAATTCTTACGTTACATTCAACACAAATACAGAGGAACGTGTCAGGCTACGGATGACAGGATCTGGTAGACGGATCCCTGTGCCATTGCAGCAAGAAATCCAGGCTCTTGGTTAAATGGTTTTATTCAGAAATCAAATCATTTCCATATATATGTCCTTAGGTCTACTCAGAAGCAAGGTAAGCATCTAAGCAGCAAGAGTAGAAACTGACAGGAATAAGAATCTGGAAAAACCCTTCTTCTTAACACCTACATTTGCTCCTTCCCCCTCCCAACAATAAACATGATTTTGGCAAACACTCTGTGTGAGAACATCTCGCATACTTGCACTATCAAGTTGAGCCACTGGAAAGCAAGACATAGCAATGAACAGGAGTGAACAGTATACAAGGTCATGTGGACTGAAAGTTTTTACAGTTTGCTAGATAAACACCTGCAATCATTCTGTGGAAGAATTGAACAGAAGAAACAGTTATGGCATTGGTAATAGGATATCAAGGTGCAGCATGAACCATTGATTAAACCATCAGGGATTATGCGGGCTCCTGCTCTGTGGAAGGGGGGGGTATACCTCACCCTCGCATCCTCTCAATCCTCTCGCAGGCCCGCTCAACCTGACAGAGTCCCGGCTGCCTTCCATGACAGCTGGCCCCTTCCCTCCTCTGGACTTACTCTTCCTTCTCCCCTTCATCTTCCTTCCGCTCAGTTTCCATCTCTGTCTCCTCCCTAAACTCCTCCACACTCCTACACAACCCACCCCGCCCTGTGGGTGGACTTCCCTATTATCCCTTCACCAATTCCCTGCTCCACCTGTCAGCCATGCCCCCCTCCTGCACTCTAGCCACGGCCCTGGCTGATTCAGGCAGCTGCACCTGGGTTTGCTCTACAGGCTGCTCTAGGCAGTCACACCTATGCCTCCTTGGCTGGCTGCCAAGCTTTCTCTACTGAACTAGCTGCTTGGGGCAGGCACACCTGTGCCTCCTTGGCTGGCCGCCAAGCTTTTCCTGTATTGTGCCTCAGGCAGCCCCACCTGGGGTTGTTTTGCTCCTAGCTTTGCCTGGACCAGGCTACTGCCTTCTAGCTGGCCTGCAGGCTGGAGTGTGGCTCTGTGCTGCTTTGGCTGCCTCTCCTCCCTGACTGGTGAGGCTGCTGGCTGACTGCCCTTGCTTTCTGAGCCTCCTCCCTCAGGTCTGCTCCCCTCCTGGGGGTCCTCACTCTCACTGCCTGGCTCCCTGGTCCCCCACCAGAGGGTGGGGCTAGCTGGCTTCCACCTGTCTTGCCTGACTCACTGAGGCTTGGGTGTTTCTCTGCCCTCCTGTGGCTTTGGATGCCTCTTTCCCCCTTCAGTTGTTGGTCTGCTCTGGTCCTGGGTGCCCATTGGGGTGGCTGGGTGGCTGTCCCCCAACTGCCTCCGGTCCCCTCCTCCTGGTAAGTCCAGGGGCTGAGCCTCAGATGCTGGACACAGACATATTCACATACATGGAGGATGTATTTGTTTTTATTTTTTAAGTTTATTTACATGGTTTATAGTCTGCCTTTCTTGCTGAGATTCAAGATGGATTACACCATGTAAGTCAATATGATCCATGGCTGGGACATTCAATAAACAATAGAATATGGTATGGGTTGAAGAAATTTGAAAACAAGCAGAATTCCAATACAGAGCTGAAACAATGCTGAAACAAAACATAAGCAATTCAGTATGAAATATTGAACAACAGGGGAACTACACAGTAGAAGCATAGTTGCAGCAACAGATATGGTAGTATAATCTACATTCCCTATCCCTTTTCCAAAGCATCGCTCTGAACCATTTCCTTACAATATGGCCACCCCCTAATCTCAGGAAGCGGCAGCACCCGAAGCAGGGCATATAGCTGCAGTGTTCAGGCATATTAATGAGACATAGATGGCTGGAAGCCATTTGGTTTAAAGTCGTTGAGCCGGGTGGTCCCAGAGAATGAAAGAAGATACCACTCCAACTACTTTGTAGACCATAAGATAGTTTAATTCCAGGTCACATGTCCATTTTTTTCTTCCACAGATATTCTGCAGTCAGTATTCATTGGAGTGGTTTCAGAAGAATAGGGGTGTGTTTTTGTATGCATGAATTATTTCACATGCCTCTGAATAAAATTTGAAAATGAAACTAGATAACCCTTATTTACTGTTTACTTAAAAATCTCATTCCTTTTATCTGAGAAAGTGACATTTCAGTTCTCACAATCACTCTTCTGTGATTCAGTGAATGGGTCTTTTAAATGGAGCTGGAGCCCTTTCAAGGTTTGCTGAGGAACATGCATCTTTGACTAGCATGGCTGTTGGACCCAGATAATTGTGCGCATTGCAGCCAGGTCTAGCCAAGCAGCTTATCAGAATTTATGTACAAGAAGATAGTTCCAGATGGGTAGCTGTGTTGGTCTGCAGTGGAACAGCAAGATTGGAGTACAGGGTATGAGCTTTCAAGAGTCAAGCTCCTTTCATCACGTATCTGACAAAGGGAGCTTGACTCTTGAAAGAGTATACCTTGGAAATCTTGTTGGTCTTTAAGACTCCAGTTTTGCTGTGTGTACAAGTTGGAAAATCATTATTAGACAAAACAAGCATTGTAGGTTGTCTCATTATTTTGTCAAGTAAAATTGTGTTTGGCTTTGTTGCCTTTGGCTGGCCTATGGAGTGATCTGATCCCCAAATGCCCTGGCCTGGATGGCCTAGGCTAGCCCAGTCTCATCAGATCTTGTATGCTAAGCATGTTCGGCCCTGGTTCGTACTTGAATGGGAGACCGCCAAGGAAGACCAGGGTCTCTGTGCAGAGGCAGACAGTGGCAACCCATCTCTGTTAGTCTCTTGCCTCGCAGGCTCCAGTGGGGGTTCTCATAAGTCTTGTCAGCACTTTACACACACACACACACACACACACACACAGTTGTGTCTGGTTTCATTGTGTCTGGTTGTGCCAGGTGGTGATCCGATCCCCAAATGCAACACTAAGTCTAATTGCATGACTGTTATTTACAGGAAGTCCAGCACAATTGCCAGCTCCATAGGATATCGTTTTGTGCTGACGACAAAACCGACAAAAGGATATTCACTTTCATATGCAAAGACTCGGAATCAAACAAGCATTTGTGCTACGTCTTTGACAGTGAAAAGTGTGTAAGTATACCATATTTTCTGCAGAAGAGCTGTTGGCTTGTTTTGTAACTCTCATAAAGATGGGAGAGACGAAAGCAGAAGTTCATATTTTGAAGCCAACTTGATTACAAATTTATATCAGTGATGTAATGGATTTTAACTATGGCCATTTCCACATGCCCTTAAAGGGATGGATCGCTCACTGAACGCTGGCAGCCTTTCCTCATTAATCGAAATGTCTCCGTTTGCAAAACAGTTGCAGACTGTTTGGCTTCTGTTTTTTCAGCACCTTTTTTAGGAATGCACTTTCCGCGGTCCCAGAAAAGACACCGAGAAAAACAGAAGCCAAATGACCCACATCCATTTTGCTAACAGAGACGTTGCTAGCGTTCCGTTTGTGTGCCATCCCTTTAAGGGTGTGTGGAAATGGCCTGAGACTGGTAATACTTTCTTGGGACAATACAGACTACTTTTCTCCGATTCCCATACTTCATTGCATCTGAAATTGCCATTTAAAAACTTCTCCCTCCCTCACCCATCCAGCAACAAAACCATAATCTTTTTTTCCTCTCCGCACCATGTAACACATCAGCACTCTTCAAACTTTCTAACTCATGCTAGTGCTCGTGCAGCCCCAGTTTGGGACCACTATCCATAGTCTCTCCTTGAAGCAGGAATCCCTTCTATTGTACCCGACCAGGGCTACTCCCCAAGTCCAAATGTGCATGCACAAGCCACCCAGCATGTGTAAGGGACCTGTATCTATTTTTCACTACATCCTACTTTACAATGTAATGCATGCAAACTGTGAGCATGCCCAGACTGAATTTTGTTGTCATGTAGTATGAGGCATAAAGAAAAGGCCATGTTCTGAAACAGAGAAAAGGTTATCTGTTCCAGTTCACTGTAGGCTGGTTTGGATTGTTTATAGAGTTGGGCAGGAGTTAACGGTAGGTGTGAAATAAGAAGATCCTGAAGAGGGCAGCAAAGGCTAGTTAGATAAGAATGCAAAGTCAGTAACTTCTTTCCTGATAAACGCCATTCCTTGTCTGTCTCCAGATTGCAACTTTCAGGGCAATATCCTACTTCTTCTCAGAACAAGAGTTCTCAAGAACTCTTTCTCAGCTAGCAAAGTAGCTAGATCTGTCTCTTTTTTGACTATCAGTTATGTTAGATCCTGAATAAAGCATTCCTTTAATCAGTAGTAATTGCTGCATACTCACTCTGCCAAAATTAACTTCGGTGCAATAGGAAAAATAGTATTTGAATGTTGCCCTCTTTTTATGTCTGTACTAAATATTCTGTGTCCCCCCTGTTCCTTCTCCCTCTGCTTCCAGTAGGGATCCCATTTTCCCAGTGGGGGAGGGGAATCCCTCACTCCCACCTTCCCCCTCCCCCAGCTTACCTGGCCACTGGGGGGAAAGGAGGGGAACGGGTCTCCCGGGCACAGTCCCAGGGCTGGCACAACGATGTCACTGATGTCATCATGCAGGAATGTGCACATGCTTTGCAGTGGGCCAATTTGGGCCCCAAACCAGATGGATTGGGCCTTTTGGGGGCTCAGATCAGCCTGCTACGAAGCATATGTGCTCCTCAGACTTATACAATGACATCACTTCCTGGAAGTGACATTATTGCACCGGTGTGGGGCCGTGCATGTGCATGATCCTAGAAGAACCAGGTAGGTAAGTGCTGGGTCCCTGCCCTCCTACCGGGAGGGGAAGGGGATCTGGTAACCGTAATTTCCAGGCACTGCTGTTCTTTGGCAAAAGAAAATATCCCCATCTCGCCATCCATATGACAACATATTTCCATGTTATATAATCTGCTTGACACTGTCTTGGTTAATGGCAAACCATGGTTTGCTTATTGTGTGAATGAGCTGGGGAAATCTTCTGGTTTCTGCAATCTCCTCATAGTGCGTGGCAAGACTAATATTTCAGGAATTGCTGGAAACCGTAGTTTGCTGTTGCATCCAAACCAGCAATCTGTCTTCTGAATCAGCTGTGCAAACCAAGATTCCAAAATGGGAACAAATTACTGACCCACCCACCCCACAAAACCATAGCTTGTGTGTAATATAGCAGAGTAAGGTCTACTGCAAACCTGCAAATAACTAATTATATTACTGTGCGTGAGGACAGGAAAAAGTGGAAGGAAGGAGCATGCAAGCCCAGGGATCTCTCAAGCTCATTCACCTCTCAGCAAACTGTGCTTTGCATCATGTTTGAAACCAGCCATTCCGACTCAGCAGTCCAGGTTTCTGTTCTGTGAGAACACTTTCATTTCATTTCACACGTCTGTGAGTGAACGATACTTATGCATCAGGAAATGTAATACAGAGACAAACCAATTGCAAAGCTTCAACCATTTATATTCACTCCTGAGCACATGAGCACACTGCCCTACCGCTGCCTCTGTGGATGTGCCAGCCCGTCGGCACAGTGCCAGTGTGTGCAAGAAGTGCCCGTGCATATGCTGCCTCCCTGTGATTAAGGATCGTTTCCAAATGTTCCTGATCATGCAGAATACTTAGAAGCACGGACATTTCCTCTGCACGCTGGCACTGTGCTGATGAGCCTGCAGAGGCTGGGGGCAAGACTCAGGCTTGTTTTCCCTCTGTTTTCCCTCTGGGCCCATAAAGCTTTTTTTAAAAAACCTTGGGGCGGGGGGAGTGCCTTGAGGAGAGGTGAAACTGACAGAGCCTTCAGGAGACGAAGAGGAAATTAAGGCTGAATCCACACATACCAGCATAGCACTAAACTGTCAGAATGCCAGCATCTTCCTAGCGCAATTTCTGACATCATCGCGCCACGATGCCACTCTCATGGCACGATGATGTGAGAAATTGCGCCAGGAAGACGCTGGCATTCCAACAGTTTAGCGCTATGCCAGTACATGTGGATTCAGCCTAACAAACCCTCTCTGAGGGATTTCCCCTGGCTCTGTAGAGAGGGGAAATTGACAAAGCCTTCTGATCTCTTTTAAAACTCAGCTTCCCAGCTAACATTGCGACTCTTTTCACGTGCACGTCCTCATGTAATTCGTCTCTTGTAGCAATAGGGCAACTGACAATGTCAGGGATGAGCAAACAAAATACAAGGATTTACCGAAGATTCAGAGCAAGAGTTTGTTCATTTTTCCCAGACTTCTCCAAGTCAATTTGACCCCACCATCCAGTTGTAAGCTTTAATACCAACTGGTATGCTTTAAAGTAAGAATTTCGAAAACAGTCTGGAGTGCAGTCTTGAAAACAGTCCAGCCAGAGCAGTGGAACTAGATGGCAATAAGCAATACAACAAGTACGTCTTAGCCGGAGAAGTTCCACTCTGGATATCAGGCATGGAGTTTGAGATCTACTATTAACTGAGATTGTTCTGAAGTATACTTACTTTATTTACTTTCTTTATAACATGCCTTTCTCCATAATGAGGGCCCAGAGTTCACCTCTCCTCCATTTAATCTTCACAACCCTAGGAGGAAGGTAAGGCTGAGAGAGTGACCAGCCCAAAGTCACCCAGCAAGCTTCTACAGCCGAGTGGAGATTTGAACCTGAGCCTCCCAGATCCTGGTCTGACACTCTGACCACTACACCACACTAACTTTCAAGGCAGCCGCCCAAAAATTCACCAGAGTTATAGCTACTTATAAAAGTCACACAGTACTCTTCAGCGTTCCACTGTCATTGTCAGTTTATGGAATTCGTTACTCCGAACTCATCTCCCAACCCCTTGCTGCAAGAAATCCAAGGTCTTGAATCTAAAGGTTCTTTACTGAAAGATTACGTTCAAAGTACAAGTGTCCATAATTAGTCCAAAGGCATCAAAGCTTCTGGCTGACCATGAAGCTTCGTTGAGAATGGCTTGTTAGTTACAAAAGGCAATGTATCAAAGCGTCTCTCAGAACTGCCCTGCTACAGTCGGAGCCTGGGAAGGCTAGAGATCCTCCTCCTTCAAGGTTAATGTCTAGTCCCAGTAGATAAGGCCTTCCTGCCTCCCTGGGAACACAGCTGGCTGGCTGCGAACCTGTGGGCAGAAAGACACTGGAAAATCACAGCATGAGTAAACATCTGAATACAACATGGAGTCGCTACGGATAGCAGGCCTGACAGTCATTCGTCAGTCAGTCATTTTTTTATTGTAGCCCAGAAGTCATACAGAAGCAGAAAAAACAGGCAGAAAAGTTATACAAACACCATCAATACTATTTCCTCATACATACATTGACAGCTGTCTAGTACAGCTGTTAATCAGATGAGCATTTCACAAGCAATTTATGCTTAAGATACAATCTCTGTCTTTATTTTCATTGCAAAGCATAGAATCTTGGCTACAGATATAGTAGGGTTTTGATCAACTGCCGCCAATAGAATTCTGAGGGTCTACTGTTCGGAAAACAGTATTTTATCAATCGACACAGGTTTCAATAGATCCAGGTGTGCCTGTATATAAAGTCTACAGTGGAATAACGTATGAGCCAGAGATTCAACTGACTTATTAGAGCAGGGACAAAATCTACAGTTAGATGAAATATTTTTGTATCTTCCTGTCACCCATGCCGATGGTAGCACATTAAATCTAGCCAGCATAAAAGCACGGTGGTATCTTGGAGTGATTAATATTGATAAACAACATGCATATTATCATATGGATAATTAATTCTTCATTAATTCAACAACTTATAAGACTTTGCATTTTTTTTGCAATCAATTTTGCATCAAATTTTTTTGCAATCCTTAAAGTTGTAAGTTCTTAATAAATACAGGTCTTTTCTCCTCTCTTACATAGAATAGATTAACATACTAATGGTAATATTTGTTTTATGTAAAGGCTGAAGAAATAACTTTAACAATTGGGCAAGCATTTGACCTGGCTTACAGGAAATTTCTGGAATCAGGTGGAAAGGACGTAGAAACAAGAAAACAGATTGCAGGGTTACAGAAAAGAGTAAGTTACAGAGGTTTATTCTTACTTTAAATAATGTACTATTTAGATTTCTTTAAGCAAAATAAAAGTGACATCCAACATTATGGAATATTTATTGACAGAAGTAAAATAAGAGATATCAAAATATATTAAGTTACCCATACATTATTCAAATAATTTTAGTTTTAATTTGCTTACGGGTGAATGATTTCAGTATTATGGTTAAGTTGTGCATAGCTTTTATGTTCATGTACGCAAGTACGAAATTCATTGAATTGCTCCCAAAGAGCAGCCACAGAATCCTCACTTTGGATTTTGTCAGCAGCAGATAGTGAAGCTTTATAGCTTCAAAGATAAACTTGAAAATGCTGGAAAATTTTGATGGGAAAATGTCCAAATCAAAGGTGGGAAATAAGCAAGAGCTGAAATGAGCTGGCCAGATAGGACGGGCTTCAGTTTTCCGGACAGTAACTGGTGACACTGGAAACAGAATGAATGAGGACAAAAGTCAGGCACCATTTTACAGACCAGTTGAATACTTTCAGTTGTGAGCTTACTCAGCTGCAGTCAAACACGTCCTTATGTGGGAAGATGCCTAAACGTTACATTTGCATGATATTCCTATAATAGGAATGATTCGTTTGTATCAGTCAACAATTTTGACAGCCCACAAACAAGTATTTTAAGCTGGTTCAGCACCCACCCCCCAATTCTATGCAGAATTTAAGGTTTGCTTTTTAGAGAACAATTTAATGCTTCTATAGAATTTGCTCTTTCTAGGCTCACGATGTCATTGCAGAATTCAGATTTGTTTGGTCACACATGATTGGCATTGTATTTGTTAATAAGTAAAAGACTATATAGAATAGAATTTGTTATGCGTACTGGATTGAGCGTATTTCATGGAAACATCTTTACTGAACAATGACCCAGATTTTTACATCGTGGTTATTTGTTTTTCTAGATTCATTTTGGAGATTTGTGGTTGCTGGGGATAACATTGGTTCATTAATCTGCATATCCTCTCAAACACGTATTTTTCTAGATTCAAGAACTAGAAACAGAAAATATGGAGCTTAAAAACAAAGTACAAGATTTAGAGAACCAACTAAGGATAACCCAAGTAAATTCATCACCAGTAAGTACCCTTGCTTTCCCCCTCTAGAAATGCTCCTGCAAGCGTATCTAACATCCCCTTGCTTCATAATAAATGCAAAATATTTTTTCTGATTAACTTAACTAACACAGTGATTTTAAGGCTAAGTAACTCTAAGATTGTGACAACTTGACAAAAGGAGGAAGATTCAAAGTCACATCACGAATCCATTATCTTTATGCTTAATGCTGTTGAATGCATCTGTCCTCTTTGTCTATCCTAAGCTTAGTTAAAGATGGGAAGAACTTCAAGTTTGACCTGAGTTCCCTGCGTGCCCAAATAGATCTGAGTGCTCTCCTAAGTAGATTTACACCCTTCTAAGTCCATTGAACTCTGCTTCAGATTGCACTGTTAGTCCACGCCGGAGCTCACCAGGCTTCAGCCCGGACAGCTCTTTTCAGTGCTAGAATTTATTAAAGAAGAACAGATAAATTGCCTCTGACTCAAGGCAGAGTATATTCATTTAATTATTGAGTAAACTGCAGAGTGCCTGCATAGTAGCAATCGGAGGGAAGGGCTTCAATTTCGGACGGTGGAGTGTTGGCATCTTTTTAATACTGCCTGGAAAATCAGCCTTGGATTTGGAAACGCCCAACTTTCTTCGATGAATTGTTTGTCACAAACATACGGTTACTTGTCTGCTTTTTATGGGCAATGCATCTCTTGTTAATAACTTTTCTCCTAACATGTCCAGCAAGCGTATTTGTATTGGGGTTCCATGTGAGCATTTGTGCAAATCCCGTGGTCATCTCACTGTTTGAGAATCAGGATTGGACAAATGTGGGTTCTTCAGAGGATGCTAACTTCTGTGAGCAGCAGCGGATGGCACGGAATTTTAGAAAGCAAATGACCGGGATCCCTGTTTAAACGGTTATTTTCTGGTGATTGTACCAGATCCATTCCATTGAGGCAAATATATGGAAATCGTGGATTTTCTTTAAATGTTCCAGAATGCACCTAGATAACTTCTAAAATCCTAAAGTATTCTCTGTGCAATGGAATCTCATCCTGAAATTCCTATATTATTAATTATTCCTTCTTTATTTAAAGCTTAGTTTTTCCCTTGCAGGCTTATAGCTCCATTTTAAATCATTTTGTTCTTAATTGTGTGTATTAATATTAATATTGACAAAGAAATTATTTGCCCCCCCCCTTTTTTTGTCCTGTATACAGCTTTCTCTTGTTTAATTCACAGTGATGGTTTATATTTAATCTGTGAAATCCTGCTCCTCATGAAAAGGAATAAAAAAAATCATAAAAAATTAAATTTATTTTAGCGTTAGATGAATGGAGAAGCTTTCTTAGTTAACAGTGATTGATAAAGTGAATATAATTGGGTTAATAAATTGTTTCCGTGACAGTCCACATTTCAGATTTTTGTGGTCTCCTCAGTGATAACCAAACTGCACATTCAGTTAAAACTATTAACTTGTGACCAAATCTGGTCACACCGAAATCCATGTGAATCAAGAGATAATTCATAAAGTATGTCATGCATCAAGGAGAAGGGAAGGAGTAGCAACCTTGTAATGATTTATGGCATGGGCAGAAGGTGATATTGGTTGAAATGTGATGTCACAATCATGCGCCCGCATCTTTAGCATGTTTGGTACTTGACTGGGTAAGGGTAATAGGGACATTCCTGAACTATCACTCATTTTGCTAAGAATTCCATGTGGCTTATCTTTTCTCTCCTATGCCAGCTCCTCTCCTCTTGGGTATCTTCTGGCCTTCTTCGTTTCCCTCTATTTTCATGCATCACACATCTACATCTTCTGAGTGTTACATAATTATTAATAAACAAACATACACATATACATGTTCATATGCACACTCTTGTCTGTCTCTCGTACTTATTATCTACTCGTTTATATTCTGTTTCTCAAGAACAGCAAATAAAGCTCTCTCAAAGCAGCTTTCTCAATGTAACTTTATAACAATGTTACATTAAGAACTTCAAAGGTTCTTCTGTAGATTCTGTAGAGAGCCAGTTTGGTGTAGTGGTTAAGAGCAGCAGGACTCTAATCTGGAGAACCAGGTTTGATTCCCCATTCCACTGCTTGAAGCCAGTTGGGTGATCTTTGGGTCAGTCACAGCTCTCTCAGAGCTCTCTCAGCCCCACCCCCCTCCCAGGGTGATTGTTGTGGGGATAATAATAATAACATACTTTGTAAACCACTCTGAGTGGGCATTAAGTTGTCCTGAAGGGTGGTATATAAATCAAATTTTATTATTATTATGTTATTATTCTGTCGATCCCAGAACATGTGAAATTGGAGGATGTAAGATACCAAGGTCTCTTCACAAGATCAAGAAACTTGTCTATAAATATTTTAATTTTACTAACAGGAGGGAAAGTTTTATTCCACCTCAGACACAGCCACCTGTATCTAATCATTCCATGGACATAATACAGAGTTTTCCTTCATTGCTCCCTGTTCCTGGCTCCCCTTCCAACACCCGGAAAGTTCATTTCCAGGTTCACAGGACTCACACAGATAAGTAGCCATTCAGGTTGGGAGGGCTGGAGTGATGAAGGGGATGCTCCCCTAAGGCAAAAATACTCATTACATGTGACATGAGTGGGTAATAAGTACCCAACTCTCACAGTCTCTCTACACAAGACATCTTACACAGAGATGCTTAGGTGCAGGGAGATGCAGTGTTAGCTGGGAAGCACAGAGCCAAAGGTTCTGTCAATTTCACTTCTCTATAGGAGGATAGACAGAGCCAGTGGAGATTGCGCTTCAGAGGGTTTGTAATTTCATCTTCGCCGCCTCAAAGGCTCTGTCCATTTCACCTCCTCCTCTGTGAAGATGAAATTAACAAACCCTCTGAGGAGCAATCTCTGCCGGCTCTGTCTTTTTAAACTACCCTAGTGGAGAGAGGTGAAATTGACAGAGCCTTCAGGGAGGCAAAGATGACCTTAACAAACCTTCTGAGGAGTGATCTCCGCTGGCTCTCTCTTTTTAAACTACACTTCCCAGCTAACATTGCGTCTCTCTACACTTGAGCATCTCCCAGTAGGATGTCTTGTGTAGAGAGATCCTCAGTCACATGTTCTCATAGGGACCACCCTTTTAAAAACATCTCTGTTGCTCTGTGCCACTCCAAATGCTGAAAGGGAGGGTGGGCTTTAGGCTTCCCTCCAGCACCATTTTCACTATCCTATGACCTGGAGGAAGTCTTCTCTGTGGCCAGAGCAGGAAGTCTGCTCTGTTATTTTTCATGTAACAAGGTATTAAATTTACTGATTTTAATAATGTGTGACCAGTATCATGATGTGTGACATACATTTGGGGAAGGGTCTCTGCTAGAATAAGAAATTGTGGAAAGGGGGAAAGGTGGTTTAAAAGAAGGGTTACAAGTATGAGATACTTTATGGACTGTCATAAAGAGCGAGATCTAATTCTAACCTAATCATAGATCTTATACAATTGCTTATAGTAAATCTTTTTAAAAAATCTATAATAGCAAAACATTTGGTTTCCAACAGAAGGCTCGAGAAAACTTTAATAAGCAGCTTGATTTGCAACCGGGAGGAGATGACAGGGAAGGTCTCCCCTCCTTGTGCTTCTATCACAGAACATTACTCAGTGAAGGAGTTAGTGGTCATAGAATCACCGAGGTGGGAGGGGCCATACAGGCCATCTAGTCCAACCCCTGCCCAGTGCAGGATCAGCCTAAAGCATCCCTGACGAGTATTCATCCAGCCTCTTCTTGAAAACTGCCAGTGAAGGGGAGCTCACCACCTCCTTAGGCAGCTGATTCCACTTTTGAACTACTCTGACCGGGAAAAACTTCTTCCTAATATCCAGCCGGTACCTTTGCGCATGTAGTTTTAGCCCATTGCTTCGGGTCCTACCACTCTTTGGGTTTTTGCCACATTCTGTGTCTGAATTCCTTCTTTATTTCTTCAATAGCTGTTCAGCAAAAACTGTGCTAATGTGCATGAAGCTACAGTTTGATTAATACTTTTCCCAAGTCTCTAGTGTCCCACACTAGTTCAGTTGTTAAGGCACCAGAGGATCAAAAAGAGGAGATGCTGTGCTCTTGGTGCTTCAGCATTTGACTTCTCTGTAGTGGAAGTAATATCAGAACAAGAAGATGCCAGACCTGGGATTCTATGTTGGCCATTTCTGGGGCATTTACTGGGGAGAAATAGGTCTGGGGCATTTTCTGAAGCCCCTCCTACAACTTATAGTGCCAGAAATGGTCATTTCAGCTCCTGGTTTCCTAACAAAGGTCTTTTTTTCATCTCTTTCGCAAAGGTGGGATTTGAACTTGCTAGTTCTTCTGGCCTATAAGGTGCTAAGACGATGTAACTGTGGTCTCAGCATTCAGGATTTGTGGATCCAAGGATCTAGCTCCACAATTCCTTCTGAGTTTTGAGAGTTTTTGTTATTAGACTGGAGGTCACTCACACGCCTAGGCTTATGTCCTCACAGAAAGAGGAGGTAGCTGTACTACCACACATTGGAAAACATAGAACTCTCCCCAAATATATTAACCTCTAAATGCTTTGGGGCTTCCTTCCAAATCCTCAGATGTTGCACTTGAGGACCAGACTCCAAACTGGCTTTCAAATTATCTTCTAAGTTGGTTTCAGGTTTCAGTAACAATTATTGTTCAGGGCTGCAGGGACTGCTGACCCTGGCGCAACTGAATTTGAGTTGTTCTGTAATTCTAGACTACAGGTGAATTGTGCCAAGATTCTCTTTAAAAGCAAACTAGAACGCTGATGTAATTCTTCTCTGAAATGTTATGAGAATGGCCTGTCCACCACCAATGTGAAATATGAATTACTTACATTATGCACAGAGTATTACATTTCCCTCTACTCACTAGTAACACTGACTGTGATTCCACTTGAAGTTCTAGAAAGATATGTAGCTATAAGCTTGAGTAAATTCAAAAACTTATTGAGATACAATATAAGAAAGCTCTGTTTTGTTCCAATTTCATATCAAAAATATGAAACAAGCAGTTGGTTTAGTTGTTTTTACTTTTCTGTTTGGTGAATTGGAATATAAGAATTTTATGCATATTGCTAAAAATATATCAGAACTTTGACATTCTTCTTAGTATCTCTTCAGTGATATTTTGAGAATATAATAAACTGTGTTATAAATGGTGCTATTACATCTGGAAGACAGAGTAATTATGTGGAGATTGTTTGTGCAAGACAAAACCATAACAGTTTAGATAATGTGCTATGCTTGTCCCCGTGGTATGACCTTTCTTTCCCTCCCATATCTGTTACCAAGTGCTGACTCTGCAGTCCAGAGATACAGTTTCCACATTCACAAACCCCAGGCTCCTCCAAATCCATTTGCTATCCATCTGAACCAGTATCTAAACTAGCATCAGTTCTGGCTTTTCCTTAGGCAGTCGCCTTTCCCAGGGATTTCTTGCAACCGTTGCTGATTCCTCATTCTTTTGCCCAGTCAAAGGCATCCAGTTGTTGATAGCTGGGCTTATGATATTGTGAACAGATGGTGATTATGACATAGCTGGCCTTAAAAACATGGCCTGAAACATCTGTCCTAACAATGTATTTTGTAGGTGGTTTGTGCAGTTCTGGTCACCGTATTTCAAATGGGACATGGCAAAGCTAGAAAAAGTACAGAAGAGGGCAACCAAGATGATTATGGCATTGGAGCACCTTTCCTATGAGGAAAAGCTGAAGAGCCTGGGGCTTTTGAGTTTTGAAAAGGAAGGGTCATGATAGAAGTTTATAAAATTATTCACTGTATAAAGAGTGAACAGAGAACTTTTTTCCTCTCCCAAAACACTAGAACCCGAGGACATCCAATAAAGTGGATAGGCAATAGATTCTGGCCAAAAGGAAATACTTCTTTACACAATGAGTAATTAAAATGTAGAGTCAGTGCCAGAGGATGTAGTGATGGCCACAACTTTAATGGCCAAATCTGTCTACTTACATGACAGCAGGTCTGTTCCTAGAAGGGGCAGCTTGAAGAAATAAAGGGATCCTGAAGTTTCCTGCAAAGAAAAGCTCACAATACACTCTTGGACTGATTATCATGTAAAAATGGAGAATGGGTGCCAGAGTATGTGCTGAGAGAGGGTTTTTCTCTCTGCTGTGAGCTATTGGTGGGAGATGAAATGCAGAAAAAGGTACCTGTGAGGGCCCATTTCCACATTATGGAATACATAGGTTGGATCTGGGATCCCCCTCCCCATAACCACTTGGAAACCCAGATAAAAACTTGTGAGTTTCCCTAATTGTTTGTGACATGGGACAAATAACAACAACAGCATTTGATTTATATACTTCTCTTCAGGACAACTTAACACCCACTCAGAGCAGTTTACAAAATGTTATTCTCGCCACCCTAATCGGAATGAAGAGACAGACACCAAGTTTGGATATAAGGGCCACTTTATTAACTTCATATAACTAGAACAAGCCAGAACAGCAGCAAGGGCCTAAAGTGGTACAGGTCAAGACACGGGGTCCACCCTGGACCGCCGCCTTGACCGGTCTGGCCGAGCCCCAAAGCTCCGGGTGTGACCCATCCATGGATGGTGCGGACCTGGCCGGCCAGGCAATTTGGTCACCCCCCTTTCAAGCTCCTGAACACCTCAGCTGTACAACAGTGAGGGAAGGACTTGCATGCGGGGGTTCCCGAAGGCAGCCTGCCCCTGCAGCTGGCAGCCGTCAAAGCAGTACCAGCCCTTCAGGCAGGCCCCTCTTCCCATCAATAGGGAAACGCCAAGGGTGCTCACCGGGCCGCACCCTGTCTCAAACTCAAACCTGTCAACACCAGGGCCAAGCCTCTGCTTAGGCCCTAGCGACCCCACTGGTAGCCTAAGACTAACCGGAGCCCTTGCTCCCTCAGCAGGCAATTTTTTATTGGCCTTAGTGGCCAGGTGAATCCCCATTACCTCGGCAGAGGTTGGCAAATTCAGCCTAGTATGTGGAGGTGTGGCAAATAAGGGCCCATACCATCCCCGAAAGCTTTCTCTAGCCTGGGCACTAGCCTTTCGTCTAGCCCTCTTGAGGGCTGACGAGTCCCAAGCTTCCTGCCACACAGACACGGAAGCATTATGGACCAATCATCAACCCACCAGGCCACTACTTGCCTATGCATTGCAAGTCTGTGTGAGCCTGTAATGAAAGGGCCATGCCCTGCAGCCAAGGTCATGCCCAGCAAACCAAGGTCATTACCACGCGGTGAATGACCAGAATGTGAGGCGGAGGACTGCACCTCCCCTCAAACCATCAGGCCACTACTTGCCTTGGCGCTGCAAGCCTGTGTGAGCCTGTTAGGAAAGAGCCATGCCCTGTGAGACAAGGTCAACACCACGCGGCGAATGACCAGGATGTGAGGCGGAGGTCCACAACTCCCCTCAACCATCAGGCCACTACTTGCCTGGGCACTGCAAGCCTGTGTGAACCTGTAAGGAAAGGGCCATGCCCTGTGAAACAAGGTCATACCACCCAAGTGAATGACCCAAACATGAAACGGAGGCCGCTCCTCCCCTACAGCTCATGAGGCCACCATGCTTATGTGTGCAAATCTGCCTGAGCCTATACCAGAACGGCCATGTCCCGCAGCCAAGGTCATTACAGCCCAAGTGAATGACCAGTATGTGAGGTGGAGGACTGCTCTTCCCCTTGAGCACACTAGGCCACCTTGCCTATGCATGCACATCTGTGGGGCCTGTAACAGAATGGAGTGACCAGGAGTGAGGCAAAGGACCCCACATCCCAACAAACAGAAGTAGCAGCTTGGCCATCACTTTCCCCGCAGCTAATGCGGAGACAACCAGACCCTTCCTTAAGCACTTGGGTCATCACTGCACTAACGCTCAGGATCTAACTCCCATGCCCACCATTAATGTCATGCGACCCCGAAAACTGCCCAGGCTTACTTCAAACTTGGAGGTTTACTGGCAAATCAAAGGGTGCCTGTCTGTTGGCAGCCACTGGGTGTGAGGGAAGCCCCTTAACTTTCCACTCACCCGTAATAATAAGTTCAATCCCGGTGGAAGCCGGGCTCAGGCAGCAGGCCTAAGGCTGACTCAGCCCTCAATCCCTCCAAGGTCAGCAAAACGAGCACCCAGCCCGCCAGGGTCAAAGCGCAGACAACTGGGGAAGGCAATGGCAAACCACCCCGCACAAAGTCTGCCAAGAAAACGTTGCGATGTGCGTCCCCCCATGGGTCAGCGATGACTCGGTGCTTGCACAGGGGATCACCCTTGCCTTTTTTAATAATAATAATAATAATAATAATAATAATAATAATAATAATAATAATAAAGTTTATACACCACCATTCAGGATGACTTAACACCCACTCAGAGTGGTTTACAAAGCATGCCAGTATTATCCCCACAAAACAAACACCCTGTGAGGTGGGTGGGGCTGAGAGAGCTTCCAAAAGCTTTGACTAACCCAAGATCACCCAGTTGGCTTCAAGTGGAGGAGTGGGGAATCAAACCCGGCTCTCCAGATTAGAGTCACATGCTCCTAACCACTACACCAAACTGGCTCTCACACCAAACTGGCTCGCCGAAACTGTGGGAGAGATCTATCAGCTCAGGCAGAACTCCTACAGACCAGCTGGTACCCCAGCCTAGAGACTGCTGGCCACTTGGTGATAGGTTCACCAGATGCTGGGGGTGATCCACCCAGTTGCCAAGCAATACTGGGCACTGCCTTAAAACCCAAACGCCCGGACTAGTCTCCAGAACCCACCAGGACCCATCTCAAAATCCTATGCCACTCGGATGGAAGAGGGTTAGGTATGGGCACCACTGCCTAATTGTATACATGAAGTGAGTTGAGGGGTTATCTAGTTCCCTCCCCCACAATCCAACTCCCACGAGGACTGGAATATTCCAATCATATATGATTTATAGTTAGACTCCCATACTGACTGGTAAATGGGCCACTGCTCAGCCTACCAGTCCCCTGAACTAAACCCAGAGGCCATTGGGTCCCAAGGCAGTAGAAACTCCAAGGAAACACCAGTTCTAGGTGTCAACCCAGAAGCCATTGGGCCCCAAGGCAGCATAGACTCCAAGAAAACTCCTCGGTGCCAACACCTTGGAGACAAGGCTCGGTGCCCCGCCAGCTGCTGGAGCTCCCATAAAGGCTGGCCAGCAGCCGACTGGCTCAGGTGCAGTAAACCTTCTTAAGTCTCATTTACTTGTCTCCCTCCTCAGGTTCGCCTCATCCTTCTCCTCCACTTCCTGAAGAGGAAAGTTAACCCCCAACATGCTGCTCCCTTTATGGCTGTCCCTTTAGGACTGAGTCAAGTAACAGCCCAATGGCTAAACTGCGAAACTCGAAGGCAAGACCCAAGATGATACAACTCAGGAGTCTGAACATGGGAGTCAGGAGACTGTTGCCTGACCCCCTCCCCGCCAGAGCCCCCACAGCCAAGCACTAGGGGCCTCTGGACTTACCTACCTTGTCAATCATCCACTGTTACCTCAACCTGACTGGATTACAGCAGCCCAGGCCAGATCCACTACCGGCCATCAATTGTGCTAATCTAGTAGAAAGATCAGATCACATCTTAGACTTCAGTGCCCTGCGTGACAGCATTGCAGAGTTCAGCAGATGCAATAACACAGCATGTCATTAGGAGGCCTGAGTGACAAAACCTAAAAAACAGCTCTTTAGGCCACCCAGGCTGCAAAACTGAGCAGGGAAAAAGAAGGAGGGGTTTAACCAGTCACCACTCTGGGACTGTAGAGCCTTGCTACACCAGTAGAAATAAAGCGTGCAGCAAACCACTCTTCAGATGACTGAAAGCCCCCCTGCTGCCCCCCCCCCCCAGCCTCAGCCAGGCCTTCACTGCTGCTGCTGCTTTAAGTACACTCTCCAAATAAAGAGAAAACCGTTAGGGAGGCCTAGATAGGCAGGAGGCCTGCAGGGGCTGGGCCTAACCCTGCTTCAGAACTCCTGACTGAGAGACACTGATAGCCCAGGATTTCCCTCCTCCCCTTGGCCACTTCATCATCCTCAAGGGAAGACTCTGCAGGGCCGCTTTGCAGGAGGCCTATTTTCTGGCTGCTTGCCCTTAGGAGGTCTACTAGCCTTTTTGGGTGGCATGATGGAAATATACAGTAATGTAATGTAATGTAATGTACTGTAAAATAACTGCTTTTAGAGCTTCAAAGCCCAGTAGGAACACAGCACCCCCCAAATGGCAGCCCAAACACTGTGTAGTCTGTAGAGGCCTCTATAAAATGGCCACCAGTGCAAGGAGGCTAAGCAGGCCGTCAAGAGAGACAACTCAAAATGGTCACTGCCAGCACAGGATAAGCTGCAAAAAGCCCACAAAAATGGCCACTACTGCCAGTAAGCAAAAGGCAAATCAGGCCACACAAAGCCCACAAACAAAATGGCCACCCCTGGTGCTATGCATATCATAGATGCCTTCACAACATGGCCACCATTGCTGGGAAGCTAAGTAGAGGTGCCACTCTCAAAATGGCCACCTTACCACAGGATAAACTGCAAAAGCCCCACTAAAATGGCTGCTACTGCCAGTAATCAGGAGGTAAATCAGGCCACACAAATGCCACACTCAAAATGTCCACCTCCCAGAGCTCTGCATATTGTAGATGCCTTCACAACATGGCCGCCACTGCCAGGAGGCTAAGCAGGCCACCGGGTGCCACTCTCAAAATGGCTGCACCCCACTGAATAAACTGCAAAGCCCTCCCACAAAATGGCCCCTGCTGCCTGAAGTCCTTAGGCCAAGCTATTGCCGCTGGCAATACTCCCTCCCAAGTAAGTGTAACGGCAGGGGAAGGAAAAAACCTAGACGGGGGAGGGGGGCTACCAGCATCCACCCTGCTAGGCCAGTAGCAATAAAGTATGAATTAATGCACCCTTCAGATGGCTGCATCTCACCCCTGTGGCCTACAGCCAAGCCTACTGCTGATGCTGGAAGTCCTCCCAATAAAGTATAATGGGGGGAGGAGGAGAGAGGTGCCTAGGTAGGCCCGAGGCCTGCAAGGGCTGGGGGCAGTACTTTGCCACTACCACCCTGCTTCAGCCCTCCTGACTGATAGACAACAGGCCCCAAATGTAAATAAGAAAAAGTCTCTGCCAAACCCCTGAGCCTGGCGCTGGGCCCTGGCTCTCCTGCTGGAGTCTGAAGGGAGCAAGCAGGGGAATAGCACAGCTTCTCCCAGGCAGCGAGCACTGCACAACCAGGAGGGCCTTTGGTAAAGCAGCCTCAGAGGAGCTCGGCTGAGCAAGCTTGAGATGGGCTCTGCTCAGGCCGAGCGCCTCTTCCCACCTGCGACTGGAAAGGGCGGAGCAGCCTCCGAAGGCCCTTGTCTCTGCCCTCCCAGCCAAACCCTGGATTGAAAGGAAGGGGGGGTGCTGCCTCCCTCCCCCCTTCCAGGGCGGCAACGAATGGCCCCCAGCTTTAGCAGCATAGCTGCATGCCGGGAAGGGGCCATATTATCCTCACAACAACCACCCTATGAAGTGGGTGGGGCTGAGAGAGCTCCAAGAAGCTGGCTTCAGACAGAGGAGTGGGGAATCAAACCCGGTTCTCCAGATTAGCTGGATTAGCTGATTTTAACTACTATTAGCTGATCTTAACTACTACTTAAGATTAGCTTATCTTAACTACTATGCCAAACTGGCATTCCTAGATCCTCTTTTTGGTCAGGAAAGCGGGGGAGAGGGGGGTTGGAGCTCTGAATCAGCCCCCCCCCCTTGCATGGAAATCAAGAAACTCATGTGTGACTCTTATGCAGGACACAAGGTGGGGAGCCATGGACTCTGTAATGTGGGAATCAACTCTGTAAATCATTGTAAGGGAATTGGTGCTTCTCGGAAAGAGAATTTTCACAAATCCTCCATACATAATATATCCTTGATTTAAGATATATGTAAATCGCTGCCTTACAATTGTATTTGTTCCGTTGAAATCCTAGACTTTCATGAGTAATCTCAATATCGATTCCCTGAGGATATTTACCTGGGAGATGAAATCGAAATGCTTTTAATCCCATTTGCAATTTATCTGAAAACCTCAACAGTTAGTTATGTATTCAATTTTTGTCTTGAACTGCACTTTTCCAGTGACTGATGACTTGTAAAGAGGCGTGAATTGTTGAGTGTGACTATTGGAATCATAACCTGCTTTGTGTTTTACAATTTTATACTATCAGAAGTAGAGACCAGAGTGATTTGTCCTATCTTGCCAAGATGAAAGGTACTTTTATCTTTCTCACACACACTTCATAAGAAATGGTTCATTCAAAAAATGGCTTTGTTAATAACTTCAGCCCAAAAGTACAGTTGACACAAAACAGCTTTATGTGCTGAGAATTTTAGTACATTTATATTGAAATCCTAAACAGAGTTACTCCAGTCTAATCCCATTGAAATCAGTGATCTTAGACTGGAGTAACTCTGCTAAGGAATTCACTGTAAGTCTATTATGTGAATTTCATGCGAGTGAACCATGGCTGCATTGTGGGCAGAAGGAAAGTACTTCAGTTCCATTGATCGTCTTATTTGAGAAGGATTTTTGAAAGAGGCTGCCGAGGGAGTTCTGGTCCATTCTCTTCAGATCCCCCTCCTATCAAATATGAAGTTCTCTTCTGAGGGCCAAGTTACGTTCTTTCGAGGGAGCAGGGAAGGACCAACAGTTTACCTCTTTTCTTCCAGCACCGGTTTTTCCAGTGCATTTATTTCATACGCAGTCTTTTTGATGAATTTATTAATATTGATGCTTCTTCAACCAATATTTAAAGGTGAAAGGTGTTAGAGATCTACCTGCCTTCTTCTATCCTTCCATGAAATTTTAGACTTTGAAATAGATGTTGTGTCTTGTGTGTTGTGACCATTTGCTAATAGATAGAGTCTTCGGTCTTCCACAATACCTTTCTGCCAACAAATTCATAACTAATTCAATGGCCTTCCTTTTCACATAATTTTTAAATACCCTATTACTGCAAAGCCTTTTAGGAACATTAAGAGACCCAAGATCTGCGGACTGCTCTAGCTATAATGAAATTGCTGATCTAATGGAAACCAGTATTTAAGAGAAATTTTTACTGTTCTTTTTAACAGAAAGTCTGGATAATGGGGGCAAGCTAGCTAAGACAAAGCACTTAATTTGTTACGTTAGTAATTCTAGTGGTACATAAGTACTAGAATTCAGTGACAGTATTGGTGCTTTTTATATATGACACCATAGATTAGCTTTGTTGTAAAGAGATACAATCCCTCTGCCAAAAAAACCCGCCTGATTTCTCCATGCCATGATAATCCCTTTAGGGAGTCGTGCTTCTTCAGTTAAAGAATTTATTAGTTCTGCAGTCCTGAATATGTCCGCCTTCTGACCATGACGGTTTAGTAGTATTGGGATGTGGACACTTGGATCTCCTTGGAGCAGAGGTGACAAGTTCAGTTGACCAGCACCTAGCCCAGTCCTGCTCTGGGCTCAGTCTCCCTCTTGAAGGGGAGAGTCAACAACAACAACATTCAATTTATATACCCCCATATATTTACACCCATTACACAAAATTTTGCCAGCTACTGGTGATCACACAATTGCTTCCATGCCATTCCACATACATTCACAAGTTTGGTGACTGCCAACATGATTTGTCTTCCTTGCCTGTTTTCTCAAATGGAATAAGAAAGTCAAAAGGAGATGCAAAGCCAAAGACCCTCCCCTAGAGTGGATGGTGGTGGTGGTGGAGAGTGCCCTCAAGTCATAGCTGAGTTATGGCAACCCCCTGCTGGGGTTTTCTAGGGAAGAGACTAACAGAGGTGGTTTGCCATTGCCTGCCTCTGCATAATGACCCTGGTCTTCCTTGGGGGTCTCCCATCTAATTTCTAACCAAGGTCAACCCTGTTTAGCTTCCGCAATCTGACAAGATAGGTCTTGCCTGGGCTATCCAGGTCAGGGTTCCCTCTAGAGTAAAGAGGAAAAATTCATGTCTCTTCCTGTGGTCCACCAGTTAAAAAAAAAAAAGTTTGCTCATGGGACTGGAAATCAGTTGCTGGTTATATTGGCATACAAGAAAAACGTGCTAGGAGGACCAGAAGTCTTTCCCCAGAGCCTAACCCAAATGGAAGCAGTAGCTGACCAAACTGTATCCAGGGCTTCATTTGTATCTATATGAAGTGGCTCTCAGCGAGATTATTAACGCGAAGCCATGAAAGATAGGTGCCTTGGGCTTTCTAATATCTTTGTTGTAGAGATATTTATGAGAGGTCTCATCCTCCCACAAGAAAGCCCACCAGATTTCCCCATGCCGTGGGTGAAGTCAGGAGTTCAGCTTTTGGCAACTGCTGGCAGGCAGTTTATCTTATCATGTCACAAAAAAATGCACCCTGTTTTAGAACACTAAAGCATGTAAGGATTATTGCATAAGATATTGCATTAGCAACCAGAAAAATAATTTGCTGCCTTACTGACAAACATTTTGCTCAGCAGAGGGAGACAGCGTATTTTGCAGTGGACATTCAATATATCGATAATTTTGTCAGAAAATCCCATAAAAGGAATGTGGACTTCCTACATTAAGATTACAGATATTCTTTCATATTAATTAATTGGGACTATGTGTATGAATATTATGTCAGGAGTCTGTGAACCAATGCGAGACAGAGAATAAACTTCCTTCACCCCTGGATATTCATATCTATCACCTGTGGCTTTGGGTCATGGAGGAGATCTCTCAGGTGGCGTTTAAACCCTCATTTGAAATTTAAGCATCCGTGTCATCAGGGCTTTTTTTCTGGGAAAAGAGGTGGTGGAACTCAGTGGGTTGCCATCAGAGAAAATGGTCACATGTCTGTTGGCCCCGCCCCCTGATCTCCAGACAGGGGAGTTGAGCTTGCCCTCCGTGCCACCGGCGCGGAGGGCAATCTCAATTCCCCTCTGTCTGGAGATCAGGGGGCGGGGCCAACAGACATGTGACCATTTTCAAGAGGTTCCGGAACTCCGTTCCCCCGCGTTCCCCCTGAAAAAAAGCCCTGAGTGTCATAGACATTGGGGTTGGATTGCCAAGGGCCACAGAAAGTGTTATAAACAGGTTTGGGTGGTGGTGGGGATAACGTGAAGTTTGAAATTGGTCTTCAGTGAAGTTTAAAGGTTGAACAGATACACAAATGACACATTCTTTGAGTACAATTTTGGAAATTACTGATTACACTTTGAATTCATGTAGTCATAATCTTTTTAGACAACCAAAGGATTGTCTTAGTATTCAATTTTCAAAATGATCTTTCGGGTTTCTGAGTCACTAACTGTACTAGAATATATTTCTGTCCATCAAAAGACAAGTTTACATAAACATTTTATAATATAATGTAGATATTTTCTATCTTTAAATTTCTCCTGTAAAAGGAGAATGTTAAATTAATGTGGCAGAAATACTTTCAAGAGAAAGTGCTAAATATTTTCATTTCTCTTTTATGCTCTTTTCTGATCTTCTACAAATTGAGCTCAGATGTTTTCAGTTGAGAGAAAAAAAATGCTTCCAAAACTCTCTTTGCTGTTAAAAGCCACTTATCATTATAACATGTATCCATTAGGAGTGGATTTGCTTGTAATATAGGCTAATACTGTTTTTATTTCCTGAATAATTATGTAGGAGGTATTATCAAAACTATGTGATTATTATAACGTGGTTTCCATCATTAGTTTTGGAACTGAGCTGCTTTACTCAAGCCTCCTACAAGTAAAAAGTCCAACTACATTAACTGAGTTGCTCAGGGACAAAGAGTTCTAGAATTCTGTGGGCACAAGCACAATTTCTGCTAGTGTTTGAACTGCTTGCATGGTATATGATTGTTTGGTTTGGTACAGAGATTTTGCCTATTTCTTATACCTAGCCCCTTGGATTCCTAACTAGTGTTTTCATTGCTCTTTGTGTGCTGTTCCCTTTTTGGCTCTGACTTGGCATTAAATCAGACGCCTTTTCTGATTATTTGAGGGCAGTACAATTTTTCCAAATAATTACTTCCATGTGTAATTTCTTTTTATGTCTCCATAAGACTTTAGATTAAGCGGAGTTTTGCACCCGGTCCTAATTAAGAGAAGACGGAAAAGGCCAAGAATGCCTGTCTCCCAACCCAGCTTCATTGTATTACATAGGCTGAAACTATGTGAAAGGCCTGTTGCCATAAAGGGTTCAAAAAAGGAGGGAAATCTTGGTGTCCTGGTTGTGAAGCCTTTTATTTATTTATTTATTTATTTATTTATTTATTTATTTATTTATTTATTTATTTATTTATTCGATTTATATTCCACCCTCCCCACACTAGCAGGCTCAGGGCAGATTACAACCATATACAATTAAAACACATTTTATTTCCAAGAGGGAACTCACTATGGGGACTATTAGCTTTTGTATGGATTCATTACCTTAGAACCTTTCTTCCATCTCTTTATCTGCTGTTTTCCTTAGTGTCAAATCTGATAAGTGCATTTCCAGAGCTAATGATCTGACACACAGGAGCCAAATTCAGATTAGAACTGATGGGGGTGGAGGGTGAGTGGATCCCTAGGACTATTTTGTGACTTGAGTTGGCTACAGGGAGCCACTATTTGCCCCATCGGGGAAATGTACATGTACTGGTAGGGATATATGTAAGTTTCCCCAACAGAGTGTAGCAGCTCTCAAGGCCTGTTAGGTTAGGAAAATGGTAAAATGGGGTGGCCTAGCACACCTTCCCTCATAGTATGGTTATAATCCAGATTGAGCCGCTATCTATCTGAGAATTAAATTTTTAAAACTCTGGGAACTGCAGAAAGGCACACATCCAGTTATATCTTTGGTGCCCAAAGAAATGTATAGGAGGTGTCACAGAAGTTATATCTGTAAGTAGGGAAAACATAGAAAATACGATGGTGCTACATAAAGTGCTGAGGAGTTGCTGCCTGTTGGCTACCTCACAAAATAAAAAACTGAAAAGTGTCTCAGAAATGATCCACTTTCTGATAGGAAGAGGAAAGGCATGTGTGATGGACCACATGTTTTAGAGAAGCCTGGAAGGGCTGAATACACACATTTGCAGGACTGTTAAGAGTCAGTCCCTCTCAGAGTCAGAGAGATTCGAGTGGCTGCTCCAGGGCATCTGACTGGGTAGTCTGAGCTGAGAGAGGAGGGTTTTTTTCCAGTCCTGGCAGAGAGAGAGATTCTTTGAGGAGAGTTGAGTGACGGAGTCCTCAGGGAAAGCAGTTTTCAACACCAGCAGGAGAACTGAGAAAGTTGGCAGGAGGTTTGGGTAGTGAGGACAGACTCCCAAATGGGCCGAAGTAAGAGGAGATCTAAGGAGAAGAGATTTTCCCTTCCCAGTTGAAACAAGGAGGAGAAATCCCTGGTCAGGTTTGGTGGACTTCCAGATTCAGTTGAGGGTAGCACTGGTGTGTGCAGAGAGGGACCCAGAAGGAAAGAATACTCAAGTGCTTGGGGAAGAAACCAAGGAAACAAAGCCTAACAACAGAAGCCTTCAGTAACAGTGAAGAGCCTAAAAACTGAAGTCTGTGCATGTTCTGAATGTAAACTCAGTAATCTAGATGTATATATGTTGAACTTTTAACTCAAAAAACTTCAACTCCTGACTTCATGTAACATTTTCCCACTAATGTAAATAAATTCCTTAGTTATTTTTGATTTTTTAAGATGCCTCTGGTGCCATTTCTGTGGTTTAAGGATGAAGGAACGTCATAGCATGTTGTAGAACTTTAAAAAAAAATTAAAGGAAAGATGTTAGCCTACTTAATGAATTACGTCGAACTTTTTTCATAGAGGAATTTTGAAGCAGTGCCTCTCTGCTCAGATAAGGGGGGAGATGAGTATCAATAGCTGTAGGAAGGGAAGGGAAGAGAAGATGGCGTGGTATAGGCCAATCTCATCAGAACTTGGAAGCCAAGCAGGATCGGTACCTAAACAGGAGACAACCAAGGAATTATTGGCAGAGGAAGGCAATGCCAGGTCACCTTTGCTTCTCATTTGCTTTGAAAGCCCCTTGCTGAGGTTGCCATGTGACTTGATGGCAGATACGTACACAGCTGCACCCTTCTACCCGGTAGCTCCCTCAAAGTTCATTTTGTACTCGCCATAGGCGACTGAGGAAGTTGGCCTTGGATTTCTTCCTGCAGTGCTGACTTTCTTGTCTCCCTGCTGCAGCCCAGAATGTACCCCAAAATGCCCCTCCAGCCTGCCAGAAACATCATGGTGGAACTAAGCCAATAGGTAGAAAGACCTGTCTCAAAATAGTCAGATATTAGATTGTCAGAAAATGGAAATAGTTCAATTTGTTATAGCAGTCTATTGAACTTTCATATTACACAATAGCATAAGCCTTTATAATAAGTTTTCCCCCTTTTTTGCCCATGGAACATTTTTATTGCTTTCTTGAAATTGAAAGCCGCACTGTTTTCGCCTGCTTGACTGTTACACTCTTTTCATCGTTCTGCTTCAAATCATATTATGCCAAGCTCACAGAGCTCATCTAATTATGATTACTAAAGGAAAGCACCTTCCCAGTCTTATACCCAAGTTGAAACCCAGTTAGAATGAAGGTGAACAGCAAAAAAATCCACCGGTTGATCTTTCAGGCCCTAAGCCAACAGATGCAATGACTACAAAGAAAGCAAGACATTGCCTTGGTGAGGCTATACATTGGCAGCAAGCGCCTTGTGAAATAGCATCTTTTAAAAGAAAACAAAAGTAGCGAAGCTTTTGAATTGGAATCCAATCAGTTGTAAAGCCAAAGTCTCATCATGGGCGTCAACTTTGCTGCAGCCAGGGCTTTTTTTCAGCGGGAACGCAGTGGAACGGAGTTCCAGAACCTCTTGGAAATTGTCACATGGCTGGTGGCCCCACCCCCTGATCTCCAGACAGAGGGGAGTTTAGATTGCCCTCCAGCGGTGCGGAGGGCAATCTAAACTCCCCTCTGTCTGGAGATCAGGGGGCGGGGCCACCAGCCATGCGACCATTTCCCCTGAGGATGATTTAAACTTTAAGAAACTCCTCCCCTTGTTCCAGCAGCCCCAAAGTGACGTCATTGCGCGGTCCTGGAATCATGTGTGCACTTTGCGCGTGCGCATGTGGTACCAGGGGCACCAACCTCCCTCCAGGAGTTGCCCCCTGTGTTGGCAACCCACTGAGTTCCACCACCTCTTTTCCCAGAAAAAAAGCCCTGCCTGCAGGGATAATAGGGTATCTCCCTCTGCCTGTGAACACATTTAAGAGTTCACGGGTTGGATATGGCCACCCTTTGGGCCTCAATGTGTGGGCAGGGCAGAGCATAGAAACCCTCTAAAGCCTCTAACAGGACAGAAGGTACTCTTGTCCCCAGGTAGAACGTTCTCCTTATAATGCAGTAATTGGTGGTATAGTAATTTTAAGTAATACAGCTAACTTTTGACTGTTGTGCTTGGCCGATTCCAGACGACTAACCTGAAGGCGCTGCATGCCGCCATGTTCCGGATTGCGATGGGGAAAACATGAAATATCGTGTTTTGTCGCGCGAGAAAACGCGATATTTCGCGTTTTCCCCGTCGCAATCCGGAACATGGCGGCATGTAGCGCCTTCAGGTTAGTCGTCTGGAATCAGCCCTTGTTTGATTCTAGCTTTCTGTTTATTATTCCTCTCCCTCGAATTTATGATTTTGGGGAGGATAAGTTATCACTAGGGTAATGTCTAATTTTTATAGTAAAAATCGGTTATATTCACACATGTGCTTACAAATGATACATAACGGTTTCTACTTATGGAACCTTAATGTGTGAAATGTTAGCTGTACACTGTACATTTGCCAGTTAGGGTTGCCAGCCTCCAGGTAGTGGCTGGAGATCTCCCAGAATTACAACTGGTCTCCAGGCCACAGAGATCAGTTCACCTGGAGAAAATGGCTACTTTCAGGAGTGGACTCTCTGGAATTATGCCATGCCAATGTCCTTTCCCTCCACAAACCCCACTTTCTCCAGGTTTCACCCCCCAGATCTCCAGAAATTTCCCAAGTTGGAGCTGGCAACCCTATTGCCAATAATGGAGGGAGCTGAGGCAGCCTAGTCAATGCAGGACTTGTTTTGTATTCATGGCTGTTGAGAGAGACACAGTTAATGAAGTTGTATTAATCGAGCAAAATACTGGCCTGTACTTTAACCACCCAGCCATGTTTGCCGACTTGGTGTAAACCTGTTACAGATATGAAGATTTGCAAATATATGTAGTACATGCAGGAATTTTTATGAACACAGCAAACATGGTAAAATGTCATTTATTTCAATGATTGTGTTAAACTCTATCACTACTGGATCCCATCTTTGCTGAGGGATATGATTTTTTTTTCTTCTTTAAAATAATCCTTTAATTTTTGCTCTTATATTGATTGCAAACCGTCTTTTCTTTTGCTGTAAAGAACTTTTTCCCTTTTCCTTCTCTCACCACGATCACTCCTTAGAATATCTTTTTATTTCTTTCTGTGATTCCTTTACAGCTGCTGCACATAAAGTCTGATTATGACCTCCACTTGTTTCAAAGACCCTCCTCCTTTTTCTGGTGTAGCACTGAAGATGCCGCTCCTTGTTTAGATATCTCTTCCATCACACTCACTCCCATGAGCTCTCCTGGCTCCAGGCACTCATCTGGACTGTTAACGCCACCCCCTTCCAAAAGTGGTCTTCCAAAGCCAGTCCATGAATTCAGCATTCCGAGACCTCACGTAACCCAGCTGGGCTCAACCAGTTCTTTCCTTTTCCCCCCTCCAGCATCTCTTTCTTTCTTGTGTATGAATTGTATCAGAGTGCTACATTTTGTACAGTAGTTAAAGGACAGACCAGATACACTTAATGGAGGCATTCTGACCTTTTGTGTCATAGCCCAAAGATAATACTGTATGTTTCCAACATTTCAAGAATTCTCTTGACAGTCATGTGCTAAATGACTTGTGATGGTTGGCCATGCTGGCCAAGTAAATAAGATTTTTGCACCTAAATTCCTCTATGAAAAAGAGTCTCATTGAGCTCAAGGTTGCTTACTTCAAAATAAATTTATTTTGTTATCTCAGTTGGTAGATGATAATTACAGCTTTATTTACACTGGTGCTTTACGTGGTATAAAAAGAAAGACAAATTCCTGCCTTCAGATTAGCAATCTGAAAGGTATAATCTCTGAATCCTAATTGGACACATACATTTCCCAGGGCTTTTGTGGCAGTACTCACGGGTTCCGGGGCGGGGGGGGGGGGATGTCCCAAATCCTGAGGGCGGGGGGATGAGTGGAAATCAGTGCAACTTTATATATGAGCATTGGCACCTTTTTTCACTGAAAGCATGGGAGATCAGTAGGAGAAATGGAGCATTTAATTTGCGTTATTGAAGTTCGTTTTAACTCTGTGCAAAATGAAGAATGCCCATTGTTATTTCAAAGATGAGCTGCAGCAGGCTTCCTGATTGTGAAAAATGGGCTGATACAACTTGCTTTTTTCATTTACAATTAACGGTTGGCTGTACTTGGCAAACATGGTGGCTTTGTGCATGGGTTTACTCAATAAAAATGCTTCCTTTGGGTATCACCAGTTTGCATTTCTTTGAAAATAAAAGATCATGCTTTATTTAAAATCAATTCTCATTTATTTATGTGCTCAAGAGAGTGAAAAAGAGAGAGTAGGTAGCTATTTGCAACATGTAAATGAAAACCTCTCTCCAAAAGTTTCGGTCAAGACGTTTAGATACTGACTTGTTTCACTTTCCAAAGATCTGTAATCCCTGTTATCTTCCTTGGTAGTTTTTCATAGTATTCCTCAAAGCATGTTCAGAGATCAGTGAGACTTCTGTGTTAGAATCCATGGAACATTGACTTAAGTAAGCAGAAATGGACTGGCTGGGATGTTAAAAACAGCCCTAGAGAAACTGAGTCAGGTAGCCCCCTCCTGCTCTGCCAGTGCCACTCACACAGCCTGCTGAGATTCAGGGCCAAGGGAGGGAGGAATACGCGTGAGTCTGCTCACTGGCCGTTCAAGTGTCACTCGTCACTTGTAGCTTGGCCCTCATTGGGAGAGCCAGGACTCGTTGCCGTTGCTGCTAAAGGTCCCAGCTCAGCAAACCTTCCAGTGACGGGACAGCAGCTTGCTTCTGGCTGCCAGTGATCCTCCCAGCGGTGGCTAACTGGGAAGGACCTGGAAATAAGTTATACCAGACACAAACCACAGAACTACTTAAGCTCTGCCCAGTGAGGGTTTTTTTTGGCAACTTCTTTCAGTGAATGACCCTGTCACCACCATCTTAACATATCTCCCACATGGTTTCCAAAAGTCCCCCTCAGTTTTTTCTAGTGTCACAGAGAGGTGCTGACGTGAAGGAAAATCTAAAGGCAGCTTCAGACTCCAAAAGTCCACTGGCGCCTTAAAGACTAACTTTTATTTCCGTATGAGCTTTCATAAGTCACAGCTCACTTCTTCAGGTATGTGAAGAGAAAAACATACTGAGAATTCTTCTTATGGGGAAGATTATAAGTGAAAGGGAGGCAGGAATATGGTGTGAATTCCTCCATGGATCTTTTAAGAGTAAATTCTCGGCGTAAAGGGGAAAGGGAGGAGCTGAGTTATAAAGATTAAGAGCAGATCCCATCATAAATCAACGAAATTAGCAGCTAAACATAATGGGTGGTGATAGAGGTCAAAGGGAACAAAAAAAGAAAAAGCTTAAGTAAAAATTAATTTAAGACTCCAGACACCATTTTAATGATTCTTTGCATCCTGACCATTGAGTGCAGCCTAGACAGAATTGCGCATGTTTAATATTTAAGAATTATTTGTATTTAAGTGTGGGCCCTTTATAAATATGGTATATAAATACATGTGTAAATATGTAAATACATATTTTAAATACATAAAATTAATTTATTGTAAATATCAATAACTGAGTCTATAGTCATAATACTGATAAAACTCCATTTAAGATCTGTTTGGTCTGCATGCATCTTAAGAAATCTGAGTTCAAATCTCTACTCTGTCATGAAGTTTCCTGGGAGTTCTAGGGCCAGTTTCTCTCTCAGCCTAAGGAGAACCAGCGTGGTGTAGTGGTTATAGTGTCCAACCTGGATCTGGGAGACTCAGATTTGCATCCCCACTCTGAATAATAATAATAATAATAATAACAACAACAACAACAACAACATTCGATTTATATACTGCCTTTCAGGACAACTTAATGCTCACTCAGAGTGGCTTACAAAGTGTGTTGTTATTATCCCTACAACAAAACACCCTGTGAGGTGAGTAGGGCTGAGAGAGCTCTGAGAGAGCTGTGACTAGCCCAAGGTCCCCCAGCTGGCTTCAAGTGGAGGAGTGGGGAATCAAACCCGGCTCTCCAGATTAGAGTCCCGCACTCTTAACCACTACACCAAACTGGCTATCCTTGTACACAAATAAACAAATGGCCTTCCTCACAGGGTTGTTACAAAGGCAAAGTGGAGGAGAACAACCTGGCTTGTGTTCCTTGGAGAAAGGATGGGTCAAAAATGTGTTCCTCGGAGGAAGGATGGCTTAAAAACAATATACCTATAGATGCCAGCACTTTTAGGTTTCAAAACAATGTAAGTGCTTTCATTAGAAATACATGGAGCTAATAATATAAAACAGTTCTAAAGATTCACATCTGCATAATATCAGGCCACCTTTCTTCTCACAAAATATTTAAAGGAGAATAGATTTTACTGTATTCATATACACGGGCAAATTGGGCAGCTTACATTAGCTCCTTTCCTGGGAATGAGACAAATATGGCAAAATTCCTGTATTTGTACAATCAAATCAATGGGCTTAGACTGGAGTAACTCTGCATTGGATTTCACTGTTAGTTTTAACCATGATCCTATCCATTCTGTAGAAAACGAATCTGAATTGAACATAGGCCTGCCAGTCAAATTCCTGTTTCTCCAGATGCTATGAAGTCCAGTAATCTACTGTCACTTAAAGATGACTGACTCCAAGAGCCGATGGGTGAGATGAAGAGCCTTCTGCACTTGAGCTTCTGTGGGATAACAGTGCAGGTCCCCATTCAAAGGCCATAGCTCAGGATCCAGTCCTCATGCATTGAGAGTAGCCTAGCTGTAGCCGGGGCATCCTTGTTACTGTCTGGACATCTTTTTCAAGGTTCACAACATCAGTCTAATACCTGAATACTATTATCAGTCTAAGGAGCCTGTGGGAAACTACCAGGAAAAAAATAATTATTTTTGTACCTACATTTGTAGCCCATGAGGGGTTTATTTTGCTAATTTTATTTGAGATACAGACGTCATTAAGAAATGTCTATCATATATGTGGGGCTAGGTTGGATAGATTCTCAAAAAGTTCGAAGTACACTCCTATAGTGGGTCATGGTAAACATAGTGCAAAGGGCAGATTTTTGTAAAATGTGAATACTGTGAAATATACTCTAAACCCCAACTGAAGTTCTAACCACCAATAGAAAACGAGCCCACGCGCAAGCCCTGAATGGTAAGAAGGAGGCCCTCATCAGTGAAAACGTGGCATTAACTTCTGCCTTTTGTATTCAGACTGACCAGGCTGGAGATTTATTTGCAAGACAATTCAGGTTTTTTGAGTTTGGGAAGTATGCTTCCTGCAATGTTGATAAATTAAGGTTATTTTTTTAACTTCCTGCGAAGAGGGTGTATTTTACCTTGCTTAGCTTTTCTGCTGAATATCCGTCAACCTCTTGTGCATTATAATATTGTGTTTAGAATGGTGTTGCTTAAAGATAAAATGAGTCTCAGATATGATTGTTACTCAAAAGGAATTTAATAGCAAATGATATTTTGCTGAGCAAGTGAAAATGATTGGGTTTGATTTAGCGCAGAGAACCGTGTGGCCAGGTAAAAATAATATTTTGGACTGAATATATTCATTGCTGTTAACCTGCTGATATTCAAGTGACTCCTTTATCATAGAATGGCCCAGTTTTTAGAACAGCTGCTCCATCAAGTTGTCAGAGTTCTAATCCTATTATTATACTGGATGGACTTAAAATGAAATTGAAGTTATATCTCTTAATTTCAGACGTTAGGCCTGTGCGTTTTGATTTGTAACTTGCTGACCTGTTAAATGGATCTTTGGCATTTTATCTCTCTGTTCAGAACTCTTGATGGGTTTTTTTCTCACTCTTTTGTGTCCAAAAGCCATTTATTTCTGGGTACACCAGACATGATGAAAATGTGCAGAGCAATAATCTGGGTTGTATGTATGCAGACTTCAGCATGTCTCATAAACCTCAGGCTGTAAAAATTGTTTCCTCTGTGTGGGCTCTTTGTTATAGCATGCTGCTCTGCTTTGTTGCTGTAGCTGTTATCTTCTGCATGCAAAAAAAAAAGTTCAATATTTTGATTTTTGTCATATGAAATATTACCCTAATGTTTATTGTCCTTATTGTAGGCAGGCAGTGTGACACCTAAATCACCCTCCACTGACATCTTTGATATGGTTCCCTTTTCTCCCATGTCCCCCCAGTCATCAACACCTACTCGCAATGGCACACAGCCTCCACCAGTACCCAGTAGATCTGCAGAGATCAGTAAGTTGTGCAATGCTTGACCTAATCTTTCGCTTACGTCGGGTGTTTCTTTCTTCCAAACAGCACGGACAATTTGTTTGCATCTTTATGCCAAGCCAAATGCAGCTTTGGGGCACCGTACCTTGAACAATTGCTTGACCTACCTCACAGGGTTGTTGTGAGGGGAAAATGGAGGAGAGGGGGACAATTGAAAATGCCGCTAGGTACCCATTGGAGAGGAAGGTGGGGTATAAATTAAGTGAATGAATGAACAATTATAGGGTTTCTCCACCTCATTTTGCACCACCTGATGCTTTGATGTAGGAGCCAGTTCAAGTAGTAAGTAACTTCGCTGCAAAACTGTTATACACATGTCAGTGTCATTTTGCTTGGAATTACTAGTTCTCTGTGCTAATTACCATGCCTCCTTTTTCTTTAAGTCTAATTGTATGTGCTTTCTCCCCACCCTTTCCCCTTTCGCTTGCTAACGAACGTACATTGATTGACGCGTACTAGAGGACTTAATGCAGTGACGTCACTTGACGGTTGTTGCATACCAGCAGTTAATGTAATTGAAACCCTTTTCTTCCAGACCTTCAGCCAGGCTAATGTCTCACCATTTCTTCTGATTAGCTCCCATACAAAAGAGAAAAAAATAGTGGTTATCCCATATTCTTGTGACCTGAGAAAATATTATGAGCATGGTTTGTTTAGAAAAAGTCAGTCCGAGAAACTGTTTCAACCTTAATAGTAGTTGTCCTCTGCTTCAAAGCATCCCAGAAGTGGTAGTAGTTAAGAGTTGCTGCATCATTTAGAAATATGTTAACATTTTATCACCATTAATTCAAGTGCCTGTAATTAAGACATCATACAAGGACGATACCGGATTACAGGTGCCTAGGAAATCTCAAAGCATATGCCTGTCCCTCTCTGGGGACAGTAATCTGCTCAGCTGGTTCCTGTTGACTGTCCTGGGAGGTGCTTAATCCAGGCCTACCTTTGCTCCGTGTGATGCCTTCTAGCCAAAGAAAACAGGCAAGTCACTATCTCTCAAGAAGACTGCCCCAAAACTTTGTGATGAAATCTTCAAAGCAAAGGTACAATTTATGTTGCAAGGAAATCATTGAAAATCTCTGGCAATTTTGTAACCTCCAAAGGAAATAAGCAGGGGAGTTGTGTAGTAGCTGATAGAGAAGGAAACAAAGTCTGCAGTTGTAGGCATTCACACTCCTGATGAGATGCGTCTTTGATGTGCGTTCAAACCAGTTGCATAAGGGTGGATGGTTTTTAAAATGAAAAGCCTTTAATAGATCAAGGAAACTACATTCTAGCTCTGAATGACATCTTATGCATTGGCTTTAAAATTGGCGGGTGTTTTCTTCCCCCCCTTGCTCATCTGTTGAAACCTTTCTATAGGCCACAGTGGGCCCAGAGATTAGGATTTGTGCTACGTGCTCATAATGTCCGCTTGTTACTTGTTGAATGAAGAGTCTCGGGAATGAACACATCCCAGAACCCCCAATGAACGAGTCGACATGATGGGGCTTTAAATAAGCCTCTTTTTAAAAATAACTGCTGGAAGAAGAACCACTTTAGAAATCTTAGTCCTGGACTGTTGTCAGAGTGCAGTCAGGACTCTGAACTGATTAAAAGTAACATTATAAACATAGAGCTGCCTTGCTAGTTCAGAAGTTCTCTAAAGTTCTAGAAGGAAGACCTAAGAATAGCATTCTGCGGAGAAACAACAAAGAGCCGCTTTTCAAAGAAGGTACCCCCCCTACTCCTGCCTAGCTGGAACTCGCTGCTCCCTGCAGGATCTTCTGTACTCCAACGTGAACTATTATCTGTCGCTTTCAAAGCAGGATTGGAGACTTCTTAGACTCTGGGGCCGATTCCAGACGGCCCCCTGCCTTGCGAAACGTCGTGCGTCGTCACGCAGAAAACGCGAAATATCGCGTTTTCTCGCGCGAGTTTTGCGCGACGTCGCGCAAAACTCGCGCGAGAAAACGCGATATTTCACGTTTTCTGCGCGACGACGCGCAATGACGCGCGATGTTTCGCAAGGCAGGGGGCCGTCTGGAATCGGCCTGGATTTTCCATGCTACAAGAACTAGATCAGCGATGATCCTGCAAAGCACTTTTATGCTGTTAGGAAAATAAAGATAGGCTGTGATCCTAAGAATGCTTCCCAGTCACCATTGAATAAAATTGGACTTGCTTCCAAGTAGACCTATTTAGGGTCTCTCCCCCATAAATTAAGGTACTGAGTCTAAGCCCAGGAGTTTCTGGTTCACCTCTCTTTTCAGCTGGGAGCTCACGAGTTTGCCAATAGCCTAGTGATCTTTTCTCCAACTGTCTATAATACAAGGCTAATAATACTGGGCCTACCTTACAGGGTTGTTGTAAGGACTGCTCAAAAAGGAACTCTGAATGCTCAACTCGTGTTGTATAAATGTAAACTACTGTTGTTTTCTGGCAGATCTTGCTTCCGTTAACAGGTCCCTGCGTTACTGAATGTGCATTCCCATTACAATATGCTCTAGTTGGATCATTATTTGAGAAAATACAGTCATCGCTTTAAAATTATTTAAAATGAAGTTGGAAAGCGCTGTGTCAAATTTAAACCGTGATCTTCTGAATCCATCATAACTACACATGAAACATTGTTTTACAAAGACCTCTTGCAATATTGTTGTGGTTGGAAAAAGGCATATAGCAGAGAACCTGATTTCTGTCTTGGGAGCGCCTGCGAACAATCACCCTCACATTCCTGTTTGAGTGTACGCAGTTTTACACTGTGAATTACATTGTGATGAGAAATGTATGTGGGTTGCAAAAGAGAGTATTGGACAGCCTGGGAGGCAATGCTCTTTTTAATATAAGAGAAAGCACAGATTCGTTCCTTAAGTAAAAATGAGTGGAGGTTGAAGTTAAAACATTTTCAAGAAACATGATATGCTAGTTAAGAAAAGAGCAAACTAATGTGAAAGAAGTTGATAAAAGCTTCCCCACTCCTAATTTTCTATGTACGGAAATCTTGGAATGCTCCCTGCATAAATCCTTTGATTCTCCCATCTGCCTATGTTTTGGTGCGGTAGGGTCCCCGAAACCCTGCAGTTTCAGTGCCTTTAGTCCAGAGACATGCAGAACACTTTAGGCTGCATTATAACCCAACAAATAACGAGCCCTGTGGCGCAGAGTGGTAAGTGGCAGCACTGCAACCAAAGCTCTGCTCATGACCTGAATTTGATCCTGGTGAAAGCTGGGTTCAGGGCCGGCACAAGGTTGACTCAGCCTTCCATCCTTCAGAAGTCAGTAAAATGAGTACCCAGGTTCCCGGGGGTAAAGTGTAGATGACTGGGGAAGGCAATGGCAAACCACCCCATAAAAAGTCTGCCAAGAAAACGTTGTGATGTGACGTCCCCCCATGGGTCAGTAATGACTCGGTGCTTGCACAGGGGACTGCCTTTACCTTTATAACCCAACAAAGATAAAAATAACGAGTGTAGGCCGCATGTTGGTCTGCTTGTTCTTACTTACCTGGGGAGATGCTCTGCCTTGCTTCCCAGAATATAGGGAGATGATATCTTATAAATGATATCTTAGACATGCATGCATAATTTATTTAGAAATAAAACAATAACAAACAATAAGCTAAACATCAGCAAATCCTGCAGCAGTAGAAGAGAGAGAGAGAGAATGGAAACAGCATTGGATAATGGCTAGAGCTGTGAGGGGGGATTCAATAGCCCTTGCCTTACACCTAAACAAGACCTAGCTGTGAATTTGCAGGGAGTGTTCCAAAGCAGTCGCACCACCGACAGACGATATCACCACTCCTACAAAGGCAGGGTGGAACTAGAAGGGGACCTTCCGTAGGGAACTGAGCGTTGGTTCCTGTGGAAGAAGGAAGTTCTTCTGATATTACCATCCTATAGTTTAAGACAGCGTAGGTCAAGAAGATCCACTCCATAGTATATTCCTGAAGAGGTGATCAGAAGCCACCCATTTTAAAGAACTTTGTCTGAGCTGGGCTCAGTTCTTTGGGAAGAGAATACTCCTCAAGCCAAGGCCTCACCTCTTCATCTGAGCTTTCTTTTGCCTTTAAAAAAACAGTTGTCACCAAAAATCAATAAACTGAGAGTTACTACCTAGAATAATTGTTTGTTTCGCACCTGTGAGTAGAAGGATCGCTCTCGTATGCTTCCGTTTCTGAATTACCAGCAAGCCTATTGTAAAGGAGTCTGTGGTTTGTGGAGAGATTTCTTCAAGCCCCTGTAATTGGCTTGAGATGAACTCTAAGGGACGGTCTGTTTATGGGAGAAAAAGCAGACTTGACGGACAGCTGAATCAGCCGCAGTTGGGCGGCTGCTTCTTGAGAGAAATGGGGCACAGTGCTTCAGAGGTGTGTTCTCCAACCTTCTGGAATATCAGATATCATTGGCAGCAATTATTTCCCTTTTGGACTTCTTCTAAGCCAGCATTCTTTCCAGTCATCTTGCCATTTAAGGATCACATCACACACACTGCAGATTTCCTCTGTTCTTCTCTCTGTTTTGGGGGGCAAGCTGCATCTGACCCAAAGGAGGGCTAATAACTTTTTAGCTCAAAGCATCTTTTTAACACAGAAGAGAATGGTGGGAAGCATACAGGACATTTGAGAAACACTGGCGGTGAAAGGGTTATGTGGCAGCACTTATCTATGTGAACTTCCTTCACTCCCCACTTAAAGTCACCTTGTGGTTCTAGAAAAACTCAGAGAAAAGTTAGTTTCAGGTGGGTAGCCATGTTGGTCTGAAGTAGACAAGCAAGATTTGGGTCCAGTAGCATCTTAAAAGACCCACTAGATTTCCAGGGCATGAGCTTTCTAAAGCTCCTTCAGGTATCTTCAGAGAAATGAATCACATAACTCAGTCAAGGGTGGTTTCAGTCCGAATATCTGTACAATCATACCTCTTGTATGATGCTAACTTCTTTTTTATTCTTTTTAGAGAGAGACCTTTTTGGAGCAGAACCATTTGACCCTTTTAGCTGCGGAGCCGGAGATTTCCCTCCAGACATTCAGTCCAAACTAGATGAGATGCAGGTGATCAAATATTTACCATTGCAAGAAAATTGTTTCCATTACTGTATAAATGCTGAACTCTTTAAGAGTGAAATTAGATCATGCAGCAGGCACTGTGATCAGAGCCCGTGAAATGTTTGATGTTGCCAACGCGGGAGGGAGGGCGTGTGTGAATTCAGTCATTAACAGCTTTTCAGACATCTACAAGGTAGCAGTTTCTCAGTTTCCCTAGAGGTTTTTACGCTCTGCCATTTACCACAGTTACTCTCTAAGCTCTTACTGAAGGGAAGTGGGCCTGAGATCCCTGTTTGTGCTTCCTTCAGGGAAGCAGAGTTGATTTCATGAGAACTACACTAAGGAGTATGATTTTCAGTACCGCAATATAAATATAATCCTATGCAGATCGTCGAGGAAGAACATGCTCACTGCAAAAAAGAAAAAAGCAGAATCTATGTGTGGCTCATGCTTATTCTAGCCACCACTCAAGTAGTGCAAGAACTGATCAGATCCATGCAAACATGGCATTGCTGCGATCCTTAACTCTATTTTAATGTACCATTTCAGCATCCTGCTCATAGAATCATAGAGTTGGAAGGGGCCATACAGACCATCTAGTCCAACCCCCTGCCCAGTGCAGGATCAGCCTAAAGCATCTCAGAACAAAGACACTGTCCCTGTGCCTGGTTTAGCCTCTTGCAGCTTCCTTCAGTGTGTTCCCCATCACACAACCCAAAGGCATAACAAACCCATGCTTATCTAACAGATACGTCCATCACGCCTGCCCCATCTCTCCTGTTTTAATTGGCTATTGATCCATTTAATTGGCTATTGACCGCCTGTTTTCATTCCTGCTGAGAGCCTGCTCCTTGTTCCAACATGTCCTCCATGAATTCTTCCCCAGCTGTCAGTCACTGCTGGTCATGAGCAGAAGCGAAAGAAGCCAAGGCAGCATTGGCTCAAGGGGTGTGTGTGTGTGGAGTGGGAGGTGGAAGTCCATCTGCTGTCCTACCACAAACATGGAAGCAGCTGCATCAGGTGGCTGACATTATATTCATAAGAATATAAACACTTTCAAAGTTAATAATTTGAGCACTCCACAAAGCGAAACCAGAAGTTAAACATATCTTTGGGCAAAATATCAGTGCACAAGGGATGAACACAAGGTGAACAACCTCTTTCAAAGGGGAAATTCTAGTAGATTTTGATCAGTAAAAAGCATTACTTTTTAAAAAAGCGCTGCATTCTTGGCAGACACAACAAAATAGAAAAAGAGCCTCAGCTGAATATACCTTTCATATTGTCTGAGTTTAATGTTCAGTTTAGGTATGAAAATTGTAATTAACTAAGGGATGTAATAATGTTAACCAATCTGCCTAATGTTCTAATATCTCTTCTATCTTTCTGCTTCCCTGGGCGTGCAGCGTCAACGATGGTTGGTATATTGTTTTCCATGAGTTTCAGTTTATCTCATGCAAAATATGTGAAATTGAAACTGTTATATTTTAAAATATATTATTATTATTCTTCAACAACAAAATATTTATATTTATCTTCTCTTCACTGCAATGTTCATTTAATTCATCGCCCCCCTTTTATTTTCAGTTTTCATCAGATTAAAAATGGGGGGAGGGTTGCTGGTTCTTTCTAGGAGGTATTAACACTTTTATTTGACTATTACTCTACTGTGTCTCAATGTACACACACATTTTAAAGTATACATTCTACACTGTGTAATCTGCCTTGAGTCTCAGCAAGAAAGGTAGATGATGATGATAATAAAAAATAACAACAACATTCAATTTATATCATAATAATAACATTCGATTCCGGACAACTTAACACCCACTCAACAATCCCCACAACAATCACCCTGTGAGGTGGGTGGGGCTGTGTGAGCTCTGAGAGAGCTGTGACTGACCCAAGGTCACCCAGCTGGCTTCAAGTGGGGGAGTGGGGAATCAAACCCGGCTATCCATATTAGAGTCCTGCTGCTCTTAACCACTACACCAAAGTGATGTAAATAAATAAAAATATGGATATGATTATATCATTTCTGACTTACAGGCCCTGCATTGTCACAATGCCCATTGTTCGTGTATCAGTGGCCACAGTGGTCCTTTCTGTTTGCTAGAGGACCAGGTGCTCCATCTTCCCTTCTCCAGGGAGATAATCTTGTGTGGAAAATACGCATTCTTTGCTGGCACCCAGTTGTGTGGGTGCCCAATCTAGGCAATTCTTCCTACGTGCTTTTTAAGGAGAAAGCATCTTATGGGTGTCTTTAGGGCTCAGGTAGAGCTTCTGCTTCGTGGGTGGATGGAGGAGAGAAGACCCATTCTTGCGTGAAAAGGCAAGCGCCACCTGCAGGCTGTGTTGGTTTTTAGTAGGAAAATACTTCTGCAGTCCTCAGTTTTAGGCAAAATTGTAATCCCCGGAGAGACGGCTAGCCTTTCGAATGAGCAGTTTATGCAGTATCTGTAATATATAACCAAAGTAAAAATGAGCTCTTCCTGAAGCACCCAACCCACCATAAAACTCCTCCTCCTTGGCCACTTTGCCAGCAACAGTCTCTGGCTTCTGCTGGGCTCTAAAAGATCTTTTCTCAGATCTGTACCTAGAGAGTTCAGTTCCAGCTTGAGGGGGGAATATTTTACTTATTTATTTATTCCAAATTTCTATTCCGCCCTCCCCGCAAGCGGGCTCAGGGCGGATAACAACATATTAAAATACAAAATATAATAAAAACAACATATTAAAATACAATAAAATCCATACACATTTAAAACAGGATGGTGGACAGCGTTCACAGGGAGGGTTAAGATTTTATACATCTCTTTTTTTTCAGGCTGGTGGAGGCCCAGCCTCAGCCATATGCCTGGCGGAACAACTCTGTCTTGCAGGCCCAGCGGAAGGATAGTAGATCCTGCCGGGCCCTGACTTCAGCAGACAGAACGTTCCACCAGGTGGGAGCCAGGAGGACCAAAAAGGCCCTGGCTCTAGTCGAGGCTAGGTGGGCCAGGAACCACCAACAGCTGTTTGTCCCCTGATCGGAGGGTCCTCTGGGGAATATATGGGGAGGGATGGTCCCGTAGGTACGCTGGTCCCAGTCTGCACAGGGCCTTATAGGTCAATACCTGAACCTTGAATATGATCCGGTACTCCACTGGCAACCAATGCAGCTCACGTAAAAACGGTGTTATATGTGCCTTATTTGGCACTCTTGTAATAACACGCGCCGCTGTATTTTGTACCAGCTGTAATCTCCAAGTCAGGCTCATGGGCAGCCCCGTGTAGAGCGAGTTACAGTAATCTAGCCTAGAGATGACCGTTGCTTGGATCACTGTAGTTAATCACAGGTTGACAGATAACGGACAAGTTGCCTGGTCTGCCGCAGATGGAAAAAAGGACCTGTCAACCGCTGTGACCTGTGCCTCCATTTTCAGGGAGGCATCCAAGATCATTAATATGGCAAAATTAGATGTGTTTAAAAATACTCCTTTAACATTGTCTGTAGAAACGAGCCCCAAAGTGTGTATGTGTGTGTGTGGGGGGGGGGTCTGTTAGAATTATTTTTTTTCCTTTGGCTTCTGTAGTCTCTAGAACACTAATGACTAGAACAACGATATTTTCCTCTCCCTAAAGACACGTTGTGAAAGTCCTTTACAGTAGAACTGGGGGCCACTTCTGCGTTATGTTACCTTATGTAACATTTGCACATTCAACAATGCATTTTATTAATTTATTTGGGCTTTTTTGTGTTGCTTTTCTCCCTGAAAGAGTGTCAAGAAGCTTACAAAAATTCCATAATATAGTTACTACAGCTTATTTGAACAATACAGTTTAAATAAACGAAACAAACATTCAGTGACACATCTGTCATAAATATTGAAACACAGCGATGTTGGTGTTTCAGTAGCGTTTGGATTTATTTGCCCACAAAATATAGAATATGCACAAATGGAGTTTAACTTTCAACCATTCAGATGGAGGAAAGAGGCCTCAGTTGCTCTGCTGATGTTACTGATATAAAGGGGGTCTAGTCTCTTACTGAGTGCAAAAAGCCATCAGCTGCAGAAGTCAGGAAAGAGCATCTTTTCTTAAATGTACCTCCTCCTGTTTTCTGGGATTTTTTCCCTCTTTTCCTTAAGGAATGACAAGCTTAATTTAAAAAAATAAAATAAAAAGCAAACCAACAGGGGAGATTTCCCTTGCAACAGGTGAATACTCCACAAGACACGGTTGTTTCACGTATATGTGGCCTTGGGGAAATTAATATTTAAAATAACTTCATTGGCCTCAGCTAACCGTGGGGTGTTTTTTTGTATGCTAAATTAAAATGCAATTTTTGTTTTGTTTTGAACTATCCAAAATTAATATTATGTCAGGTGCCTTTTTTACAATGCGGCATTTTTGTTTCAAATTAGAACACAGGTGGTGCTCTGAATGAAAACGCATGTCCCACCATAGCTCCTGTGGAGGGAAATACTTCCTGAAACTTAAAAACAAGGGAGGAAATTAGAGGTCACAACAAACAATTCACTCAGATAATCAAAGTCCTCCATAAGAAGGTTGCTTGAAAGATCAAATATGAAATATGTAGGATAAAACCAGGGCTTTTTTTCAGGGGGAACGTGGGGGAACAGAGTTCCGGAACCTCTTGAAAATGGTCACATGGCTGGTGGCCCCGCCCCCTGATCTCCAGACAGAGGGGAGTTGAGATTGCTTTCCACGCCGCCGAGTGACACAGAGGGCAATCTCAACTCCCCTCTGCCTGGAGATCAGGGGGCGGGGCCACCAGCCATGTGACCATTTTCTCCAAGGGCAACCCACTGAGTTCCACCACCTCTTTCCCCAGAAAAAAAGCCCTGGATAAAACACAAGGACTGCTTGCACAGTTCTTTGGGCTCTACCAAATTGGGTCACCCATTATTCTTGTGCAGAACACAGTAGACAGCGGACCTCAGAGCAGAACCATGTAGATCTAATCACCGTGTGAAGCAGTGCCACAAGAGGCCATGCTCAGCCGCTCTTGAAGATAGGTATTGTTTGGCTTTATAAATCTCTGTTGTGTGGTCTTAGGACCATCCAAGTCCGTCAGCAGAGCATAATGCATATAGAATAGACCTTTGTAGAAGCTTGCTGAGGCAAGAAGCCAGCTTGGAAATTAGTTGCATTTTTTAAACTCAAGAAGAAAGCCTTTAAAAAGAAGATTTTACCAGAAAGGGTTTCAAATCTCATTGGCAGAAAGTGGGGCTTTATTTCCCGTGACGAATTGCCATTGTTTATAGGGGCTGGAACAATGCAAGGCGTTCTTCATCACCGTTATGCAGGGGGCCAGACATGTTGAAATAGATTTTTCCTTAGCAACACTAATTGCCAGTTCTTTCAAAGAGTGTATGTTTAATTAAATAGGTCTCTCTTTAATCTTCTGCAAAAGATTGGCCCCTACGCCTTGCAGTCAGTGTACTTACATAGCTGAGCAAGGAATTTATAAACTTAGGTAAGTAAGGTTAATGGGTACCATGTGTTGTTGGGCTCTTGCCTTACATCTCAGTTCAGACATACTCACCCATCATTGGTTGTTGCCCAAAAGCCCTTGCCCGGACTGGCAAGTTATGCAGGGAAAGTTATAGTTCAGTGCCTCTTTCACACAGCCGCACCCAGCATTCACGCACAAAGAGTATGCATAAAAGGCATATCCTATGAATGATGCATTGATTGGAATGGCACACAAAAAGAATTCAAACATTCCCTACAATACATTGGACACCAGAATGGACAAGACCCTTCTGGGCCACCCACAATGGGTGTGTATTACTCTTGAGGTGACCCACCCTGTTTTGTTTCATTATGAAACTGCTATGAAATCATTTCTGCCAGGGAAAGAATTACCTCGTTGATTGTACCATCATGTTTAATATTACATTAATATTACATTATATTAATTGTATTTAAAGCCATTTCTAATTTCAAGCAGGAATTATTAATTGATTCACATACTGGTGTGAGTTTTTTGAAACAATGCTGCCCAGATAGATGATTTGCCTTAACTACTAGAAAAGACAACAGTTTGGTGAATCCAGCACAGAATTTTTGCATATAGGATCTTGTGCAGGATCGTGTTTGTGCAGGATCTTGTGCAATCAATTTTTAGGTACTATATATAGACGATAGAAACTACTAGGTGTTGCGCAAGATCTTGCCCAAACAGAACTACCCTACATTTGTTTATATTTCTGCTTGAATGTCAATGGATCTTCTTCACCTAACAGTCACAAATGTCTGAAGGGATTTCACTAAAGAAAAAGGCAAGGCATGTTATACTACAAACATTAATCATCTTTAAGTATCTTCTTATATGGGGTGTGTGCCTTTTAATTACAGTGTATTTCCTATTGCAAGAGATAGATCCCACAAGCATTTCCTACAGCAATAAAATAAGAAATGCGTTGGGATTAGCTCTAGTTTTGGAGCAGCCTTCGTGATTTTCTCCTGATAATTGCTTTCAGTTGTTCTCAATTTTATTTATTAGATTGAAATTTTCAAAGTAAAGACAACCTAACAAAAATAATCTATTCTAAATTTCTATCTTAAATATTAAAGAGGATTTCATTCTCAATTAGGAAGTTATGGAGGGAAAACACCTCCCTCAAGGCGAAGTCCTACTGTGACTCTTCCCACATAATTCCTTAGACTGAACCTGGATGGTTGCTTTAAATTTCATGTTAGACAGAATTTTAAGAACTGAAATCTTAATCTGAGAATCATCCTGTTGAATCATTTCGATTTGATATAAATTACTAGGTAGGTTTACCATGTACAGTTTAATTTAGCTGGGCAAGGCCAGTAGTTCAGGACCATAGAATCATAGAATCATAGAGTTGGAAGGGGCCATACACACCATCTAGTCCAACCCCCTGCCCAGTGCAGGATCAGCCTAAAGCATCTAATAATACTAATACCAATAATACTAGCATTTAAAGATCCAATTCTGCATAAAATTACTGGATAAAATATGTGATGTTGGATTAAAGAGCTCTCTCCCACTAAGTGAAGAGCCTTCTTCTAATGGAGGAACTTACTGGAAAGGAGTCATTGGATCCATCCCATTAAAAGTGATGAATACAGAAACTGGGTGAATTCCAGCCGCTGCATTGCATGCCAAAGACTTTACAAGACTTCGAAAAGAGGTTCGGTCTTTCAAAAGATGACTTTCATAGTCAAAGAGCTGTTCCAAGATAGTTCTTCAAAAACTCACGTTGTCCATATCTTGGGGCATGCATGTTTTAGGGACAAGCTTGATGTGGCCACTTCACATCTCTTTGTAAATACCCAATACACACAATATCCTCCCATGGTGCCTGCCCACTGTGCCACCTCTGCAGCCGATAATTGAATGGCAGGGGCAGAAGGAGGCACACTGTTCTGACATCATCCTATGATTTGGGTTAGATATTAAAAACAGCGAGAGAAGAGATTACTCCTATCTGTGTGTGGGGGGAGGGATTACTTAAAACAGGCACATGGAAACCTCTGGTCACTTTGACTTATTAAAGCAACACATTAACAACTAATGAGGCAGTGTGAAAAATAACCCATCTCTTCAATGATCATTTAGTATAAGTACCAGCCACCTTCTGGCTGAAGAGAAGTCACACGTTTATTTATTCCAGGTCTTAGTGAAGACCTTGTATCCCAGACAATGATCACTCAATGTTGATTTTTAAGAATTATATTTACAATCACTATAGTTATCCTTGAACACATTAAATAAACAATCAAAATTATACAGAAAACACTAGCATGTGCGAATGAGATTATCTATAAAAATGCTTACATGCAAAAATGCATGTTTGGAGATGTACACAAGAACCTAGATGCATACTCTCAGGCCTACATTGTCAAAGCATCGTAAACAATTGTTTAACTGTGATCTTAAGATCTCTTAGAATGGCCATGGGAACTGGGGAGGGTGGCACAAACTGGCCCATGACCGCTCATGGCTGAAAGGCCCCAACATTTATATTACTCTTTCTTTCTTTCTTTCTTTCTTTCTTTCTTTCTTTCTTTCTTTCTTTCTTTCTTTCTTTCTTTCTTTCTTTCTTTCTTCAATCACATTTCTAGACCGCCCTCCCCGTCAGACGGGCTCAGGGCGGTTTAACAACAGTTTTAAATAGTAAAAACGTTATAAAAACATTAAAATTATATCAAAACAATTAAAATTGGCGGGTCAGTGGACAAACTGGATTGTGCCTATTTGAGCTTCTATCTTTGATCTTCAGGACTTTGACTCTGTCTCTCTAGTACTTCCTCTTTCATGGTTAATTAATTAATTAATTACGTAGCCTGCATTTAAAGATAAAATGCAATTTCTAACATTAATTAATTAATTAATTGATCTTCATCATTCAGTACCACATGCTAAATTATATGAGGCATTGGTTATGTTGTTATTTAAATATACTATATTATCTACTCACCATATTTGAAGGGTTCCACAGGCAGGCCCCAAGACCCTGGTTTGTCCCGGCTTAGCTCTCCGTGGTCTTAACATCTCTCACAGCTTGTCCCACAATGAACAGTCTACAGCTTGTGGCTGGACATCCACAGGGTGTTGTCATGTTTGTTCAGGCCAGTTTCTTAAAAGCATCATAGCAGCTTTGCTTCCCCTCTTCAGGGTCATAGATGTTGGTGCTGAAGTCTGTGGATTTGACTAAAGGGATCTCAACTTTCTCACCAGACACATTATGTATAGGGATGTGCAACACCCCCCCCCCCCAAATTGGGATTCAAGGATCCCAGAAAATTTGGGATTCCCAGAATTCAGGGCTGATTCTCTGATTCAGTTTGGGTGGTTCAGAGAAATTCAGATTAATTTGGCCATTATTCCCTATGGTGAAATCAATCCCAGGGCTATCTGCGGGGCTGGAGGGGGATCATTTTTCAAGCAAATTTCACCAAATTTGCAAGAAACCTACACCTGACTGTCCTCTAAAGACCCTCCAAATTTACTCGAATTACCCCAAACTTACTTGGGTTAAAAATCTGGATACCTGAATCGGATCCAGGATTCCTTAATGTGATCTGGGAAAGCCAAATTTTGCCAAATCAGAAAAAAATGGTGCACAAAGCATCAGTATTGCCGATGGCAGTGGCAGTGGCACTCCTAGCTGCACCCACCCACCACTTGGCACTATCAGGGAAAGGACATGTGCAGGTGGTAGGAGAGCTTGCAAGCGAGCAAAGGAAGGATGCACGGGCAGGTGGGGGCAGGTTGGTGGGAGAACAAGAAGGGGGGCCTAGTGGTGGTCCTAGGGGAACCCCTGGAACCAGCCCCACATACAAGCTTGAGTACAAGGGAGGGTTGCCCCCCAGAACTGAATTGTTTTGTCACTGATCCATTTTTTTCTTCCTTCTTTTCTTTCTTTTGTTCCAGGAGGGGTTCAAAATGGGACTAACTCTGGAAGGCACCGTATTTTGTCTCGATCCCCTAGACAGCAGGTGCTGATGCAAGAACAAAAATTTGGAATAATTGTATGATCGATTTTTTTTACAAAAAATGTTTGAAAAATGTTTTACAAAAAAAAAAATCCTGTCAATGTGCCAAAAATTGTTTTTCAACCCGTTAATTTTTTGTGAGATTTTCCTTCTGTAAACTCCAAATAGGCTCCAGTATTAGCCCTGTACAAATGTAAAGAGCCTCCCTTGTATACGAAATCTCTTTGACGCCATGCTGCTCATCTGCTATACTTGGTGCTGTGGGAACTTCTTTCCATCTGTACCACTTTCTGTTGGCAGGCAATATCTTTTGAGATCCTCACTGGAAACAGCAACATTTTAAACTACAGTTGCCTCACTTGGACGCTAATTAACAGTTGCCTAATTTTCATAGAGACCATCACTTAGAGACCCCCAAATTGGAATGTCTGCTGCATATGACTGCAAGAAGCTCTGTTCACATGGCCCCTTTCCTCTCTGTAACTGGATTTGTGTGTGAACAACATTTGCTGGTGTCGAAGCAAATGGAAGCATCCCCCGTGTGCATCGGGATCACTGGATTGGAATGCACTTGCTAGGTTGACTGGACAATAACATACCAGGTTATCGTAACACCTGAATGCTTTAAATCAATCACTATTTTCAAACAAGCATAGCAGTAATGTTTGAAAATGTTCAATGTTGAGCACGTCTGGTTTGATATGCTAAGTTTGCTTCACAGTCAAAAGTATGCTTGTAATTGTAGGAATTTCTTTCAAACAAGTACATTTTTAAGTGGCAATCACGCGATAAGGAATGGTCTATTTTCTCCTTTATGTTAATATGTAAGCATGCCTGGGCACCTGAGCATGTTTAGGATTGGGACCTCACAGCCCACTTCTTAAGGTGCTTACTTGGAAGTCCTGTTGAATTCAGGGAGGTTTAATTCATAGCATACATGAGGAGATCTCTTTAGCTCGTCTCCTTATACATGGCTCCTGAATATGATTTACCTAAATTGTGATAGGAAAGCCCAAGATTTCTGAAGTCAGACCTCCTCTGGAATGTTGTGATTGCGTGCGTTGCGATGTTAACAGCCCAGAGAATATTCTCAAGGCACGTGATTCAATTCTGCATTGAAGAAAATCGGATTTACAGTGCCATCCCATACAGAGTTACACCCAAGTCCATTTAAGCCAACAGATGTCGAAGGGTGTAGTCCTGTTTAGGGTGGCACTGTCAGCCTTCTAAGCAGCGTCAATAAAGGAAGGTTACTCTGCTTTGCGTACCGTAATTCGTATAATTATTATGAATGAACGGGAAACTAATCTAGTTGGATATCCTATAGCAACAATTGCAGGTGAACAATTTGGCCACAGTTGCTACGAAGAAGATTACTCTGCAATCCTCCCCTCTTGCTTGGGAGGAAGCACCCACAGAGGACAGCGAGACTCAGATCCAAATGAACAGGATCCGTCGCGCGGAGTTTATCAGAAGGGTGAATTAGCTCATCGTTGCTTGTCACCAAGCACAGAAACTGGTTGCCGAGAGCCAGCGTATTGCTGCCATTTCTATGCATATTTTTTCACTAGCCTTTAAATGAGCAATAAGAGAACATTGTCCTTTGCACATTTCTTGCATTCGCTTGATCCGCTTCGTGTTTCCATTGTTGCCATACTCATTCTCAATGTTGATCAAAATATACAACCTTCACTCCTGGGAAAGCTCCCCCCTCCTGTCAGGATCCTTATCTTTTCACTGAAAAGGCTAAAGGCAGAAGGAGGGATCAGAGAAGAAATGTAAGATGTTATTTTGGCGGTTTTATTTTTGTGGGGGGGAAAGAACTAGTTTTCTGGTACTTGGGTTGCAAAATATAGTTTTTTGACCTTTTTATTGCGAGGTTTACACAGAAAATAGAATACATTTATGCAGTATTATTACCTTGAAGCTAAGACCCAACCTTGGAGGATACTTAAGCAGATGGCCAAAGCACTAGGGATTCTTTACTAGTTTAGGTACCTGCTTAGGTATGTGGCTCCTCGTGAGTCTTTCCCGTTCTGCGTTGTGTTAAGTCTTCCTTCTTTATCATTTGGACAGCCTGCATGTATATCTATGTCTATGGCCAGGATCCAATGGCAGTTGCGTACAAGCATAGAATGCTTCAGGATGCGCATAGGAAGATGCCTGGTCTTACCCTTTGGGTTGCAAACCCTGGAGCAGGATCACGTACCACTGTAGGAGCGGCAGTAGAAAAGGAGGCCCCAAAAGCCACTGTGTGCCACAGCCTGCTTTGAATCCTGGCCCTATATGTCTGTTGATATAGATATATATGAGATCATTAATAAGTAGAGGAGGCCATGTTTCATAGAAAGAAGTCTATAATTTTGTTTGTCATATAGTATTTTGCAATTTGTACAATGAGGATGTTTAGTAGCCACATTAATGGCTTTTTTAAACAAATAGAATTTGTATTTTTTATTGTACTTTAAACAAAAGCTTTACATAATAAGCATATATTTAGGGTCCATTTACTATCGACGGTAACAAAACACTCAGAAGATATTTGCACATTTTAAGAAATCTTTGTTTTACTGATTTTTATTGTAATTGATTCTGCAAATTGCTAAATCGGTTCTGTCTGATCGATAATCAATGCAAGAATGCCTAAATTAATTCAATACAGAAGTACGTTTTTAATGAAAAGGTTTAGTGCTTTGGTTGAAATTTGTATTTCTATGTAATCTCAACTGTGTTTAATTTTGCTTCAAATAAATGTTTTAAATAATTTTGCCTTGTAAAACAGAACTTTGATTTAATACAGATACTAAATATGTAAAAAGTGAATATAAAATCAGAAGCCATCTTTCTTTTATATGTTTGAAATCATTTACCCTTGTTCAGAACCTCAAGCAGGGCCGGTGCCAGAGGTTTTGGCGCCCGCGGCGGCGTGTGCGCGCGGGCGCGCCACGGACTGCGTGATGACGTCGTTGCAGACGTCATCACGCGCCGCAGGGGGGCTGGGCGGCGTGTGGAGGACCGCCGAGCGCAGAAGCTGCGAGCTGCTGCTGGAGCGGCGCGCGGAGGCTGCTCCGTACGCCGCCCCAGCAGCAGCTCACGGCTTCTACGCCCAGCTGGGGCGGAGGAGTGCACAGCAGAGCTGGGGTGGCTGGCTGCAGCAGTAGCTGCAGCCAGCCAGCCAGCCCCGTGCTGCCGCCGCCACATGCCCCAGCCGAGCACAGAAGCTGTGAGCCGGGGCTGGGGCGGCGCACGGAGGCTGCTCCGTGCGCCACCCCAGCAGCAGCTCACGGCTTCTGCGCCCGGCTGGGGCGGAGGAGCACGCAACGGAGCCAGCCAGCCCCGTGCTGCCGCCGCCACATGCCCCAGCCGAGCGCAGAAGCTGCGAGCCGGGGCTGGGGCGGCGCACGGAGGCTGCTCCGTGCGCCACCCCAGCAGCAGCTCACGGCTTCTGCGCCCGGCTGGGGCGGAGGAGCACGCAACGGAGCCAGCCAGCCCCGTGCTTCCACCGCCGCCGCCCCCACACGCCCCAGCCGGGAGCAGAAGCTGCGAGCCGCTGCTGGGGCGGTGCGTGGAGGCTGCGCCCGGCTGGGAAGTGTGGCGGCGGCAGCGGGGCTCAAGCGGCGCACAGAGGCTGCGCCCGGCTGGGGTGTGTGGCAGCGGTCGTGGCAGCAAGGGGCTGGCTGACTGGCTGCAGCAGTAGCTGCAGCCAAGTCATGCCAGCTTCGCTGCGCGCGTCTCCACCCCCCAACACCCCTTCCAGCGCCCCTCCAGTGCCCGCGCGCCCGAGGCCACCGCCTACCTGGCCTCCATGGGCGCGCCGGCCCTGACCTCAAGTATAACCCAGGTACACAGATTGATCATTCATATCCACGTTTGTTCACTGTATGGATAGGTGGAGCAGGTCAAGTGCAATGGCCCTGCCCTCTACTTTCATGTGATTACCAAGTGATTTGCACAGGGCGAACACATGGAGGAAGGCTGTTTCCACACGTCCTTATAGAGATGGCCCACTCATGGAACGCTGGTGACGTCTCCATTTGCAAAATGGTTGTGGGCTGTTTGGCTTCTGGTTTTTTTGGTGCCTTTTCGGGGACCGTGGAAAGTGCGTTCCCAGAAATGGCACCGAAAAAACAGAAGCCAAACAGCCTGCCACCGTTTTGAAAATAGGGATGCCTGGAGTGGAGGGGATTACCGAGTGATTTGCACAGAGGAAGGCTGTTTCCACACGTCCTTATAGAGATGGCCCGCTCATGGAACACTGGCGACGTCTCCATTTGCAAAATGGTTGCAGGCTGTTTGGCTTCTGTTTTTTTGGTGCCTTTTCGGGGACCGTGGAAAGTGCGTTCCCAGAAAAGGCACAGAAAAAACAGAAGCGAAACAGCCTGCCACCGTTTTGAAAATAGGGATACCTGGAGTGGAGGGGAAAAGCCACCAGCGTTTGGTGAGTGGGCCGTCCCTTTAAGGACATGTGGAAACAGCCGAAGCGCCCGTATATATGTCACCTTCCTGTGGTCAGCAATGCTGCTTTTGGTACTTTTCTGATCATGGGGCGAGGGTCTGCACCCGGTTGTGCACTCAGGAATCGTGCCAGCACAATCGTGCCGGCTCTCCTTACCTGCATGATGAGTGAACATGCAGATGGGTTGTCTGCACAGAGGTTTTAGTGCAGGGCTAAGGTAAGTGGAGCACCTCAATGTGTGTATTACTTGTAAGAAATATCTGCTCCGGTCCAGAGTTAGGTATATGCTCCCATCTGCCCACCTGATGGTTTGGAACTTCCAAGCTACTGGTCAGTATTGTTGACTCCTAATCAACCAATGCCAAAGGCAGGGATCCAGCCAAGAATTCATGCCTGAAACCCCCCAAACCAGAAGGGGGCCAGTGCCCAGGTGCCTGCTTGTGCAGGAATGTAGTCCTTCCTGGACTGGGGTATATACTTGTCTACAATATGATTTACTGATAAAATAAACATGGCATCTTTCATATTTCCAAGGCCTTGTTTCTTCTAATTAAATAAAGTACTTTTCCTGTGTTTGATTTCCTCAGAAAGTGTTCACTTTCATGTTTCAAGGCATGAATTTGAGTCTGTAATCTCCACAGGTACTGCATGAGCAAAAATTAGATTTTTCCACCACTTTTTTATTGCTGAAGTTATTTTTAAACTTTTATTGTTCACGTTCTGCAGTGTATACATTTTCACAGAGGATGTCTGTTTTAAAGCAAAGCCAAAAAAAGGGCTGTATTCAGTGCTTCAAAAAGTGTGTCATTGCTTTGGGAAACTTTTGGCCAAAATAGATGGTGTGATATATTTTAACGTATCCTGTCATTAACCTTAAAAAAAAAAAACTTTTCCAGGCATGAAAAGAACTGTTAGTGGCATTGCAAACAAGATTCTTCTGCATATAACTTCACAGGCAGTGTGTAATGAGATATCTGGAACAGAATTATTGCTAGGTTCAACAAATCAAGGTTCAGCTACGGGACTACTGAAACTTGAATAACAACAACAATAATAACAACTTGTGTTTATATACGGCTTTTCTGGACAGATTAATGCCACACTCAGAGCAATGAACAAAGTGTTGTTATTATCCCCACCATACAGCTGCAGAGTTGGGGCTGAGACAGCAGCTTACCCAAGGCCACCTGCAGAGCTCATGGCAGCAGTAGGAGTCAAACCAGCAGAGTGCTGGTCCACAACCCAACCCCTTCACCACTGTGCTACAGCTTGAGACATCAAGTGCATAGCTTGTCTCCAGTGACAGTGGTAAAATGGCCCTTAACATAAAAGTTGTTCACAAACAAGCTAGTGTGGACTGGTACTCATCTGCACACTCCATGTGGATTCATTAAAATTTATCCATCCTTTTAAACAATGTTTTAACAATGTACTTTTAAAAAAAAGAAAACGTTCTGAACTACATGACTATAATTTTCATTTCACAGATGAAGGGACTGAGACCTAGGGGGGTCTGGCCAATAACTGCTAGTACATAGGGGGGTGTTGAATCACCAAGGGTGGCTACTCTTCTCGGAAGATACTGTCTCTATACTTAAAATCAATTATCCTTGCTTCTGGTCGGGGGAGGGGGCTTCTCCAAAAACCCTTCCAACACTCAGCGGCAGCTGATTTACAGGGCAATGCTACCCAGGGTGCTTTCAGTCCTTCCATTTATTAATGTTTGACTGTTTTGATGGGAATTGTAGAGTTCTCTTCATGAAAAATAAATTAAGATGAAAAATAAATTGTTTAATTAGGCCTCTTATAAAGAAGGCAAAGGTTGTTCTTTCAAGCTAAAAGATCTCTTGTATCCTTTAAAATATGTTTAAGGATTCAGAGTCTCTCTACACGAGACACCTCAGCGCATATTCATCAAGTGTAGGGAAACGCAATGTTAGCCAGGAAGCATAGTTTAAAAAGACAGATTCAGCAGAGACTCTTGTCTCCTAAGAGTGTTTGTTAATTTCAACTTTACCTCCTGGAAGGTTTTATCAATTTCCCCTCTCCAGTCTAAAACTGTGTGGGATTGCAAGCAGAGGGCAGCAAGGAAAGGAAATGGCCTGGAGCTACCTTCCAGAGCTGGGCTTGGACCTGGAGGGGTTCTAATGGGCTGAAGTTTCCCTTCTGGCATTTCACAGCCCCTTCAAAGCTGGCTCTGTCTTTTTAAACTACCCTTCCCAACTACCATTGCATCTCAACTTGTTCTTCAGTGTGTCAGATGTCTCGTGTAGAGAGACTCTCAAAGGGGCACCTATGCTTCCAAAACTTTACTATGTGCCAACAGTTTTAAAATAATTACTAAACTTCAGTAAGCATGTGTGAAATGCCCTGCACATTGTTTGCATACCTAACTGGCTTGTGCATTATGCTTAGGACCCTTTGTAACAAAGGGATGTTGCGCAACACCCATCTTCATGCAGCCTAACTCCCAGAATGATGATGCCTTTGGGTGTTTCCATCTTTCTTCCTTTGCCCTCTTCCCAAATAAGGAATGTTTCATTTGCATTATAAGATGCATTTTGCAAAATCTGCAATGTCAATATTTCAGTAGGTATGCTTTTTTCCCCCAGTATGTTAGTTATGTTCGTTCCTTTGTTCTTTCAAAAAGTAAATTTTCATCAGCAACTAAGCAAAAATGCTTTGCAAAAGAAATGCAAAGGCCTCTAAGTTTACAATCAAAGTGCACAGGATTCCGTGGCCCCCCTGAGTGCAATCAGTCACTATCAGGAAACTGCCCACAACTGTACATTTAAGGTTAACCAAAAGCAAAAGGCAGCATGTTTGAAAGCGTGGTGGTTACTCTTCCAAATGACAGGGTAGGCGGCCAGCTGGGATAGTGTTGGCTTGCAACCCAGCCCAAGCTGTGATTTTCATTGCCTCACACCAGTGGTTCTCCTGCCAGGCAGTTTCTTGGTGATCTGATTCAGGCGCTGGAGTTACAACCTTTGCCATGATCAGATCATGTTTTCAGGTCTCAGGTGGTGTTACCTTCCCCTTTATGCAAGGGCGGAAGGCTCTAAAAATGACCCATACTTGAAATCGCATGGCTCTGGGTGGTTTCTGGAATGGAATCTTTAGTGGACTTTCTGACCATTTCTAATGTTGGCCAGGAATACCAAGTTATTCAGATCAGGGAGCTCCTAAGAGCTAAACCACACAAGACGAATTACACGAGGATTCTCTGTACAGAGCCGGCTACATCACTCCTCCGAGGGTTTCTTAATTTCACCTCTCTACAGAACTGACAAAGATCGTTCTGCAGAGAGGTTGTTAATTACCTTGAAGGCTCTGTCAATTATTAACAAACCCTGGGAGGAGCGATCTGGTCTGGTTTAGCTCTAAGTGCCATCATGTGAGGCTGCCCCTGAAGCTGAATTGGAGCAAAACACAGCAACCCACATTATGCAACTTTTCAAGCCGCTTTATTGGTTACCAGTTTGCTTCTGAAGTCCATTTAAAGTGCTAGTGCTTACCTCTGTATGGCTACTAGTATCACGAGGGACTATTTCACCTGGCCATACTCCCCCTTGATAGATTAGGTCAGATGGACCATCTGTTGGCCAAGTGCAACCGGCTTCCTCTAGGGCACGGTCTCTCACCATGATGCCCCCCACCATCTGGAACAGCCATCTGCGAGAAGACTACACTTGATGTTCACTGACTTGGGGACACGATTTTGAGCAGAAAAGTAGCGTACAAATTTTTAAATAAATAAACCGTCCTCGCGCTTAGTGTCCACAGAGTTCCTGAATTCCTTGCCTAAGTTCTCCTTAACATAATGATAATGGGAGGCTACAGCCAGATCCTGCTTTGGTATCCCCATTATTTTTCTTTGTAGTTGGATAGAGACCGGTTCTGCTCTCTGTCTGCTGTAATCTGAAGTTTGCCTAGAGTGAAGATGTTACTATCTGGACATGAGAAGGGCCGTCCCTTCTTGAATGGACAAAAGCTATCTGAGAGCCTCGTGGTAGGTTGTCTTTTTCAGATAGACATACCTATGCCAGGAGGTCAGCTCAGGCCTAGCCATCGAATGAGGAATAGTAATTCCACAGCATACAATGACGGAGTTCCTTGGGTCCCTATATGAGCAACTGCTTTCCATCAGAGGGGAAGAATCTCCTCAGGCCTTTTAGAGTTTCTCCTCTTCAGCGGGGTGTGATAAGTAGCAACCTGGAACTCTGTGTGTTCATCTGGTTGCTACTACTTCATAATTCAGGTGGCATCAATCAATGTCTCCTTAGGCAGGAGGGTCTACTTGCTGGTGGAGTGCCTTTGCAGCAATCAGGGCTCAAACTCATCAAAATTAACGAATGCTTTCTTATTATAAATTCTTTTGAGAGGTACACTTCCAGTACAAAACCATTTTGGAGTCTTTTTCATTTTATCTAAATGCACCTTCAGCAAGATGACGTGTTTTTTGGTTTGTGATAAGTGTAATACATGGTGGTGGAGAGTGCCCTCAAGTAACCACTGACCTGTGGCAACCCCTGACGAGGTTTCCATGGCAAGAGACTAACAGAAGTGGTTTGTCATGGCCTGTCTCTGCAACCCTGGTCTTCGTTGGAGGTCTCCCATCCAATTACTAACCGAGGCTGACCCTGCTTAGCTTCTGAATCTGACGAGATCAGGCTCACCTGGGCTATCCAGGTCAGAGCAAGTGTAATACATAGCGCTTGGATTTATGATATCTTTAATGGCATTATGTCCCAATGACTAAAAATCTTTAATCCAACTAGTGGATGGGTTTGGTGGCTGGCTGATTTGGTTTGACACAGCTGATAATTTATCTCAGCATTACTCCAGTTGGAAAATAACCTGCCATCACCTTTCTGCATTGTGCCAAGGAGCTGGAGGAGCAGGCGCAGAGTGCGCGTTGGAGAAATGATTCTCTGTTGTGCTCTTTAGAATTACCCTTGGGCTGTAGCTGATGGAATGACAGCAAAGGGGACTTTGTTCTTGTTTGGCAATATTCAAGGTCTGCCTGAGATCTTACAGTGCAGCATTGTTGGCCTTGAAAATCATGCTCTGGACTTATCTCAAAGCCACAGGGCATGCTAAGATTCAGTCTGGACTTCCAGAAACCTTGGCAACAGAGAATCATCAAAGAATAAACACAAGAAAAAACAGCTCTTCTCAATAATGGGTTCATGTTGTGGTCAGAGAATGCTAGAAACATTTCCTAGGGGTAGGATTCAGAGGTAATTCAGTCAGTTTTGTCTGATTTCCTAGAAGCTTGTAAGGCCCTAGGGCACAACTTTGGACGCCCCGGAAGCCTTGTTGATGCAAAGCAAGTCTGAGACGACTATGTCTGGGAGGCTGCATTGGAACCTGATTTGTCCCATCATAGATTCCATGATGAAAGATGAAATATAAATGCAATCCACATCCATTTTAAACTGATACATATTTGGGTCTGCTACCCAAACAGGCCTCTCAGTTAGAGGATGCTTGTATCCTATTATGTGCATACCCAAACAGCCCTCTTGGGTTGATTGTTTAGGTGTTTGTATCCAGGCAAAGTTCAGTGTGTCTCCAGAGGAGAAGGAGAGAGAAGACAGATGCAAAACACAATGCCGGTTTATTGTCCTAACCAAGATAAGGAGTAGGAAAGAAAAGTAACTTGACAGAGGTGAAGCCAACCACAAAATGTCAAGAAGAAAGGTCATGCATAACTCTAATAGTAACTTATGGCATTTCAGGCAGAAGCTCTGTTTAACAGGATGCCTTTTAAAATGAACATATTGTTATTTTCCAGCAATCACACAACTTACCTTCAGTCACACAGTGAAGATCCTTTGGCAACTCCTTAAAAACCTGCACAGCCACTCAGATCCCCAGTGGCCAGTCAGAAGTCTTGCTGGATAAAAGCCCCCATCTGGCCCCACCCATTTTCTAAAAACACTTGGCAGTGTTGCAGGAGATAGTAGAAGGAGAGCCAGTTTGGCGTAGTGGCTAAGAGCGGCAGGACTCTAATCTGGAGAGCCAGGTTTGATTCCCCACTCCTCCAACTTGAAGCCAGCTGGGTGACCTTGAGTCAGTCACAGCTTCTCAGAGCTCTCTCAGCCCCACCCACCTCACAGGGTGATTATTGTGAGGGTAATAATGACATACTTTGTAAATTACTCTGAGTGGGTGTTAAGTTATCCTGAAGGGCGATATAAAAATCAAATGTTGTTGTTGTTGTCCTGCCTGATTCAGCAAGTGGTGGGAAAGATGCTTAACTTGGGCTGAAAGATGCCCACTGCAACAATGGCCACTTCTGAGCAATATTTTCTGATTTTAAAAAATGAAATTCTCTTCCAGAAGGTCTGACAAGGATCAAGCATGCTCATTTCCCTCTAGATGCTAGAGATTGAATCTGGGAGCTGCTGCATGCAAAGCGGATGCTCTACCATGGATTTTGCAAGGGGGGGGGGAAACCCTCTCTGAATTGTTTACATAATATTCGAGCACATGGAACATCCCAAAGGTCACCTCCCTGAAGGATACCAGAATATTCAGCTGTGGCTTGCAAACCTCCCCTTATTCCCTGTAGAAAAGTTGCGGAATGTGAATATTTGCTATTTTTTTAAAACTCCCTTTTGCTGTTATTTTTATATGGAAACAATTAAACGGAGCCTGCAGGGAAAGGAAGCATTCAAAGAAACCATGTCCTGTGCTGTTTAGCCTCCCTGGAGCTGATGGAGACACCACCATTCTCAAAGAACGATTAGGGATAGAAAAATGTGGCTTTCTAGTCCTCGCGAGATTCCTAAAAATGCCCTCTGTTAAATTCCCTACAATATCCTGTAGACCTCTGTGGTTTCCCCCCTCCTAAAGCTTTAATGAAGAGGTCTTATACCTCATGTACTTAACATTTTAAGGCAGGGAGGAGCTAACCTTTTGTCACAGACATCTGGAATTCAATGAGTCTCCACAGAAGATTCCCTCTGAATTAGTAAGATTGTCTAGGCCGCAGGAGAAAACTTTGTAGCAATCTTGTCATTAAAAAAATAAAGTCTTTAGGATGGGCATGATTTTTTTTTAAGAGTTGTAAAATTGTAGCATTCCAGAAATGTGTAAGACAAGTAAGGCATGCGCATATAGTTTCCTTTGATTAGATTTTTTTTTCAAGGGGGCACTGGGCAGAGAGGATTGCTTGTTTGTGAGGAGATGTTGCTGAAGGGACACAGGGATGCTTTGCTCAGAAGGAGACCCCTCTGAGGGCTGGTTGGCTGCCTGCAAGACAGTCCTTTGATCTGCAGCTGTAGGCCATTTGGCTACAGGCCTAGCTCCAGCCTGCTTTCTCCTCTCTTCCCACAGGTAATGCAAGCTAGGAGAGCTATTTCGAGGGGGCACTGGGCAGAGAGGTGTGAGCCAAAGGGTGAGAGCACAAGGGCTCTTGGCCCGTAGCTCTTAGCCTGGGGAGTGCAGCCCAGGAGCAGCCATCAGCTAAATGAGTTGGAGGACAAGAGAGGAGAAGAAACTGCTTCTGAGACGATTGCAACAACTGATCAACACTGCTTGTGTAAATATATGGAGACTGTAGCCCTAAATTGTTGTCTGAGTTGAGACCAGCAGTATGTGTGATATTCTGATATGTGGTTGTAGGGTACAATCCTGAGCTTCTTACATACTACTTATTTGCTTGGTAGAAAATGTCAGGCAAATTTACTATTCCAGCGCAGTTGGGAGCTGGTAGATATGGGAGCAGGACTCATGAAAGGCACCCAGCATTGAGCTGTAATGCTCGCTGCTTATCCAACCTCTCTAGGATTCCACCTGCTGACAATGGGGCCACTTCCACCCCCCTGCTACACTAATCCTATGCAATACCAGATCTGTTAGGAACAAGGTTGCATGCATTGCGGGGGTGTTGGCAGGAAGAGAAAATGGATGTGGCTTGCCTAACAGAGACATGGCTGCAGGAAAATGACAAGGTGTGTCTGTCCCAACTAACTCCCCTTGGCTATGTGGTCCTACACCAACCTCACTATAGTAGCCGAGGAGGAGGGGTTGCTATTATTCTTCATGAGTTCTTCAACTTCTGTAGATCTCCAGTACAAGCTATAGCTGGTATTGACTGCATGTTCCTATCTCTGGAAATTAAAGATAGACTGGGGGTATCCTGCTTGTTTACAGACCACTCAGCTCCCCCATAAGCCCCCTTTCTGAGTTGGCAGAGCTGCTGGCAGACATGGTGCTGGAGACACCTAGACTTACTGTTCTGGGGAACTTCAACATCCGTGCTGAGTGTTCAAAGTCAGGCCGGCTCAGGAATTTATAGCTTTCCTGGCAACCCTGGGCCTCTCTCAGATACTGTCAGGCCCTATACATGAAAGAGGCCACACACTAGACTTAATATTTTGCACTGAGCCTTTAAGGGAAAACCTTGTTTCAACATTGGCGGTTCGGCCTGAACCGTGGTCAGACCATCATCTGCCGATGGCAAAAGTTAATATAGCCCCAACTCCCCACAAAACAGGGGGTCCAGTTAAAATGATTCGCCCACTAAGGCTCATGGACCCTTCTAGATTCCAAAATGCCTTGGGGGATTTTAGAATCCCAGACACATGCCCCATAGTAGCTGCTGTAGGAACGTGGAACGCAAAGCTCCTTGAAGCCATTGACACCATTGCTCCTTATCGGCCGCTCCGGCCCTTGGGATGGACACCAGCTCCATGGTTCGCCATGGAGCTGGCTGACTTAAAGAGGGTTGGAAGACGTTTAGAAAGGTGTTGGAGAAAAACTCATGCAGAAGCAGATAGAATATGCTACAGAACCCACTGGAGGAACTATGAAGCGGAAATGAAAGCGGCAAAGAAACGTTATTTTTCGGCAACTGTTGTGCCAGCTAGTTCACGACCATCCCAATTGTTTAAGATATCCAGATGCCTCCTAACCCCTAAATCTGAACCTTTACAGTCCCAAGAACAGACAATTAACTGTGAGGCCTTTGCTAAGTTTTTTGCTGATAAAATAGCACAAATACACTCTGATCTAGATGCTAGCTGCAATGCAAGCGAGATAGAAGAAATGACAATTACACCATCCAGCTTACATTTGGACTGCTTTGAACAAATCGCTATGACAGATCTTAGCAAGATCTTGATGTCTATGAAAGCCACTACTTGTGCACTCGAACCTTGCCCATCCTGGCTGTTAACTTCAAGTAAGGATCACATAAGTGAGCCACTGAGGCCAATTGTAAATCAATCGCTAACTCAGGGCACCTTTCCCTGGCAGCTCAAACAGGTGGTTATCCATCTGCTACTTAGAAAACCATCCCTAGACAAAAATAATGCGGCCAATTATCACCCGGTCTCTATACTGCCCTTTCTGGGTAAAGTGATTGAGAGAGCAATAGCTGACCAACTCCAGACCTTTTTGGATAACTCTAGCGCTCGGGACCCTTTCCAATCAGGCTTCAGACCAGGGCATGGGACAGAGACAGCACTAGTAGCATTAGTGGATGATCTCCATCTGAATATAGACAAAGGCCATGCCTCCTTACTGCTTCTATTGGATCTGTCTGCAGCCTTTGATACTTTGATGACCATGCCATCCTGTTGAGGCATTTAGAAACAGAAATGAGCATCAAAGGATGTGCCCTAGACTGGTTTAAATTGTTTCTCTTGGAGTGGACTCAAATGGTTGTCATTGGAGATCAGCTATCTCCAGAATGGGAACTATCTTGTGGGGTTCCGCAGGGCACAATCTTATCTCCCATGTTATTCAACCTCTACATAAAGTCTTTAGGAGAACTCATTCACAGCTATGGAGTTGGATGTCATCAATATGCAGATGACACCCAATTCTATATTTCACTATCCAGGTCCCCACAGGATTCAGTGGAAATCTTAGATCGCTGCCTGACAGCCGTGGGGAAATGGTTGAAAAACAACAAATTGAAATTGAACCCAGACAAGACTGAAGTGATGCTTGTTGGGAAGGCAGAGATCTTGAAGGGCATTGTACTCCCCACTTTCGATGGAGTTCCTCTGACCCTTGCAGACTCAGTTAAAAGCCTTGGGGTTATACTGGATCCAGCGTTATTACTAGAAAAACAAGTTAAGGCAGTGGCAAAAAATGCTTTCTACAACCTCACTCTAGCCTGGAAGATGGCTTCTTATCTTGACATGGCTGACCTGGCCACTTGGATCCATGCTATGGCAACATCAAGGCTTGACTATTGTAATGTTCTATACATTGGCCTCCGATCTAAGTTTACTAGGAGGCTCCAATTAGTGCAAAATGCTGCAGTTTGATTGTTATCAGGAGCAAGCAGGAGCATGAACATTACTCCCATCCTACAGTCCTACACTAGCTACCCATCGTTTACCATGCTGAGTTCAAGGTATTAGTTAAGTTCTTCATGGCTTTGGTCTGGCATACCTACGGGACCGTCTCCCTCCCTATGTTCCTCCATGGCAGCTTTACTCATTTGAACAGGGTCTCCTGCAGGTGCCAGGCTGCACACAGGTGAACTCAGCAGCAGCCCGTACCTGGGCTTTCTCTGTGGTGGCCCCTATCCTGTGGAATGACCTGCCTGAGGAAGTCAGAAGAGCCCCCACTCTCCTGACTTTCCATAAACGATGCAAAACCGAACTATTCAAGAAGGCTTTTTACTCAAATGGGAGGGCTGTATTGTAGGGATGGGGTCTCAGGTGCTTCACTAACGAGTTGGGGATCATAGACTTCATCACTATTTTTGCCTTATATATTATCCGCTGCTTTAAATATGTACTCCTATGTACAACCATCGCTCCATGTTGTCTAATGTTAGTCCTAGAATTGATTATGTTTTGCTCCAGTATTTTTTCTACTCTGTCTTGGATCCTTGCTGATGCTATGTCTTTTAAACTTGTATCTGTTTACCTTGTGGTATTATCAGGGCTTTTTTATGAGAAAAGAGGTGGTGGAACTCAGTGGGTTGCCCTCAGAGAAAATGGTCACATGGCTGGTAGCCCCGCCCCCTGATCTCCAGACAGAGGGGAGTTTAGATTGCCCTCCGCGCTGCTGAGCGGCGCGGAGGGCAATCTCAACTCCCCTCTGTCTGGTGATCAGGGGGCGGGGCCACCAGCCATGTGACCATTTTCAAGAGGTGACAGAACTCCGTTCCACCGCGTTCCCCCTGAAAAAAAGCCCTGGGTATTGTATTGAAATGTACTTGACGCTGATTGTATTAACCCTATACTGTGTAATCCACCTTGAGTCTCAGTGAGAAAAGTGGACTATAAATGACGTAAATGAATAAATAAATAATAGATTTTAAAAAATGAACCAAAGCAAGGTTTTGCTGAGCTACACCTGCCTCTGCCATAAGTTATAAAAACTGGCACTCTGATAGATGTGTTGGTTGGCACAGGTCGTCTTATTCTTCACACCCGTTTCCATTAGCCATCTGTTCCCCTTATCAATAATGCAACCATTTCCTTCATCAGCTAAACCAGAGCAAAGAAACACAGACTGCTAAAAATATAGCCTTTACTCTCCTTTTGTTTGTTATTTTCCCTGGCCTGTGATATGTAGGCAGTGAAGAACTTTACGTTTCCCCTTTTCTCAGGTTATAGAGGGGGACATGCAATAGAGACAGAGAGGTATAGAGGTCAGGGGCTGTGTATCCCACCTTCCTACTGGAACTATCCCTATGATATGTGGATTGCACCTCTTTAAGAGCCAAGCTACACAAGGACGCACATGTGAAGGAAGTCGCAATGTTAGTTTGGAAGGCTTTGTCAATTTCCCCTCTCTACAGAGCCAGGGAGATGGCTGCTCAGAAGGTTTGATTATCTCCTCTTCATCTCTTAGAAGGGGAGGTGAAACTGACAGAGTCTTTGGGAGGCAAAGAGGAAATTAACAAACCCTCTGAGCAGCTATCTTCCCTGGCTCTGTAGAGAGAGGAAATTGACAAAGCCTTCCAAACTCTTTTAAAACTCAGCTTCCCGGCTAACATTACAACTCCCTTCACATGTGCATCATAATGCAATTTGTCACTTGTAGTTTGGCGCTAAGGTTGCCATCCTCCATGTGCGGCCTAGAGATCTCCTGGAATTACAACTTATCTCCAGACAACAGAAATCAGTTTCCATGTAGAAAATGGCTGCTTTGGAGGGTGGCATTATAACCTGCGGAGCTCCAGGCCCTCCTCAAAACCACACCCCCATCAGTCTTCAGCCCCCAAATCTCCAGATACTTCCCAATCCAGAGCTGGAAATCCTATTCCTCTCAGGGGTTTCCTTCCTCCTTCTCCCTCACTTGCTTGCTCTTCTCCATCTTGCCACCATGGAGGCAAAACATGCTTCCTGTATCCACTGGCATCCTAGCTTAGATAGATAGAGTAGACACTATCTCTTCACTTTCCTCTCCGAAGTGGAGTTCCTAAAATAAGAGGACTCTTATTTTCCTTACTAAAACAAAGCAGGCTCCATGTAAGTTTATTATCTCAATCGCATGCGTTTACACTCTTAGCTGCACTGACTAAGCTACTCTGCTAACATGATTGCATTAGGATAGCTGTGCAACACCAACAGCATGGCTTCCCATGTTTTGCACATCAGCAAGGTGCTGTCTGGAAGATCCTAGAAGGCACCTCTTCTATATGCTCTGGAGAGCTGGTCTACATATTTAGAAAAAGCACACACTCCAGCATTTCTAGGAAATCAAAACAGACAGATAGAATTGCTAGTGGGGGGGAAACTAACGTGGACGGGAGTTTTACCGTAGCCTTTTCCCTGATGAACTGTTTTTCAGTCTGAGGCGAGAAAGTGTTCAAAAATTCAGCTGCTCTCTGTATTCTGATTTGGCACAGTCGTAGTAGGGTTGTATAAAAATCCTCCACCCTCTGAACATTAGTGTTGGTTCTGAAATGAAGCCATAGCTCCTCGGATCAAGGCTACGTATTTGCACCCTGGTGGAAAGGGACTGAATGCTCCTTTCGTGCTCCTACCGAAACACAGGCTCCATTTTCCTTCCTTTCTCCTTTGCTTCCCTTCCTATCTGTGACTTGTCACCTAGGGGCTATGCTGAACTGCATTACGGCTCAATAAGCAAACCAGACACTTGCGTGGGTTAGAAAATGGCCACAACTTTATTGATTACAGCTGTATGGAGCATTGGCCTGGCATCTGGGCTGGATCCTCGTTGGCATCGTAGGCCTTATTGCCAAAACGATGCATCACCCGCCAGCCTCCCGCTGGCACCTCGGCAGGTGCTGTTCCATCGCCGGCTCCGCCTGGCGACCCTTGCCTCCAGATCTGTCGGGGTGAGCCACTCACAGGCCTGCTCACCCTGTTGGGATCCAGCCCAATGCCTTAAAAAACCACCAACCCATAAAGTTGAGACAGAGCCCCCTCAATAGCTCTGAAAATGCGGAGGGTTGAGAGGGTGAAACTTGCTGCTTCAGATGCTCGGACAATAATGGCATTGACCACGCGGCTGGACCTTCGCGGGATGGATGCTGTGCCTCCACTCTTCTCCCCGCCTCCACTCCGTCCGGCCCCGGGTGCCAACTCCGCTTGCTGGTGAGTCAGCCGCTGCTTTTTATCTCTGCTGCACGGACAAGAGCCATGTGTGTGGTAAAGAGGAAGTGATCCCCCCCCCCTCACATACACATTGAGTAGCTCAGGAATGCAAATAGTGGGATCCAGCCATTCACATGCTGCTAAGAAAAACATTGTGGGAGCTGGGCACATCTGGACGACTGGTCCACCACCAACATGCCTGCCACTTCCCACATCAGCAAACGGATGTGGACGAGAAAGTGATCTGGAGCCGGTCCAGCACAAAGCCAGTTGAGACGGTTTCATAATATAAGTGATCAGTATAGCAGGTTGGCAACAGTAAGACAGAGAGCCTGGGTCATGAACCAGTTTTTATATGTCCACTCAAACCATTTCAGGTACACAGCTGGAAATGTAGCCAGAGGTGCAAATCGACTTCCCTTTTATGTGACATATGAAGGCATAAGATGTGTTGTAGTCATAGAATCATAGTGTTGGAAGGGACCTCTAGGGTCGTCTAGTCCAACCCCTGCACAATGCAGGAAATTCACAGTTACCTCCCCACACACACACCCAAACAAGCCTTACTGCATGCCCAGAAGATGGCAAAACACCTTCAGGATCCCCAGCCAAACTCGCCTGGGGGAAATTGCTACCTGACCCCAAGGTGGTGATCGGCCTTACCCTGGACATTGTGGAAGGGAGCTGTAAGAACTAAGTACTGATGTAACCCATTCTGCCCTCCCTCTCATGATCAGCCGAGGTTCACAGAATCAGCATTGCTGCCAGATGGCCATCTAGCCTCTGCTTTAAAACCTCCAAAGAAGGAGAGCCCACCACCTCCCAAGGAAGCCTGTTCCACTGAGGGACTGCTCTAACTGTCAGGAAGTTCTCCCTAATGTTTAGCCAAAAACTCTTCTGGTCTGACCTTCTGGGGCAGTGAAAAACAACTCCACATTATCCTCTATACGAACAGCCCTTCAAATCCTTGTTTTGTTCGCATTTGTTTGTTGTTCTGAAACGTGGTTCCGCTCTGCTGCTTTCAGTGTTCCCTGTACAAGGTATGGGTGCCAAACTTCACGTCAATTTTGTTATCAAACACGGCAGGCAACGTACTGCCTAATGAGGATATCAAGCCATGTGCAAATCTCTTCGCATCTGGCTTTGCAACTCAGTTTGCTCCACAGCGTGGCGTTCTCCCCTCACAAAACAGCTGTGGAAAATATGCCCGGAGGGGGCTGCAGATTTGTCTGAAATGTTCCCCCTATTTTTTTGGGTCGATGTCTCAGAGTCTCCAGTGGCAAACAGGAGAGGCTGCCCTCTGATCTGAGATGGTTGAGTATTTAGGGACGTGTACTGAGGGAGGGAGAGGCATTTTAAACACGTCCCGTGGCTGCATTCTTCTGTTTTATCACTTGACATGAATCCAAGCTGAGTTTAGCCATGGAAATGGATTCCGAGAATAAACTTCTTGGCTGCACGATCTAATGAAAGCCATTAATTCAGATGGCTTTCAAAGGGGATTGGACCCGTTTGCAGAAGATAGGACCGTCATTGGCTGTTTATTTAGTGATGATGGCCAAATGGAAACTCCATGTCCAGAGATGGTGTACCCTGAATACCAGTTGTTACAGGGCAACAAGGGAGCTCTTTGGCATCCATGCCCAGCTTGTAGGATTTCTGGGGGTGTCTGGTGGGGAATAGGAAGCTGAACTACACAGATATGTGTTGAGTAACAGCAGTGTTCTTACGTTCTTAATTCCAACATGGCCGAACTCAAATGAGGCTCATGCAAAAGCACAGCCCCTTATCCAAACTGGCACCATTTGCAAGAGTCAGTCCTTCGTCCTTCGTCCTTTGGCTAAGTCCCATCTATTCTCCAAGTGCTGAGACTTGTGACTAGAGGCAAGGGAGGGGAGAGGTGCAGTCAGCCTGTTTTCTCCTTTAGAAACACCAAGCCAACCATGACATATTGTGAAGGGTGGGAAGGGGACAAGAAAGCAGCAGCTTCAGTCAAAGAACAAGGGCTTAGGATTTCAAGAAGCAGGGCGAGGGGAAACTCGAGTTAGATAAAAACAGCCAAGAGTCTTGCATCACCTTAAGGACTACCAGCTCCATTTCAGCCGAGAGAACTGAAAATGACGCCCAAGACTCTTCTTGACAGATGAACATGGCTGGCTTTACCACCTACCAGGGTTGTTTTGCCCTTCCCTCAAATGACTGACTATTGCTACAGAGAAAAGACCTCGGTTCCACCTGCTTTGGGCCTCTCTCTGTTTCCAGCTCTTTATTTAGAGATGTAGAAGGTTGGGTGGGAGGTTAAAACATGATATAATTACCCATGCACATTATCCACACATGTCCTTGACTCACGTGAATTCTGCTTTAAAAAAAGAAATGTGCATATGTGTACGTGGGTGTGTGGACACCTGTGCAAGAACTCCACAAAATGAAATAAACTTGAGGAACAAGGACCTCCCCCCCACACACACACAAAAAAAGAGAACAATTTACACATTAAAATATACACCATCCCACCCTCTCATTAGACAATAGACAGGCAATCATAACAAGATATCCAAAACCTGAATATATCCATGAAAATTGAAATAAATGCAAATAATACCTCATGGAGACTATTTTTTAAATCTTTCTAGATTCATAAGCAGTATCTGGTATTATGAAAAGCAAAAAAGGCCAATGGTTTCTTTGAACCATTTCAAACCATTTTATCAATGAAACTCCATAGTTCAGATGAATACTTCCACACTCAACATCAGCAGCCACTGATTAGTTCGTCTTGCCATCCATCCAGGGAGGAAATGCCAGGTTGCCGAACTCTTTGGTAATGACCCCAACCTTGACTATTCTAAAAGATGTGGTGGTGGAAAGTGCCCTCAAGTCACAGATGGCGACCCCTGGTGGGGCTTTCATGGCAAGAAACTAACAGAGGTGGTTTGCCATTGCCCCAATCTGCAACCCTGATCTTCGCTGCAGGTCTCCCAGGCAGACCCTGCTTTGCTTCTGAGATCTGAAGTGATCAGGCTCACCTGGGCTATCCAGGTCAGGGCACTTTAAAAGATATGGAAAGGTAAAAGTCACAATGTTTTAGCAATATATACACCATGTAGCCATATAGTGTTTAATTTTTTTTTAAATCACACGGTAAACTATTTGATAAATCCCCAGTGGATATTGCATTCGGCAAGAAACAAGCGTGTCTCTATGAAACCTATCCTAAATTAAGCATTATCATTTTGAAAGAACATAGTGCTTGCATCTGTGTTTTGTGGACTGCAGCTTGAGTCTCCAAGAAAACATAATTGCGGCAGTATTTCTAGGCTCATATGCAGAAAAGGATGAATGTCCCGTTCCTATAAGTAATTCTGGTACCTTTAGAAACACCTTCAGAAACACCGCCTGCAAAACAGCCAATGGTCATCAAGGTGAAAGGGTCGGCCTCGTGTTAGGTAAACACCACAATCGTAAGTTTTCTCAACAGCGGAGCAAAACCATTCACAACTGTTGTACTGATTCTGCTCGTTGTTTATGGCAGCCTTCAAGCAACAGATGGGCTTTCTCTTTACTAAGGATTTTATCCCCAGCTCTCACAGCATATTCTACGTATATTGTGATTAACAAATACACAGTGACTCCATTGTTTTCAATGGGCACAGACTGCACTAACTCTGCATGTGGTGGAGGAGAGTGCCCTCAAGTCATAGCTGACTTACAGCAACCCCTAGTGGGGTTTTCAAGGCAAGACACTAAAGAGGTGGTTTGCCATTGCCTGCCTCTGCAGCCCTGGGCTTCCTTGGGGGTCTCCCATCCAATGACTAACCAAGATCTGCTTAGCTTCTGAAATCTGTGAGATTGGGCTTTCCGGGGGTATCAGGACTGCATAGGATTGCACTATTCTTCACGAGAAAATCTTAGCCCAGACACGTTTCTCATCTTCTGCCTTATGATTTGACCGTCTAAGCTGCCCTAACAAACACCACTTTATAGTCTTGAAAGGACTGTGGTCTCCATCTGTAAGAGCTGACTTTGCAGCTGGACTCAATAAGACGGTTTTGGACGGAAACTTGGAAAATAAACAACTAAGGCCAACCCTCTCCCCGCCAACTGCCCTCAATCTGGCAGTACACTAATCTTGTAAATATTCAATTCCCTAAACAGCCTGGCAGAAGTAATCAGGCCAACATTCTCTTTACACAGTAGAAAAAGGCCAGTAACTGGAGCCGACAAGAACATCAATATCAGAAACGATGGATCTCCTGCTCAGAGCACCAGGGAAGGAAGGTGCTAAAAGAATGTTCCCCGGTGGATATTTTTCAGTCCCTGCTTTTACACATTTTTGAGTTGTTATATCTTCTGTAGTGATATAATGGAAATGGAGGAGGAAAGACGCCAGAAAACTGCACAGCACCAATAATTGTCAGTCCTCTAGCTATCAGAAACTATAGTTATAATAATATGACTATCTAAAGCCAAAAAAATGTTGCAAGCTCATGCAAAATTATTGTAGAAATATGCAGGGGCTTTCCCTCACATGTGGGGCTAGGCATTCAAGCAGGGTCTCCAGCAACAGCAAGAATAGGACAACAAATCACAAAGTCCTACAGAGAAGGATAGGGTTTCCTGCTGACCTTCCCACCACAGCTCGGGTACTGGGAGAACAATGGGGGGGCAGGGATTGGTGGCATCATATCATGATGACATCACTTCCAGCACAACTGGAAGTGACATCACTGTGATACTCTAGCAGTCAGTCAAACTGCAATCCTCTAGCAATATTCAAACTATATGGTTAATTGTCTTAATGTTTTAAAAAACCCTCTATAGTTAAACCATAGAGTTTTGGCTGAATGCTAGAGAGTCACTGATGATACAGTGATGTCACTTCTAGGCATGCCGGAAGTGATGTTATCTTATTGCCAGGGATGTTATTGCTCTACTATTACCACAGGCGAGTCTCCCATGAGTTCTACTGCCAGCCCTAGCTTAGCACCAACCAGAGCTGGAAAAGATCTCCTATCCATGTAAGGGGATGTGTCTATAACAAATTTGATACAACCCTGAGAGGAAGTTACAGCTGCATTTCCCAGGAGCAAGTAAAGAACAAAGAGGTCCCTTGCAGGAGAGACCCACATCAAGCCAACTTGACTTGGGATCTGTGATCTGTAAGCCATTACATGAGGGAAGCAGTTTGTTCAAGTTGCATTTGGTTTCTGTATCATTTTAGTTCTGTTTTGTCTTCTCCTGTATGTATGAAATCCTTCCCCACTCCCCTTTTCCCATTCCAGTAATTATATGAATCTTCCCTCCATCCTATGTTTTCCAAAATAAAGTTAGAACTTGAGGTGTTAAAAGAGCCTGCCATCCTCAAATCACTCAGGTATAAAAGGACCAGGTTATATATACGTATATACTTGCTCCCAGACAAGCCAGGCTGCATATTTAGCTGGATGAGCTATTACTCTGTGAGTGTGTGTGTGTGTGCGCGCGCGCGCACGCGCGCGAGCGAGCGAGCAAGCGAGAGAGAGAGAGAGAGACGGGGCTTGTCAGATTCTGCCTCAGACAGGTGTTGTCAGGTACCAGGTGATAGCCTGTGGGCAATTGTTTCTGAGCAGACAATAGCTACATGGCTTCAGGGAAACAGAACCTCTGGTTTCCCCTTGCCCTTCCCCCAGAACTACTGTGACAGGAGGACCCCAATTCATGTGCTGGTAGGGCAATGGGATATTTGCCATAAGGATGCCGGTATCTATGGGGAGAGTATTTGGAATCCAAGTTCATGCTGAATCAATAGTGTGCTAGTCCTTCGACTGGCCCTGAGGTAAAAGCCAAACTGTGTTTCCTTTATTTCCGTCTCTCCAATAACAAATGGGTTGTGAATTAACCTCACTGCAGCTGTTCTTTGCCAGATTGTATCTGCACCATTCTTTGCTAAGTTTACCCACAAGTCACCCTTATGCTACATAGTTAGACAGAGGAAGGTTTTATGTGTCTGCATGTGAGAAAGCCAAGAGGATGACTGGCTTCTAACAGAAATGCTGAACTCAACAGGAGAGGCCAGAACATCTGCAACGTGTCCAGAAGGTCTTTGCCAAAGAGGCTAAATCGGAAACGGCCAAGGCCATATGGACAGGAGCCAACTGTAAACTGCCCTTTGCTTGATAAAAAATGTCCAGCTGTTTTTGTGAAATCTCTCAGCTTCCAGCTATAGTTAAACCAAGCAAACAATCATCTCAGGAGCAGGTCAAGCTTAGAAGTAGAATGAGGAGTGGGGAAAGGGGAGGAGCAGAAACTCCAGCGGTCTAATGGCCCAAACAACGTAATGTTTCAGACCAGGGCCGTTTCCAGACGGCTTACCTGGCTCCGGAACGTTGCGCCATCTTGTGGGGAAAACGCGAAATATCGCGTTTTCTCGTGCGAGTTTTGCGCGACGTCATGCAACATCGCGCAAAACTCGCGCGAGAAAACGCGATATTTCACGTTTTTCCCGCAAGATGGCGCAACGTTCCGGAGCCAGGTAAGCCATCTGGAAACGGCCCAGGGTTGCCAGGCCCCAACAGGCATTTCCCAGGTGGCAGGGGACAAATTTTTTAAAGTCTGTTGTGTTGACAGTGTGATATCACTTCTGGCTTTCCCCTGGCAGTGACATCAGTCCTTTCTAGGATTCGTGGCAAACTCTTATGGTTTTACATAGAGTTTTTGGTGATTCCTAGAGAAGCACGATGTCACATCCAACTTTCCTGGAAGTGATGTCACACTGACGCCAATGGCTGCCCCTCATGTCTCTACTCCCTAGTCTCCCATTGGAGCCATAGTACAGACAGTTGAGTGTAACGACAACCCAGTGGGCCATTTAGGTTTTGTACAGGTACAGTCTTAACCTGGATGGTCCAGGCTAGCCTGATCTCATAAGCTAAGCCAGCATCTGCCCTGGTTAGTACATGGATAAGAGACTGCCAGGAAGACGAGGGTCAATATGCAGAGGCAGGCAATGGTGAGCCACCTTTGCTAGTCTTTTGCTTCGAAAACCTCAGCAGGGGTTGCCATAAGTCAACTATAACTCAACAGCCCTTTACACACACACACACAAAGAGTGAATGCAATTTTTTGGCTTAGAGTCAAGTCCTACTCCTCTCTGCTGTCACCCCTATGCCAAAAAACATTTATTTAATTTTTATTTAGGGGATTTTTGTTCTGGTTTTCTCACCAATGGGGACCCCAAGAGCTTACAAAAAAGTACAAACTACATTAAAAATTTACATAAATGTACATCCAATCCTATTTGAAATACAATTTAAAATGATGCAGTGTGAACAAAGAGAAAACAAAAAATACAGAAAAAAAATCTTGGAATGGGCTGGTTTCCACCAGGGAGGTCCATCAAGGCCATAGGTGCCAAACCTGGACTCCAGGCAGCCATCTTTCCACAATACCTCACCTCCATGTGGAAAACGCTTTGATTCAAACTACACAAGATTCCCGACACATGTTCTTCACGTGTCCGGTTCCTCAAGCTTCCCTGGGTAGTGTAGTCTTAAAAACACAGCCACTCCATGTGATTCTCCACTGGGGGAAGAGTGGGGGTGGGGATTCTCCACTTGGGTTTTCCTCCCAGAGTGAAGGGTGGGGGTGGGGTGGATGTAACATGAAGCAGAAAATCCGGGGAAGCTTCTTGCAGGCGAGAGAGGGAAAGAGAGGATCCCTCCACCGCTCTTCTCCTCAGCGGAGAATTGCATCACAGATTCTCTTTCTCTCTTGCAAAGAGCCACCCTGGATTTCCTGCCTCCCGTTACATCCACCTCCTGAGCTCCTGGAAGAAAACCCAAGCAGAGGCTTTTTGCAAGTGACAGAGAGAGAATCCCCCCACTGCTCCTCTTCCCCCGGTCTTGGTAAGACTACACTATTTAGGGAAGGACCCGACACAAGCCGAGGCATCTTGTTCATCTCCATCTGTATCCAGAAAGAAACTGATCAGGGCAGGGGAAGAGTGACAAGCAGACTGCAGTGGAGTTTCCCCCCGAAGCACATATTTTAACATCTAGTTAAATGGACAGTAGTACCATTTCCCTTTCTGCCTTTTTACACTAAGAATACAGCTTGAGAAGGCGTTCTAATACAACAAGCAGCCATTAGTTCTGTATTGGCTGAGAGAACAGGGAAAGCCAGATTATGCTTTAAACAAGGGGCAGCCAATCAAGGTTCCTGGCAGGGTTTTTTCTGCCTCTCCATGTTTCTCAATGTTTACTTGAAATTGCTGGGGAAAGTCCTCCAGGTGAGGTGGCACCAATATGCAGATGACACCTACATCTTTCCTTCGCACATTTTAATTTTTTTATTGACTTCATTTATACCATGTTTTTCTCCACAGTGGATGCCCAAAATGGTGTACGTCACTCTCTTGTCCTCCATTTTATCCTCACAACAACCCTGTGACGTTGGTTGCACTGGGATATGCTATACCTGGCCTGGCAACAGCAGGAAAGTGAGGGGCAGGGGCATGAGGGTGGCACATTGGTGATGGTATGAGGCCACTTCCAAGAGAATCACAGCAATTATGTCCTCTCTAGGAATCATTGGAAACTCTATGGTTTTACCATAGAGTTTCCAAAGATTTCAAGACAGGAGTGACCTCACTTCTGGATTTTCCCTGGAAGTGATACGATGCCATAGGCCTGATAGCTATTTTTTAACGCCTGCCACTACAGGACTGGCAACCCTATTGGCCAAGGTCACCCAGTGAGCTTCCGTTACAGAGTGGGGATTTGAATCTGGATCACCCAGCTCCTAGTCCAGAACTCTGACTACAACAGACAGATTTGCCAACCTCCAGGTAGGGCTTGGAGATCTCCTAGAATGACAACTGATCTTCAGTTCCCCTGGAGGAAATGGCTGTCTTGGAGGATAGAGTTTATGGATTATAGCCCACTGATGTCCCTCCCCTCCTCAAACTTCACCCTGAAATGTCCAGGAATTTCCCAGCCAGGAGCTGGCAACCCTAACTACAGACGAGGCAGTGGGTGTCTTGAAACTGCTGCCTGGAAGCAGTCATGAGCCAAAGGAGCCAATAAACTGTAGATCAATTCAGGTCAGGCTGAGGAGCTGTTGATGAGGCCGGTTGAGCTTGGCGGAGACAGCCTGTTTGCAACGGGCTTGCTCTCTCCCTTAGGAGCTGGGGTTGCGTCAGTTTGTAGCAGTTCTAACAGAAAGGGAAATGCTAAAGTATCATCACTAAGAGGCCTCTTTGAGTCTATGAGTGTGAGCTCTATTACTGTCCCTTTAAGATATTGTTTTTTATTGTTATGTATATAAAGAAAATTTGAAGTGGCAAAATGGTTCCAGCCAGTCTGTGCCCAGGGAGCCAAAGGTCACAAGATCATGAGGAGTTAGTAGGGCTGCCAGTTCCCTCCTGCATCCTGGTAGCTGACAGGAGACCTGCTGTCTGGGTCGGGAGGTGCTTGCTGTAGATGTGCTGATATGGCCAGCGATGAACTGACGTACTGACGTAACTCCCCGTGCACCCAGAAGTAGGGTTATCAGGCCCCCCCCCCGGGGCCCAAGCGGGGCTGCAGAGAGCTGGGGAGGACAGCAGGGATCTCACCTTCTACGCACTCACATTTTTGGTATGATGTAGGAGCACTGGAGCATGTGCACATGCTTCTCCCCCCACCCCAGTGCTTGGTCAGGTGAGTGAGGCAGGGGGCAGTAGGTGGGGGCAGGAGGCTGGCAAGCCTAGCCAGAAATGAAGTTAGTACAGGGATGCTTCTACATTTTGCAGAAACTACAGTTTTACCGTACAGTCTTTGGGAAATGCCAGACTGTCCCTTCTCACTTCTGCTTTGCACCAGGGCAAAGCAGGCACACCAGATCTTTCCCTCCCAATTTTCCTTCCCCCCAATCTCTCCTTCTGGTGCTCAAGTCACTGGTAGGCATTAAAGAGAATTGCCTAGAGGCCTGCTATAGTGGAAGGCCTGGCATCTGGGGTTGCCAGGTCCCCTTACCCTCCTGGCGAGGGGGCGGACTTGGCATTTACCTTGAAGATCTTCTTGGCAGGACATGATGATGGGGCTCCTGGTGGGGCACAATGATGTCATTTCCAGAGCTGATGTCATTGCAGCTAGCAGCAGGCATGCTCTCACACTTCACAGGGGACAATTTGGGCCGCTGTAAATCACAGGAGTATGCCCGCCCCTGGGAACGATAACGTCATATAAGGAAATGATGTTGTTGCAACTGCCAGAAACATGCCTGCTGTGCACTGGCCCAGGAGATTTTTTTGCCTCCTTGGTAGCGGTGTGCCACCCCAAAAAATTCGGTTTTCCTACTTCTGGTTTACCTAGAGCAGGAAAAAAAATTGGGTAAATCCTCTCCCCCCCCACCTCTCTCACTCCCCTCTTCTCCCTCCCATCAATTGAAAGCCATGGAAAGAGAGCTCTTTGAAGCTTCTTCCCTCTTGCCGCAGAAAGGGAAAAGGGCTTCACAGAGCTTCCCGAAGCAACCTGAATCGCTTTGGGTTGCTCTGCTTTGGGTTTCCCGAATCGGGCCAGCTCTGTTGGAGCCAATTTAGGAATCACAGATCTACCTGAATCAGGTTTGATTCGGGGTTGATTTGGGTTTCTGAAACTCGAAGCGCACATCCCTACTCCTGGGCTTCCCCCCCACACCAGCCAAGTGAGAGGCAGCAGGGGGCAGAGGCTGGGCGCAGGGGATCCCCTGCCTCCATTGGGGGACCTGGTAGCCCTACTAGCATCTCTCGCAGTGAGTGAAGTTGATACTGCAAGAGCTCACTACTTAGTCTGTCCGGCCAGCGGAAGGACAGCATGATTCAGGAAGGAAGCGCTCCTACCTTTTCAGGCCCCAAACAGGAAGAAGCTGCAAAGCAGAATTAACTTTTAGGAGGTATTACAGAAGAATGGGGTTTTCACTGCTTCAGTATCTTAAAAGCACGGACCTGTAAGTCAGTCTGGCCTAAGGATGCAAACTCCAGACTGGGAAACTTGGAGGTACAGGTTCAGGGACCTCTAGGGAGGTCATGGTTCAGAGAGGCTGGAGCTCAGCAAAGTAAAATGCAATAGAGTTTGCCCTTCAAAACAGCTGTTTTCTCCAGAGGAACTGATCTCTGTAGTCTGGAGAGCAGTTGTACTTCTGAGAGATCTCCAGGTCCCACGTGGAGGCTGGCAACCCCAGTTTGGGCCACAGCGGACAGGAGACACTGGGCAGCCTGGAAGGAGATGAGATGTAACTTGATTTCTTCATCGCCTCAAGAGAAAAGGGAAGCCTCCAATTCTTATAGGATTGCCAACAGCAGCCTGGACAGTTCCTGGTGATTTGGGGAGAGGTGCCTGTGGAGGTGGGAATTTGTGGAGGGAGCTCAGCTAGAATTGATGGTACACCATAGAGCTTACCCTCTGAAACTACCATTTTCTCCTGCCAAATTGATCTCTGTTGTCTGGGGAGCAGCTGTAATTCTGGGAGAACTCCAGGCCCTAACTGGAGGTTGACGTCAGGTGCAGTCCCTGCAGAACATTATGGGGGGAAAGAGGACCTTCCTGTCCTCATGTAGACAGTTCGGTCTTTTTCTTTGCTTTGTTGGCAGGGTTGCTAACCTTCCAGTGTGTGTGTGTGGCGGGGGGGGGGGGAGATTAAGGAATAAGGCTGCTTGAATGTGGAGGCTCAGTGAAAATGGGGGTTTGATGGTATGCTGTTTACGTGCAATCATATGAGATTTGTTTGGGATGCGGCTACACACTTGATGAAGATCTTGGCAGAAACGGGATTTACAATCAGCTGGCTCCCCTTTGTGCCTTTTGCAATTGACAAACACTCACCCTTGGACTGTTTCTGGGGAGTTGTTTTGTGCAGAAGACAGCAATTTATTGAAGTGCCTATCTTGTGCAAGCCTTTAAAAAATTGTTTGGCTGCACATAATTTTGTGAATCTCAATTGGTTATGATAACGTTAGCAGTTTTTGAATAGGTGTATGATGAGAAGGCAATTTTGTATATTTACACAAAGAAGTATATAGATATAGTTGTATTTCCTAAAAGAACTTTGATTAAATTGTAGTCGTAGTTAAATTACCACAGTGGTTATTCCTTAACCTTCTCTCCTTTGTACCGTGATTTCTCTCCTTTTTTTTAACTTTCAAGTGGGGCCTGCAGACGTCCCAGAATTACAGCTGATCTCCACTGGGTGACTTGGCTGTTAGTGTATAAAATGACTGTCAGAAAAACCGAACAAAGGCCATTTCCAGATGACTTACCTGGCTCCGGAACATTGCGCCATCTTGCGAGGAAAACGCGAAATATCGCATTTTCTCGCGTGAGTTTTGCGCGACGTCGCATGACGTCACGCAAAACTCGCGCGAGAAAACGCGATATTTCGCGTTTTCCTCACAAGTTGGCGCAACGTTCCGGAGCCAGGTAAGTCGTCTGGAAACGGCCAAAGGCTTGAGAATTTGCTCCACAGATTTGTAAAACTTGGAAAATGCTGATTTTATCTATAACTGATCAAAGACCTTTGAAAAAATATTTTAAAACATATTTTTAAAAATCTCTGGAAGCATATGTATGGTGCTAAAAACTTAAAGTACTCTCCTCTTGGAAGTTTAGATACAGAGAAGGAAATCTCTAAAATTCTGGTTTTGCTGATTATCTACCTAAGTCTACCTAAATCTACACAGCTTTAATTACAAGTATTTAATGAGTAGCTAAAGATAAAAAGATGGAAGGAACAGCTTGTGAACAGACAGCTTTGTTCAAATGCGGATACAACCAGAAACATATTCACATATGTTTGCCACAGTAATGATCACCACAAAACCACAACTATGTTTCTTTAGTATAAACAACATCATTAGTATAAAACAGAATCTGCAGTCCCCAAACTAAATGTTGCTTTAATAAATTAATGTTTACTTTGAGGCTACATCAGAAAGCAATCGCGCCTGTATCAAACAACTGGGATGATGAGCAGTTTGGTGCAATAAGCGGAAACTGTGAAATAATCATTGTTAGTTGTACATTATACACTGGCAGTAATAAAAGGGGACATGGTGCATATTAATTAGTGATTTGCATATTAGACCACACCTTTGCCACATTACCACATGTGACATGCGTAGCTCCACCCCGACTGTGCCATCACTGGATCCAACCCTGCCTCTTTCACTTCACCGGATATCAGCCGTTTCCACACAGCTTACCTTGTGGAAAACAGCGAAATCTTGCACGAAATCTTGCAAGAAGACGCTGTTATAACACGAGAAGACGCTGTTATCGCACAAGAAGACGCGATAACAGCGTCTTCTCGTGTGATTTTGTGCAAGATTTCGCTATTTTCCACAACAAGGTAAGCTGTGTGGAAACGGCCATCCTTTTCCCTATGCCACCCACTGCACCAGCACTTGATTTCTATCTATCTATCTATCTATCTATCTATCTATCTATCTATCTATCTATCTATCTATCTATCTATCTATCTATCTATCTATCTATCTATCTATCTATCTATCTATCTATCTATCTATCTATCTATCTATCTATCTATCTATCTATCTATCTATGTCTGTCTGTCTGTCTGTCTGTCTATGTTATTCAATTTCTTTCCGACCTCCTTGCATCAGCAGGTTGAGGGCGGATTTCAGTTAATACAATAATATAAAATACAAATACTTTAAAAACCAAAGTACAAATTGTTTGGTACAAAGTACAAATTGTTTGGTACAAATAAAGTACAAATACTTTAAATACTTTAAATATCTTAAATATTTTAAAAAAAGAACACACACAACAGGTGATACAGCACCAGATTTTAAAAGACATGTGGCAGCAGATTTCACCAGCAACCACCACCCAACCACCTCCAGAAATATATGGCAAAGGCTAGGTGGTAGATACCCTTTGTAGGGGCATGGCTATCTCTAGGTGGCCGGCAGGGAGGCCCAGCGTGTCAACCATATGCCTGGTGGATCAGTTCTGTCTTACAGGCCCGGCGGAAGGATAGCAAATCCAGCCAGGCCCTGATCTCTTTAGACAGAGCACTCCAGCAGGTTGGAGCCAGGACCAAAAAGGCCCTGGCTCTGGTCAATGCTAAATGGGCCTCCCTGGGGCCAGGGACCAGTAGCAGCTGTTCATCACTGGATCAAAGCATCCTCCAGGGCTCATACAGGGAGGGACAGTCCCATAGATATGCCGGTCCCAGTCCGCATAGGGCTTTATAGGTTAGAACCAAAACCTTGAATCTGATCCGGTACTCCACCAGTAACCAATGCAGCTGGTGCAATACCAGTGTTGTATGTGCAGTGCAAGGCACTCCGGTGATGACCCGCACTGCCGCATTTTGGACCACTTGTAACCACTGAATCAGGTTCCAGGGAAGCCCTGTGTAGAATGCGTTACAGTAGTCTAGCCTAGAGGTGACCATTACCTGGATCACTGTAGTTGTCACAAGTCAAAAGATAGGGGGCGAGCTGCCTGGTCTGTCGAAGATACTTGGAAAGTATCACTGGCATCCTTTGCGACAGGTACACACCTCCTCCAGTGTGGTACATGGCCCGATTCATCCCAGGGAGAGCAATTCTTTTCAAGCCTTCCCAGAGACTGAGCACTGCTAATCTAAAGCTTGAGAAGGATTCTGCAACCTGCATTTGCAAATACTTCTCCAAATTGTCTCCAGGCTTTTCTACCTTCTGCCTCATTTTTTCCTGGCAAGGTTTGCACTGGGCTTTGATAGGAAGCAGCCCCCTGATATCTAGGCGAGCCACACTATGCAAAACTAATGGCAGGACCAAGTGTCTGGGTCCTAATCCTAACGTACCTCTTAGTTGTAGGGGTGAGAAGGAACCAACCTAATATCTAAGGCAAAGTAACAAATATTTGGGGATTGGGGCAGAGCCACTCCTTGGCTGCCAAAGGCGAAACTTTACAACTTGAGAGCTAGAAAGATAAACTCCGAGGTGCACTTTCTAAAGGGGGAGGAGTGCAAGCAGTGTGTGTGACTCCCCCTCTATCCATAGAGACTTCTCTGCTTGCCTGAATACTTCTTCAAAGGCCATAGCTGCGACCCCCGGGGGACTTTTACTCCTAAATGCTGCGTAGATTTTGCTTACAATGCTGCTGCTTTGGGTATATTATTTAAAGGACAGCGTTTCTCTTGGCCCAGGAGTGGAATTCCTGTTCAGTCTTTAGTTTTTAGCACTGATCCCTACTTGATCAATGGTGAAGGGTTTTGTTTTACTCATCCCCCCCTCAAAAAACCTTCCTTGTCTATCCCTAAGAGCCACGCTGCCTTCCAGTAAGTAGCTGAACCTTCACACGATCACTTTGCTTAATGATATATTAGCATTCACCAGACTAGTTGTCTTGAGTGGGAGAGAAGTCTTGTGGCAGTGGCTCTGTGGAGCTTTCTACGAACAGGTCACATAGAAAAGTATCTACAGTATCCTTTGCCAAATAGCAGATGGTTGGGGCCTCCTTGGGAACTGAGGCAACAACCACCAACCATGTGATCTTTCAGGCTTTCTGATTTAAATAGGAATGGGGGGGGTGCAAAATGAAACTTCTGATCTGAAGATATACCGGGAAATCTCTGTTTTGAATTATAAGCCTTGGTTATCCAGAACGGTGACAAAAATCCAAAACGCGGCTTGATTGAGCACGTTTTTCTCCACATCGATTTCCTGGAAATGGCCTCTCTCCCTTCCAATCAGACTCCTACAAGGGAGGAGCAAGAGCACTCCCAGCCAATCTATTGATTTCCTGGACAATGACATCTCTCCCTTCCAATCAGAGAACTCCTCTTTCCCTTACAAAGGAGGAGCACAGAGCCAATCCAAGCTGCAAAGAGCTACCATTCTCCTCCATTTTTCCCAGTTCACCCATTCTTTGGGACTAGAAAGAGATTTTTTTTCTTGCAAGAATAGGAAAATGAAATGAATGTAGATGAGGAAATTATGCCTATGCCTGGTTCGGAGCTCTCCTTATAGGCTGTCACCATTTTAGAAATCAGTAGGTATTGTGTACTGAGCCTGAAGGTCAGAATGATTGCAGCCCAGAGTGATTTCAGCCAAAACAAGGTTCTTTATTGCAAGCCAGAACAGACAGACAACAGCAGACACACACTGACTGAACAGAAGCCCTCAATATATACAGAGAAACCCCGCCCCACGAACAGCTAGCAACCAATAAGAACATGTACTTTACAATACCATCATTTGCATTAACTGTATACAGTGTATAAGATAGACAGGCCACTGATTGGTCTTTATTTGAGAGGACCGATTGGCTGCTGCCTTCAGAAGGTACCCAATGAAGACGCATATGAATGTACCCAATGAGGGTTAAGTGCAGGCAATGTAACCAATGAGAATGAAGTGTGTTAGGAACCTTGACATCATCTGAAGCTAACAATGCATAACATTCAATACGGTAATTACTTTAGAGGCCTTGTTTGGCCTAACTCAGCCCAATTACCAACAGTAGGGATAAGTGCGGCTGTGTACAGCGGGACTTATTTTGGAAATCTGTACAACTGACAGCTTTTGTTCTATCTGCTTGAAACTGAGAAGCTAATTAGATTAGAGGGAAGACTGGGTGCTGTGCAAATTTGGTGCCATTATAATGAACTTAAAAACTGATGAACAGCTGAACACAGATGCTTGCTTAACACGTTGTTCTTCTCCTCCAGTTATATAGTAATAGGGGAGTGTCGTTGTGTGTTGTTGTGTGCATGCGAGCTGGACTGTAGTTCTCAGCCTTTCTTATCTTATGTCCCATCAATCACTCTGTCAAAGAACCCGCATCCCTCATGAGACAAACCAGGCCAGGTCCCTTTACCCTTCTGGTACGCACGCACGTGCGCTCCCAGCACCAACATGACCATGTCACTTCGGGAGTGATGTCATCACACTGGCCGCAGGCATGTTCCTGGCCCCAAGCAAAGTGCAGGAGCATTTCCACGGCCAGCACGATGACGTCACTTCTGGGAGTGACATCGTCTGGCCCACCGGCAGCGAGTCTGCTGTAGGCTTGCTAGAGAGATATTTTGCCTCCCAGGCCCATTCCCTGCACCGTTTCCCCCGTCAACCAGGTGAGTGGTCGGGGAACAGAGGTTGAAAGTGGGGGCTCTCCCATTCCCACCGGGGGACTGTCAGCTCTAATAGAAACAACTAGCCCATTTTTTTCCAAGAAAGACATAATTATTACAGAATGCCAAAATAGGGATGGATAATCTATGGCAGGTAGGGTCAGCAGGAGATGACACATTGCAGTTGCAGGTGAACAATGGAAGTGAGGGAGAGCAAATTCTAAGTAATTGTTATGAAAGCCCTGTGTCCCACCTAGACTACATCCGTGTGCCACCAGGGGTACGTGGAACCACTGGTTGAGAATCAGCGTTCTAGAATACTTTGTGTGCCACAACATCACTTTTACAGAAAACCTGGAAGTGATGTAGTGTAGCTCTAGGAATTGCCAGAAAGTGTACCATTGTTTCTACCCCCCAAAGCTCCTGCTACTTGCCAGACATGGGCCGGCAACCATAACTCAGCCACAAAACACTGGGCGACTATGGGCCAGCCCCTTTCCTCTGCCCAACTCGACAGGATAGCTGTTAGGAGAAAGAGCTCTGAGCTCTTTGCAGGAAGGGTGGAGTTAGATAGAAAGAATGAGGGACATAGAAGAAAATAATTCAGCTTGTTTAAATTTATATACCTCTATATATCCACATTCTTACATTTCTGGAAAGCTGAGGGTTCTGGAACTGGAAAGCTTAAGTTCACCTTTGAACTACTTTTGTGTGATTTGTGCCACATGCGTGGTGGTAATGCAGAACAGAAGTCTAATGTAGCCAAGGAACACTGGCATTAGAGGCCAGCTATAGCCACAGCCAAATGAGGCCTCAAGGGTGAAAACACTACAACTGCAAATAACATTTCTTGTATGCCAACGCATAATAGACCTGTTGGCTCCGTGGAACCTCAGCTGTACTTTGATTCTTAAGCTGCTCAGAAAGCTGACGTGCTCCTTGTTTGACAATGTGCGTTCTTCCTTGAGCAGGCCTGTCTCTCTGCTATCCGCCTCTCCTATGCCTCACTGTACCCATCATTTGGAAGGAGCAACATGCGCCTCGACTGTACTTCCCACTCCAAGCTCTGGACAGCCTTCTTGGGGTAAGAGGGGCTGCCATGTTCCACATGGGGCTCCAACTAAATGGAGCTCCCCATGGGGCTCCCTGGGGATGGGCGGTATATAAATTGAATAAATAAATAAATAAACTAAATGAATGGATACTCAGTGACATCCTCAAAGCCAACGGAAACTGCTATAGCAATTTAATCAAGACTCAATATATTTTACAATGCCATCCTAAGCCACCCACATGCTGAGATGAGAAGGCAGAGGCTGTGGAGAAGAGCTGGAGCTTTGTTGGAAAGGTTAGGCCCTTTACGTCCAGGTATGAGGCCTATACTGTCCTCCAGTCCTTGTAGTGGCTGTGTCAAGGCAAGGTCACCTCTCAACCACAAGCCCTACAGGGCAATGGTCTTACCTTCCGGAGCACGGGCATGTGCCCAAAAGAGCCACTGCTGGCATGTCAATGAGTTCCAAAACAAATGAGTGACATCAATGGTTTGTAATATCTTTTTTGAGTACTCTCAAGAGTCCTTGAGAGTGTACTCAACAATAATGCTCACACAACCCCTCACCCCCAATATTTTGGGGTCAAGGCAAGCGGCAGATTATGGCTGGGTTGGAGCTTTGCATCTTGCAAGACCAGATTGAAGGTTGGGTTCTGCAGAGAACCGTTCCTTCAGAGAGACAATCTGCAAACGTCCAAGACATTTTCAGGACAGGATACAGGCTTCTTGAATTGTTTCGTGTATAAAAGATAACAGAGATTTATTTTCGATAAATGTGTGTTGTGTTTTGAAACTTTCATTATTTTCTCCTTCTCCACCCCCCTGCCCCGGAACTTGGCCCGTGTTAGAGCTTATTCTGAGAAAACACACCACTCTTATCCCATTCCAAAGCAGTTTTCATTGATAGCAGTGCTGGCAAGGACTAAAAAGACTGACTTCCTTGGCCCATTCATTTTATGTAACTGAGAAGGTTGCCAGGGGAGCTGGGGGGGGGGGGTGAGAAGGCTGTTTGCAGAATCACCAGTGGAACTGAACGGGCTTTTGTCAGCTGCGTCATCCATCAGGTGAAATTAGGGGTCTTGCCACACAGTAGACTTAGTCCTGATTTTCTTAGCCGTCGATCCGTTTCTCAGCAACAGAGCTCTACCTTAAGATGAGTCTTCTCCTCCAAGGCCTCCCCTGTGTCCTCCTTTCCTATTGTCAAGGTAAGTTTTGGACAGAAAAGGTATGGAACCAGCGAATCTCCAAAAAGTCTGTTGTTGATCCAAGTTTTTTATTAGCCAGGCTTAAACATCTGTGGAGTTTGGGCTCTGTTCTTAATGGACTTGGAGATGGACTCTTGTGTACACAGTAGCCTGTAGACATGTTTCAGTCAATACACATACAACCCACATTGTCAGGACTATGACCCACAGCACTTCCATCTTGCTTTCCTCCCTTGCTGTATTTGTTTTTGTCTGCAGGTTCACAGGAGCAGCTTGGTTCCCAAGATGGTCTTATCTGGGATGGCTCCCCGCAGCGACCTTGGAGCCGTTACTTTCACATTCTATCCTAGCTGGGCAGACGGGGTGGGGGGGATGGTTTGGAGGGTTTGATATACTGTAACCAGCCTTATTACGTCATTCTCAACAAGAGTTCTGTGTACAGCCAAACCTTCTCTTAGCCTTTGGATTATCTATGGACACTTGCATATTCTGAATATATATTCTCTCAATAAATAACCTTTGACTCAAGAGACTTTGGATTTCTTGCTGCAAGGGGTGAGAGATGAAATTAGAGTATCCTGCCTTCCATAGACTGACACACATGTTCATGATATACTTGTTTGTAAGAACAAGCCAATGCACCTTCATTTTACAAATGAAACCCAGGGCCACTACCTGGATAAATGTGCAATTTCAATCACATATTCAGCTATACATACATTGAATGTAACATGAGGATTACACAATGCAAGTATAAAGAAAAAATCAAGGATACGCTATGCATGGGTTGTACTTGCCTTGACTGTCACTTGTGAATGGAGCTAGTTCCAACCTGCAATTAAGGAACTCAGTACCTTGACTAATCCAAATGAGAGACAGAGATCAAATTAGGATCTATGAATACACCTATTTTAATCCCTACTCATCCATGAGTCCTGTTGGGTAACTCGTACTCAGCCTAACTTAACTCACAGTGATGTTGTGAGGTGATGAGAACCTTGTTTACTGCCCTGAGCTCTTGGAAGAAAGGGAAGAATGAAAACGGAATAGTAATAGAATGCGATAGGATTAAACTTGCAGAGATGCTGACCTGTTTTCTGTGAGGTTTAGGGCCATAAGACAATAAAAATATTAAGTGTTTCTTTGTGAACCTGCTACAATTTCATAATAACAGCTTTTAACATATGCTGTTGAACGTATTCATTCCATCAACAGTTCTTGAAATGTTCCACGGAATGAATATTCTGGCTGCGTTAATTGGAATGGAGGAGTAGCCATATTTTCTTTAAGATTTTTTTAAAAAACAGCTTAGGTGATCTGCCAACTGCTAACAAGTTATGTCGATCAAAACGGACAGAGACAGTAACCAGCATCTGCTCGTGTGACCGCATTGATCTTGACTGTTGCTCATGGACACTCTTCAAAGCAAATTATTAATTGCCTGAGTTTGATGTCTATTAGCGCACTCTGCTCACCAAGCCAAAAATGTTTCCAAAGATATTTTCCATCAGGTTCTAAAGATGGTCTCTTGCGTGACTGAGGATTCTTGAAATGGTTGCTCTGAGGTTGCTGGACTGAATCAAAAACCTTTTTTCAAAGACGATGCATGTTGTTTTAGAGAGTCGCAGGCCTGAACTGTCCCCGTGACAATGCGTGACAGCAAACTTCGTCCCTAACAGTGCATTTTCAAAAAGGAAAGTATTGAGAGAACATTTAGGGTGCCACCCATATGTGGTGGAGGCTGCTCACTTCAGGCTTTTTCTGCCTGTAATAAATTCATAACTCTGACCTGGATAGCCCAAGTGAGCCTGACCTTGTCAGATCTCAGAAGCTAAGAAGGGTCAGCCTGCTTAGTAATTGGATGAAAGACCTCCAATGAAGACCAGGGTTGCAGAAGTAGGCAATGACAAACCACCTCTGTTAATCTCTTGCCATGAAAACTCTGCCAGGGGGCACTCTAAGTCAGCTATGACTTGAGGGCACTCTCCACCATCAATAAATCCATAAGGGTAAAAATAACGTGAGCATTATTTTGAGACCCATTTGAGACCCAAATCAGTCTGCTGCAAAGTGCATGCACATCCCTGTGCCTTTCATCTTCTAGAGCAGAAGCTCTTTTATCAATGACTATCCATGCAGTTAAGTCAGGCAATTAATTAACCATAGCATGAACCTCTGTGAAAGTTTAAATGATTAAATGATTAATTATAAATTGGATAATGTTGGGTGTGGTTTGTGACTGCAATAAATCTCACGAATGCAACAGAGGCAAAGTCATGGCAATTTACCCCCCTATGTAAAATAATCGTATTGAGTCATTTTTGGATATGCAGATGCTAGAGCCCAAGTATTCCTCTCTTTGAATCTCAGATATAACAGAGAACATGCAGACAATGTTGTGCCAGCCCATTCAGTTTGATACAGTATGGGTTTACAATGCATACATTTCTGGTTACCATCTTCATATTCTCCATCAGTAGCTCACCAGTTAATTGAGCTTTTACATGGCTGGGATTTGGCTTCCTTCCTCTGGGGCAGAGTGTGTAGTAATTAAAATGTCAAACTAGGTTCTAGCTTTTCTCTTTTATTTTTTTAAAAACTGCAACTCTTCCCGAGGAAGCATTTGGAACTCAAAAGCCTGCAGAATGTTTTGTGTCCATTGGGTTGGCCTCAATAAAAGAAACTCGAAAGCTTGTGGAATGTTTTGTTTTCATTCAGTTGGCCTCAATAAAAGAAATTTAAAAGCTTGTGGAATGTTTTGTGTCCATTCAGTTGGCCTCAATAAAAGAAACTCGAAAGATTGCGGAATGTTTTGTGTCCATTCAGTTGGCCTCAATAAAAGGATCTGGAAGACCTGGGTTCCAAGCTCCACTGTACAATGAAGCTACTCTCTCATTCTAACCTGCCTCATGAACTTGTTGTGAAGATGAAACAGAGGAGGGAAGAACCTTATACACCATTGTGGGCTCCTTGAAGCAAGGGCAGGATGAAAAAAAATACAACAAATAAAGATTGTTTGCAAACTCTTACCAAAGAGCAGCACACGTGGGAGTTCAAAAGTCCCTGTCAAGATGGCATATCCTGAACCAGGCTCCTCTTCCTAAGTATTATTTGGTTTGATGGCAGCTTTCTAGGATTTCAGGCCAAGAAAGGCCTTTTCCATCACTTGCTACTTGCAGATGCCAGGGACTGGAGCAGGGACCTGGTATGCAAAGTCTGTGCACTATCACACTGAGACATAACTCTTCCTGTAATAATTAATACCAATATATTATTAATAATTAATAAGAGTGTGCATCCAGAAAATTTTTGTGATGTTTTCAAACCTGTTGCTGTTAAGTGAAATGTTTATCATGACTGTGTAGTTTTCTGGTGGGACACTGCCAGGTCGGACTCAAAATTCATTAGTTTTTTCCCCCCGTTTTCATTATTATCATGGCTGTTCTTTTCAGTGGAGGAGGGGGGACCAATTGGAGTCTCAAGGGCAGCTGCTTTTGTACTCAACAGCACCAATATCACACAGAACATAGTCCTCCTTCTAATCTAAGAGTCTCTCTACACAAGGCGTCTTACACAAGGAACTGACTTTCTGTGTGGTCAAGGATACTTTGTCTCCCTAGCAGTGCAGGTGTATCCACAATGGGAGAACAAGTGCAAGATCTTTAATTTGAGCATCCCCGTGTAAGATGTCTTGTGTAGAAAGACTCTACCCCACTCCCCGAAGTTTCAAGCAGATTGAACAATTTTACAGACTTCCTCAAATAAGGCCCTCTCTGTGCAGCTACACTTCTCTCTTACAGAGACCGACAATATTTTTTTACCTTTCTACTGTAAATTCTTCATTTGCCTTCCTTGTTGTGGTTTGTTGTTTGTTTCCTTTCAGCAAGTGAAGAAGGCTTCTGTGCAGCCCCCCCACCCCCACCCCCAGCCACCATTGTTTACTTCCCTTATTTCCTATGGGGACTTCCAGGGAGGCTGGAGTCGTCTTTGTTCAACCAAATGTCACCAAAATTACAGGTGGTCGCCTTCTGCCTGTCCTTGAAAGCACCCTCAAGTTTCAAGCAAATTGGGCAAAGCATTCAAATTCTACAGGTCCTTGAGCAAGCCCCCTCCCACCTTAGGAGTTTCCAGTTTCCTAAGGAAAAAAAGTCTCTCTCCAGCCCACAAGGAGAGGTGGGGGGGGGGGGAAGCAGAATAGCAGCTCCCGCTGGGATTGGCTGAGAGTGCTCTTTGCCCCTCCCTTGCAACAATCTGATTGGAAGGTTGAGATTCAATACAGTTTCAAGTGAAATGTGCACTCATGCTACGTTGCTAGTAAACGCTGGAGCTTGGAAAAAACCTGTATTTAATGAGGGAGGGTCTTTGTGACTACCAATCAGCCAAGAGTAGCATTTCTTGCTGAATATAAAATGTTTAAGTAGAGCTGCAAAAGTATGATATTCAATTTTGTTATATATTATGTTTATATTTCTTATGCAACTCAAATCTATTTTATATATTTTTCTATTATAGCTTAATGCATTCTGTATAAGGTTCTATGCACTTCCTATTGCTATTGCTTTTTTAAAACTTCTATTTCTAAATAATTTTTTTAAAAAAGACTAACATTTCTGTTCCAGAGAGTCCCAAGTAAGGCTCAAAAACAATTTTTTTTCATGATTTTTGCAGCTTGGGATTTTGTTGATGCACACCTCTAGAAATTATGGTTAATAATAAATTTAATAATAAGTTTCTGTCTCTCTTGGGGAGATAGTTGGACTCCCTCAGCAACACTGTGCCAAGAACGTTCAGCTGAAAAACCATGGAACAGCCTCCCAGAAAGTGTGAGAAGAACCTTTCACTGTGGAACAGCTGTAAGTCAGAACTGTTTGGGGACATATAAAAGGTATGAAAGATTGGATAATTTAACAGGTTTAGAAGCTTGGTATTAGGGATATTTTTTAGTTATTGTAGCAAAGTTTCCCAGTTAGGAAAGCATGGAATCATGCACAGTTAAATACTCTCCAAGTCAGTATATTGCAACTGATAAAACTTACTTTTATTGAAACTGATTCACATTCCTTTGCATTTTTGTAGTAACAAAGGAAAAATCAAAACTTAAACTAACCTATTCTCTATTACAAGTGGTCAGCTAATCTGGCTGCTTGTGAGAGGGAGTATGAGAGCATGGGGAGTCTCTGGTATGTTTATACAGGAGAGCTCTGCAGAATCATCTTGCTTCTTGCAAGACCAGCTGGAGAGAGAGAACAAAGGCACAGAAAGAGAAGGAGTCAGAGAGAAGCTTCTAACTCAGACAGAGAGAGGCCTCACACATATACACAGCCTAGTTCTAGAGAAAAGAGGGAAATAGCACACACACCCTAATGTTAAGGCATGGTGAGTCACTTCTGTTCCAACACTTAGATGGTATTGTGTCTTTTGTGCAGGCATTTTATGTTATTTTGTTTTCTAGCAGAAACTAGGTATGTTGTATTACTCCTTCTCTTCTTGCTGTTCCCTGGCTTGAGTACTAACTATTATAGGAGAGTCACAGGTTTACACACCTTTTAAATAAATGTATTTGTATTATCATTACAGATGCCACAGAGCAGTGGAAGGTAACAGATCCTCCTCATTTGCTCTCTTTCCACAATTATCATTACAGACATCGACTGAGAAACAGTGCCAATGTTCCTTCTTGTTGATGAAGCACTTGGCTATGGAAGAAAAATGGAGATGAAGATTCATTCCCTTTGTGGGGGTGACCAGGCCAGATGAAAAGACTGATATGACCATAAACTTTTTTTTGGAAATCCCCAAACACAAACTAAGAAACAAGCTTTCATGAAATATTGGTGCCAATGCAGTCCTGGTTTTTGTGGCAGAAAGAGAGAGAAATTAACAATTCAAGAGCAATAAATTAAGCAGGCAACAACACATTCTGTATCTGATGTGATGTCTTGCAAAGATAAACAGCTAACTGTAGAGTTAAGAGGAATGGATATTTTCAGCTCTGTTCCTTTATTTTGCTATACACAGAGTTCCAGCCCTTGTTAATTCTAATTTTTAAAACTAATTGAAGAAAGTCACTGCAGTGTCCTCCAATGCATTTGTATCTTTCTCAGCCGTCTGTGCTTCCAACATGTGTGCACACTGATAAAACACTGCAGAAAAGTAATCACTGTGACAATACGTAGGAAGACCTCAAGACTGCTTTTTTTTTTGCAACCCCCCCCCCCCCCAATTTGCGTATGTGCATATCATTCAGAGACAGCAGGAGAAATGACAGACAGAACCAAAAGCTGCAGAAAATCGTGCTAGTAGAAGTCTACATTTAGAAACAAAAAAGGAAAAGCTTGGAGGATTCTTGGTACATTGGATCCAGCTTGGAAATGGGAGAGTGGGTATTTGGTATTCTAAACTTGGAGAAGAAATTTAGGTGTTTGCCTCCTCCATAGACGTGAAGGATGCTTCTTCTGACCTTTCCTGTCCCTAAAGAAAGAAACAACTGAGATTGACTCCCCCTCTGTTAAAAAAAAAATGAGGGTTTGCCCAGCACCATTTTGTTTGAATTTCCATTCTAACCACCCACACAAAGTCCATCACAAACTACCAGTGTTGCTGTGAGTCACCAGAGTATACACTTAGAAGGCAAGCGTGGGAGCAGAAGAGCTGTTGCAGTCATCACACCATTGGCTCTTGATGAGCATCTGCCAACAAACACCCAAGAAGACAGAATTAAAATTCAACAAGACCTGAATACTCTGGAGAAGTGAGCAGCTGCGAATAGGATGCAATTCAACAAAGACAAGTGCACAGTATTACATCCGGGCCACAAAAATGGGAAGCACAAATACTGGATGGGAGATACACTTCTGGGCAGTAGTATATGTGAAAGGGATCTTGGGGTAAGACTGGACTGTAAACTGAATATGAGCCGTCAGTGTGATGTGGTGGCAAAAAAGGCTAATTCAATCTTGGTTTGTATCAAAGGGGCCATAGCATCGAAATCACAGGAGGTCATAGCCCCTCTCTATACAGCCTTGGTCAGGCCACACCTGGAGTATTGTGTGCAGTTCTGGAGGCCTCACTTCAAAAAGGATGTGGACAAAATCGAGAGGGTGCAGAGGAGAGCAACAAGAATGATCAGGGGTCTGGAGACTGAGCCCTACGAGGAAAGGCTGAGGGCCTTGGGAATGTTTAGTTTGGAGAAGAGGAGGTTGAGGGGGGACAGGATTGCTCTCTTTAAGTATTTGAAAGGCTGTCATTTGGAGGAGGGCAAGGAGCTGTTCCAGTTGGCAGCAGAGGGTAGGACCCGAAGCAACGGGCTTAAATTACATGCACAAAGGTACCGACTGGATATTAGGAAGAACTTTTTCACGGTTAGAGTAGTTCAAAAGTGGAATCAGCTGCCTAGGGAGGTGGTGAGCTCCCCCTCACTGGCAGTTTTCAAGAAAAGGCTGGATGAATACTTGTCAGAGATGCTTTAGGCTGATCCTGCACTGGGCAGGGGGTTGGACTAGATGGTCTGTATGGCCCCTCCCAACTCTATGATTCTATGTTTCCTGGCAGAGCCCAAGCATAATTTTGGGAGGCAAAATGCACCCCCAAACACACACCAGTACCAAAGTCCCTCAACCCATACATACAATCTTGTGAACCATGAAAAGTTTTTAAAATGATAATAAAAATAATAATAAGATTTGATTTATATATGCCCTTCAGGACAATTTAATGCCAACTCAGAGTGGTTTACAAAGTATGTTATTATTATCCCCACAACAATCACCCTGTGAGGTGGGTGGGGCTGAGAGAGCTCTGGAAGAGCTGTGAGTCTGACCCAAGGTGACCCAGCTAGCTTCAAGCAGAAGAGTGGGGAATTAAACCTGGTTCTCCAGATTAGAGTCTCGCTGCTCTTAACCACTACACTAAACTGGCTCTAATTACAAAATTACTGTTAGTCTACATTTCTGAGAAATGCCACTTTTACAACTTTTGTTTCATACTAACACCTTGAAAGTCCTACAAGTTTGCTGACTATTTTGTAACTTTTGGTCTCTTATAAAGAGATCAGCCTGTCAATGTCTTTTTAAAAAAAATTCTAATGCACTAATAAAACAACATACCTGCAAATATTAGGCTAGTTAAAGCTTTCGTTTTCTTTTTATTGCAAAATCAGGAACTAGTTGACAAAGTCAATTTCTCTTGCAAGTTCACACTCAGCAGACGAGTTGGCCAGGTGGCTTAACCATTCTTGCCCGTTGTAGAACACCTGCAGATTTTGATGACTGCTAACTTGGTGAAACGTCTTTCAGCTTCTTCCAGCCATTAGCACTGTGCAAAGAATCTACAATGGCCACCTGGGAGGGTAGAATCTATGGCATTATACCCCACTGAGGTCCCGTCCCTCCAAAAACCACACCGTACCCAGTATCCACTTCCAAATCCCCAAGAATTTCCCAGGGTAGAGATGGCAACCCGAACACACATATTTTAGCCCTGCACATACTACCAGAAGCAGCAGCAGCACTGGATCCCATTGTCTTATGGTGCTTTACTTTGCCTTTCAACGCCAGATGTCTCTCCCTCTTGCCTATGTCAAAGGAATTCTGGGACTTGTAGTTCTCAATATGATAGACCCAGGAGACCCAGCAGTTCAACATGTTGCTTAAGATTGCTGATCTAACACCGCTTCTGATCAGCCCTAACAAACCTCACAAGATCTGGACAATAGATACAGAGGTAGATGTAGATTCTAGAGGTGTGCGACTCGGTACTCCCAAGCCAAATATGCTGCTTTTCTCCCCAAAGGAACCCATAGCAATATACAGAAATTTGCAAGAGAATCAATTCAAGCAACATAATTTAAACAAACAAGACAAAGGAAACAAACACATCATGAGTATGACCAGGGCTCATTTTGAGGGGGAACGTGCAGGAACGCAGTTCCGGTAGTTTTTCAAAAAGGTCACATGTCAGGTGGCCCCGCTCACCTGATTTTTGGCCATTTGGGGCTTGTTTCGGCCTGGATGGGGCTGAAATAGCCCAATTTGGACCCAAAACGGCAAGGATCAGGCCCCAAACAGCCAGGATTGGTCCCAAAATGGCCAGGATTGGGCCTCTTGATGGGTGGTGGATCACTCTTCTGCTCAGCAGCAGCCAGGATTGGGTCCAAAAAAGCCAGGATAGGTTATGTCAGGGGTGTGGCATATGCAAATCAGTTATCCTAATGATGCACTTCTGGTGTCGATAAGGGGGCGTGGCATATGCAAATGAGTTGCACTAATGAGTTATGCTAATGAGTTCCTGCAGCTCTTTTTCTAAGAAATGACCCCTGAGTATGTCTCATGCACTGGTCTGGCTATGCCCCCAGTAGGGTTGCCAGGTTCTCCCCCCCCCCAGGCGGGAGATGGGAGGCCTGGCACCTACCTGGTCTTCTCTGGGTCACGCACATACAAAGTGGGGGCAGGAGGAGGGGGGAGCAGGAGATCCCCCTCCCCCAGGGGGGACCGGCAACCTTAGTCCCAGACCACAAAGTGGACTAAGAGCCAAGGGCCCTTTGGCTTGTGTCCAAAGGCTCACACCTCTGACCACATGCAGACTTAAGTACCTGCAAGGAGAAGAAGACACAAAGTCAGCCTTAAGCATATACAACTGCTCTTAGCAAGCTAGCAGAGTCTTCCCAGGTTTCTCCTCTGCCAGAAGTGCCTCTGGCCACACCAGATTGGGGAAAATAATATTTTTAGCAGCAATATGATTACTTAACTGGACCACTAGAAGAATCCTGTGATCCTTGCGAGATGTGGTAGTTGTGGTTTCTGTTTGCTCTGAATGACATTTTTTAACACTGTTTTAAAAACGCTACCATTTTTAAAAAGAAAAGTATTCAGAAAAAGCTTGCATTGTCCTAATAGCTTTCCCAACCTCTTTTGATTGCAGTGTGCAAAGTTAAGCCAGATTTACATCCCTGCTGGTTTCAGATAAATTTATCACCTCCTCGTTTGTTCTAGTCGAGCTCTAAAACAATAAACTTTTGCAGAACTATCTTGGAATATGATCCAGTCTTCTTGCTTTGATTTTCATCACGTGTTCAGGATGTGATGCTCTTTGGGGGAACTGAGAGAGAAGAACGAAGCAGGGAGTTACAAATAAGCAGGAGTAATGGCGGCACCCATTTCTTGGAGATCGAAAAACGTCGGCCACTGGGGCCCTTTGCCGTAGCAGAGACGAAAACTGTCCGTGATCAAACAGGCCATGCCAGCAGCTGGACACACAACATTTCCTGCAGAGCAACAATCAAATAAAGTAAATTATCTGGCTCTGTGGGCTGGTTTATTTCATTATACGGAAGGAAAAGGACTGCACAAACTTTTTGAAATAAAAATATTAATACCAGTGGAAATGACAGGAGGAATTGAAATCCCACTTAGGATCCATAAATATGGATGCTTCTGAAATTATCCTTATATGATTTTTACTTTGGATTGGGGGCTTAACAATCAGTTTACCGCTTCTTATGTCCTGTTAACAGTTTGATCAGTGTTGTTGCAGCATTGTATACCAAATATCTACTTGCCAAGTTGGAAATCTGGGCTGCAACTCATATCACATTAAAGCGGTTCCACCCACTCCGTGTCTGTCCTTGCTCATCTTCAGGTTTCCGATGCCACAGAGTCTCCATGGGGCAGCTGCTGTTTCCTGCCGAGGAACAGATCTCTGTTGTCTGAAGATGAGCTGTAATTCTGAAAAAACTCCAGACCCCGCCTAGAAGTTGGTAACCATAATTCCCCATGCTCTATTTCAATGGCATATTTGTAAGGCAGCAAAAAGAAGAAGAAAACCAAATACTTCCTTGGTCCATTTTGTAGAAAGTTGATGAGACAGCCCCTTGCAGGTAGGCCTACCAACCTCCAAGTGGTGCCTGGAGTTCCCCCAGAATTCCAACAAGTCTCCAGACTACAGAGATCAATTCCCCTAGAGGAATTGGGTGCTTTGGAGTGTGAACTCTATGGCATTATAGCCCACTGAGGTTGCCAACTCCAGGTTGGGAAATTCCTGGAGATTTGGGGAGTAGAGCCTGGGGATGCCAGAGCTTGGGGAAGGAAGAGACCTCAGCAGGGTATAAGGCCATGGAGCCCACCTCCCAAAACAGCCATTTTCTCCAGGGGAAGTGATCTCTAAGGCCTGGAGCTCATTCGTAATGCTTGGAGATTTCCAGCCACCACTTGGATGTTGGCAGCCCAGCGTGACGTCCCTAAACTCTGCCCTCCCCAGGCACCACTCCCCAGGAATTTCCCATGCCAGAATTGGCAACACTACTGGAAAGTGAGAAGGAAAATAGTCTGTGTGATGCAATAAGCCACGAGAAAAGATGTGGTATCTTGTTGAGGAGGGCTATCAGTTGACTTTTTATGTACATCAGGGGTCATTTCCTAGAAAAAGAACTGCAGGAACTCATTAGCATAACTCATTAGCATATGCCACACCCCCTGACATCACCGGAAGTGTGTCAGAAGGCAACATCCACCCCTCAGGCCTCTTTCCCCAAAAATCTCCAGCTATTTCCTTAAAGCAGAATGAACTCAAAGCAGCTTGCCCTCCTCTGGAAAGCCAGCCCTGCTTGCACACACGCACGCACTCTCTCTCACAAGTCACAAATGAAAATAAAGCAGCAGAATGAATTCATAGCAGCTTACCCTCCTTTGGAGTCCAGCCCCACCCACCTTGCACTCACTCGCTCGCTCACTCGCTCATTTTCTCTCTCTCTCTCTCTCTCTCTCTCACGAGTCACAAATGAAAATAAAGCAGCAGAGCAGAATGAATCCAAAGCAGCTTATGCTCCTTTGGAGCCCAGCCCCCACTCGGCTTGCACTCACTCACTCACTCACTCACTCACTCACTCACTCACGCACACTCTCTCTCACGAGTCACAAATGAAAATAAAGCAGCAGAGCAGAATGAATCCAAAGCAGCTTATGCTCCTTTGGAGCCCAGCCCCCACTCGGCTTGCACTCACTCTGCTGCCTGCTGCTAAAGACAAGGACAGCCAGGAGGAAAAGGAATCACATGGGTGGGGCCAAAACCCACGTGACCTCTTTTCAGATCTACTGGAACGCCATTCCGGCGCGTTCTGCCTCCAAATGAGCCCTGATTTGCATTATATTCCTCTTCAGTTTTTGCATGGTTTCATCCATTTGTGCTGTTTCTATGATCTAATAGTTTTGTTATTGCCTAGTCACAAACCTGAACATCTACTTATTTCCTTGTAATGAAATCTCATGTCCTGCAAACTGGGCCCTTGTTTCCATGACAGAATAGGTGTAAAGTCTTCTTGGGTCTGGTTTAAACAAGGTGTCTGTATTACCAGATCTCCCCAGAACACTGAATGGAAGCAGAGTCCAACCCACTTCATCAATACCTGGAGGTGAGCTGGCAGTCACAGCATCTCTGACGTTGCTGCACAGATGTTTCACGTACAGGAAGCCTCTAATCCAAACTTTCTCCCTTCTCCAGTTGGCCTCATTTGGCCTTGTGCTACTTTTGACTCGTTGTCAAAAAATGAGACACGCTTGAAAAGTATCCAGGCCTTTTACAGTCTCTGCTTTTCAAAGATTTGATAATCTTTTCCTAGGATAGTTTTCTAGCACTCTTGTTCAAAAGATTTTTTTAAAAATCAGTTTTGCTTAAAATCAAACTTTTTGTGTGCTTCATTACTATTCATGCATTTTGTTACATTTGTTTCCTGCCATAGCCTGAAGGTTCAGGATCAGTCCAATGTGATCTACTCTGCCCACATCTCAGAGATACATTTGCAAATCAGTAAATTGCCCAAATTGCCATACTAGGGGCTTAATAGCTAGCGGGTTAGGACTTCAGTCTCCAACATCCGAGACCCAAAGCCAAAACCCCATACAATAACGTGTATCTTTCCACGATAAGTCGTCTTGGAACATTCACAAACATTCTGTATTGAAGGGTCAGCTACAGATCGTTAATACTTGTTGCTGAAAAGGCCGAAGCCCGTGTCCTACTAGGAAACAGGATATAAAAACTGGGGGACTGTGTAGGAGTCGAAACATCTGGACTGGAAAATGTGCTCTGAGAGATGGTGGAGAGAGTTGGATTTCACATACTGCTTTGAAATAACCACAGCTATGTTGATTAGTTTTTCCTTCAAAGCTCTTAAATCAGTGGATGTTATTCTAACATCCCTGCTGTGAAATGCCATGCAGTGTCACCCATGGGGCTGAGCGTGGTTTGCTTTAGGAAAACATTCAGAATTTCACCATCCGTTACACTAGGCACTTCTTTCCAAAGGCGCCAACTGTGGAAATGCCTGGACTGTTAAATAGGATGAGGAAGGACCTTGAAAGGTGATGTTGGCCTCACTTGCTGGCTACACTCTATACTGTAAAAAGTGTTGCCGTCAGTAGACATAGTTATTAGAAGTGCAGTGTAAATCACTGCGGGAAGCATACAGTGGCATTCCTCTTCAGTGTGATTCATTCGTGGAACAAATATTATAAATTATATGTACAATTCTGCTGGCAATAAAGTTTGGCCTGGTACAGATATAATGTTCTCAAACTCCTAAACATGGTGAACGGATTGGGAAAATGACAGGAGTCCTCTCTGGCTCTAACCCACACAATTGCCCACCCTTCCATAGATTGCTTTAATCATTGTGTGGTCTTACATCTGCACTGGGTCTAACCACACTGAATGCTGGTCAGATTTCCTAATCTTTAATTGGAGTTTGCAAAGCCAGGGAAATCCGGATAGCTTTAGCCATGCTTAGCCATACCATAGACGTAATGCAACATTCAGACAATCCATGGAACAAGGAAACATTCTTTGGAGGGGAGGGGGCAGTGGATGTGTGGATCCAGGCATGTTGCTGATCTACTAAGCAAGTTTGGGAGACTGGGGATGAGATGTCTGTACAAGGGCCACCAAGGTGTTCTCTTTAAAGGCCAATCTTGGCAGGAGTGCCCATTACTCATGGTAGTTAAAGCGGGGTCAGGCAGGCGCTCCCCCATAAGGGTGGTCTCTAGTGCCACCAGTCAAACTCTTAATCCCTTGGGTTGAAATATAAACCCAGGGCAACTAACAATGCTCTGGTACAAGAGTGAGCATGATAATTGAGAGCCATTGAAGTGTAGTGGTTAAAGTGTTAGACTAGGATCTGGAAGACCCAGGTTCGAATCCCCACGGTATTGTGGAAGCTTGCTGGCCACTCTCACACTCTCAGCCTAAGGAACCTTACAAGATAAATTGGAGGACGGCAGAATGAGGTAAGCCACTTTGGGTCCCCCATTGGGGAGAGAGTATAAATGAAGTAAATAAAAGTAAATAAATACTTCAATAAATAAAGTAAAGTAAATAAATAAAAGTAAATAGAAGCAATTAATAAATAAATCCTTCTCTGGCTTAAATCGTCATCTGCTTGCCTCCGCTTAAGAGCAGTGGCTCTTCTAGGGCTGTTTCTTTCCTTCTTGCAGCTCCTATCTCCTCTTCATAGATGACGGTGGCAACTCTCTCTCTCTCTCTCTCTCTCTCTCTCTCTCTCTCTCTCTCTCTCTCTCTCTCTCTCTCTCTCTCTCTCTCTGAGAAAACTACATGCCTCAGTGTTCTTCAGAGAGATGCAAAGACAGAAATAGGGCAGCTGCTCCTATGGCTGCCTTGGCAATGACCAGAGAGCCAGACCACCAAAGAAAGGACAAAGGGAGCGAGAAATTACTGCTGTCAGAGGACGGTGGGGGTTTGGGGAGGGAAGGGACCTCATTGGGATTTAATGCCATAGAATCCACTCTCCAAAGCAGCCATCTTCTCCAGGCAAATTGATCTCTGTCATCTGGAGATCAGGTGTAATTCAGCTGGAGGTTGGCAACAAGGCTATAGGTAAGTTGGGGAAACTCAGGGGACTGAGTTCATGGACTGAGGAGGCAATCATGTGTCAGGTTAAAACTTGTGGGGGATTTCTGCCAGGCCCACTTCCGGCGCTGAATCTAGGGGCCGTTTTCATCTTGTGGTTTACATCAATTGTTCCCACCACACTAGCACTTTTTAAAAGGAAAAAAAAAACCCTTTCACCCTCAGAGAAAATGGGGTAGCCACTCACATGGTGGTGATAGTTAGGACAATAGCAGAGAGAGGGGAAAGATACATTAGGAAGGAATTTGGCTGCAGAGATCTCAGCTTGCTTCCCTTTGCTGGGAAATGAGATTTTGAACTGCATGACAATAACAGCCTGTTTCCAGAACATTTTTCTGCTTAGGCTACTTTAAAACAGTGAATCAAGAAAATGTTTTATTATTTGAAAAGTCCAGGTTCTTCTCCTCCCACTGCGCTATGTTTTATTTTGAATGTTTTTCTTGCTACGTGCCAAAATCAAAAGGCAAGGTGGTATTGGCATGCACAAAAGTTAGGGTAGGAGAGAGTGATAAATTCGATATTCAGGATCCTCTTCCATTGCCCAAACCCGCTGGGAAAAGGAACAAAATGAGGGTATATAGAACTCAGCGCAAGTGTCAGCATTTACACCCCCAGTTCTTAATTCCATCTCTATCTTCCTGTGAGTGGAATAGTTTTCATTTACAGAAAATGCAGACAACTTCTATTCTTTCACTATGAAAGATTTCATAGTGATTTCACTATTAAATAGTGGTGTCGGTGAAGATGGTCTTGTGTACATCACAGGAAATGCTGTCGGGATACTACCCTGACCTGCTTTAGTAACATCTATTGGGCAAGGTCCATAGAACCATGAATGCATCACCACTTGCAGAAGAGATATTTCCCGGCCCGCCTTTTCCTGCTGCACTCCCCTGTACTCCCAGAAAAGCTGTCCCCAAGGGCTGGGGAACCCGTTGGAAGAGACTTGGAATGGTGGAGAGGAGAATCCACTCAAGTTGTAGACCCCACACCCATTTCATGAGCAGAAATGAATTGTGCTTGTGCCTGGGGAGGAGGTGGATCCAACCCACTATATTTTTCCTTCCCTCTTAATATTTAAGTTGATACATTTTCAGTATCTTAAAAGCATGTATCTTGCATTTTAAAATGCATCAGTCCTCTTTTTAAATAAAGTTGTGTGGTTGAAATGGGAAGTTTATTTCTGTACTTCTGTGATAGCATCCCAACCTCATTACTAGAGGCGGGCACAAACCTGAAAAATGGAGCTTCTTTTGGTGCTACACCTCTGAAGATGCCAACCACAGCTGCTGGCGAAACGTCAGGAACTACAATGCCAAGACCACGGCAATACAGCCCGGAAAACCCACAACAACCAAATGGAGGTTTGTTGCAGTTTGTGGTTTGTCGCATTTCATGAACCATGAACCAGCATGAAATTGCCCGGTTTGCAAACCAGTTTGTTTGGTTCGTGAATATGTCACTTCTGAGGCAGCAGAAGGTATGCAAGAAAGCCCCTCCCCCATTGCCTAGGAAACTGATTGATCAGCGCCAGGCTGTCTGCAGTGACAATCTGAAAAATGAACCAAACAAACAGTGCTAAAAATTATAGTGGTTTGTTGCGGTTTGTCAAAAATGTGCCCTGACAAACCGCCAGTTTGCGAACCCAAAAAATGGCCTGGTTCGTGACAAAATTTGGTTCATATTTTGGTTTGTGTCCATCTCTACTCTACACTTTCTGCTATTTAATTCCCCTAAAAACTTCCTGCATGTTAATACAAGGCACTGTTAAAACACCTTTGCTTAACAACAACAACAACAACAACCATTTTTATTTTTTATTTATTCATATATTGTCCACATTTCTCACCAAGATCCCAGTAACCATAAACATAACAAGAATAATAATACTGATCGTCGCATGTGACGCTTTTGTTTTGTTCTCCTTGTCTTGTATTTAAAAAACTTTGTAGTAGACAGCAAGAAAACTGAAAGGAGTGGAGAAAAGAAAGGAAAAGGGAATCTTAAATTTTACTTAACAGAATTGTGTCAAAGTGCTTGAGGAGGAGGTTAAAGATGCTGTGATCCTACACCCTCAGATGGAGAGTTGCCAACCTCAGGTTGGGAAATTCCTGGAGATTCTGGTGTAGAGCCTGGTAAAGGAGGGAGCTTAGCAAGGATGTCATGCCACACAACCCACCCTCTGAAGTCGCTATGGCCTCCAGGGGAACAGATCTCTGTAGTCTGGCAATGAGTTGTAATTCTGGGAGAACTCCAGACACCACCTGGAGGTTGGCAACCATAGGAGGCTGCAGGAACAGAGCAGAACTAAAATAAAAGTGTTTTCTGTGCACAGAGTAGTAAGATACTTGCCATCAAATGCAGTTCTACACACAAGGAAGGATATTGCTGGCATGCTGCATCATTTATTTATTTATTTATTTATTTATTTATTTATTTACGTCATTTATAGTCCACCTTTCTCACTGAGACTCACGACCAGTAGGTGTTAGTGGCATTACCAGGGAATTCTGTAGGAGCAGCTGGCAATGTTGCTATATTAGTACTTGTTTCTTGAAGCTATTGGTTTGCTTCTATGGGAGCAGGGGGTCATGAGTTCTTGACTCAGGAAATATGGTGACTGGGGAGTGCGCTTCAGGCATCCGATTTGGGTAAAATACCCAAATCGGGCCCGATTCGGAATGCTTTGGTATTTCTGAATTGGGGCCAGCATGCTTCCCGAAGCATTCTTAATGCTTTGAGAAAATTCAGGGCCCCTGGGGGTGAAGTTTAAAGGGCCCTTTCACAAGCAGCAGGGCCCTATAAACTTTTTCATTCCCTACCCTTCCCTCCTCACCCCCACTTACCTGGCACTGGCTGGAGGAGGAGGCCCTGCGGCGTCAGCAGGGAAGGCCCTCTCTGCTGGCCGTGTGCACCAGCCGCAGCTGCATGGCAGCGGCAGGGGAGGCCCTCTCCGCCAGCCGGCCATGCCGACCGGGGCTGCATGGCAGCGGCAGGGGAGGCCTTCTCTGCCAGCCAGCTGGCCAGCATGGCATTAATGGCTGGAGCCTGACCAGGTAAGTGGGGTGGGGGTGGGGAGATGGGGTTAAAGGGTGGAGTGGGAGTTTAAGGGTGGGGGTCAGCTTCCCCCCTCCCCATCACTTCAGTATGTTCCAAATCTTTATGGAGTATACCAAAGTGACTTAGAAACCCAAATCCGAAGTGGCATGCCACTTCGGATTTCAGGGTTTTTTCCAAAACTTTTTCCTTCTTTGGGTTTACCCGAATATTCAGGAATCCCAAATATATTTCATGTGCACACCCCTAATGGTGACTATTTGTGTGGCAGCATCATAAGACTGGCCTCTCCACTTTCCATGCATATGCCGAAGAGGGCTGTGGTTCTCAAAAGTTTATCCTACAATAAAGTTTGTTAGCCTTAAAGGTGCTACTGGACTCTACTATTTTGCTACTACAGACTAACATGGTTAACTCCTCTAGATCCACTTTCTAACTGGACACAGGAAATACTCAAAAACATTATAAAAGGAAAATTGAGTAGCCACTCTAAAATGGCCATCATTACATCATCTCTGTGTGAAGGAATAGAGTTCTGTTTCCTTCCGAAAATAGTTTCAGGTATGGAGCCTTGTTGGTCTGCAGTGGAAGAGCCAAATTCGAGTCTTTCCGAAGAATAATCTTGGGTGAGACATGAATAGACAGCTGAGCCGAATTGCAGTTTTCTCACTAAGATGTGAACAATGCCGACATATCATTTCATTCGTCCCAAAAGCCTGTAAGTACCCTGAGAAATTTCCAAGTCATCTTGAAAGAAACAAAGCGAAGGTTATCAGTGATATTTTGCCAACAGGCACTTTGCACAGCACTCACATACCCCAGTCCATGCATCCTGTCATAATATTTTTACAAATGAATAATAATCCCATAATTCCACTCGAAATCTCCTTGAATCAGTTTTGGCCTCCTCTGTCTCTCAAAAGAACTTGCATTAACACACAGCATGCACTCAAATTATCCTCTGTGCTTGAATAATTGATCGAGGTGACTGGGGCGAAGAAGTTCTGCTCTTATCTTATTAAGCGTATTGCTCATTGAGTGCCATGCATGGGTAACGCACTGAAAAAAGAATTCACTTTTGTTTGCTTTGAATTGCAGGACACGGTTGTCTTCCATCTGCCTTCAGTTCTGAATGAACATCCAGTTGTAACCCAGATGTAAACCTGATGTAGGGAAGAAAACTCCTGGAGCAATCTTTGGGGTAGGGGGTCAGTTTTTCTGCAAGAAAAATGTATTGTAGACTTTTGGCATTATCGGTACCAATATAGAAGCAGAACCGGAGGATGTGGATGGAAATCCCCAAAGACGGTGCTAACTTCTAAAGTGGCATCAGTTCTTCCAGTGTAACAGCATGTTTTAGCAGCTGCTTCATGTCATCCACTTCCCAAATTTGAGTTTCTTCCTCTCTTGGCATACACCCCGATACAATCCTGATTGCATTCAGCAGCTGTTCTGTAAGTGAACATGACCTGATTTCTGGATCTGGAACACAGACTGGCCATTAAGCCCGCATGTTCAGTAACAGCTGCCTTCCTTTCGCCTGGCCCTGACACAATATGTTGTGAATCAGCTCCCACATGCATGGATAGCTGCCTCTATGCTTGCTGTACTAGCATAATGCTAGTTGATTCACGTGCTATCAGAGCAATGCTCGGTTGAGAATGAATTCACGTGCTATCAGAGCAATGCTCGGTTGAGAATGAATGGCGCCATTAGCCCTGTGCATGTTCTTCCTGCATTGAAATGCAGCAGGGGAAGATGTTCTGTGGTAGTGGCTTCTGCCTCGTGTGAATCCAGCACTCTGATGGATAAGGACAACTGCCAGAGGAGAATGAAGGCTCAGGGGTGTCACTGATACCCTTTGAACAAGACCATGCGGATAACACACTACAAAATCAATAACATGCATGATAAATGATTGAAGTCAAGGGAACAGGAGGCATAAACAGACATATTGGACTGATTCCAGGCACGGTTGGCTCTTGGGCTTGGTCAGGGGCTGGGGAGGGGCCTACTTCCCACCTGTGAAAGCCTTGGAGCCTGTAAGCTGTCAGGAGGCCTCCCAGGAGCAAGTGATACTTGCGTCCCTGTGGCGCCAGCTGATGACATCAACAGCTGGTGCCCCTTTGTCTGTTGCGCAGCCAGGATTCCTACAGCTCCATCAGTATTTTCTGGGGATGGCTGCCACTTTCCTCTGAAGGTGTTGGGAGACCTTCACTGGATCTATCGCTACCTCCCCTTGCACGGGTCATTGCCAGGTGGTCTCTACAAAAATACTGGATACAGAGGAAAGGGGGTCAGTACTCACATGAGGAATGATCTTTGCATGCATGTGCTCCTGGCCCTGGTTTGATGACATCACTTCCAGAAGTGACATCATCATGCTGCCCCCAGCTATCATCGTGGATGGGCAGGGGTCTTGCAGTGCTGGGGAGAGGAGGGAGGAGGAGGTCTTCACACACACAACTGTGTGTGTGAAGCTGTGTCTAGGGAAGCTGCCTCGAGGGCTCAGCAGAGCCTTTGGCATCCAGCAGCATGCTCAGCCAGAGGGAAGCTCCCTGGTCCCTCCCTCTTGGCATCTCCTCCCTGACAAGGCTGTTGTGAGGAGGAAATGAGGAGCAGAGATGGTGAGAGATGCTTTGGGCCGCACTGTGGAGAACGGGAAGAAAGCAGCAGCGGGGTGCCCCTGACCTGCAGGAGTTTAAAGGAGGCTTGTTTTGAGGGATGGAGAATCTTGAAGTGTAAGAAATCTAATTGAGAAGATGGTGGTGGCACTTCAGGTCAACTCTGTATACCTTAATAAAAAACAAAACCAAAAATCCCCTAGAGCTCAGCTAAGGATGGGCAGGGAAGCCACATTATTACATTAAAGTCCATAAGGCATACAAGAAGCATGTTCTTATTCCCCGAACTACAACTCTCAGAGGGCAACACAAGTAGGGCTGTGCAAAACAAAGTACAGGAGCCAAAAATAAACATAGAAATAGCTGTTTCGAATCATTACCTCGATTATCTAGAATGGTAACACAAATCCAAGATGCTTGCAATAATGAAACGTCCTCCCTGAAAAAATCCATTATTTTTTCTTCAAGTTCTGATGCTTACCAGCCATGCAACACAAGCACATTTTTTCCTCTGTATTAATTTCCTGGAAATGGCACATCTTCCTTCCAATCAAACCCTTGCAATGGAGGAGCAAAGAGCACTCCTAGCCAATTCAAACTGCGGACAGCTGTCAATCTCTTTCCCTCCTTCTTGTGGACTAGAAATGTTTCCCCTTTTAAAGTAGAAAAGCTTTGCTTGTACAGGTTGTAATTGAGCTTGCTGATCTGAACTATGCTTTGCACTGGCTGAGATACACTTTGCAGAAGCTGAGATATGCTGGACAGGAGGTGGATTCATTGCAGAGAGTTGGTTGCTTAACAACTGCTCTGGAGCTTGTAAATTACTTCCTTGCACTTGATTAGGTCTGCAACTGCTCCGGTCTTTGCAAACTGTCTGCTTTCCTTCTATGGTCCTGCCCCTTCCTCTGTCCCCACAGATCAGTGCAAGAGAGGAGCCAAGTGTCTGGTACTTTCATTCCATTTCATCTGGGCAGTCCAAGAAAATACTGGACTGTCCGGGTGAAAACGGGTCGCCTGGCAACCCTAGTCTTGGCTGGGCTCTTCTCTGGGTGTCCAGCTGACCACGGGTGGGAGGAGTGGGTGGGCCCGTCTGGCCTGCATGTGGGCCGGTGTTCTGCCCCGGCCTCAGACAGTTGCGAAGACAATCATGCTGTACCATTAGGACAGACCCCTCCCCCCACCAAGAAGCTTACACAGAGAACATGCAGCAGCGATTTCTGTTCCTAACAGGGCCAGGTTGAGAAGTAGGCTTCCCAGTTGCCTGCCGGTGGTGGGTGATCTCCTGAGAGTATGCCCCGTTGCCCGCTGATCGTTGGTGATTGGCAGAACGTGGCAAGCCTCCCAGGAGATCACCTGCTATCAGCAGGCAACCCAGGAAAGCATGCACCGGAAATGCTCCCGGTGGGGTGTGATGACATCACTTCCTGAAGTGACATTGTTGCATCGGTCATTGGCGTGCTCCTGTGCTTCTCTGTGGTCAATTTTGGCCACAGACAGGCCAGAATTAGCCCCACATGAAGTGTGGAAGCATGCCTGTGGCCAGCGTGATGACTTCACTTCCCCGAAGTGACGTCATCACTCAAGTGCTGACTTTACGTGCACTTGAAAACAAGCACCCACGAGGCATGAGGTCAGTGCCAGGTCCCTCCTGCCACCAGGAGGGCCACCCTACTGGGAAGCAGCTGGGAGAAAGGGGAGTGGGTGAGCTCAGGGCCTCGTCACTCACATGTGCTCACAGTCTCAGCAGTGACCAAAATGCTGGTGAAAGAAGACTGAAGTCAGAAGCTGAAGGAAAGTTGGGCCAGGAGGGAGAAGTGGGAATTGGTACCATTGGCACATGCACACACACACACAGACCCACCCCACCCCCATGGCTGTAATACACGGTCTACCAATTGAGTGTTCTCTCCCAGCATGTTCCACACATAGCTGGTGCATCTTTTATCCATCTCAGTGGAATTCCAACATAAGTCAGGAGGCGCAACCACAAAATGGATGCTGCAGGAGGTGGAGCCAATCCACAAAAGGTCAGGGAGTGAGGTCATGCATAACACTAACAGGAACCCTCCAACATTTCAGGCAGAAGCTCTGTTTAGCAGGATGCCTTCTAAAATGAAGATATAGCTTTAAGATATTCTCTACCATCTCTACAGTTTACCTTCAGTCACGCAGTGAAGATTCTTGTGAAGTGGTGGAATCTGCACAGCCAATCAGCTCTCAAGTGTCCTAAAGCCTCACCTGGTGGCCACCCACTTTCTTAAAATACTTGGCAGGAGCCAGGAATTACTTCATCCATGTCCTCTTCCAAATACACATGAATGGACCTCTTGTCAGAAAATCACTGATACACAGGCATCATCCATTATGAACTAGATCTAAGGAGAAGATTGGCCTCTAAACACCCAGACAGCCCTCAGAGGGCAGAAATGTATTTATTTATTTAAAGTTTTTCTCACCAAGACACTATTAAAAACAAAAGACTAGTCAAAGCAGGTAAAGTACAAGGGCAAAAATACAAGTACATATACTACCCGAACAAATCAAGCAGACAAGAAGAACTGAGAAGGGGCTGAGAGAATAAGCTATAAATCAGTAAAATACTATAGGAAGCACATAATTAGTCTCTGATAAAAGCATTTTGTTTTGTACAATAAACATCATCATGGCAGGCTTGAGAGCTGTTGTGACAGATTGCATGTGGGCAAATGTTTTTCTGGCATGTGTAACTGAACAACTCCCAAAGGATGTATTGTCGAAGGCTTTCACGGCCGGAGAACGATGGTTGTTGTGGATTTTCCGGGCTGTATAGCCGTGGTCTTGGCATTGTAGTTCCTGACGTTTCGCCAGCAGCTGCTGGCGAAACGTCAGGAACTACAATGCCAAGACCCCGGCCATACAGCCCGGAAAATCCACAACAACCATCCCAAAGGATGTGGTTGTCTCTGATATGGGCAGAAGTCCTGGTTCAGGAAGGAACTTTGAAGAGGGAAATCAGGAGTGTCTGAACAAGAAGGAAACTATTGAATGGCAGCAGAAGGGGAAGTGCCTCTGCCAGTCATACAGCTGCCGATAATCATAAGCAGATGTGAAGCATTAATTTCTTGATAGCGCGCCTGCTGCCATGAAAACCACCGGTGCCTGCTTGGATTAGTCAACAGCAAGTCAATCGCTTGTTGATGGAAGCATACACAAATTCTGGTTCTATTAAAAAGAAACTTTCTAAAGCTCATATCACAAAACTCCACCACAGAAACGGTGGCAGTTCTAATCTTCTGAACATTGTGTGGAGTTGCCAACTCGGTTTTTTTTCCAATAAAGATCTCCTCTATTTATCAGTCACAAGCATGAATCAGATAAGTGTAGCCACAGTATGAGGTATATTTAAAAGCCGACTGATATGAATGGCTCTTGGGCCCTGGTTGAATGGTTGTTGCTGCTTTTTCAAAGCCTGAAGCAAGAACAAGCTTGTACTTTTAAATATATATATTATCTCCAGTCAACTGATCTCTCCAGAGAGTATCAGTTCAATAATCACCATTTGAAAAAGCTTTATATTGCTTGCTAAAACAGATAATGGAAGCAAAAAGAGGTTGGGTCTGTTTACATCTCTTCAATATGTCTACAAGCTGCCAAAAGGACACTATGATGGATGCATTAGGGAGAAAAGAAACATCACTTTATTTCTGAAAGAAAGGTTAATCTCCATATCAGAAGAATAACATGTGAAGCAGCAGGGCTTTTTTTCAGCGGGAACACGGTGGAACGGAGTTCCGGAACCTCTTGAAAATGGTCACATGGCCGGTGGCCCCGCCCCCTGATCTCCAGACAGAGGGGAGCTTAGATTGCCCTCCGCACCGCTGAGCGGTGCGGAGGGCAATCTAAACTCCCCTCTGTCTGGAGATCAGGGGGCGGGGCCACCGGCCATGTGACCGTTTTCTCCGAGGGCAACCCACTGAGTTCCACCACCTCTTTTCCCAGAAAAAAGGCCCTGTGAAGCAGCATTCACATGGAGCTGAAGCTGTAAACAAACCAACAGTTATTTGAAAACTGGAACTGAATCTATTTAACTATTATTTTGGAAACTAGAAATAACCAGACAACTGGGAAGAAAATCCAAGCCAAATAATGATGGAAAATGTAACAAAGATATTACTGCAAGCTCAGATTTGCTACGGTTCATGGGAAAATTCTACACTTTGCATATTTGGACCACAGACTTCTAAAACAGAAGTCTTCTGCCAGCATCTTCATGGAAGAGATCCTGGCAGCCAGCCCTTCCTCTTCATCAAACTGCATGTTGCATTTGAAGCTTGGAGAAATCTGAAAAGAGTTTGCCACACTGTGAGGATCAATGGTGTTAATCTACAGAAAAAAAAGCCCCAGGGCCTACTTGGCAGAGCTGTAGTCTGTTGTCTACATAGAAAGGGGTTTGCTAGATCTTGGCTTTTTAAAATGGAATTCTGAGTTTCTAATAGGATTTGAAATCTTCATGACTTTCTTATGAGAAGATAATACCTCGGTGAAGAATACAAACTCCTTTGTAATAAATAAAGTTGTCATATCAAGACAAGCTATTAGTCAATCTAATCCAGTATTGTCTGCTCTGTGACTCTCCGGGGTCTCTTGTGGAAGATTTTCTCAGCTCTAAGAACCATTTAGCGGGTAAGGTAGAAATTGAACCTGTGACCTTCTGTATGCAACCCACATGCTCTATCACTGAGCTATGGCTCAGTGCTTTAACATGTGTTGTAAATCCACTGCAAAGTTTCGGGTAAGATATTGTCCGCTACTGAATTTTGTTACCCCACCATCCGAGCTCGAAAATCTCTTGTTTTAATCTCCGTTGTGCAAATCAAACCCACAAGGCTTTAGTTTCATGCCATCTTCTGTTTCCTTGCTTTGAGTTTTTTACCTGTTAAATTCACACAATTATGTTATTTCTGCATCCAATGACATTAAATAGCCTTGCCAGGTACGCTCCGATGGTGGGAATCTCCCGGCACTGTGAGATTCTGCCTGCTAATCACCAGCTGATTGGTGGGATGAGACAGGCCAGGGGAATTGACCAGACCCAGTCAATGATGTCATTTCTGGTGTGGCCCTGAAGAGGGGGTTGCACCAGGGCCCTTTCTTTAGTAGTCCGTAAGATAGTGTTTTTGCTAGGTTTTGGACTGATTGTTAAAGAATCGGCCATGGTGCAATGCATCACTTCCAGGTCACACCAGAAGTCACATCATCAACCAGGGCTGGATGCGCCTGAGTGCCCGTTCCCTGGCCTGCCAATCAGCAGGCAGAGGCCCAAATTAAATGGTGTAAAAAAAAACAAAGGGATCGGGAACACTGACAATGAAAAAGGGATGAAATGAGAAAACAATCACACCAATTAAAGAAAAAGGTGATTTTCATAATATTCTGCATGGGCTACAATACTCTTACTGACAGCAAATAAGCAGAATAAAGCTTCTATTATATGTACTTAAAATCATGTTGAAAGTCAGATTTTTTTGGCCCAGGGAGTTCCCAAGAGAAAGAAAAAGAATGCGTTCATATGTCAGACAGTGACTCTGTGACGGAAAGCAGGAAACGTTTTGTTCATTTCTGATCAGTTCGTGTAATAAAACAAAAGTTAGGTTTTTCCCCCTCCTCTTTGTGGCTTTGAATCTTGGGGAGGGGGAGTATCTGTAGAGATCTCTACAGTGATTTTTTAAGAAGTTAACAGAGAAGAAAATCAAGAAGAAGGCCGCGTTTGTAGGAGGGGTAGGGGGTTAGCTAACACTTCAATGAGTCATAACACAGCATAGTAAAAATAAGGAAAAGCTGAGCAATTAGAACCTTCAAAAAAGCCCCCATTATTCAAAGAGGGATTGACAGATTAATGTGCTGAGAATAATTTAACCTTCTGCCAGGGGCTCTTTACGCATTGATGACTGTGCAAACATATAGGACATCGCCAATAGTATCTGAGGATATCTGTTTCCAGTTAACAAATACAAGGAACATCAGATAAAATGTGTTCCCCATTTCTCTAGGGGTAGTTTACCACATAAATGTTTAGCAAACTAGCCATCTATATAGCCTTGCCAGACATGCACAGCCATCCAAATGTTCAGGGAAGCGGGGAAATGACAAAATTGACTTCATTGCCCTGCAGAACAAGATAGGTAACTGGCCCACAAAGCCACTGAAAGCACAACATGGCAACCGCCTCAGAAAAGGTCCATCTTTGTCCTCTTAAACAATGCACCAAGAGGTCTGGGAAATTTTTAGAAGTCTCGTTTCTTTGATTTCACTTTCTCCTGCCTTTCTGCAAACTATGCAAAATTGAGCTACTCAAGAGGGGGTTTTGCACAGAAAATAGGACTATATTGTAACAAAATGATTCAGAAAAGCTTGGGGTAAAGGGTTAGGGACTGTAAACTATATATAGTTTGTACTATCGCTGTAAGCAAGTTCCTGGTTTTTTCAATGTGTCATGTTGATGCATATGCTTTGCGTCGTTCTGTTTCTGACCTCTGGTTTCTTCCAGATTTCTACAAGTTGTCAGTCTATGGAAAGCAGGATACTGATTTCGTCTCCCACCCCCTGCAGCAAGAAATCCAAGGTCTCTTGAGTCAAAGGTTCTTTATTGAGAGATTATATATTCAGAAAGTACAAGTGTCCATAGGTTATCCAAAGGCTAAAGCAAGCTTCTGGCTGTACATAGATCTCTTGTTGAGAATGACGTATTAGGGGCTTGCTACAGTATATCAAACCCTCTAAACCATCCCCCACCCTCGGTGTCTACCCAGCTGGTCCAGAAGGTGGGAAAGTGAAAGGAGCTGTCCCAAGGCCGCTGTGGTGAGCCATCTCAGATAAGGCTGTCTCGGGAACCAAGCTGCTCCTGCTAACACTCACACAGGAAATATTACCGGAAAAGTACAGCAAGCAAAAACAACATGGAAGGACTGTGGGCAGCAGACCCGACACAAGTTCTATTTTTATTGCATTGTTTATTTGGATGTCCCATCCTGTTGATTGTATTGACTTGTTCTGTGTAATCTGCCTTGAGACCCACCGAGAAAGGCAAATAACACTGGTTGAGGATGTATGATAAAATTCTCCTAACCACTTGGCAGGCCTTTACAGATAGCAAGTTGCCCATGAGGTTACCATCCACACGGAGGCAAATTAGTACTTAATAACAATAATAACATTTGATTTATATACTGTCCTTCAGGAGAACTTAACGCTCACTCAGAGCAGTTTACAAAGTGTGATATTATTATGCCCACAACAATTACCCTATGAGGTGGGGTGGGGCTGAGAGAGCTCCAAGAAGCTGTGACTGAACCAAGGTTGCCCAGCGGCTTCAAGCGGAGGAGTGGGGAATCAAACCCAGTTCTCCAGATTAGAGTCCTGCTGCTCTTAACCACTACAACAGACTGGCTTGTCAAATAGTCCTCTCTGTCCACCCAGAATCAAGGCTTTGTGTTTTTCTTGACCATTTCATATGAACACACACACTATTGGGAAATGGGAACTTAATTTAGTATCTAGAGAGTTACCAATCTTACAGGCTTGGAAATGAGTGGGGACATAGCTGATCAAACCACCGAAGTCAGAGGAGGACCTGAATCAACTTGCTATTGGTTGGCTGAAAAGAATGAAAGGTCTAGTGTATATTTTGGAACTTCTCTGTTAGTAGTAGGAGGACAATGTAAGTTATTCAAAATTAGAAAATATCTTTGTCTTCAGTTCTATCATTTATTCAGCTTTTATTTCTTGGTTCAGAATGCTTCATTTTGTTTAAATGCCAAAGTATGCTTAGTGCTATTTACAGTTTCCTCAGTCAATGGGCTTAGAAAGATGTCACTATCCTTTTTTTCCCTTTTCTTTCCTTTTCTTGCGCTGTCAAGTCATATCTCACTTATGGCAACCCTGTAGGATTTTCAAGGCAAGAGTCATTCAGAGGTAGTTTGCCATTGCTAACATCTGTGCAGCCACCCTGGACATCCTTGGTGGTCTTTCATCCAGGTACTAACAAGAGCCAAACCCTGTTTAGCTTCCGAGATCTGATGAGATCAAGTACCTGGAACATCCAAGTCAGGATATCACTCACCTTAGTATGGTGCTAATGCCATTTCATTTCAGTTTTAGCAGCAAATGCTTTCATTTAGAGCGTTCGACATCTGCCCTCAACTGCTTGATGTACACCTTTTCTTCCATTTTAAAACTGAACTTTGGAAAATGCACCTAAGTCATCATGCAGGTGAGCACAGCAAGCAGGTAACCTGTCTCAACAGTAAAAAAACTCAATAGCACCAATGTGGAGAGTGCCCTCAAGTCACAGCTGACTTTGGCAACCCCCTGCTAGGGTTTTCAAGGCAAGAGACTAACAGAGGTGGTTTGCCATTGCCTGCCTCTGCAACCCTGCTCTTTGTTGGAGGTCTCCCATCCAATTAACTAACCAAGGCCAACCCTGCTTACCTTACGAGATCTGACAAAATCGGGCTTGCCAGGGCTATATAGATCAGGGCATAGCACTGAATAGCTTGGCTTTCCTTGTATGACCGCTGCTGTATCCGTGCTTGGCAAACATCCTCAAAACATATCCATGCCTATTAATGTAGGAAGCTCTAGCATGCTTTCCATCATTCTTATTTGCTTTGGAGTGTGCTGCAAGCTATCTGCTAGAAACCACATAATTGAATTACACAGATTTCACGTTCCCCATTTGAGTTCTATTAGAATAATGTGGCAATTTTCATGCACTTCTGAATCCTTTTTACATTCCCAAAACATAAAATTACATTATGTCATCACCCTGACCTGGATATCCCAGGTGAGCCTGATATCATCAGATCTCAGAAGCTAAGCAGGGTCAGCCTTGGTTTGTAATTGGATGGGAGACCTCCAATGAAGACCAGGATTGCAGAAGCAGGCAATGGCAAACCACCTCTGTTAGTCTCTTGCCATGAAAACCCTGCCGGGGAGGGGGGAGTCACCATATGTCAGCTATGACTTGAGGGCACTCTCCACCTCCACCACCCATTATGTGATCAATTCTTGCCAGTTTGGTGTAGTGGTTAAGAGCGGTAGGACTGTAATCTGGAGAACCGGGTTTGATTCCCCACTCCTCCGCTTAAAGCCATCTGGGTGACCCTGGGTCAGTCACAGCTTTTCCGGAACTCTCTCAGCCCCACCCACCTCACAGGGTGTTTTGTTGTGGGGATAATAACAACATACTTTGTAAACTACTCTGAGTGGGCATTAAGTTGTCCTGAAGAGCGATATATAAATCAAATGTTATTATTGCTTATGCGAGGTCTTTGAGACAAACCATACAATAAACTCTGCTGCTGGACTTTGACATAATCTTGCCAGTGCCCAAGTTCTCCAGAAAATGGCCAGCAGTAGCTAACCTTACTTTTGCTAAGTTGGACAAATAAACACTTCATTCAGCACTATCAGATTCTCTTCCTCTGCAGCAGCCTAGTTCACATGTGGACCGGTTGAGGTTTCTAGGAAATGCAGACTCTCAGACTTAGCTGGGGGGATCCGTTGCTGACCTCACGGGAGGAGGGCAGGATGCATGGTGGCCAGCATCTTAGGGTGCTTTCTTAGGCGGCTTTCAGCAGCTTCAATGGAGCAGAGCAGCTTCAATGGAGCAGAGCCCGTGCAGCCCAGATTCAAATGCCTAGGCCAGCCAATAAAATCGGGCTGGCCCGGGCTGCGAGATGCAGGGAAGAGGGCTGAGGACCTGGAACGCGCACTTTCTGTGCAGGTCCGCTGCCTCTTCTTAAGAGGGAGGCAGCCCTGCCCCTCGACAGTTGGCTCATGCTGGCATCCCACCCAGCCCTCCCTTTCATGACAACTTTGGAGAGAGCAGGCAGTGTGGGCACTGGGCACTGATCCATTCAGGGGGAAATAGTGCCCGTGAGCTCTGTTTCCTCATTATGGGGATCCCCGTAAGGGGTCTGGGGAGTGGGGCATGGCAGGTGCATGCCCAGCTTGGGGGCTGTCAGGTCTGCCTCACTCCCAGGTGGCAGGGGATCCATACAGGGGTGCATACCCAGGTGGTATCCCCCTAATTATCATCCCATGGTTTCCCCCTCTCAGCAGGGGTCTGAAGGGGCATGGCAGTCATCGGCTGGCAGGCGGGTCAGCCCATGTTCGGATCGGTGCCCTATGCAGCGCCAATGCTCTGTGAGCCATAGTCAATAAAGTCGTGGCCTATTTTAACTCCATCATGGTTGTCTGGTGTATTTTGTCGCCTTGCCTCCAAGCTCTCCTCCCATTCTCCGCGCTGGCCTGCAAACACATGATTTCAAGGACTATAATCTTGCTGTTTCCAATCCATCAGGTACTGCTCTGTTGTGAACTCTGCCACTCAAATATGCAAAGTCTACTACAGTGATGTCAATCTAGAGACGTGAAAGCTAAACCTGGGCCTGCTTCACAGTGAACGTGTTTGTCAGGCAAACAGGCCTTTTTCGATTTCTGATGAGCCCCACCTCACCTCACCCTGTTTTGCCTTTGATGTTTGACACATGGCTCAAGGACCACGTTGAGCAGCTGTGCAGGAGCTGTAGTGGTGGATTTCTGTTTCCTTCTGTCTTGCAGTCACTTTGTACCCCTGTGCGGTAGGAGAAATTGATTTCCATCCAGGAGTACAGTCAGATCAAATAAATGATGCTGAGCTTGTGCATGGAAAACTACAGCTCCAGTGGAGTTGCGCAAAATGGGACATGTACAAACTGCCGTTGATTCAGTCAGACCAGCAGTTATTATTGATTGGATAGATTCAGAAGAATGCCAGATTTGCTAAACTGTAAATGGTACAATGGAATGCAGATCACAGTAAAGTCCTACGTTAACTATGGGAACTGTGCTGCGATCTCCTCTTCTGTCTTAATAGAAAGGCTAATTTGTACCTAAAGATGGGACGTCTCAAAATGGCATCCCATCATTGTGCATATTTGGAGGATATTCAGCACGAATTTCTTATGTTATTAGAAAATGTCAAAGAATGATCCATGGATTAAAAAGCGGGGCAGCCAATGCCACAAAAATGGCCATATGTATAAATAAATGGAAAAGAATTCTGCATTCCAATAGATGTAGTTTGGTGTAGTGGTTAAGAGCAGCAGGACTCTAATCTGGAGAGCCGGGTTTGATTCGCCACTCCTCCGCTTGAAGCCAGCTGGGTGACTTTGGGTCAGTCACAACTTCTCACTGCTCTCTCAGGCCTGCCTCGCCTGATAGGGTGATAATAATAACACACTTTGATAATAATAACACACTTCATAAACCACTCTGAGTGGACATTCAGTTGTCCTGAAGGGAGGTATATACATTGAATGTTGTTGTTATTATTAGGTATACTTGAATCTCAATAGAGTCTCCCAAGAGGCTTTCCGTTCTCAGATCACTCTAAGAGCCAATCCATTTCAGACAAATTGTGCTGGAGCTTTTTTAAGTACATGATAGTGCTGTCCTAAGCAGAGTTGTCCCTTTCTAAGTCTAATGGGTTTAGAAGGGTATAACTCTGCTTAGGATGGCACTGCAAGATAAGGGTTCATTCATGAGGGGATAATTGCCACCCTAGTCGGAATGAAGAGACAGACACCAAGTTTGGATATAAGGGCCACTTTATTAACGTCATACAACTAGAACAAGCCAGAACAGTGGCAAGGGCCTAAAGCAGTACAGGTCAAGCCACGGGGACCACCCTGGACCGCCACCTTGACCTGTCTGGGCGAGCCCCATCCATGGATGGTGCGGACCCGGCCAGCCAGGCAATTTGGTCACCCCCCTTTCAAGCTCCTGAACACCTCAGCTGTACAGCAGTGAGGGAAGGACTTGCACACAGGGGTTCCTGAAGGCATCCTGCCCCTGAAACTGGCAGGCATCAAAGCAGTACCAGCCCTTCAAGCAGGCCCCTCTTCTCACCAACAAGGAAGTGCCAAGGGTGCTCACCGGCCCGCACCCTATCTCAAACTCAAACCTGCCAATGCCAGGGCCAAGCCTCTGCTTAGGCTCCAGCGACCCCGCTGGTAGCCTAAGGCTAACCGGAGCCCTTGCCGCAAATCCTCCATAAAAATTTTATTGCCTGCTGAGGATGATGTCTTTGCCCTTAGTGGCCAGGTGAACCCCAATTACCTCAGCAGAGGTTGGCAAATTCAACCGAGTATGTGGAGGTGTGGCAAATAAAGGCCCATACCATCCCCAAAAGCTTTCTCTATGGCTCTGTTAGCCTTTCGTCTAGCCCTCTCAAGGGCTAACGAGTCCCAAGCTTCCCACAGCACTGACACGGAAGCATTATGGACCAATCATCAACACACCAGGCCACTACTTGCCTATGCATTGCAAGTCTGTGTGAGCCTGTAATGAAAGGGCCATGCCCTGCAGCCAAGGTCATGCCCAGCAAACCGAGGTCATCACCACGTGGTGAATGACCAGAACATGAGGCAGAGGTCCGCACCTCCCCTCAAACCATCAGGCCACTACTTGCCTGGGTGCTGCAAGCCTGTGTGAGCCTGTAAGGAAATGGCCATACCCTCCAAGCCAAAGTCATACCACCCAAGTGATTGACCCGAACATGAAACGTAGGCTGCTCTTCCCCTACAGCTCATGAGGCCACCATGCTTATGTGTGCCAATCTACCTGAGGCTATACCGGAATGGGCACACCCCACAGCCAAAGTCATTATAACCCAAGTGTGTGAGGTGGAGGACTGCTCCTCCCCTTGAGCGCACTGGGCCACCTTGCCTCTGCATGCACATCTGTGGGGCCTGTAATGGAAGGGCTATGCCCTTGGGAAGCCCAGCTTCTTACTCCCAGGTGAATGACCAAGAGTGAGGCAAAGGACCCCACATCCCAACAAACAGAAGTAGCAGCTCGGCCATCACTTCCACCGTGGCTAATGCGGAGTCAATCAGACCCTTCCTTAAGGACTTGAGTCATCACTGCACTAACGCTCAAGATCTAACTCCCATGCCCACCATTAATGTCGTGTGACCCCGAAAACTGCCCGGGCTTACTTCAAACTTGGAGGTTTACTGGCGAACCAAAAGGCGCCTAAGCTGTCTAATGGCAGCCACTGGGTGTGAGGCAAGCCCCTTAACTTTCCACTCACCCATAATAATAAGTTCGATCCCAGTGGAAGCCGGGTTCAGGCAGCAGGCCCAAGGCCGACTCAGCCCTCCATCCCTCCAAGGTCGGCAAAATGAGCACCCAGACCCCTGGGGTCAAAGTGCAGACAACCGGGGAAGGCAATGGCAAACCACCCCGCACAAAGTCTGCCAAGAAAATGCTGCACCACGACGTCCCCCCATGGGCCAGCAATGACTCGGTGCCTGCACAGGGGACCACCCTTGCCTTTTTAATAACAACAACAACAACAACAACAACAACAACAACAACAACAATAACAACAATAACAATAACAATAATGAAAAGTTTATATGCCACCATTCAGGATGACTTAACACCCACTCAGAGTGGTTTACAAAGCATGCCATTATTATCCCCACACAACAAACACCCTGTGAGGTGGGTGGGGCTGAGAGAGCTCCTCAAAGCTTTGACTGACCAAAGATCACCCGGTTGGCTTCAAGTGGAGGAGTGGGGAATCAGACCCGGCTCTCCAGATTAGAGTCACATGCTCCTAACCACTACACCAAACTGGTTCACACACCAAACTGGCTCACCGAAACTGTGGGAGAGATCTATCAGCTCAGGCAGAACTCCTACAGACCAACTGGTACCCCAGCCTAGAGACTGCTGGCCACTTGGTGATAGGTTCACCAGATGCTGGGGGTGATCCACCTGGTTGCCAAGCAACAATAGCCCTCCCTGGAGGCATAGCTCAGAGGAAACCCGAGGAACAAGCTGCACCATTCCATCTGCAGGCAATACTGGGCACTGCCTTAAAACCTAAACACCAGGACCAGTCTCCAGAACCCACCAGGACCCATCTCAAAATCCTATGCTATTCGGATGAAAGAAGGTTAGGTATGGGCACCACTGCCTAATTGTATACATGACGTGTAATGTAATGTAAAATAACTGCTTTGAGAGCTTCAAAGCCCAATTGGAACACAGCACCCCCAAAATGGCAGCCCAAACACTGCGCAGCCTGTAGAGGCCTCTATAAAATGGCCACCAGTGCAAGGAGGCTAAGCAGGCCACGTGAGACACACTCAAAATGGTCACTCCCAGCACAGGATAATCTGTAAAAAGCCCACAAATATGGCCAATAATCAAAAGGCAAGCAGGCGACACAAAACCCACAAACAGATCCTGTTTGTGGGTTCCTAACAGATCCTGTTAGATTCCTAACAGATCCTGCCAGACCAACCTGGTTTCCTTCTTTGATCGAGTGACCAGCTTACTGGATCGGGGGAACTCTGTTGATGTGATTTATCTGGATTTCAGTAAAGCTTTTGATAAGGTCCCCCATGACATTCTGATGGGCAAACTGGAAGACTGTGGAGTAGACTATAGGACAGTTCGGTGGATAGGGAACTGGTTGGAGGACCGCACTCAAAGAGTGGTGGTCAATGGCGTTTCATCAGATTGGAGGGAGGTGTCCAGTGGGGTGCCGCAGGGCTCGGTTTTGGGCCCGGTACTTTTCAATATTTTTATCAATGATCTGGATGAAGGAGTGGAAGGGCTGCTCATTAAATTTGCTGATGATACCAAATTGGGAGGGGTAGCAAACACCCAAGACTTGAATACTCTGAAGAAGTGGGCAGCTGTGAATAGGATGCAATTCAACAAAGACAAGTGCACAGTATTACATCTGGGCCACAAAAATGGGAAGCACAAATACTGGATGGGGGATACACTTCTGGGCAGTAGTATATGTGAAAGGGATCTTGGAGTAACAGTGGACTGTAAACTGAATATGAGCAGTCAGTGTGATGCGGTGGCAAAAAAGGCTAATTCAGTCTTGGGTTGTATCAAAGGGGCCATAGCGTCGAAATCGCAGGAGGTCATAGCCCCTCTCTATACTGCCTTGGTCAGGCCACACCTGGAGTATTGTGTGCAGTTCTGGAGGCCTCAATACAAAAAGGATGTGGACAAAATCGAGAGGGTGCAGAGGAGAGCAATGAGGATGATCAGGGGTCTGGAGACTGAGCCCTACAAGGAAAGGCTGAGGGCCTTGGGAATGTTTAGTTTGGAGAAGAGGAGGTTGAGGGGGGACATGATTGCTCTCTTTAAATATTTGAAAGGCTGGAGAGAAGGACAGCTGTTGGTGCTGCTGCTTGTTGTTTATGAATTTCATACAAAGCTGCAGTTGGTTCCCAGTTCCTTATTCACAGTTTCTCGTTCCTTAACTGCCAGGGGGCGAGCTCCCGTGGACATTGGATGCCCCGGAAGCAGAAGACCCGCAGGTGGACCCCGGCCTTACGACCCTGCAAATGTCCCAGCTGCGGGAGGTGTGGGCCCGCGTGCCCGGGGTGTTCTCACGCCGGCCAGGGTCCACCCGCATGGTGCAGCACGCCATCCCGACGACACCGGGCCAGGCAGCCCAGGCCACCTGGCGCCCCATTCCCCGAAAGCAGTGGGAGGCTGTCGACCGGGAGATGGACGACATGCTCCGGCTTGGGGTGATAGAACCATCCCGCAGCGCCTGGCGGAGCCCCATAGTCCTGGTACCCAAACCGGACGGCTCCACCCGGTTCTGCATGGATTATCGAGAACTGAATAAGGTCACGGCATTCGACGTGTACCCCATGCCCAGGGCGGATACCCTGGTGGACCACCTTGGAGCAGCCCAGTATTTGTCAGCCCTCGACCTCACCAAAGGTTATTGGCAGATCCCCGTCCGCCCGGAGGACCAGAAGACGGCGTTCGCCACCCCCCGTGGCCTGTTCCAGTTCCGGCAGATGCCTTTTGGGCTGCACGGGGCAGCGGCAACCTTCCAGAGGCTGGTAGACCAAGTCCTGGGACACTGCCGGACCTTTGCCCTCGCCTACATAGATGACATCATCATCTTTAGCCCGGACTGGGCCTCCCACGTCCAGCACGCGAAAGCCATCCTGGAGGCCCTGAGGGCCGCCGGGCTGCGGGCCAATCTGAAGAAGAGCCGCCTGGGGTTCCGGGAATTGCAATACCTGGGCTTCATTGTGGGAGGAGGGCGACTACGGCCCCCACCCGACAAGGTGGCCTCTATTGCGGAGGTACCCCGGCCCCACTCCAAGAGGCAGTTGCGGCGGTTCCTGGGCCTCCTGGGCTACTACAGCCGGTTCATTCCCCACTACGCCTCTAGGGCGGCTCCCCTTACCGACTGCTTAAAGAAAGGGGAACCCACCCGGGTACGATGGACGGGAGGCCGGGAGGCTGCCTTCCAGGACCTCAAGGGAGCCCTGTCCATGAGTACGACCCTCTGGAACCCCGACTTCGACAGGCCATTCACCCTAGCCACTGACGCGTCGGCCACCGGCCTGGGAGCCGTCCTCACCCAGGACCGAGACAGGGGAGCTGCCCCAGTGCTATTCCTGAGCCGCAAGTTGCAACCCCCTGAGCAGCGGTACGCCACTGTGGAGCGCGAGGCCCTCGCCATTAAGTGGGCCATAGGTGCGCTCCAGTACTACCTGACTAATAACCCCTTCACCCTGTTAACGGACCATGCTCCCCTCCAGTGGCTGCATAGAATGAAAGACCACAACCCCTGAGTCTTACGCTGGTATCTCTCCCTCCTCCCCTTTAGGTTCTCTATCCAGTACAGGGCCGGGCCCCGGCACATGGACGCCGATTTTATGTCGCGGATCTTCCAGCAGGACCGGCCCGATGGCATCCCGGCGCCGAGGGGGAGGTGTGTCGGGACGAGGCTGGGCTCGCCCCGCCTTACGCACCTGCAACGACAGAGGAGACACTTCAGCCCGGCGGTGGGGCGCCCAGCAGGCACAGCGGACGCTTGGCGCCGCAGCGCGAGCGGCTCCAGTGGGCAGGGCCAGCCAGCCCTTTGCTTCGCCCAGGAGGTGGAGGACTGGGCGGAGCAGGGCGGGACTGCGAGCCGCGCACTGCACCCAGAGGAGGAGACGCCCATCAGCAGACGAGGCAAGGCGAGGATGGGGGGAGGAACCGGAAAGGGGGAATAAAAGGGCAGAACGCCGAGAGCAGGGGGTGGTGGTGTGTGTGGGTGTGCGCGTGGTGGTTGATGGAAAGCGGAGGGGAGGTCCAGGGTCTTTAGAGCGAAGCAGGGTAAGTGAACAGGGAAAGATTGAGAGGAAGCTGACGCCAGCTCTGGCAAGAGATGCAGGGCGAGTGAACAGGGAGAGAGAGAGAGGAGAAGCGGACGCAAGCCCTGGCGAGAGAAGCAGGGCAAGCAAACAGGAAAAGTTTGGGAGGAACCTGACGCCAGCTCTGGCAAGAGAAGCAGGGCAAGTGAACAGGGAGTGAGAGAGAGAGGGAAGCGGGTGCAGCAGACCCCCCTCCTCTTTAGAGCAGCAGGGTAGGGCTGCAGGGGCACAAAGGGGGGGTGATTGCTTAACCCCCTTTCCCGCCCGCAGGAGGCAGCCCCAGGCCCGGGCCCCGTGGCATCAGCCAGCCGGGAGGGACCACGCTGGCGACAGCGCCCCCTGCAGGCCCTGGCGACCTCAAAGGGGATCCCCACAATATCGAATCCCCTTGAGGAGCTGAGCAACTCTCATGATTCATTCACTCAAGGATCATACCACCCTTTTGCACAAATCATACATCCCCGAACTGCAGAGACTGTCCCCTACAAGAGGACATGTGCTGGTTCTGATCCAGTCACTACTTCTGGAGCTAAAGCCTACTATTTCACCTTTCTCCCGGAACCTTGCATTACACATTTCTGTGAGTAAAGAACTGGGAACCATAAGAGGCCCCTTCACCTTCCAAAAATATTTGGATCCCCTCAAATCACACAGCCTTGAACCCCAGAGACTGTCCCCTACAAGAGTACATTTATTGGTTCTAATCAAATCTCTACCTCTGGAACTGAGTCCTCTTATTTCACATTTTTCTCAGAACCTGGGGATTAGCATCCCCAAGAGTCCAAGGAGGTTCAAAAACAACAAGCAGTAACTACAGCTCTCCTCCTTTCCAATCTTTTCAGCTAGCCTAGTCCTATATTGTACCTCCTCTTGAGGTCATGGTGACCTCTATTTTTATACAAATCTCCCATGAGCCTTTGCTAAACATGCAAATTAACACCGCCCTAGGAACAGCTCAGTTATCTGCTTGTCTGGTTTATCTATGTATCTGCAGTCTAGATCCTAGGCCCCAAAGCCTTTTTCCAGTACAGGCTTACATAAGAGGCCTCTGCACCCCTAAATACTCTTTGAATCACCCCAAATCACACAGCACTGAACTCCAGAGGCTGCCCCGTGCAAGAGGACATGTGCTGGTGCTGATCCATCCTCTACATCTGGAGATGAGGCCTACTATTCCACCTTTCTCCCAGAGCCTTGCATTGGACATTGCTGTGAATAAGGAACTAGGAATATAAGAGGCTTCTGCACCCCCAAATAATGTTCGGGTTCTGATCCAGTCTCTACTTCTGGAACTCAGGCCTACTATTTCACCTTTCTCCCAGAACCTGTGAATTATCATCACCAAGAATCCTAAAAGATTCAAAAGCCACAAACAGCAGCAGCAGCTCTTCTCCTTTTCAATCTTTTCAGCGAGCCCAGTCCTGTATTATTCTACCTCTTCAGGTCATGGTGACCTCTATTTTTATACAAATCTCCCATGAGCCTTTGCTAAACATGCAAATTAACGCAACCCTAGGTACAGCTCAGTTATCAGCTAGTCTGGTCTATCTCTGTATCTGCAGTCTAGATCCTAGGCCCCAAACCCTTTTTCCAGTACAGGCTTACATAAGAGCCCTCTGCACGCCTAAATACTCTTGGGATCACCCCAAATCACACATCTCTGAACTCCAGAGAGTGCCCCCTGCAAGAGGACATGTGCTGGTGCTGATCCAGTCTCTACTTCTGCAGCTGAGGCCTCCTATTTCACCTTTCTCCCAGAACTTTGTATTAGACATAGCTTTGAATAAGGAACTGGGAACCATAAGAAGTCTCTACATGCCAAAAAAAACCTTTGGATCACCCTAAATCACACAGCCCTACACTCCTGAAGCTGTCCCCTACAAGATGACATGTGCTGGTTCTGATCCAATTTCTCCTTTTGGAGCTGAGGCCTACTATTTCACCTTTCTGCCAGAACATGAGGATTAGCAGCCCCAGCAAGCCAAGGAGGTTCAAAACACAACAAGCAGTAGCATCAGCAACTCTCTTTCCCGCCACTCTTTTCAGCTAGCCCAGTCCTGTATTTTGTCATCTCTCCAGGTCATGGTGACCTCTTTTATATACATCTCCCATGAGGCTTTGGTAAAAACACGCAAATTAACACAACCATGGGTACAGCTCACTTATCTGCTAGTGCTGATCCAGTCTCTACATCTGGAACTGAGGCCTACTATTTCACCTTTCTCCCAGAACCTATTAAAAAAAGAGGTCACCAAAAAAAAGAGGTCACTAGCAGAAGTACAGACCTGATCAACACCAGCACATGTCTTCTTGTAGGGGACAGTTTCTGGAGTTCAGGGCTGTGTGTTTTGGAGTAATCCAAAGAGTATTTAGGTGTGCAGAGGCCTCTTATATTTCCCAATTCCTTATTCACAGCAATGTGTAATGCAAGGTCTGGGGGAAAGGTGAAATAGGAGACCAGAGCTAAAGAAGTAGAGACTGGATCAGAACCAGCACATGTCCTCTTGCAGGGGGCAGTCTCTGGAGTTCAGAGCTGTGTGATTTGGGGTGACCCAAAGAGTATTTAGGGGTGCAGAGGCCTCTTATGTAAGCCTGTACTGGAAAAAGGGTTTGGGGCCTAGGATCTAGACTGCAGATTCATAGATAGACCAGCCTAGCAGATAACTGAGCTGTTCCTAGGGCGGTGTTAATGTGCATGTTTACCAAAGACTCATGGGAGATATGTATCAAAAAAGAGGTCACCATGACCTGGAGAGGTGATATAATAAAAGACTGGGCTAGCTGAAAAGACTGGAGAGAAGGAAAGCTGTTGATGCTGCTGCTTGTTGTTTATGAATCTCATACAAAGCTGAAGTTGGTTCCCAGTTCCTTATTCGCAGTTCCTTATTCGCAGTTCCTTGTTCCTTATTCGCAAAGCCAAAGAAAAATATTGTGGGGAAACTGAAAAGCTCTGCACCCCAAAATGAAGTTTGCAGGGGCACATATTATACAATTCCATCTTCAGAAGACTCAGCACTCTAAGTGGACCTATACTGGGTCATCCTACAAAACCCAGGTCTTGAGTAAACAGCTTCAAAATAGGATGCCCCCAGAACAATTCAAAAAGAAGAAAGGGGCGGCAGCTGCAGCAGAAAAAAAACTTTGGATCAAATCACACACCCCTGAACTCCAGAGACTGTCCCCTACAAGAGGACATGTGCTGGTGCTGATCCAGTCTCTGGTTCTGGAGTAAGGCCTCCTATGTGGCCTGCCTGCAAGAACCTGGTATTAGACATTGCTGTGCATAAGGAAGTGGGGAAAATATAAGCCCTCTGCACCCCGAAACAATTGCTGTGAGTAAGGAAGTGGGGAAGTATAAGCCCTCTGAACCCCCAAACAGCCCTGAACTTCCGAGACTGTGTCTAGCAGAGCCCCTTTAAGTCCATTGCCTGTATTGGTTCAGGCTTCTAAGTTCCCACAGGCCCAGTTCTAGCTTAGCATCCTGGGAGCAGAAAGTCTGGCTCAGCTAATTAACTGCACCTGCAAGCCGTTGCCGAGAGGGGGGGCCTTGAGAAACGAGGGAGTCTTATCCCAGTTCCCGCCTAGCAACGCGGACTGACGGCAGCTCTGATTGGCTAGGAATCTGAGAGGGGGAGGTTGGCTCCTCCCAGCCCTCAGGTGGCTCCAGGCGACTTTTCCATCAGCATGAGGGAGATTTTTGCTCTATGCCGGGCCTGACGACCAGACCTGCCTGGTATAGTTTAAGGAGTATGTGAGTGAGTATAAGCCTCAAGCTTTCCTCAGAGAAATGCTAAGTTAGCCAGCTTTATGTTTAGGTTAGTCAGCTATAGTTACAACAGACAGGCTTTTGTTGTTTTAAATGCCCTTTGCTTGTGTCTGAGTAGAGTGGTTCCTGCTACTTGCACACATTCTTCTGAAGTAATAAACACCTTTTGTGTAAGCCTTGTGTCTGTGAGTGTCTGACCAAGTGTGTGCAGAGTCCCCCAGGTTGGAAAAGAACGCGGAGACCGGTGAGTCTCAACAGGAGGGCTAAGGGCTATCCTTCCAGGAGGCCTGCTAGGGGTCTGAGTGGCTGTAAGCAGCACTTGAAACGGCAGGCGGGAGGTAGCCCCTTGGACCCCTATCCCTGGATAGACTGTCCCCTACAAGAGGACAGGTGCTGGTTCTGATCCAGTCTCTAGTTCTGGACATGAGGCCTTGTATTAAACATTGCTATGAATATGCAACTGGGGAAAATATGAGCTCTCTGAACCCCGGAACAATCTTTGGATCACTCCAAATTACACATGTGGTCCAGAGACCATCTCCTACAAGAGAACATGTGCTGGTTCTGATCCAGTCTCTGGTACTGGAGCTAAGGCCTCCTATTTGGCTTGCATCCAAGAACCTTGTATTAGACATTGCTGTGAATACAGAAGTGGGGAAAATATAAGCCCTCTGCATCCCAAAACAATCTTTGGATCACCCTAACTCTCACACCCCTAAACTCCAGAGACCGTCCCCTACAAAAGGACATGTGCTGGTTTTATAGTATATCTGACTGGGAATTATAGGAAAGTGCATAAAAATTAACACTCTAGTCCAGGCTTCAATTCTGAGCAGACCCAAGACCAGGGCTGCTTTGAGAGAGAAAGTGTTCCGAATACAAGCTTCTTGGAGGCAGCCGAAAAGGGAGGTCACAGCACCAGAACCACTTTGGGGGGCAGAGGGCTTATATCCCCCCCCACTTTCTTATTCAAAGTAATGTCTAACACAAGGTTCTTGCCGGCTGGCAACATAGTAGGCCTTAGCTCCAGAACTAGAGACTGGATCAGAACCAGCACATGTCCTCTTGTAGGGGACAGTCTCGGGAGCTCAGGTCTGTGTGATTTGCGGTGATCCGAAGATTGTTTTGTATTTCAGAGGGCTTATACTTCCCCACTTCCTTAATCACAGCCATGTCAAGTACAAGGTTCTGAGAGAAAGGTGAAATAGTAGGCCTCAACTCTGGAACCAGAGATTGGATCAGAACCAGCACATGTCCCTTTGTAGGGGACAGTCTCTGGAGTTCAGGGTTGTGTGATTTGGGGTGATCCGAAGATTGTTTTATGGTTCAGAGGCCTCTTATATTTCCCAGTTCCTTATTCACAGCAATGTCGAATACAAGGTTCTTGGAGGCAGGCCAAATTCGAGGCCTTAGGTCCAGAACCAGAGACTGGATCACAACCAGCACATGTCCAGGGCTGATACTGGCCTTCCTTATAGGGTTGCTGTACAGACTACAATAGGCAAAGTGCTCTGGAACACGGGATGCTGCAGAACTCCCATGTTTTTAGTTAGGTGTTTTTTAAAAAGTTAGCTGTGTTCATCTGTAGCAGCAAGATCGCAACAGGAGCCCGGTGACATCTGACAGACTAACAATGTGTTGCCGTTTAAAAAGCTTTGGTGATCTCATTGCAGCGGGAGTCTCTGAATCCATGAGACCTATGCGTTTATTTATCCCCCAAATCGGAAGTCGTTTAGGCTGCGTGCAACACACCCCAGATTCCCACCAAAGGGATGTTCTGAGGGCAGCTGAAGAGAGAGGGTTGTAGGTTACGTGGTCCAGAGTAAAGGCCTTTCCCTCCTCCATCATGCAGAGCCCAAGAAATCAGAGAAGAGGAGCCTCTCCTCCAACTGCACCCTCTTCAGGCGTCACCCCAAATCCCCGGGAATTTCCCAACCTGAAACTGGCAACCCTATTGCTGGCTCTTGGTTAGGAAATACCCGGAAATTTGGGGATGGGGATGGAGTCTGGGGAAGTCAGAGTTTAGAGAGGAGCTGAAACTCCGCATGTTCTAATGCCGTCACCCACCAAAGCACCCATTTTCTCCCGGGGAGCTGATCTCTGTGGCCTGGGGATCTGGTGTGATTCCAGGAGATCTCCAGCCATCACCTGGAGGTTCACAACTCAAGCTGGAAACCCCACGTTCCCTTTTGCAGGGACTCTCTGCACATTTGGCGACCCTCACCATCCCTGCCACTGCCCAACTGGTATCTGGAGCTGGGAGGGGGAGACCACCGGGGAAAGGATGGCACAGTGGAAAGGCCCCAGCTCAGAGGATCCAAGGCCCCAGTGTTCAGTCTCCACATGGGAAGGAAAAAGAGAGGGTCCTGTGTCAGAGTGTCAGTTTCCTTGTCAGTACCACAGCCATATTACTTATGCTATAATCTGTAGTTGTTTAGCTTTCCTCCCTCCAGGCCCAGGTGTCGCCCAGGGCGGCCGCACATTTCCATGGGAGCGAAGAGTCCTTATCAGCCCGTTCCGGCCAACGACCTTGATGTCCGCGTCTTCTCATGCCTTCGCAGACAGGACTAAGGGGGGAGGCTGGGAATGGGTGCCTGAAGTGTTGCTACTTTCACTTTGTGTGTCATTCTCAACAAAGCTTTCGTTCAGCCAAGGGTCTTTGGGCCTTTGGAATATGGACACCTGCAATCTTGAGCATAGTCTTTCAATAAACCTTTTGGAACCAAGAATCTTTGTGCTTCTGGCAGAAGGGGGGAGACGAACTCTAGATAACTGGGAATCCATAGTCTGACATCCTGCTTGACCTCCGGTCACACTTGAGATTTTTCCCTGTGTCATGTTTGTCTTTGCTTTTTGCTGCTTCTCTGTCTTTGGTACCTGAGGTGTGGGTTCTAGTCTACCCTCTGCCTCTTCATCTGCTGCCCTTCGGCCTGTTGCTGCCTCGCAGAAGCGGAGTGTTGCCTTTTGGCCAACGTGCCCCCATTAGAAATTGAAATTGTGCCTCCCGTCTCCCAGACAGCTGTCTTTCCTTAGTGAGCTCTTGAGTAAAGGTACAGTTGGACGTTCTCTTGTGGCTGTCCCAGGCTCTGCACTCTCCTTGCCTTCCAACAATTCCGCTCTAGAGAGAGACATCTAGCGGAGCGCTCCGGTGGTCCTCCCTCCCCAATCCTGCTGCCCAACCATCGTGGATGGCAATGGATGAAGTCTTCCTCCCTCAGCCCTGCCTGTAGTCTGCTGCTCCACATGTCAGCAGGAACTCCTTGGCATCAGGACGCTGTCTCTGCATTGGCAGCTGCAATTGGCTGTGTTTGTCCCATGATTTTTTGCAGATTGCTGTCCATGACTTATTCTGTAGTGATTTCCTCTCTGCAAAACAGCCATAAGCTGCAACTTGTGGGTCCAGCACTCATCAGAGAGAAGACAGGAAAGGATGCAGAATGCGGAGGGAGAGTGGAGCTGAGCACCAGCCTTTCACAGCCATATTGCAACTCTAAGGTCCGGAGATCATCATGGTGCCTCCGGCCCCAGAGATCAGCCTCTTCTGCCCAGCTGGTGGAACTACGGAACCTCCAGGCACTGATGTCACCATTCCGGGGTTCCGGCATCCATGGCAATGGAGAACTGTGAAAGATGCTTCAAACGGCCGTTAGGAACTGAACAGGAGTCAGCCACAGGCTCTTAACCGAGTCAGGGTTGATAGGACAGGCACGAAAATGCCTGTCTATAGGAGAGAGAAAACTCGACAGCAGAGTAAATGGCGGGTAAGAACAAATGTGGTTCTAAGAGTGGGTGGAGGGGAGTGGTGGGAAGTCTGGCATTTCGGCAAGAGGGGCAGATTTGGATTGGGTAGGGACAGCGACTTAGGGCAGGAACGCGTGAAAGACGCCCCTTTCACAGAGCTGCGCTTTTTGGTCCAGTCTCCGCTTTCAGGAGTGGCCGCTGTTTTCCACAGGGGTGAAGAAAATAATGGCAGTCTAACTGCCACGCAAGTCCAGATGTTTGGGAGTTGAATTAAATTGTTGGGTTGAATTAAATTGGGGGTTGAGTTAAATTGTCTTTAATTGTTCAATCAAGCAATTCATCAATTTCATGGCGATTACTCTTCATTTAACCAAAAGGTTGGTGTAAACACACTCAATTCTGAGCTGTCAGGAGAAGCAGGTGGCCTCTTACACGGAAAGAAGCAAAAGCTCCCAGTCCTCCTTAGATGGACAGCCCAAATCTCCTCTCCTTTGCTCATTTCTCCATTGTGCGAAAACATCACATTGTGCTAAATTCAACCAGTGTGCCTCTGTGAGCGCTCTTCTTGCAAGAGGGAAAGGCATAGGAAAGAGGGTGGTCAAGGTTTCTCCACTTCCCCTGGTAGCAGCCCCTTTACTGTGGAGTTTACTGATATATCCAAAAGATTTACCCTTTGCCTTTTAATCTAGGGGTCTCCAAGGCAACTTAGAAAGATACCAGCTGCAACTGTTCTAGCACAGCTGGCTCATGGGGCTGACCCAAACCAATGCAGAGTGCGGGGTGGGGGTGGCAGGCAAAAGCCACAGCAGTCGTCTTGTCCATAGCCACCACTGGTTGCCAGCAAAAGGAGCCCCAGGACCACAGCAGGACCTCGTGGGCTTATGGCAAACTTGAGCCGCCTCATGTCATCAGCTCAGGGTTATCTCAAAGAGGGCACCTGCCTTCTTTCCTTAAGCTGAAAAGGCAATGGGGGGGGGGGAGAGTTGATAACAGAGAAAAGGCATTAAGAAGAAAGAGTAACCCCCAACCCTGTTACCCAGCACTGTGGTCTTAATCCCCAGACTATGCCCTTAAAATTTGAAATGTTTGTGGGTCTCCAAGATGAGATACAGTTTGACCCTAAAAAGGTGAATGAGCATACAGCTGAAGGCCCACCTGAAGGCAGAGGTTGGTCTCCCACCTGAGTTTCATGCCCCCAGCCCATGCAATACTTGCTACTCTCTAGTTTGCTTTCCAGAGGCCTCTCAACACAGCAAAGTGAACAAATCTTCTTGCCTGTGGTTTCTTAATAGACATACAATTTATTAAATGGCAAAACAAAGCTGAGAGCTTTACCAAATTGAAAACACAAAAGGTTATTAACGTTAACGGTTTTTCTAAGCTCAACTTCTCGAAAGGTTTAAGTCAGATAAAAAATTATAGGTCTTTGACAGAGTTTGAAAAAGAGATTTGTACAAATAAAGAACCTGTTATTTCCAAAAAGTATAAACTTTTGTTGAAATTTGAAATGGAAGAAGAATCTGTGAAAGATTATATGGTAAAATGGGCTAAAAATTTTGGGTATAATATACCAATGGACCAGTGGGAAAATATGTGGGTAAAGGGGCTCAAATTTACTTTGAGTTACACATTTAAAGACCTTTTCTATAAAATGATGTATCGGTGGTATATGTCTCCTGATAGATTAGCAAAAATGAGTAAAGGGACGTCAAACAAATGTTGGAAACGTGAGCAACATGAAGGAACATTTTATCATCCTTGGTGGACTTGCCCTAAAGCAAAAAAAATTGGTCACAAATTCATATGAGTATGCCAAAAATCACATATATAATTCCAGGGGATCTCCAGCTGCTACGTGGAGATTCAGAACTGAAGTGGAGCGAGATCTCTTCCATGGTTCAGATACCAGCTAATGGTGGCAGTGATTCGGAGGGTTACTTAAGGTGTCAACAGATCCTAGTTCAGTGATCGAAGGGTAGCTGGGACAGGAAGTACTTAGTGGGCAAACCAGGAGGAACCAAGGGTTTCCGGCTTCAATTGTGAACGTCGAGGGGGTGGTTGGAGAATTCCAGAAACAAGAATGGACCTTCCACTGCCACAGATCACATCCAGAGAGAAAATGGCTGCTCTGGAGGATGGACTTAACTGCAGATTAACCTGCTCATCTCTAGCCCTCAAACGCCACTCCTTCGGGCTTCACCCCAAATCCTCAGGCATTTCCTAACCTGAAACAGACCACCCTATTGCCAGCTCTCAGTTGGAACTACCTGGAGATTTGGGGGTGGGGCTGGGGCCTGAGGAGGTCAGGGTTTAAGGAGGTTCTTCATTGCAGCAGGTTATAATGCCATCTAGTCTACCCACAAAAAGAGCCATTTTCTTCAGGGGAGCTGGCCTCTGTGGCCTGGAGATCACATATATAATTCCGGGGGATCTCCAGCTGCCACCTGAGATTCAGAACTGAAGTGGAGCGAGATCTCTTCCATGGTTCAGATACCAGCTAATGGTGGCAATGATTCGGAGGGTTACTTAAGGTGTCAACAGATCCTAGTTCGGTGATCAAAGAGTAGCTGGGACAGGAAGTACTTAGTGGGCAAACCAGGAGGAACCAAGGGTTTCCAGCTTGAATTGTGAAGGTCGAGGGGGTGGCTGGAGAATTCCAGGAACAAAAATGGACCTTCCACTGCCACAGATCACTTCGAGAGAAAAAATGGCTGCTCTGGAGGATGGACTTAACCGCAGATTAACCTGCTCACCTCTAGCCCTGAAATGCCACCCCTTCGGGCTTCACCCCAAATCCTCAGGCATTTCCTAACCTCAAACAGACCACCCTATTGCCAGCTCTCGGTTGGAACTACCTGGAGATTTGGGGCTGGGGCTGGGGCCTGAGGAGGTCAGGGTTTAAGGAGGTTCTTCATTGCAGCAGGTTATAATGCCATCTAGTCCACCCACAAAAAGAGCCATTTTCTTCAGGGGAGCTGACCTCTGTGGCCTGGAGGTCACATATAGAATTCCGGGGGATCTCCAGCTGCCACCTGGAGGTTCAGAACTGAAGTGGAGCAAATTTATCTGTTAGAAGTTACAATAGTTGATTTCAATTTCTGTATTACACGTTGTGAAGCTTTAGTTAAAAGAAGATCCTTAATTAAATAATAGTGAGGGATTTTAAAAGAGAGGAAGGGGAAGGGGAAGGAGAGGGGGTGGTGGGAGGGTATAGGGAGGTTTAGTTTGTATCAAGAATTTTATAGCATTATATAATAATCTTTGTGTTTGAGGGAGAAGGGAGTGGGGGTAGAGGGTGGGAGAGAGGGGAAACAAGAAATATAGAGTTTATCAATATAAAAAATAATAACATATTTCATTAAGTTTATTTCTTGAGTTAAAGATTTATTGTTATCAGTGGAGCATTATATTGCATTATATAATAACATAACATATATATTATATATGTTATAATATGTTATATATTAATTTAAAGCCTTGTGACAAAAAAGAAAATAATAATAAAAATAAAACAAAAACAATATATATATACTACACACACACACACACACACACACACACACATATATATTTACTTTGATTAAAATTATAAATCTATAAAAATTGTAAATATACAAAGTTAATACTATCAGTTTGAGTTTTCCCCAGCATTTTTAATAGCTTTGTAACTGTTATCTTTATTCTATTAAGTTTACTTGCTGAGTTAAGATTTACTGTTATTTGAGGAGTGTTATAACAAAGTGCTAAATAACTATATACTATACAAACATAATATTAAGATTGGAGATTGTTATCCATATATTGAATTGATGCATATTTATTTTTAATTATAGAATGTGTACTTTGATCTTATAACTTATATACATATATATATATATATTGTTAGTTTATAATTACTGTTAACTACTATATACAAAGTTAATAGTTTTGAGTTTTCTAAAGCATTTTTGAAATACCCTGTGTGTCATTAAGCAACATAAGTTCATTTAATACTAACTAAATTGTAAGTGCTAAGCTCTAGCATCCTGTTTCTTTGTACAAACCCAACCACAAACAAAGGAAAAGAAAGCCACCTACATCTCTTTAAACAAATTTGTATCTGTCAGACGGAACCTAAATTTATATAATCAAGGTATATTATAATATATATTGAAATTACTTCATCTAATTATGCAAACCAATATTAAAATACTATCTTACAACATGAGAGGCCTTAACAACAATATTAAACAAAAGAAAATCTTGAATGTTTTGGCACAGCAAAAAGTCGATATAGCCCTCCTTCAAGAAACCCACTTCCATTCTTCTAATAATACGTTATTAAAAGCAAAATGGATCCAACAACAACACAATGCCAAACGATCATCAAAATCCCCGGGAGTTTCGATAATAATATCTAAATCAGTTAACTATCAACATGAATCTACTTTAATAGATCCTGTGGGAAGATTCATATTCATAAAAGGCACAATTGATAACCAATAACCCTAGGTTCAATATACGCCCCAAACTCCAATCAATTAGAATTTCTTGAAGATACTCTTACTAAACTGACCACATTCCAACGGGGAGAAACGATTATAGGAGGGGACTTTAACTATGTCAGCAATTACAAGTTAGATAAATCAAAAACTAAACATCTAAAAAGTGGGGAAAAACAGGACACAGAATTACCATCTATACTGAAAAAATACCACTTACTGGATATTTGGCGCACAATGCATCCAACTGAAAAAGACTACACCTATTACTCATCTAGACACAGAACATACGCAAGAATTGACTACATTTTAACAACTGAAAACATAAAAAACAATGTAATTAATACACAAATTGGCAATATCACTACTTCAGACCATGCTTGGATTTCATGCGTACTCTCTTTAAACTCCCAAACTAGGCCTGAAAGACATTGGACATTTAACAAATCACTATTACAAAAAGAACTCACCTTCAAGGAAATTGAAAAGTCTATTACAGACTACCTACAAATTAACAATTCACCGGAAATACTCCCCCACATTAGATGGGACACTCTCAAAGCAGTCCTAAGAGGACAATTGATATCAATTTCAGCCCATGTAAACAAAGCAAAACAACTTCAAAAAAAGTCAATATTGGACAATATCTCTTCTCTGGAAAAACAACACAAAAAAACAGGAAGCAATAAGATTTACCGCAAACTATTACACGAACGCAAACTTCTAGAGACCGTAGAAACTAACCAAATCCAAAAAAACTTATTGTACCTAAAACAAAAATTTTAGTTTCATTCACCTAAACAGCTAAAACTACTAGCATGGAAAGTAAAAGATAAAAAGGCATCTAACATTATTAAAGCAATTCAAGACAAAAAAGGAAAAATATTTCACAAATCAACAGACATTACATGTTGCTTTAAGGATTTCTACGCTAAACTGTATACCTCATCTAACCCCCCTATTAATGAAATACAAAAATTCTTAGCTAACTCAAAGCACATCAAACAACTAAAAGAAGAACACCATCACCTGTTAAATAACCCAATTTCTCACATGGAATTACAATCAACCATTAAGGGTTTAAAAAACAACAAATCAGCAGGTCCCGATGGTTCCCCCCCGGAATTTTATAAAAATTTTTGCACAACCATAATCCAACTGCTAACTGAAGCATGCAATTATCTATTAAATACCAACAATCAACCCCCCTCATGGAAAGAAGCTAATATAATCATTATTCCAAAACCAGGTAGGAACCACCTTAATCCAGCTTCATACCGTCCCATTTCAATCAAGATTATAAAATTTTTACAGCCGTTATGACCCAACGACTCAACTCAATAATAAAAGATTATATTCATCCAGATCAGTCCGGTTTTATCACTGGGAGAGACATAATGGACAATATCCACAAAACCCTAAACATAATTTCCACTTATAAACACAAAAAATCAGATTTAATACTAGCATCAGTGGACATAGAAAAAGCCTTCGATACCCTGGAAACAACATACCTACACTACTTGCTGCAACATATGAACTTTGGTCCCAGATTCTGCCAAGCCCTTCAAGTCATTTATTCACAAGCTACAGCTAAAGTACAGGTAAATAATACATCATTGTTGGAAATAAATCTTACAAGGGGAACTAGACAAGGGTGCCCACTGTCGCCACTTTTATTTGCGATAGCACTAGAGCCTTTGGCTAACAAAATACGAAATGATCCACTAATTCATGGTGTCAAAATTGCATCTAAATCATACAAACTAAGCATGTTTGTGGACGATATGCTTCTCTACATCACAAAACCAGATACTTCATTACCACAGTTACAAAAAACTCTTGATGCATTTTCACATATCTCAGGCCTGAGGGTCAACATACAAAAGTCAATGCTTATGCCAATCAATCTCTCGCAAGCAAATAAAATCAAGCTCTCTTCAAACTTCAAATTCCAATGGAACCCTAAATTTCTTCCTTATTTGAGAACTAACATCCCAGCTAATTTGGACCACCTACTGAAATATAACCATATGCAAACAATTCAAGAAATAAAGAAACTAATACAGACATGGAGTAAACAACAGCATAATTGGTACTCCAGATATCACTTGATCAAATCTTTTTTACTTCCCAAAATGATTTTTCTCTTTCGCATCATCCCTGTATCGATACCACAAAAAACACTGAGACAATGGCAAACAATCTTTAATAACTTTTTATGGAATCACAAGCGACCCAGAATTGCTTTCCATATACTGCGACAATGCCCTCATAATGGGGGTTTTAAATACCCAGACATTGAATTGTATGCACACTCAATCCACCTTTCCATCATACTCCAAATTCTAAGATCTAAGGAGGAAACAATCTGGTCACAAGTATTATAAACAGTACACTCCCCTTTGTCGATCCACGAAATATTATGGTGCAAAAAGCGCCTCAGACCTATTCAAACTGACAATAACACATTTTGGACAGGCCTATTAAAATTATGGGATCATTACAAAGACAAACTGTTCCCACCAGTGTCACGGTACTCGACTATTTTCTTCCAAGAATGGTTTCCACCAGGATGCAACTTTCTAAATAGTAAGCAATGGGCATTCTTAAGAAATATACGCCTTTTAGACATAACATCAACCATGGGCCTTGTAACAAAAACTGACCTAGAAAAGAAACTGAACACTTCCATCCCCTGGTTTACATACCTACAACTAACCAACATGAAAAACAAAATACACCTAAAAGACATAATACTGGCTCCAAAAATGCACTTTGAAGAACTTTTAGACACGAATACTCACCGCAAAAGAGGGCTGATCTCAAAAATATATAAAATCATTATACAGCTTCACAAGCCAAAACAATATGCATATCAAAAAAACTGGCAACAAGATTGTGATTTGCAAATCTCTCAAGATCAATGGAAAGAAATCTGGTCATCTCCCACTCTAAACTCAAAAGCAATAAATATAAAGTTACAGTCATTTAAAATTTTAACACGTTGGTACCTAACCTCTAAAAAGCTATCTGTCATCACATCAAAATACTCAAAATGTGTTGGAAAAAATGCGGAAGTATAGGCACATTTGCCCACCTTTGGTGGCAGTGCCCCCAAATCAAAACATTCTGGGAGGAGATACTAAAGCAAATAAAATTAATAACGAACTACGACATACCACTGGAGCCCCAATTATTTTTTTTGCATTTATGGCAAGGGGTAAACGTGCCACCACCTCAACGATATTTAATTACTAATCTACTTGCCATAGCAAAATCATCAATAGCATATTTTTGGAAAAACCAGTCTCCACCTTCCTTGAACCATTGGTACTCCAGAGTGTGGAATCAGCTCATTATAGATAAAATAACAGACAATTTATCGGCTAATTCCTCGACATCTATTATGAAAAATGGTGGTCTTTTTAAAATTTCATTGACGAAACTGAAACACTTCCTCCCAACCATCTATACCAAGATATATTGAAAGTCTAGCACTATGAACTAAACCAACTATACCAATATACTGTGACTTATTCTTGTGGTATATGAACTACAAATTATAGTAAGCAAGTGTTTAAAATGTTTTTCTTCGAAACCTGCAAGCTTGTATAACCAATATATTACTCCGTGTATTTGCAATTTAATGTTTATTGTTATTGTTTCTGTTTATAATTAATAAAAGTTGTTTATTTAAAAAAAAAAAGAACTGAAGTGGAGCGAGATCTCTTCCATGGTTCAGATACCAGCTAATGGTGGCAGTGATTCGGAGGGTTACTTAAGGTGTCAACAGATCCTAGTTCAGTGATCAAAGAGTAGCTGGGACAGGAAGTACTTAGTGGGCAAACCAGGAGGAACCAAGGGTTTCCAGCTTGAATTGTGAACGTCGAGGGGGTGGCTGGAGAATTCCAGGGACAAAAATGGACCTTCCACTGCCACAGATCACATCCAGAGAGAAAGTGGCTGCTCTGGAGGATGGACTTAACCGCAGATTAACCTGCTCATCTCTAGCCCTCAAATGCCACCCCTTCGGGCTTCACCCCAAATCCTCAGGCATTTCCTAACCTGGAGCTGACCTCTGTGGCCTGGATAATGTGTATAACTAGTAACAAAACCTTTGTGGAGAAACAACACAATGATCTCTAGAAAGGGCAGGCCAGGCAGGCCAGGCATTGTCCTCTCCCCAGCATCCAGATCTGGGTGAAGGGAGGGCAGAGTGGCTGGTCCTGGTTGTGCTCCCTCCCCAGCATCCCTATCTGGGCAGAGGGAGAGCAGACTGGCCAGGCCTGGCTTTGCTCCTCCCCAGCACCCTGATTGCGATGGGGGGAGAGGCAGGGCAGCCAGTCCTTGTATTGTCTGCCCACTCCCTGATAAGGGGACAGCCGCCCACTTTGCCCCATTTGGGCAGAACTGGGCAACTTGAGTGCAGCGTCATGCAATTCTGTGACTGGGAGCTTGAGGTGCAATGAAGGCAGCGGGGGTTGGAGAGGGGAGACAGCTGTGGAGAGCGCTGGGCAGCTGGAGACACAGCAGGAGTTGGAGAGGGGAGATGGCAGTGGGCATACTGGGCAGCTTGAGGTGCAAGGAAGGCGGCAGCTGGAGAGGGGAGATGGCTGCTGGGCACATAAAGTGGCTTGAAGTGCAGGGAGGATGCTGGGGTTGGAGAGAGAAGATGGCTGCAGGTGGACCGAGGTGCAAGGAAGGCACCAGCTGGATAGGGGAGATAGCTGCAGGGTGCATCGAATGGCTTGAGGTGCAGGGAGGGTGTCGGGGGGGATTGGAGTGGGGAGACGACTGCGGGCGCAATGGGTGGCTTGAGATGCAGGGAAGGCGGCGAGGTTTGGAGAGGGGAAATGGCTGCGGGCAGCAGGAGTTGAAGAGGGGAGGTGGCAGCAGGTGCCTCAGGCAGCTTGAGGTGCAGGGAAGGTGGCTGGAGTTGGGAGGAGAGATGCCAGTGGTGTGCCTGCAGCTTGAGGTGTAAGGAGGATGTCGGGGTTCGGAGAGGGAAGATGGCAGTGTGTGCATCGGGCGGCTTGAGGTGCAAGGAAAGTGGCAGGGGTTGGAGAGGTGAGATAGCAGTGGCGCGCACTGGGCAGCTTGAGGCACAGCGGCTGTTGGAGAGGTGAGATGGCAGTGGCTGCCCCAGGCGTCTTGAGGTGCACGGAAGGCAGCAAGGGTTGGAGAAGGAGGTTGGCAGCAGGCGCCTCAGGAGGCTTGAGGTGCAGGGACGGTGGCTGGAGTTGGGAGGAGAGATGCCAGTGGTGTGCCTGCAGCTTGAAGTGTAAGGAGGATGTCGGGGTTTGGAGAGGGAAGATGGCAGTGTGTGCATCGGGCGGCTTGAGGTGAAAGGAAAGTGGCAGGGGTTGGAGAGGTGAGATAGCAGTGGTGCGCACTGGGCAGCTTGAGGCACAGCGGGTGTTGGAGAGGGGAGATGGCAATGGCTGCCCCAGGCGTCTTGAGGTGCACGGAAGGCAGCAAGGGTTGGAGAAGGAGGTTGGCAGCAGGCGCCTCAGGAGGCTTGAGGTGCAGGGAAGGTGGCGGCTGTTGGAGAGGGGGGACTGCAGCGGAGCGCACCGGGTGGCTTGAGGTGCAGGGACAGCAACAGCGGCTGGAGAGTTCAGACGGCTACAGGGCGCGGTGAGCGTCTTAAGATACAGGGAAGGTGGCGGGGATTGGAGAGGGGAGATAGCAGCGGCACGCACCAGCAGCTGGAGGCACAGTGGGAGTTGGAGAGGGCAGATGGCAGCAGGCGCCCCGGGCGGCTTTAGGTGCATGGAAGGTGGTGGTGTTTGCAGAGGGGAGAGGGGAGACGGCAGCAGCTGACCTGGGTGGCTTGAGGTGCAGGAAAGGCAGCAAGGGTTGGAGTGGGAAGATGGCAGGGGGCACCCGAGCCACTTGACATGCAGGGAAGGCAGCAGCTGTTGGAGACGAGCAACCACAGCAGGGCGCGCAGGGTGGCTGGAGGCACAGCAGAAGTTGGAGAGGAAGGATGGCAGGGGGCGCCTCAGGAGGCTTGGGTGCAGGGAAGGCAGCAGCTGTTGGGGAGGGGAGACTGCAGCAGAGCGCACTGCGCGGCTTGAGGTGCAGGGAAGGCAATGGCGGCTGGAAAGTTGAGATGGCTGAAGGGTGCGCTGAGTGGCTTGAGATACAGGGAAGGTGCCCGGGGTTGGAGAGGGGAGACAGCAGTGGCATGCACCGGCCAGGTGGAAGCACGGTGGGAGTTGGAGAGGGGAGCCGGCAGCGGGCACCTTGAGTGGCTTGAGGTGCAAGGCAGCGGGGGCTGGAGAGAGGAGACGGCAGCAGGCCGTGCTGGGTGGGTTGAGATGCAGGGAAGGTGTCAGGGTTTGGAGAGGGGAGGGGGCGGCGTGTGCATCGGGCCAAGGTTGGAGAGTGGAGACAGCAGCAAGCACGCCAGGTGACTTGTGGTGCAAGGAAGGTGGTGGGTGTTAGAAGGGGGAGCGGCCGCAGTGTGCGCCTGCCGGCTTGAGGTGCAGGGAATGCGGTGGGGGTTGGAGAGGGGAAATGGTTGCAGGCACGCCAGTCGGCTTTAGATAGGGGAGACGGCTGCAAGGTGCGTTTTCAGAAAAATACTTGCTTACCTTGACCTCATTCCCTAATAAAAGAAAAGGCTTTCCTTGGTCCTCCAGGGGGAATCACTGTGGCTCTGCAAACTGCAAATTAATACTGCAGGTCATCTTTCCGATTGCACTGCCAGAGCCAGACCTGTTCCAATTGTCATCAGGTGCCATTCTTGTCTCATGCCTGCAGCCCTAGCTCCCAATCGTCCCAGATCTTCTTCCTTCCACCCCTCATAAGGCCATTAAAAAGTTCAAAGATGATAAAGTCACTGCCATGTCCTTGGGGTATAAATTTTCTTTCACCTGATCCAAAGAGAAGCAGACCTCCTTCTTGGCCTTATGCTCCTTATAATTGCTACCCTCAATATGGTTTCACCAACCTCACTGCTCTTCTCCAAGTGCTCATCCCTCTTCCTTCTCCTCTTCCTCTCAATCTCCTAGGAAGTTTTTCAAGAGCAAGCCAAGGGACAGCTCTTGCTCCCCTAAGCCAGGACCCTCCACAAAGGTTTTTGACAACCTGTCTCCCCTCATCCTCAGACAGCCCAGTTTCCAATCACTAGGCATAGGAGCAATCACTCAAGAGTCATGGACTCTCTCGACTTCAAGGCATACTGTATGGAGTTCAGATTAGTTCCCCCGAACTTTCCACCCTCACCGATCTGCCTTCTCTCCTCTGCTTTTTGCAGAAGTTCAGTCTTTGCTGTCAAAAGATGCCATAAAGGAGATTCCGCCTCCTTTTTTTGACAGCATTTTCTCTCATTACGTTCTCGAGAACAAAATAGTCAAGGGGTTCCCACTCTCTCTTGGACCTTCCAGAATTAAATCAGTGGACAGTTTCAAAAAGTTTTGTATGTTGTCCTCAGAGATGTTCTTCCATTACTCAGTGTTAATTCTTAGTTTGTTACTGTGGACCTTCCAGCATTAAATCAGTTGATAGTTTCAAAAAGTTTTGTATGTTGTCCTCAGAGATGTTCTTCTATTGCTCAATGTTCTTTCTTGGTTTGTTATTGTGAATTTACAAGACATTTATTTTCATGTTTCAATAAATAAAGTGGTCATAAAGTTCCCTGGTTTCCAGTGTGGGTCAGTACATGGTCATCCAGTTCGGTCTCGCCTCTGCCCCCAGAGTATTCATGAAATGTATGGCAGCAGACACGTCAGAGAGAAAGGCTGCCCAATTTTCCCATATTGCAATGACTGGCTTTACTAGCACAGTTTGGGGAGGAACATCTTCACCACATGTCTGTAGTACTCCACCTGCTGGTCTCCAAGTAAATCTAGAGAAATAACAGCAAAATGGGCAGTTCTAGACTCCCCAGCACATCAAAATGGGCAGTTCTAGACTCCCCAGTTCACCAAGTTTCTCCCACTCAAGACGGGCCGTTTCCACACGGCTTACCTCTGCCCGTAACAACCCAGTAGATTGTGCAAAAAACCCAGAAGATTGCGTTTTCTCGTGCGAGATTTGCACAACGTCATGTTGAGACACCTTCTTTACCTTCACAAGGTCCTGGGCTGCAGATTCAAACAAGCAAACTGCATACAAAGACTGTTAGGTTTTACGGCATTCCTGACTCTCATGCCCTTTATGGCAAACAAAGACCACCCAATTTGAAACTGGTTTGTCAGGACCTTCCATCCTCAGATTCACAGCCCGTACAAGCGGCTATCCACCCCCAGATCCATTCTCCAGTCTCTACACTGGTGGACCAAGCAGTAAAATCTCATGATGGACACCCGATTTGGCTCCACCCACCCACCCACCTCACAAGTGTCGCTGAACGCAGATGATTCTCTGACAGGATGGAGGGCTTATATGGATGAAGTCTGTCAGAAACTGTTTTAACCTAAGTAACGCCATATTTAATCCTGTAGTGTTTAGTCTTCTTTCCCTCCAGGCAACACCTGCAAGGAGCCGATTCCATGGGAAAGGATACTGTCTTATCTGCTCTCTCGACCTTGACCAGCTCAGCGCTCCTCTGAGAAGTTCTGCTGTTTGAACTCGGGGGGGGAGGCTGGGCTCCGGGAGTGTGAAATGTAACAACCTTTACTCTGTGTTTCATTCTTAGCAATACTTTGCTCGTCCAGGATCTCTAATCCTGGAATATGTACATCTGGACTTGAATGCTGTCTTTCACAATAAACCTTTTGAAATCAAAAGACCTTGTCTTCGTGCAGAAGGGAGTGAGGCAGACTATCAGGTTTGGAATGCCATAGTCCAACATTTTGCTAAGAATCACTTTTTGGAGTCTGCAACCCAGGGAGAATGGATACCGAGGACTCCTTGATTTATCTAGTCGACCCTGGATGGGAGGGGGATGTCTCCATACCGTTGGTTCCAGTGAGAGGACGGGGGAGGCTCCGAATCCAGGCGGAATACCCCCCCCCGAATTGCCCTCAGCAGTTCCTACAGAAGGAGCTCCCGCCAACCAGACGGAATCCGTGCCCGTAGGGAGAGTGGAGCAAGCCAATCCGGCCATAGCAGGTGCACAACCGAATGTGCGAGAAGTTACCGATCAGAGTCAATTGATTTCACTGCCGACTCCGTGGCAGTGGGGCTCCCGGCCTCGAGAGGCAAGGGAGAGGAGAGTGGGGACGATGTTTTCCCGGTCAATGATTGATGTGAGACGCACCGTCGGGTTGACGGAGCCAGAAGGCCCCAGCATCATCTGGGATCTAAGGAGAGCAGCACGCACTCCGGAAGAAACACGGGCCAGCAGTCAGCCCTGGTATAAGTGGGATATAGATGCTGGCCACCTGGAAGAGTGGGACCCCGGGGGGGCAGAGGATCTCCAGGATTGGGAGACCACCTGACAAGAGCTTATGAGCTGGGATTATACAGATGTGAACTCAGCCAAAAACTGGGAGCGTGGACGCACTCAGCAGTTGGAATATTGAAGCCAGGTAATGGACACTCAGCAGTTGGAATATCGAACCCAGGTGCTGGATACTGGGGTTTCGGCAATTACTGGCTTAACAAAAGGGATTTTGGCCAGCATGACTATTGAGGAGGAACAAGTTTTACAAGGTGGTATAGAAGTAGGGTCGACACAGCCTTCTGATAGTAGAAGTATAACCCAGGATTGGAGAACGATCGGAGGTGCAGAGGGGCCAGTTAGGCCGTGGCCCACGGACTATATCCCTCCGGACTCAATGGAACCCAGTGAAAGAGGGGAAGATGGGGCTACCAGAGAAGCCGCTGAATATTACTGCCGGATGGAAGGGCGGATGGGAGCGATGGAGGAGGAATTAGCTCGAGCCATTTACCTGATCGGTGAGTTGGTACGAGGCCAGAGAGAGGCGAGAGTGCCTCTCTCAATTACGGCAAGTGCCGGCAGTAGCACAAGGGCAAGTGTCGGCTGGTGACCCAATATCAGTGGGTACCCAGTCCATGCCAGGATCAGGCGTGGGTCCATCGCCAACACAAGCGCAAGCTATGCCAATATGAAGATCCACTTGAAGAGGATCGGTCCCGCACAGAATTACAGACTTTATGGCAAGGTGCTCAACCGATTAGAGATGACGCGGCCAAATTCCAGCAGCTGGCAGCCAAATGCCCCCACTGCGAAGAAGGGACTAAAATTGTGATGTTTAAAGGGGGCATGAATCCCAGATTGCTGGATCGAGCCCTAATACAGGATGATCCACCAACACTTCTAGGATGGATCCAACTAGCTTGTGAAGTCGAAAACCACATACAACAAGTACAGTTAGTAGAACAAAAACAAGCTATAGGGGCAAGAAGAACATCAGTAATACCCAAAGGGGGTCGCGCGGGCCCCCCAAGTCGTGGAGCTAGAGACACTCGCTGGAGACAAGGACTTTGCCTCCAATGCGGCTGAAGCGGACACTTTGCGGGACAATGCCCTACATGCATACAGGCAACCACCGCCCCCACTCCGTCCCGTCCCCGCTCCAAGAGCAAGCAGAGGAAGAGGAATGCCAAAACACGCTCAACCGGAAAAAGGCTTGGAAGCAGAGGAAGTTTTAATGGAACTCGAAGTTCAAATCCCTGAGAGTGAAGAAGAAGCGCACAGCCCCCAGTCGGGAAACGAGATGGATCTGTCGTAAAGAGACCCGAACGGCAGATTGAAAAGAAAATCACCCAAAACGAGGTGAGAGAAAAAGGGTCTATATTGTTTCTACTCGTGATATTAACAAACCCAAAAAGGGAAACGCACATTTGCATAGAAGCATTGATTGATTCAGGATGTTCCAGAGATATTATAGCTCCAGCCCTAGTAAACAGATTGGGTCTGGAAACTAGAGAACTAGAAAATCCTATTATTTTTGAACAAATGGACAGATCCAACACGAATCCTGTGACGTTAGAAACCGAACCCATACCCACTGGTATGAAAAACCACTGGGAAAGGAGATGCTTTGTAATCAGCCAAGCTGCCAAATACCCTCTTATCCTCGGCAGTCGTTGGTTATGGGATCATAACCCTCACATAGACTGGACAAAGGGAATAGTGGACTTCAATACTAACTATTGCACTCAACATTATTGGCAACCCAAATGGGGAAGGCCTGAACCACCACAATTAGATGTAGCCCTTCTAACTCAAGAGGATTTGAATTGCATCCCCAAGGAATATAGAGGTCTGAAACAAGCGTTCAGTGAAGAGGAGGCCGACAGTCTTCCTCCTCATCGGGCTACCAACTGTGCCGTTGAGATTATTCCGGGAGAAAGTCTGCCAAAAGGCAAACTATATTCCATGAGTCCATTGGAGAGAGAAGAACTAAGAAAATTTATTGATAAAAACTTGGCAAGAGGATTCATCCGTCCGGCTAATAGCCCTCATGCAGCTCCGGTACTCTTCGTAAAGAAAATGGAGGAGGCTTAAGACTATGCACCGACTTCAGAGGGATCAATGCTGTGTCTACAACCAACGCCTACCCCATCCCACTCATCAGAGACCTACTCAACGTCGTAGCACAAGGTAAGATCTTCTCCAAATTAGATTTGAAAGATGCCTATTTTCATGTAAGAATTAAAGAGGGAGATGAATGGAAAACGGTGTTCAATATGCCATTAGGACAATATGAATACCTTGTTATGCCTTTTGGCTTATCTGGAGCCCCGTCTGTATACATGTCCATGATCAATGAAGTATTGCACAAATATTTATATAAAGGAGTGGTCGTTTATTTAGATGATGTGTTGAGTTACTCGAAAACAAAGGAAGAACATGTAAAATTGGTGCGAGAAGTGCTGACCACTTTAATGTGCCACAAGCTCCCTATCAAACTCTCTAAATGTGAGTTTCATAAAACGGAATTGGATTACTTAGGCTACCATATATCCGGGCAAGGGCTAAAAATGGATCCTGCCAAAATATGAGCAGTGCAAGATTGGCAAACTCCTTCCACTCGAAAACAATTGCAATCTTTCTTGGGATTTGCCAACTTCTATAGAGACTTCGTAGAAGGTTTTGCTCAAATTGCCCTTCCACTAACGGAGCTCCTCAAAACTAAAGATAAAGGGGAACGAGCAAGAAAACCCACCTCCAAATTAGACTGGAGCCCACAATGCCAAATAGCTTTTGACAAACTCAAAGCTAAATTTACATCCGAGCCTATTTTACAACACCCCGATGAAAATCGCCCATTCATAGTACAAGTCAATGCCAGCGATGCGGCAATAGGGGGAGGGCTACTGCAAAAGGGGGAAAACAGAAAAGCCAAACCATGTGCATATCTCTCTAGAAAATTTTCTGAATCTGAACGGCATTGGAATGTAGCAGCCTTTGCTGTTAAAGTGGCTGTTAAAGTGTTAAAGTGGCTCTCACAGTATGGTGTCACTGGCTTGAAGGAGCCAGGCACCCTTTCAAGGTCTGGACTGATCACAAAAACTTAGAAGCATTAAAAAGCCCTAGACGCCTTAACGCCAAACAACTCAGATGGGCGGAATTCTTTTCCAAATTTAATTTCACCCTCAACTTTCTACCGGGGAAAACTAACTTCTTAGCTGACGCTCTCTCACGCATGCCCCAACATCAGAGCAAGAGGGAGGAAACCATTGACACAGTATTCACTCCCCACCAACTAGGAGGAGTGGTTACTACTCGCAGCCAAACTGCGCAAACTCAAGCAGAAGAAAAGGGGTGGAGAGCAAAAGTGAAAAGCGAGGTGGAAAAAGAAGGGGAGGGAGCGCCCAAAGCAAAATTGTCTCAAACGGCAGAGGGAGACTGGGTTAAAGGAGATAAACTGTATATACCAGCCAGTCTCTGAATAGACATTCTACAGCGTTGTCATGATGCCCGCACTGCGGGTCATTTCGGCTACCTAAAAACCCTCCACTTAATACAGAGACAATTTTGGTGGCCTGGGATCAGAAAGGATGTATCCCAATATGTTTCTTCATGCCCAACCTGCATAAGTGCCAAAACCAGAAAAGGGAAACCACTGGGACTTTTACAACTACTGGAAAACCCCAATAGACCCTGGGAAGTAATTTATATGGACTTTATTACAGATTTACCTCCCTCCAAGGGTTGCTCCTGTATTTTAGTGGTGGTAGATTTGTTTTCCAAGCAAGCATATTTCATCCCCTGTACAACCATTCCCACCGCCAAGAAACTAGCTGAAATATTTATGAAACACATTGTGAAGCTGCACTCTTTTCCTTCTAAGGTGATATCGGATCGCGGCAGACAATTCGTTGCCAACTTTTGGCGGGAGCTACTACAATTAACTGGAATAGAACAAGGAATCAGTTCCGCTTTCCATCCGCAAAGTGACGGACAATCGGAAAAAACTAATCAAATATTAGAGCAATTCCTCCACTGCTATATTAACTTTCAACAAGACAACTGAGCGGAGCTTCTTCATTTTGCTGAATACTCTTATAACAACGCAGTCCACAGTTCAACCGGTGAAACCCCCTTTAAAATTGTACACGGCTACGATGGCAAAGCATTCCCCTTTGAACTGCCTGAGAGACAACAACCCAAGGGAGATCTGCATCAATGGTGGACTACCCTCAGTGAACAATGGACAGCCATCCAAACCGCTCTAAACAAAGCAAAAGCAGACTATAAAAAATACGCAGATCGCCACTGTGCAAAGCAATGGGAATTGCACCCAGGAGACAAGGTATACATATCCACAAAGAACCTTAGGATGGATCAAACCAGCAAGAAACTTGCTTTAAAATATTTGGGACCGTTTCCTGTTAAAAGGGTGATTAATCAGGTGACTGTAGAAATCGATATTCCAAAGAACTTATGCCACGTCCATCGAACGTTTCATGTCAGCCTCTTAAAAAAGGCTCCCGCACCAGATAAATGGCATCCATCACCAGCCACCCCTATTCCCACCATGATCAATGACCAGGTGCACTACGAAATTGATGAAATCCTGGACTCTAAAATCAGATATCACAAACTGTTTTACTTAGTTCGTTGGAAGGACTTTGAGGAAGGGTACAAAGAATGGGTAGAGTCCATCCATGTGAAAGCCCCCAGACTTATTAAGCAGTTCCATCAAGCATATCTGAACAAACTGGGGGGAGAGGGGTCTTAAGGGGGGCAGAATGTCAGAAACTGTTTTAACCTAAGTAACGCCATATTTAATCCTGTAGTGTTTAGTCTTCTTTCCCTCCAGGCAACACCTGCAAGGAGCCGATTCCATGGGAAAGGATACTGTCTTATCTGCTCTCTCGACCTTGGCCAGCTCAGCGCTCCTCTGAGAAGTTCTGCTGTTTGAACTCGGGGGGGAGGCTGGGCTCCGGGAGTGTGAAATGTAACAACCTTTACTCTGTTTCATTCTTAGCAATACTTTGCTCGTCCAGGATCTCTAATCCTGGAATATGTACATCTGGACTTGAATGCTGTCTTTCACAATAAAACTTGTGAAATCAAAAGACCTTGTCTTCGTGCAGAAGGGAGTGAGGCAGACTATCAGGTTTGGAATGCCATAGTCTGACAAGTCCAAGTTTAAGAGAACTTGACCCCAGAGGAAGCTTTTCTCCACATCAGTGTATTTGAATGAAGGGCAATCAAGTATGCCTGGCAGGTGTATCTCCCCCTAGTCTGCGGCAAGCGTGTTCAAATCTGCTCTGCGAGTATAGTGTCCATGCACTGTTTCAACAGATAAGAAGCACAGTCTCTCTGTTTCTTGCTCCTCCTTATTTGAGAGTGGGCAATCCAACAGTGGGTGACCCTAAAAGCTATTCACATAGCAGGTCAGGAGAATTTTCTAGCAGATAGCTTCAGCCACTCCAAGGGGTGCAATTATAAATAGGCCATCCAGTCCAAATTTCTCCAGTTTAGAGAGAGTCCTCTCTCTCTCTAAGTGGATTAGGTTCTCCAACTGGGTTTCTGAATCAGGAATCACACAAGGTAAACTTTTTTTCCATTCTGTAAACTGCCCCAAGGGCAGTTCACAATGTCTCTGAGAATATGCAGACTGACATTATCCTAACTATTCTTCCCCCTGGGAAAAACTGGATTCTTATTTATACTCACAAAAATCTTCTGGGATTTGGAGGCCTAAATTCCAATTCCTTCTTATCCCAGAAGCTTCCTTGGCCAGTCATTTAACACCTACTTCAGAGGGTTGTTGTACAGACAGACTGGGAACGGGTGTAAGGACGGCCTTCTAGGTTGCTTTGAGGTCTGGGAGAAAAGGGTGGGGGGAGTGGATAGATAGGTAAATGGCTTGAACCAAAATATCGACAAGAGCATTCTCTCCATATCTCTTTAGAGTTCAGATTAAAGTCTAGCCAACCAAAAGATTGGGCGGGGGCATTTTTCTGGCCCTGTATTTATTCAGTATCAGGTTCCAGGTTGTAGAGTGAAAGCGGCTGCTTTTTTCACTTCTGATTGCTTTTGTCAATCTGAGCCTTGCATTCCCCTCGGAGTCTCCCTAAACAAGACATTTTACATGGGGACGCTCAAGGGTAGGGAGAGGCAATGTTAGCCAGGAAGAGTAGTTTAAAAAGACAGAGCTGGCAGAGATTGCTCCTCAATAGGTTTGTTAATTTCATCTTCCCCTCTCTGAAAGAGAGGTGAAATTGATAGAGCCTTCCCAGAGATGAAGATGAAATCTACAAGCCCTCTTCCTGGCTAACACTGCATCTCCCTAAACGTGAACATCTCCCAGGGCCAGATCAACGGGGGGGCAGGGGGGGTAGTCTGCCCCCGGCGCTGCCAAAGAGGAGCGCTAGGCGCAGCTGCAAGCCCCAGGAGCATGCCTGGGGAAAGGCAAACACCGTGGGTGGCCTCCCAGCCACCCGCACTGCCTTTTGCCTGCCCCGGGAGGCTGGGAGGCCGCCTGCACCATTCACCTTTCCCCCCGCCCCCGTGGCAAGCCAGCTGTCCCGGCACGCTGCAGAGCTGGGGGCGGTGGCAGCAGCGCGAGTGGCTGGGAGGCCGCCCACGCCGTTTGCCTTTCCCCAGGACAAGGAGTGCGCAGCAAGCCGGCTGCCTCTTGTCCTGCGGGGCAGGTGAACGGTGCAGGCAGCCTCCAAGCCACTCGTGCTGCCGCCGCTGCCAGCTCCGCGGCACGCCAGGACAGCCGGCTTGTCGTGGGGGCAGGGAGGCACCCCAGCGTCATCACGCAGCGCCAGGAGCGCACGCACACTATGCGCACGCGCAACTACCCTGACTAGGTTGCCCTGGGTGCTGGCAATCGTAGATCTGGCCCTGACGTCTCCATATAAGATGTCTTGTGTAGAGAGAGTCTCAGTTCAGCTTTGCCGTCTTCATTTATTCGTTTGTTCTTTCATCCATTCATGTAGATCATTGTTAATTTGGTAACAGATCAGTGGTACAGAGACATGGGGACAGGAATTAAAATGGGCCTAGGATATTGAAGAACGTGATGCCTAATAATGCTGAAATCAGAGATGCATCAGAGATGCGTGCACGCGCATGTGTGTCAAGTGGCATCACGTTGCAGCCAACTTATGGCAACCCCACAGGGTTTTCAAGGCAAGCACAACTTCATTCATAACATGAGGTACCGGAAGCAGCAGGGATGAGAAACAGCAAGACCCAGTTTTGTTAAGTTCAGCCACTTCTCCACACACACAGCTTTGGCTGGCAAAAGGGGTCAGAAAAGCCCACAAAAGGGGTCAGAATCATGAGTGTGGGTCCCAATGATCCATGGGGACAAGAACACTGGATCCGTTAGGGTTATCCGGTCCCCTTTCTCTCCCAGTGGGAGGGTGAGTACAAGGCACTCGCTTTCACGCGGCCACCCCCACGCTTGTGTGATGACACCACTTTTGGTGACATCACTTCCAGGCGACGTCAACACACAGGAGTGTGTGCGGGCTTTGCAGAGGGCTGCTTTGGGCCTCAAATGGGTCCCATTTGGAGCCCAAATCAGCTCACTGTGAAGCATGGCTGGCGTGATGACATCACTCCCAGGAAGTGACGTTGTCACACTGCCCCAAGAGCGCACCCGAGAGGCCCGTTCCCGTGCCTTTCCCCCCGCCGGCCAGGTGAGTGGTGGCATGGGTTGGAGGGTGAAAACAGGGGACCCCTCACTCTCACCAGGGGACCGGTAAGCCTAGGATCTGTGCTGCATTCTCTTTTCCCCAGCGGTCCCTTCTCAACCTCAGGTAGTTGATTCCCAGGGTCACAGGACCCAAACGGATTTATAGCCTTCAGTAGTTTCACCAGTAGGGGAATAGCAGGTCCTCTGGAATAGGCAGATCAGAAAAGGGGCATGAGGAGGGAAAGGTTTAAGCATCGTGGTCCTAATCTGGATCAGGCTGGACGTGCCCGGGCATTACAGCTGATCCAAAGGGCTTGGAGTGGCCGCACGGACTTTGCAATGTGAGAACCAGCCTTGATTTCTTTTGTCTTGCTGTCATTTCTGGACAAATGAGTTCTGCAGGTTTTACGATATAAACCTGCAGAACCTGGGAACAAAGCCGATAGTGGGATGAGTGGATGTGTTATGGGAAAGGATGCTGCTATCATATGAGTCATCTGCCACTCTTCAAAGAAGCTTAGGACCGTGTATGTGGTTCTCCCTGCCTCCATTTTATACCCACAACAACCTTTGCGGGTAGGTTAAGAATGACTGGCCCAAGATCATCCCGTGAGCTTTGTGGCTGAACAGGGACTGAACGTCAGACTCTTCTAGGTCCCAGGCCAGTCCTCTAGCCACCACAGCACCGTGGTTCTTGAATCAGCTTCATGTCTTAAGCCGATGATTTCTCCAGCTCCCTTTTTGTTTCCTCCCAGGCACATCCACTCCAAGTGAACCACCTGGCTGATCATACCGCAGAGGAGATGGCAGTGCTAAGGGGGAGGTTAAAATCTGGCGGACCCAATAATGGGTGGTCTTTCCCATCGCAGAGCTATAATGACCTCAGCCTGCCAGACAGTCTGGATTGGAGGCTTTATGGTAAGCATACGAGCGTCTCAGGTACAGGTTCTCAGCCTGGTCCTAAATTTCTTTAACAATAAAAATATTGTCTTGCTCAAAAATGAAAAACCTGGTTCATAAATTCTGAGAAACCAGGTGGCACTGATTGGAGAAGGTAGCATTGATGACATAATTTCAGATGCTTTTGGCGGATCATACAGGGGTACCTTTTGGTATGTGCACCTATGCTAGAAAATTCCCTGCACATAGAAAGTCCTTTCCCTCCATGCCCTTTTTCCCATTGCATGGAGCCAGTTGCTCACTCGTTCACACACAGATCTACCACTGGCTACTAAAACGATAATCTATTCCTGTGGTTCTGCCATGTTATTCCTTTGCATGTGTACTCATTAGGTAGGGTAGCCCGTACACGTAGTGAAAAATGTCCTGTCTAGAGGTTTAATTCTCCATAGAAGCTAAAATAACAAAACTGAGGCTATTGTACTTTGGTCACATCATGAGATGACAAGATTCTCTGGAAAAGTCAATAATGCTGGGAAAAGTGGAAGGCAGTAGGAAAAGAGGAAGACCTAAAACAAGATGGCTGGACTCAATAAAAGAAGCCACGTCCTCCAGTTTGCAGGATCTGAGCAAGTCCGTTAATGATAGGACGTTTTGGAGGTCTTTCCTTCACAGGATCACCATAGGTTGGAGGCCACTTGTAGGCACATAACAAAAACGAGGTTTAATTTATAGAAGTTAGAGACAATTGATAGAAAATGGCAGTTGAAGCTTTTCATGGCATGGAGGTAAATCTTAGCACCAAGTAAATAACATCCCATTAATCCTCTATAAAGGGACAGGATGTTTTTCACCAGGCCAGTTGGTGATCCTAAAACCAGGCCTCAGTTTGCATATTTGCCTATTAGCTTAAGAATAAGAAACATGTCATTCTTCCATTTGCACACTGAAAAAATGTGTGTGTGTAATTAGGGGAGGGTTGTTTTTTTAAAAATTAGATCGTGACAGTGGTGCGTTAACACGTGTCCTTACTTCTCCCTGGCCACCAAGGAAGGTGCTGTGACCCCTGTCAAAGACCAGGCCGTGTGTGGATCCTGCTGGAGTTTTGCTACCACTGGAGCCCTGGAAGGGGCTCTGTTCCTCAAGGTGAGAGTCAAGAGGCTTGAAGAGAGGAAGAACACTGTCCAGACCAGAGCAGCTTCAGCAAAATTGTTGCATTACGTGCCTTCATAAGGGATGTCTGTGTGTGTGTGAGTGAACATTTTCAAGTCTAGCTCTCACAGATAGCAGGTGAACCTGTTTCTGGACATACTCCCCTTCAGGCTGCTCATGGGAGAACATAAGACCAACCCTGCTGGATCAGTTCAAAGGTCTGCCTAGTCCAGTAACCTCTTTCCCACAGTGGGCAATTAGAAGACACGAAGGCCAACCCCCTGCCCCTAGTTTGGTATAGTGGTTAAGAGCGGCAGGAGTCTAATCTGGAGAACCGGGTTTGATTCCCCACTCCTCCACTTGAAGCCAGCTGGGTGACCTGGGGTCAGGCCCAGCTCTTTCAGAGCTCTCTCAGCCCCACCCACCTCACAGGGTGATTGTCGTGGGGATAATAATAACACACTTTATGAACCACTCTGAGTGGGTGTTAAGTTGTCCTGAGGGGCAGTATATAAATCTAGTAGTAGTAGTAGCAGCAGTAGTAGCCCTCCCCAGCAATTAGCATTCATAGCCACACTCCCCCCCCCCCCCCAAATGGAGGTTCCATTTAGCCTTCATGGCTAATAACAATTGAGAGAGTTTTCCTCCACAAATCCCTTTTAAAGCCATATAAAGTAAGCAGCCAACACGACATCTTGGGGTAGTGACTTCCTAATTCTGCTTTGTGTTGGAAAATGTTTTTTGTTGATCTGAAATTATCGACTGCATTCTTGAGTGTGACAGCGAGTCAGGACAAACGTTCACATAAGATATGACATTTCGTTTGAGCCAGAGTGACAGCTTTATGAGAGGGGGAGAAAAATACTCTCTCTGTCACTCTCTCTCTCTCTCTCTCTCTCTGTGTCACTACTTTTTCTGTTAGGCATAATTTTATAGACACCCCCATCTCTCTCTCTCTTTTTTAAACTGAAAAGCCACAAACGCTGTAGACTTAGACTTCCATGGGGAAGGGAAGTGGAATGCTTCCTTGTGAAAAATGTTCCCGCACATACAAAACTAACATAACAAAGAAAAGATCCAAGTTTCCCTGACTGGTATCTGTTTTTCACTATACAAAGGAGCTTTTAACCTACAGTCCTGTTTCTATTCACATACATCCTGTCTGTGCACACCATTAGTTGCACAGTTTGTGGGGTTTGCCCCTAAATGTACAATAGCAACAACTAATAAACCTGGGCCATTTCCAGATGGCTTGCATGAAGCCGCTCCATGCCGCAATGTTGTGGATCGTGCCGGGGAAAACACGAAATATCGCTGTTATGACCTGTACTTTCTTTGGGGTAGATTTTTCTTTTAATCTTCCCCTTACACCCTCTGGGTAGTTTGCTGCCACCAGGAATATATTATTCCAAAATATTTTATTCAAATTTCCCCTTCGGTGACGTGTTTAAGCGTCAGGCTCCTTCGTGGTTCTATGTGGCCCTGAGGATATGAATGGGATATAGCAAGGACAGCTTCACTGGGATATAACAAAACAAAATAAATGTTTATTTTTCAGGAAGCGTATTGGTTTCATAAAAGTAGTTCTTAGTTCTTAAAGTTACTTCCTATAACCTCATTCACACAGATCTCTTCTAAGGCTTCACACACAGTTAGCCTCCTTCACTAGACTCAATAGTTCTCTCACAAATACTTCAAATATAGGCAGCACACAGCTAGCCTCTCTTTCTCTGATTCTCATTCACAGAAATATTCAACCTGCTCAGGCAGCACACAGCTGGCCTCCCTTTCCCTGACTGAGTGTCCTTTCACAAACATGCTCAGTTCAGGTTCCACACAGGTCATATTTCTCTCATGAAAACTTCAACATACTCAGGCAGCACACAGCCAGCCTGCTTTCTTCGGACTGAAACCTTTCTCCCTGCACTGTCAGTCTCAAACTGCATTCGCTCCGCCCACACTCTCAGTCACCAACCAATCACATCACTCACTCTTTCCTCTCTCTCACCCCCACTCTTCACCTAGCTCAGACCAAGCATTTAAAGACACAGGCACCCATTTACTTGGAATCATTACAAATCCCCCCCCCTTCTCCTTAAGCGGAACACGTCTCTTTTCCACAAGAGTTGTGTGCAGCTTCCTCTGGCTTAGGAAATGTTTCATTGTTTCTGCAATTCCAGTTAAGTCCACTTCTCACTCTTCTGTGGTTTTTGGTTTAACGTCTTGGGTTTCTTTAAGTTGCGTCCCTCCTTTGCTGGGCTGAGGTCATCTCGCTCTCTGGGATGTTCCACTGCTGGGCTGAGGTCATCTCGGCTTTGGCCTTCTCTACTAGGTCGCTGTTTGCTTCTTCTGGTTGTTTCTCTATCAATATTCTGTTCTTTCCTAAACAGTCTATTTCTTTCTTGCGAACAGGGTTTGAGCTCAGTTCTTTACATGCTCTCTTCATGTTTGATGCACTGGGTGACTCACTTAGAAGGCTAGCATCCTTTAAGAAGTTTCCTAACTCTTTATACTGTTTTTTGCACATGCTGAGCTTTTCTAGTACTTTCCATTTGTCTTCAATCAGTTCAGCAACTTTACTATCAAGTTGCTTCTCTCCTCCAACATAAAGTCTGTTTCTAATTGACTGATAGCTTCTGTACGTTAGTAGAAAGACAATTAAAAAGGCAACAAAGGCAAAATAAATCACCATTTCTAAATGCTGCATTTTTTTGTTGCTGCTTTCTAGGGCTTTCTGCAGCCCTTGGTAACTGACTTCTAAACGTTTAGCCTTCTTAAAAGAGGTTTTCATAAGCTCTAGACTTTTCTGAAGCTGTTGTTTCTCCCTTTCCAGTTCTTTGTTTTCTAATCGTAACTGAGCCATCTTGAGGTTCATACTCTTCAAAGATTCAACTGTTCTGAGTTCTAAATTCTCTTCATCAATTTGTGTATTCTGTTTCTCTAAGGACTCTAGTTGAAATCTGAGGTTTCTCTGGCTAGTTAGAGTCTTTTTTGGCATTCTATTTTCTATATCCAGATAAGAGTTTTCTTGCTGTGACGTATCTATTTTTTCACAAATTAGCTTTAGGTTAGTAACCCTTTTCTGTAACAACTCATTTTCCCATGCAAAAATGTTTGTTTCTGCATTCTTCTCATTCTGCCTGGCCTCCTCTCTTATGTCCTTTAACTCAGGATCCTTCATAATTTCTTTTTTAAACTCCTCAGGGTTTTTATTTATGCCTCCTCCTTTTTCTTGGGACATTTCAGCAGTAATACTAACAGGAGTTTGTCTCTTTCTCTTTCCCTCCTGCAATGTATCAATTGTGTCTGTTGCTAGGATACCTAGGGGCTTGTTTTCTGCTCCCCTGGCTTCAACTTGTAGCAAATCATTGGAGTCAGTGCATATTTGAATTCTTGCTTTTGCTCCCATTACATCTCTTCCTAATACTACCGGTATTTTCTGTTCTTTAATAACTGCTACAAGAAAATCTTTTTCTTTTCCTCTCCATTTAATTTTTAGCTGTGCTAGTGGCACTCTTTTAGAATTTCTCCACACACCTTGCAAGGATATTTGTTTATCTGGAATCAGGTTTTTCTTATCAACAAAATCCTCTCTGACCAGTGTTACTGAGGCTCCTGTGTCTAGAATGGCTAAAGTATCTCTCCCATTTACTTGTACCACCTCTCTCAGTTCAGTACCCTGAGCAACCTTATCTGTCTTTACCCCACACAAGTAGACTGTTTCTTCAGTGTTTATGGGTAAGGCAGTGTTCTTACTGGGAGTTTCATTTGTGTTTGTTGAGCTTTTGGAGTTTCTATCATCTTCATCACTCTGATCATCTGAGTCAGTTCTAGTGACCCTCCTTACATGCTCAAGTGTTGTTTGCTTGGGTTGGTTCTTTAGACATTTGTAAGCTAAATGCCCTTTCAGACCACATATAAAACATTCCAGTTTCCATCTTGGTTTCTCTCTATATTTTTATCCTGACTTTTTATAATCTCACCTCTCTCATATGTTCCTTTCCTTTCTCCCTCTTGTCCTTTACTTGATTTAAACTCTGGTTTATAAGAACAGTCTTTCTTTTCACGGCAATCCCATCCTCCTCTATTAAGTGTTAATCTATCTGCCCACTCTGATGCTTGGTTGATATTCTCTGGAAGTTTATCTTTAACCAGAAGTCTGATCTCTGAAGGAAGCTGAAATAAAAACTGATCCAAAATCATTAGATCCCTTATTCCCTCTTTAGAGTTAGCTTTGGCAGATGACATCCATTTATCAAAATAGTCTGTCAGTTTGGCACTAAAAGACTTAAATGACTTCTCTTTCTGAGGCACTAGGCTTCTAAACTTCTTTCTGAAGTAATCAGCACCTAGCCTAAATCTGTCATATACTGCCTCTTTGTATTCGGCATAAACAACAGGTTTATCTGAGGGAAATGTGTTGTAGATCTCAGCCAATTCCCCTCTAATTAAGCTGGGTAAATACTTCATATATTGTGTGTCTGGTATTTCCCAGTTAGGAGCAGATCGCTCAAACGTGGACAGGAAAATTTGTGGATCTTCTCCTGACACATACACCATAAAATCTTTTGGGGTAACTCGAGGTAAATCAGCTCTGGGTTCAGTGTTTCCCTCCTTTTGGTCCCCATTCTTAAGTCTCTCTCTTTTTAATTGTAATCTTTCTGCTTCCAAACTGGTGTGTCTTTCCATCTCTTGAACTCTAAGTTCCATTTCAGCTTTCCACTTTTCCCTCTCAAACTGTTTTTGTTCGGCATCAACTTTCAGCTTTTCCCATTCAAGCTGTTTTTGTTCTGCTTCAACTTTCAACTTTTCCTTCTCAAGCTGGTTTTTTTCTCTTAGAAACTCTAAATATTCTGGACTAGGATTATACATTCCCTCAGGGTTTCTCTCAGATGCAGTACTCCTAGGCTCCACACTGCTTTGTATCAGTATAACTCTCAGTTCTTCTACACTTTTCCCCTCATGAGGTAAATTTAACTCACTGCACTTCTGAATCAGAGCCTCCTTTTTCATCCCCATAAACTCTGCCATTTTTCTCTTTTACTTGTATTTCCTTCTACAATTTTACTAAACTTCACCAGATTATGCTCTCTCTTATAAATCCTACTAGTTCTCTGTGTCTCTTTCCTTTATAACAGTTCTATATTCCTCATAGGATTTAACTGAACACTCTCTCTCTTTGGCTTTCTGTCCCTTCAGAATGCCTTTCTCTCAGAATATTCCCTCCTCCCAGGCTATTATATCCCACTTAAAATATTTTCTCCTCAGGATGTTTGAGATCGCACCTCTGCCACCACTTGTTATGACCTGTACTTTCTTTGGGGTAGATTTTTCTTTTAATCTTCCCCTTACACCCTCTGGGTAGTTTGCTGCCACCAGGAATATATTATTCCAAAATATTTTATTCAAATTTCCCCTTTGGTAACGTGTTTAAGCGTCAGGCTCCTTCGTGGTTCTGTGTGGCCCTGAGGATATGAATGGGATATAGCAAGGACAGCTACACTGGGATATAACAAAACAAAATAAATGTTTATTTTTCAAGAAGCGTATTGGTTTCATAAAAGTGGTTCTTAGTTCTTAAAGTAACTTCCTATAGACTCATTCACACAGATCTCTTCTAAGGCTTCACACACAGCCTCCTTCACTAGACTCAATAGTTCTCTCACAAATACTTCAAATATAGGCAGCACACAGCTGGCCTCTCTTTCCCTGACTGAGTGTCCTTTCACAAACATGCTCAGTTCAGGTTCCACACAGGTTATATTTCTCTCATAAAACACTTCAACATATTCAGGCAGCACACAGCTAGCCTGCTTTCTTCTGACTGAAACCTTTCTCCCTGCACTGTCAGTCTCAAACTGCATTCACTCCGCCCACACTCTCAGTCATCAACCAATCATATCACTCACTCTTCCCTCTCTCACCCCCACTCTTCACCTAGCTCAAACCAAGCATTTAAAGACACATGCACACATTTACTTGGAATCATTACAATCGCTTTTTCTCGCGCGATAAAACACGATATTTCGTGTTTTCCTCGGCACGATCCACAATGTTGCAGCATGGAGCGGCTTCAGGCAAGCCATCTGGCAACGGCCCTGGAGATCTGTCCATTGAACTTTGGCGATTTGGGTGCTGGCCTGACTAAGGAATCTTTTTTCTTTCCTTTCCCTAAGTACTGGAGTACTGACTCCGGCTGTCTCAGCAAGCTTTGATCAATTGCTCCTGGGGCCTTGGAAACCATGCTTGTGATGGCGGCGAGGAGTGGTATGTGTTCGAGTGGATCATGAGACACGGTGGCATTCCGAGCACAGAGTCCTATGGGCCTTACCCGGGCCAGGTGAGTCCACCAGTGACTAGATCGCCCTCACACATTTTTATCTCACAATTCCCCCAAGAAGCTGAGAAACACACGGTTCTTCCTTCCCTCCTCTTGCAACAACCCTGTAGGGTAGGTTAGGGAGATAGAGAGTGACTGGCCCCAGAGTTACCTAACAGGGATATCAGACCACCCGGCGTGCCTGGGAGCTTCGGGGACAGGGCAAGAGTTGGACTTGACGTTCTGCTATAGGCTGACATCCCATCAGGGCAAAAACCTGGACATGATGTCAGCATGTCAGCAGACACTTTAGAAACTCTATGCTAATCCCATACAGTTTCTAGAGCATCCGCTGACATTGCATCTGAGGCTTTGCCTGGACGGGATGTTAGCACAGTGTCATTGCCACTCCCCACTGTTTTCCTGCCAGGCGTGGAAGCGAGGGAGGGGAGGTCTTCAGTAGGAGAATGACCATCCAAAGTAAGCATGCGGCAGCCCTACTGCCCAGTGAGATTTGTTTCAGAAGGGACTATCTGGTGAGATTTGTCTCGCCAGGCCTAGTTCAAACTCTAACCACAATGCCACACAGCATCGGATGTTCCAAACTAAAGTCATGTGATCTGGGAACAAGTGCGTACATATCTGTCCAAAACAGTGCAATTTAATCAGAGTTATTACACCCTTCTGTATCCAATGCTTAGGACTTACAATTTGTCCACCTCTTGTTTTCTCTTTAGAACAAGTCCGCCCCCCCTCCCAACCCTAATAAAATAAAAAAATTATAAAAACTGCTACTAGTGTGATATCACTTCTGGGAAAACTCAAAACTGATGTCATACCTCTATAGGAATTGGCCAAAACTCTGTGGTAAAACAGACTCCCCGCTATGGTCTCCCATCGCCCACTGGTTGCTAGGCCAGCCCAAGCAACCGTACTGTGGACACTTTGGCAATTCTGAGAACAGGTAGCAGGCCCAATAACAAGATGGCTGCCACAGTGAAGGGACCAACCACAAAATGGCTGTGTCTAATCACAAAACACTGGGAGGTTTTACAAAACAGGAGCTGTTTAGCCAAACATCCTTCTGTGATGGAGACAGCTGTTTTTGAGTTGGTGCTCCCTTGAGATGCAAAGGGAGATGGCATCTTCTGAAGCAACTCCTACCTCTGTGAAGTGGAGGAAAACACTTTGGGGAATAACCAACTAGGCATCAGGAAACATACTGGGAATATATTGGCAAGTCCCACGGTGCCCATGGGCACCACCCTGTAGGAAATCACTGTTTTAGGGATCTGGTAAACCTGTAGCTTCTCTGCACTCCTACGGAATTATGATCCCCCAGGTAGCCCATTAGATTCATACCTTGCACCCAGCACTGGCAGTTTAAAAATCAGGTGGAATCTCTGAACTGCAGGATCACAGCCAGATCTACAGGAGCTTTTTCACCCCCTTCTATTGTACTTGCTTTCCAGAACGGCTATTGTCACTGCAGCCAAGCAGAACTGATGGCAAAAGTCTCTGGCTATTTCAGTGTGGAATCTGGAAATGCCACGGCCCTCAAGGCTGCTCTATACAAGCATGGCCCTGTGGCTGTGAACATCGAGGCCTCCCACAAATCCTTTGCCTTCTATGCCAATGGCGTTTACTATGAACCTTTTGTAGGGGACAGTCTCTGGAGTTCAGGGCTGTGTGATTTGGGGTGATCCAAAGATTGTTTTGGGTTTCAGAGGGCTTATACTTCTCTACTTCCTTATTCACAGCAATGTCAAATACAAGTTTTTTCCAGGCAGGCCACATAGGAGGCCTTAGGTCCAGAACCAGAGACTGGATCAGCACCAGCACATGTCCTCTTGTAGGGGGCAGTCCCTGGAGTTCAGGAGTGGGTGACTTGGGGAGATCCAAAGTTTTTTCTGCTGCAGCTGCCGCCCCAATATTCTTTTTGAATTGTTCTGGGGGCATCCTGTTTTGAAGCTGTTTACTCACGATCTGGGTTTTGCAGGATGACCCAGTATAGGTCCACTTAGAGTGCTGAGTCTTCTGAAGATGGAATTGTATAATATGTGCCCCTGCAAAATTCATTTTGGGGTGCAGAGGATTCGTATTTTCGCCACTTCCTTATGTAAAGCAATGTCTAATTCAAGGTTCTTGGAGGCAGGCCACATTCGAGGCCTTAGCTCCAGAACCAGAGACTGGATCAGAATCAGCATATGTGCTCTTGTAGGGGACAGTCTCTGGAGTTCAGGGGTGTATGATTTGGGGTGATCCAGAGATTGTTTTGGGTTTCAGAGGGCTTATACTTCCCCACTTCCTTATTCACAGCAATGTAAAGTACAAGGTTCTGAGAGAAAGGTGAAATAGTAGGCCTCAACTCTGGTACCTAGGGCTGCCAGACCCCCAGGATCCCTCGCCCCCACCCCCACCCCCACTTACCTGGCCAGCAGGGGCGCGCGCACCTCTCATGTGCGCCCCCCTGCGGAGCTGTGCGCCCCAGGATCAGGCCTGTTTGGGCCTGGATCGGGGCCCCTGTGGAGCGCAGGAGCGCTCCTGCGCTCCGTAGGGGCGCACGGATCGGGTCCGTTTTGGCGCGGATTGGGCCCGTTGTGGGCCCCTGCAGAGCACAGGAACACTCCCACGCTCCACAGGGGCCCAAAATGGGCCCAATTCACGTCAAAATGGACCCAATCCATGCCAAAACGGGCCCACAACGGGCCCAATCTGCGCCCAAACGGGGCCAGAGTGACGTCATCACGCTTGCAGGAGCGCAGGCGGGCTTTGCACGCATGCACACAAGCTCCTGCAAGGTAAGAGCCAGGCCCCAGTCTCCTGCTGGGAGATCAAGGGGGGTTGGCAACCCTACTGGTACCAGAGACTGGATCAGCACCAGCACATGTCCTCTTGTAGGGGACAGTCACTGGAGTTCAGGGGTATGTGCTTTGGGGTGATCCAAAGATTATTTGGGGGTGCAGGGGGCTTATATTTTTACCACTTCCTTATTCAAAGCCATGTCTAATACAAGGTTCTTGGAGGCAGGCCACATTCGAGGCCTTAGGTCCAGAACCAGAGACTGGATCAGCACATGTCCTCTTGTAGGGGACAGTCTCTGGAGTTCAGACTGTGTGATTTGGGGTGATCCAAGGATTGTTTTTGGTTTTAGAGGGCTTATACTTCCCCACTTCCTTATTCACAGCAATATAAAGTACAAGGTTCTGAGAGAAAGGTGAAATAGTAGGCCTCAACTCTGGAACCAGAGACTGGATCAGCACCAGCACATGTCCTCTTGTAGGGGACAGTCACTGGAGTTCAGGGGTGTATGATCTGGGGTGATCCAAAGATTATTTGGGGTCGCAGAGGCCTCTTATATTTCCCAGTTCCTTATTCACAGCAATGTCTAATACATTCTTGGAGGCAGGCCAAATTCGAGGCCTTAGGTCCAGAACTAGAGACTGGATCAGAACCAGCACATGTAGGTTACAGTTTCTGGAGTTCAGGGGTGTATGATTTGGGGTGATCCAGAGATTGTTCTAGGGTGCAGAGGCATCTTATATTTCCCAGTTCCTTTTTCACAGCAATGTCTAACACAAGGTTCTTGGAGGCAGGCCACATTTGAGGCCTCAGCTCCAGAAGTTGAGACTGGATCAGAACCTGCACATGTCCTCTTGTAGGGGACAGTCTCTGGAGTTCAGGGGTGTATGATTTGGGGTGATCCAAAGATTGTTTTGGGTTTCAGAGGGCTTATACTTCCCCACTTCCTTATTCACAGCAATGTCGAATGCAAGGTTTTTCCAGGCAGGCCACATAGGAGGACTTAGGTCCAGAACCAGAGACTGGATCAGCACCAGCATATGTCCTCTTGTAGGGGACACTCTCTGGAGTGCGGAGTTGTGTGATTTGGGGTGATCCAAAGATTATTTGGGGGTGCAGAGGCCTCTTATATTTCCCTGTTCCTTATTCACAGCAATCTCTAATACAATGTTCTGGGAGAAAAGTGAAATAGTAGGCCTCAGCTCCAGAAGTATAGACTGGATCAGCACCAGCACATGTCCTCTTGTAGGGGACAGTCTCTGGAGTTCAGGGGTGTGTGATTTGGGGAGATCCAAAGTTTTTTTTCTGCTGCAGCTGCCGCCCCTTTCTTCTTTTTGAATTGTCCTGGGGGCATCCTATTTTGAAGCTGTTAACTCAAGATCTGGGTTTTGTAGGATGACCCAGTATAGGTCCACTTAGAGGGCTGTGTCTCCTGAATGTGGAGGTGTATAATATGTGCCCCTGCAAACTTCATTTTGGAGTGCAGAGCTTTTCAATTTCCCCACAATATTTTTCTTTGGCTTTGCAAATAAGGAACAAGGAACTGCGAATAAGGAACTGGGAACTGGGAACCAACTTCAGCTTCATGAATTTCATTGCATTCTTTGGGATGCTAATCCCCAGGTTCTGGGAGAAAGGTGAAATAGTAGGTCTCAGCTCCAGATTTAGAGACTGGATCAGCACCAGCACATGTTGTCTTGTAGGGGACAGTCTCTGCAGTTCAGGGCTGTGTGATTTGGGGTGATCCAAAGATGATTTGGGGGCACTCAAGCCTCTTTCATTTCCCAGTTGCTTATTCACAGCAATGTCCCATACAATGCTCTGGTAGAAGGGTGAAATAGTAGGCCTGAGATCATAAAGTAGAGACTGGATCAGAACCAGCACATGTCATCTTGCAGGGGGGAAGTCTCTGGAATTCAGGGCTGTGTGATTCGGGGTAATCCAAAGAGGATTTAGGGGTGCAGAGGGCTCTTATGTAAGCCTGCACTGGAAAAAGTCTTTGGGGCCTAGGATCTAGACTGCAAATTCATAGATAGACCAGCCTAGCAGATAACTGAGCTGTACCTAGGGCGGTGTTAATTTGCATGTTTAGCAAAGGCTCATGGGAGATGTGTATCAAAAAAGAGGTCACCATGACCTGGAGAGGTGATATAATAAAAGACTGGGCTAGCTGAAAAGACTGGAGAGAAGGAAAGCTGTTGATGCTGCTGCTTGTTGTTTATGAATCTCATTGCATTCTTTGGGATGCTAATCCCCAGGTACTGGGAGAAAGGTGAACTAGTAAGCCTTAGTTCTAGAAATACATACTGAATTCACACCACTACATGTCTTCTTTTTGGAGACAGTTTCTGGATTGCAGGGCTGTGTGATTTACTGTGATCCATACATTATTGTGATCCATCAAATGTTGGTTAAGACTCCATTTTAATTCTGATCCCCCTAGTACCATCTATTGGCCAAATCCACATTACCCCTTTTTTTCCGCATTTTCCCCGCATTCTCCCCGCAATCCTGAGCCGCGGTCACATTACCTGATCAGCCAAACGCATCTCATCCGCATATTACACGAATATGTAGGCACGGGTTTTAGGCGGGATGTTCACGGTGGACGTGAACGGGCAATCCGCAATTTTCGCGGGTCTTTTTTTAAACCTTTCCCTCCTCTGTTTTTTCTGCCATTCCAAGAGTTCCTATTGGCTGTTCCAACCATCAAGTGCTTCGTGGTTTGTGAACGGTTCTGTTTGACCTCGCAGTGTTAAAACCAACAATCATGCAGTATCTAACTATGATTTGGTTTTTTTATAAATAGAAAGGTGGGGAGTGACTGTCCTTCCAATGGCCCTTATAGAATTTAAATTTTTTTTTAATTTTTCTAAGTCCGATATCGAAATAACGTTAAATAGAGCGTTCGAGGTAAAGGATAAAGAAAAAGGCATCTGATCGCTCAACACCGATAGTTATTTTTGAAAGTCGCCATATACAGACGTGGCTCCAGTCCGTTAATTCTTGCCATGAGAAGGGGTCGTAATATGTGTGTAGTCATTGCTATATCCCCGATACTGCGATTTAGAGAACACCCTTTTATCATTATATTGTGATATTGTTATACCAAATTTTATGCAGAAAAAAAAGGGAAAAACAAATTTGAGAATCGCACGCACAGTCTTGAAGGAATCTCTGCAGAATTTGAAGCAAACATTGTTGTCCTGAAAAAAACTTGATAAGTTGACTAAATCAAGTTACTTTAAATTAAAAAATTATTTTTAAATACCAAGTATGCTGAAACTTGTATTCCGGGACGCAAGGGAAGGCTATGCAGAGGCAGACGTTGAAGAAAAAATTGGCCCTATTAAAATGCTTCCTGGTCCTGCTTCCACTTGGCCAAACACCTCCCCCCCCCCATGGGGCACTGGCTAGGGTATGTCAAAGAATGACTTTCATAACAGTTAAAACAGTAAGATGCATGATTGCTTTTCTTCTTAACTGCTGCCCAGGCTTGTTTCCATAGACTTGCAAACATAACACCAATAAACAGCACTAGAAATTAATTTGATGTCACAATAGAAAAATTTTAATAATTGAATTTTTGAAAACCAAAATCATTTTAGAAAGGCAATTTTTTATTTTGTTTAAACGTAACATTAACTCCATCAACTACTTAAAACCATTATCAACTATTTACATCCTTTTACAACAATCAACACATATTTACATGGATCAAGACAACTCAGGTGTGTGCCGGACTGTCCGTTTGGCGGTCACGCCGTTCAAGGGCGGTCACCCTTCGACCCAGTCTTCTCAAACGTCCCTCCACTGTGGTCATCCTCTCCTGCAAGTTGGTGACTGTGGAGAGGTGGAGAAGTGGATAGATTTTATACTCTTTGAAGTGAAGGGTTGATTACACCTGTCACAACAATACTTACTGGAGGCGCCCAGTCTTCCTTCCATGCCCTCCATAGCGGTGAGAATGTCATCCACACTTCTCTTCCTGGATTGGGCTGGGGGGGGGGTGTCTCTGAGAACTTGTAGAGGGAACATCATCCGCTGACGTACCCTGGCCGCTCTCTTCAACTGTGAATGTTAAAAGAAAAACGGGCACTGAAAAAATCAGAATAAATTGCATGATTAAATATTATCTGTCAATGATGCTTCACAGCATGTATGGGTAATTGTTGATTTTAAATACCCGGAAAGCAAATACTCAAAGAAGATGCATGTTTAAACAGCACAATGTACCACACGTTCACAACCTATTTTATTAAATACGATGCTTGAAAAATAAATGAAGGTCGATTAACAGCGCAACATATGTTCTGAAGAGCCATGCTAAAGCAATGTGCTATTACAATGTTGTCCCATGTGTCTTGTGACTTCCACAGAGTTGAAATTCTACTAGTATGCTTACCAGAGGGTTGATCTGACCCTGGAAGCGCCGTGTCCTCAGGGGCGGTTTGCCCTGGTGATTGTGGAGGAATTCCCTGTGCTTCCTCCTCTTCTCCCTCCCCTGCACGATGGGCTGCAACTCTCCCCCGAAGTATGGCTAGGAAGGAAACAATCAAAGCATCAGAGAAGCCATTCAGAATCAAACAAAACAGTAATCCTTTTCATTGATAAAAAACCCCCAAGAATATTGATGTGGAGGGAAAAGCATGTGTTGCATGCACATAACTGAGAAAGCAAAGATTTACAGCCATACTCAACTTCTCCCACTCTCTAATACTTGGTTGTCTCTAATGTCCGCTAGCACACCTTGACACTTAATCTATATTTCGGCACTTCAGAAAATAAAAAGGAAAGATAAGAGAACAATCACAGATCTAAGGGGAACCGATTTATCCTGAAAAAGGCTTAGGGGAAGCCTTTAAGTATAACTAAGAGAACGCAAATCAGAAAAAAGGTTCTTACCAGCATGTCTTCGGGTCTGCCAGCTGGGTCTTCCGGCAAGATCCCAGAGGTGCATGAGACTGGTGAAATAGGGGGGCTTTCCGCTTTGGCGAGGAATGCCCTGCCAAGCTTCCAGCGCCCCATAAAAATCCCCTTTCACACGCTTAAATTTTGATCGACACTGCTCGGGGGTCCTCTGGTAACCCCGAGCACTCATTTGCCTAGCAAGCTTGTGAAATATCAGCTTGGTAGGCAAATGAGTGCTCTTCATCACACGCTCAGCTTTACCTGAGCGTGCAATGAGGTCCAGAAGGGTCTCCACCTCTTCATCTGTCCAGAAGACTCCTTTCGCCCGTCCAGCCATTATCGTGTGTGATCGATATTACAGAAATATGCTTTGCAGACACTGAACACGAGCAACCAACGGCCACAGAACGGCACGAAATTACTGGTCATTCATTGGTCAGTCGTTTCAATTTTGTCCAATAGGGCGTGCTCATCTGCAAAAAAGAGGGAAATCAACTCTGGCGAATGCCTTTCTTTCCCGCTCAAATGTTTCAATTTTTCATTTCACGTTTAAAAAAAGAAAAACCCATGGCCAGGAGGACAGACACGGGGAATGCTGTTTGATTCCTCACTGCAACAAATCTATAATCATCCCCCATCTTTGTTGCAAAACCCGGCATTTGCTTAAATTTGGCTATTGCAATTTTGCTGCTGGGACACCGACCTGACAGTTCATAATTTAACATGCCTCCCCCCCAACCCAAAGAGATGACAGCGCAGGGGCTTCTGCAAGGTCTATCGATTTCTTCCTTTTCATCAAAACTTTGTCATAACGAAATTTTGATATATCAAGATAGATAAAACTAATGGTGAATCGAATGGGAGCCGTTAGAGTGTTTTGCGCATGGTCTGCAAAATGCTTGAACAAACGGCAGGAGAACTTTGTTCCAGTCGGCTGCAGAGCGAGTGGGGATCACATCATTGTATTTGCGCCTCCTTTGGAAGCAGTAAGGGAATAATTTTATTTAACATCCATTTTTTGGGGAGAGGAGCACTACGATCACTTTAGAGAATATGACCGCCCTTGCACCTACTACAGCTAGATCTGCCACATGGAGGGAATGTGAGGTGTTGGACTTGCTATGTTTTTGGGGAGAGGAGAAAATACAGGAAGCCCTCAAGAGCTCCCACAGGAACCTGGACAACTTCCAGAAAATTGCATCGATGATGGCCTCCTGTGGCCATCATCACACAGCCTTAGAATGCCGCAATAAAACAAAGACTATGCATTTGGAGTACAAACGTGTGATCGCTCACAATGCCACCTCGGGCAACGCACCGATTACCTGCCCATATTTTAGGGAGCTGGACAGCATCCTAAGAGGTGATGTGAGTGTAAAACCAAAAAGAATCGCACGAAGCTTAAATTTGGATCTTGGACGGCGGGAGACGCACTATCCGGAGCCGGTCATGGAGGGATCAGAAGAGTTATTTACTCATGATTTGGTGACCGTGGATTCTGCCCTGTTGAGGAGTTCTTCGCCAACGCCCATGTCTGACCGTAAGTGCACACCTGACAACCTAAAAGTGACGCAAAAAATTCTTTTTATGTGAGCATACTCACCATCACTCTCAGCTAATAACATGTTTTGTTTCATTGTGCCACCAGAACATAACTCCACATCGTCCACTGATGTAGCTGATGATGACCTTGACCGGACCTTGGATGGACTGGAAGACAAGGGTGAGTATTGAGCGTTCGTATAGAGGGCCAAAACTGTGTTTAAGAATCGAGATTACTTCTTGAGGATATTGTCTCTTTTAGTTCCCTAAAACTGAAAAGAATAACAGTAATTTGGTGAAATTGTGTGTGGCCCTGACACTGTGATTTTTTATCTACTGAAAACCAACCCAGATAAGACATGGTTTCTGTTAGTCGGGAATACAGCCAACCATGAAAATGTGATCCTGCCTCTTCAAAAGTCAGGTCACCATCACGTCTCAATATAAGCGTTGGCACATTCCATTGTGATACTGTGATACTGTATGGGTGCTTGAAAGACATATGTGTTGATACATCCACGGATGGCAATATCAGAATTTATCGCTGAACAGGAAGTATCAGCAACAGGAATCTAAATATGACTCCACTGATTGAATAACACGTTTAGGAGGAGGAATGATTAAGAGCAAATCTGGATGGATCTTTTCCCTTTACAATGGCCATTTAATAATAACTATAATTAATATTTTCAAGTCAAAGGTAAATGGTAAATTGGTGAAACAATTGTTATGACACAGAGCAGATTAGTTTCCTTAGAAGAACTAAGGTACTCCAGTCTTCCAGACCTCCAGTTTTCCCCTCCGCCTGGAAGCCATTTCCAAATCCAGGAAATTTTATATCTGGGGTTTCAGCGCCCACATGGATCAATAACCTCTGGGACAGAAAGCTGAAGTGGAGATTTTAAAAAATGGTGTAATTTCCACCTCTGCTGTTCTCCATGAGAATAAAACATTTGCATATACATCGTTCTTCAAACCGTAATCTAGTAACACCCTCATGATACAAACCGGGTGTTGGTGGATAATGGAAGACATCCAGAAGAGGCAGAAACCATGATAAATTGTGTACTCTTTCATCCAATTTATGCATTTTTAAAGTGCTCATTATGTCATGCGCTTCGATTTGCAGAGAACGATGCCACAAGTGCGAATGTGGAGGATGACGCAGACAGTGAATCTGACCTTCCATTGGCCCATCGTTTACGCGACAATAATGGTGAGTGGACTCTTCATGGGCAGTATGAAAAACAAAGATGGATGTCCTCACAAAGCCTAAGCAACAAGATTTCCCTCATCTCAGAAAACAAATTTATTCTTGTAAAAATGGTAGCTCCACACCACCACAGAATTGTGTGGAGCGCATTCTTGAATTGAGCCTCTCAGACATGCTTAGTGTCCAAAGCCCAACAGCTTATGATGATTAATCCACAGGTGTACATGGCGATCTATGCATAGACTAATTTTCTGACACATGTCATTTAAAATTTTATTTTCAATTGCGGCACACGGAATCACAGTGTTACTGTCATGCTTATTTCCTCCTTACTTGGGGCCAGTGTGGATCACATTCTAACATCAAAATGCTTAATGTAATGCTTTGTGACAAGAACTGGCTGTGGTGTAATGTTTGTACGTGGATAAACAACACACTTTTTTTTCTACACATTTAGGGGGAGGGAACGCATGTTTGGCAGAACTGTCTCCGGGGACAAGGTTAAGCAAAATCAGAAACAGGAAAAGGCGGAACGCTGCGCTATATGGAGTGGCTGACCAAATGATGAACCGCTCTCGGCAGGAACACGATGCTCATCTCGCAGAGTGGCGGATTGACCGAGAGGTCATGTGTGAGTGGAAGGCAGATGAGAAGCGGATCCAGAAAGAATTTTTGGAACAAGCAAAGTCAGAAAGTGAGAATTTTGCTCAAGCATGGAAACAAAACATTGCTGTCATGACTGATGTGGTACACACTTTGAAAGCACTTGGAGACATGCTTTACAGTCAGCGTCAACAAAACTTTGATGCGCAAGAAAATGCACAGCTGTCACAAGACCCTTTGCCTGTCTCAAACAAGCAGTCCAACACCAAAAGGGCATGCGTTGGCAAACCTAGAGATAGGTTGACCCTCTGAACCTTGTGCCGTGTCATCCGATGTCGAGGCTTTGTTAATACCATTTTTCGCCAGTGTGAACTCTTGAAGTTTTGAAATTTAAAGTTTGAATAACATACATGTTGTAACTTCACGTTTCATCATTGCATTTGTGATAATGTAATTGATGGCTTGGTGTTTCTCCAAGTGCAGAGCCGCAATTGTTGATTTGTTCATGTTCATAAAAAAAGTTCTGTTGACACCATCAATGCAGGCTCAATTTTGGTTTTTTTTGTTGCAACAATCTCCTTTTCAGTCCTTGCAGAGGACGCATGAATCCAGAGCAACAAGGGGTCTGGTCCTAACTCCCGCCCACCTCCCACCGAACCATGCCTGCAGCGGCTCAACCTGGAGGGGCTTTGCGCCTCGCTACTCCTGATCCAGGCTGCTGATGGCGGTTTATTTCTGACAGCCCCTCAACCACACTTATGGGCACCGTGTGTGCTGCTTCCGGGTTTCCATGATCCCCACCTTCGCCCTCTCACTCCTCACCATTCTTTCAACCCCTCGCTTCCCCCTGGTCAGGTTGGATCAGTCAGTGGATGTGGTATGGGTTGTATGGCATTGCTTCCCCCTTTTTCCTCAAGTTGTTCACGGCTGCAAATTAAAGGGGCTGTTCTCTGTTAAAAGCACCCCATGGAAAAATTGATTTTTATCATGAACATGTTTTGATTTTGGGGCAGATCAAAACATGTGTTCCTATTCAAGGACTCCATCACTGCAAGTTAAGAGTGAAATTTCTACACACAGCGTAGATCTCAGTTCAGTGGTCAAGCCTCACCCCATGTTCCATGCCATCTGCCAAATAAGGAACCTTTGTTTTTTCATTTAAAAAAATAATAAATTGAAAACGAGGTATTCTCTGATGTGAAGTGAGAAAATGTAATTTGATTTTTAGTGGGAGTCAGAATGATTGTCAACTCAATAACAACAATCAAGCCACAGATTATGTGGTGTTTTCAAGTTGCATCTAATGTGTTGTGTGTTGCGCTCCATCAAGTACTTAGCAACTTATGACAATCTATGAGTTTATATCCTCCAAGATGTTTAACCATTGCTGCATCTTGCCAATGGATCATGGAGTTTGCATTGCTGGGGTATAGTTTCAAAATAGTACAGGATCAAGAAGCACCTTTCTGACTAACAAAGATTGCTGCAGTTTCAGCTTTCAAAAACCAAAGATCTGTTGGTCAGATACAACCGGACAAAGAGAACTCTGGTACCCGTAGATTAATTCTAAAATAAAGTGGATTGGTCTTAAAAGTACATCTAGCGAACTGGAAGTTGTGGCTTTCTTTAATGTGTTAAGCCATCCCAATCTGAATATCCCTCTTTTCCTAGAAAACTAGCTTTGATGATTCAGAAAAAGGTGTTCTAAAACTTAAAGAGGAACACAGTTGTCATTGGCTAGGTGAAATAATGTCATTGTTATTCTCCTCCCAAAAAAAAAAAAAAATTAAGGCCGATTCCAGATGGGCAAAATTAAAGCGAGTGATTTCGCTTTTCAAGCGGTAAGACCCGTTAAAACCCGCAAGTTGCCATCCCCGCTTACCTGCGGTCCATGGCGCTCCGTCGCGCTATATAAGCGGACAGTGGGAACACGGCATGGCGGGTTTTGCCGCAGCATGGCGATCCATCATGGGGGAAAAGGAACTCCCCTTTTCCGGGTGGCCGGCTGGCCAGCCACAATATCGCCATTTTTTTTTTAAAAAAGCAGGAGCCATTTGCGCAATCGCGCGTCTGCGGACATGAATTTACACAAATGCGCAAAAGCATAATCATGATCAGTGTGCGTGGTTTTTCGATTCATTTTGTGCATCTGCGCAATTGCATTACTGCAACCCTCATGAAATGCGCACCTGAGCGTTCATTAACGGCCGGCATTTTGTCTGCCAGAGAATCTAACCCTGGGAAGTGTCGCTGACCTTTGCCCCGCAGACTTGCGTGCCCATTGGACGGGTGATCGGGCGGGTGGGGGGAATCTCGGTGGCTGAGAAACCACAGCACTCGAGCACAGTCACACACGCTTGTGCTAGAGCAATATCGCCTTGTCGGGAGCAGTATGGCCGGTGGAGGGGATGTGGCTGGGAAGCGGGGGGTGTCCTGGCGGCATAGAGAGATTGTGGATCTGCTACACTTCTGGGGGGAGGAGAAGATACAGGAAGCTCTCCGAAGCACCCACAGGAACATGGACTACTTCCAAAAAATCTCGAGGCAGATGGCAGAGCGGGGCCACAAGCGGTCGGCTACAGAGTGCCGCACCAAGACCAAAACCATGCGGCTGGAGTACAAAAAGGTTATGGCCCACAACGGCCGTTCAGGGAACGTGCCAACAACCTGTCCGTACTTCAGAGAGCTGGACAGCATTTTGAGGGGGGATGCAAGCGTTAACCCCAAGAGGCTGGCTCGGAGTATAGTGCTGGAGGTGGAGGGCAGGGCCCGGGAAGGCCCTCTGGAGCTTCAGGAGGGCTCGGAGGAGCTCTTCAGCCATGACCTCGTCACCATCAATGCGGAAGATCTCAGGACATCGACCCCCTTTCCATCAGGTGGGTGGGGGCCCGGGTCCAAGCGCGGTTGCTGCCGGGGTGGTGCTTCGGGGGTGTAATCAAAGCATGCAATATGACGAGGCTGGCCCTACTTCTGTTCCCAGGGCACGGTGGCTTCGTGGACGATGACCACTTGCACAGCGGTGGAGATCCTGATGCGACCCTGAGTGGACTGGCGGGAACGGGTACGTGGGGGGGGAACAGGCGAGGGGGGCGCGGGAATTGCTTGGGCTGGTCTGGGAATCCGCCGCAATAATGGTCCGTGCTTTCCCGGGCGGGGGGGCGGGGGGGGCGCGCCAGCAGCTCTGCTGGGTCGAGTTATGCACCCTGGGATTCTGTGGGGCGTGGGTGCTCTGTTTATTGGCTCAGGGCACACGCCGGTCAGTCCCTTGCTGGGGGTCCGGGGGGGCCCCGGGAAGTCCGCTGGTCAGGCACACAGCCCTTGGATTCTCTGAGGCCACAATGTAGCCTAAAAGAAGGGGCTGGCGCCATTTGCGCAACCGCGCCAATGCACAAATGCACAAATGCACGCAGATGCACAATCAGCCTCAAGGCGTGCAGCAGTGTCCGGCCCCATGTTCCACATTTGCGCAATTGCATTGGTGCTACCCTCCTGAACTGAATACTTGAGGCCTTATTATCGACCGCCATTTTGTCTCCCAGAGAATCCAACCCCGGGAGGTGTCGCTGACCTTTGCCCCGCAGACTGGTGTCCCGATTGGACGGGCGTTTTGGGGGGGGGAACTCGTCGGCCAAGACACCACAGCACGCAGGCACAGTCACACACGCTTGTGCTCGTGCTGCTGCCGGCTTGTCGGGAAACCACTGCAGGGGGTCCTGGGGGGGGGGGATGGCACCAAAAACCCCGCTGGGATGGCAAAAACAGTTTGAAGTTTCTGGGGCGATGGCGCACTGAGAGTCGGCTCTAAGCGCAGGACAGGCAGTACATGGCCAATAAAAGCGGCTGCAATCCCAGGAGCGATGATGGTGGCTTGTTTGGCTTGTTCTGGCTTGCTCCCAGGGAGTACTTTGAAAGTCCACATTGTGCAGGAGACCACCGGTGTTGGTTTTCGATTGCCTGAGTTGTGGCAAGGTCAGGTGCACCAGGGCTGAGGAGAGGCAAGGGGGTGTCGGGGGGACAGCCATGCAGTGTCATGCAAAGCTGTTTCCATGTTGTGGATGTGCCAAATTAATGCTTGGGATACTGATTCTTCTCAACACGTCCAAGAGTAGCCCATCCAGCACAGGATAGTGTGGCCACCGGAGCAATACCTCAATCTGTGGCCCACAATAGATAATGGCATGAGATTTGCTAATGCGTCGGCCTAATGGCCAAACACTTTCCAGTTCACCCCCCCCCCCCAAGTGGCTGTCTATCTGAGCGTGCTCCATCCTCGGGGCTGATCATTGATTTCTGCAAATGGAACGGCAAGAAAGAGCACTGTGGTGCTCTTTCGAGGCATGCACTTGGGATGCGTCTCCCGCTGTGGGCCTGAATTGCGGCATCAGCTTGCTTGGGGCTCTGAGGGAACGGTGGCAGCTGCACTTCTTCTTCCAAAGCAATGGTGTTTTTCATCAGGCACCCACCCACATGTTGGCGGGAAGCATTCGGTGCAGCCATGCCCTCTGCCGGTAACCCAAAGTGCATTCTGACAATGTTGCCTTTTTCGCAGATGAGCACGAGTCCGCCTCGGGAAGCAGCACGGAGGACAATCTGGATAAGGAGAACAGCCCGCCCTCGCCAGGCGTCGTCGTCTCAGGTACTGCACACTTGCAATGCCGCACGCCTGGGAAATTCGGGGTCCGAGGGCTTGATGGGGGGACCATGGCCGGGGAATGGTGGGGCCTTGTGTTCACCTCTTGGCTGTTTCTCCACCCCCCCCCCCAGGCAGCCCTCCGCCAAATCCGGCCCAGCTGTCCCCTGGGACACGACTTTCAGCAATAAGGAACCGCAAGCGGAGGGCCCACGGTGGCGCTGAGGCTGCGGACAGGATTATGAGCCAGGCAGAAACTCAGCACCGCGAGGATATCGCCGAGCGGCAGAGGCAGCATTCCGAGGCACAGAGGTGGCGCCAAGAGTTCATGGAGGTGACCCGTCAGGAGCAGGCGATGTTTCAGAATGCTTGGGGCCAGAACCTGGAGGTGATGCGTGCCGCCGTCAGCACGCTGCAAACACTTGGACAGGCCATGCTCCGGATGCAGCAACCGCTAGCAGCAGCTCCAGAGCGGCCACCCCTGGTGGTTGAATCCAACGCCCCCACAGCTCCAGCGCTGAATGAGGGGGAGGTGGATGAGGGGGCGATCATCCGGCAACCTTCCCCCCATCCTCAGCCAAGGCAGGGTGTCCCCAAGCGGTCCTGTGTGGGCAGGTCCAGGGATCGGCTAACCCTGTAGACGAGTCTTGCCTTTTTCCTCAGCTCTGCCCAACCTTCCCCCAGCCCCCCCCCCCCACGGACAGAAGACCGCAAAACCCCACCACCCCAGACACACCTCCACCTATCGAGAAAACACGGACAATCAAACCGTTGTTTTCAACTTTAACTTTTACTGAACAGGAACAAACTCAACCTTAACAGATACCCCCCGCCCCCCCAAAGTCCCATCATTGCTCGGTGGCCGCTGGCATTAGTGCGGACAGTTGTCCCTCCAAGGCCCGCACACGTCTCTCGAGTGCCCGGTGTTTCCGTCCCTGGTAGAGCAGGAGGCGCTCGACGGTGTCCATCCTGCCCTGCAGCGTGTTCACTGTTGACAAAACAAAGATATGCATCAGTTCAAATCTCACTCCCTTATCTGCATGGGACTCTCGCACGTGCCCCTCTCTGCCCCTCACATCTGGAACTCCCCGCCGTTCTCCTCACAGCCCCTCATGTGTTGGCCTCCCTCCCATGCTCCCCACTGCCCCTGATGCCTGGAACTCCCGGCCATTCTCCCTTGCTGTCCTTTGTTCCCGCCACACTCCATCGCTGCCTCTTATGCCTGGGACTCTCCCGCATCCCCCCCACATCCCCATCATGCCTAGAATTCCTTGCCCCTCTCTTCATAGGTGAAGGCCTCCCATCCAAGGGGGGGGGGGTTATTTAAATTGAAATGGGAGCCGGGGAAAACCTAAGATTGCAAACAAGCTAGGCACATGGACAGATGCAGCCACATGTGTCTAATTTGTTCTCCAGTGGTTAATAAAGCCACACACTGTCAGGGAGCGGTCTGTCCCTTGCCAACACAAGTGGAGTTGGCAGATGCCGGGAGGAACCTGCCATCCTGTGGCCGCTCCTTTAACACCACCGGGGTTTGGAGAGAGCTGCGTGCGGAATTCTCTGTCGCTCGGTGGTAGAGGTGAGGACTGCCTCAGTGTGAGCTCAGGCCTCCCCGAAAGGCAGTCATGGACTCACTCACAGGAGAGCATCATCCGCCCCTCCAGGCCCTTGATGGCTTCAAGGATGCTGCTGTTCCCCTCTTGGGAAGCCGGTGTACGGGCCGCCACTCGGCTCGTCATGGGCTCCTCCATGGTGGCGGGAGTCCCCTCGCCAGGGGCTGACACTGTGGACAGCGAGAAGATGGTAACAGCTGTTAATCCAGCATTGGGGGCGGGCCTCTGTACTCAAGTGATCTTTCGTTTAAATAAATAGATTTGAAACATATGCTGTTGTTAACAGTACATAAAAACAGTTGGTTCACAACAGCTGCGCACAAATGCGCACAATGCACATTACGGCCATTTGTGGTGCTGCGCAGGTGGCTGGAGGGTGCGCCGGGAGCTGCTCTTACCCAGTTCTTCTGTTGGCCTTCTCGCGGCGGAAGGTGGTTGCCCGCTCTGCCCGGCAACGACCGAGCCCCTGGCCGCCCCCTCCATTGCTTCCTCAGGAACACCACGGCCTTCGTGCCCCCGTGCATCTGCAATCAAGATGGGAAAGGAGGCGTTGTGAGGGTGAGAACGTGGGCCCCAACCCCCACACCACACACGCTTTCCTCTCCTTTCCCCCCATTCAATCCCCACCACCCCATCTTGGCACACGTTTTGCCGCAGCACTGTGCCGTGCCGCGGGACAGCTGCGGCGATGTCGGCACGACCGCTCACCGCTCACCTGCAGGTCCCTCCAACTCCATCTCCACCAGCCACTCCTCTCCCTGTGGAGGTGGCGCCTCCCATTCCTGTTCCTCCTCCACATGACCCACGAGCTCCTCGCCTGCTGGTGGCTCGGCTGGCAGAATCCCTTGCTCCCCCTGCCCTGCTGCAAGAGATTGGGGCGTGATGGATCAGTGAACGGGCCAGAGACCCCACCCCCCTCAACCTTGCAGCACTCACTGCCATCATCTGTGCAGCACCTCTCACCTCCATGCGCCTCCTCCATAGTTTCCGCCTCTTCCTCACGGATCCTGGGCCCACGCTCACCAGCCTCCTCCTCCTTGGCCTCTCCCGCCTCCTCCTCCTCCGCCTCTGCCACCTCCTCGGGTTGCCCTGCAGTTCTGGGGCGTGCCCTCGCCCTCATCGCAGCTGCAAGAGATTGGGGCGGGTTGTTGGTATCTCTGGTGCCCAGCTGGCATGCAATGGCACAATGGTCTTCCGCACCTCAAGGCACCCTGTCGCTGTGGCAGACGCGGGGGGGGGGGGGGTTGTGACCTTGTCTTCAGACTGCAGTTGTGTGCATGTTTGCTGAAGTCTTACTGAGTTCAATGGGTCCTAATTCCAAGTATGTGTGCACAGTATTGCAGGTGCAATCCTAAAAACGCTTACTAGAGATAAGAACTACTTGACCCAGGGGCAGCTATTTCTTAAAAAAACATTCTTTGGAGCACTCTTCACAGGGCCGCTTTGGCAGACGGGGGGGGAGGGGTTGTGACTTTGTCTGCGTGCCACCTGGAAGTCTGCGTGCCACCTGGGCATCATTGGCCTCTCTGGAATGGCCACCGGGGATTGATGGCAGTGCTGGGGGCCTCAACAGAGCACCACTGATACCCTAATATGTGGCAGGGCAAAGAACGCCAACGGGAGGGCAAGACTGCAACCAGGCCGAGATCAATTCACCACCCCCCTTCCACCTACCTGCCTGCCTCCGGTCCTCCCAGCTAGGCCTGCCAGCCGCCTCCCAGAGCCGTCGCATCTCCACAAAGAACGGCGGCCTGGCGCTCATTCTTGGGATGCCCTGCCACTGCTCCAGGGCTGCGAAGAAGTCGGCCTTGACGCGCTTGAACTTGGACCGGCACTGGTCCGCGGTCCTGGGCCAACCCTTCGCACCCAGCTGTCGGGCAACCCTGGAGAAAATGGCCTTCGTGGGCAGGTGGTGGCTGCCCATGATGCGGCTGGCACGCCCACTCTGCAGAAGGAGGTCAAGCAGGGCCTCGACCTCCAGATCCCGCCAGTAGCAGCCCTTACTGGCGGCCATTTTTTTAGCTGCGAGTGTAAGGATATGCGCTAACGAGCGAAAGCGCGACTGCGCATGCGCAACTTTAGAAGCGGCAATCCGTGCAGGTACCCGTTGCTCCGCTTAGCCGGGCAGCTGCTGCCGGCCCCCCAGCATTCCCCTCCACCGAGGTCCGCGGCAGCGCCCCCCCCCCCCATAGTGCAGCAGCGTACAGTATTTTTCATTAATGTTATCTCGATCACTCCCTCACTCCCCGAGAATGTTCACCCAAGGGTTGCCAGCATGAGTGTATCGCCGCATTTGCGCATTTCCGCAAAGCGGAACACGCAAGCGACTCAGAGAAGGGGGTAACTGATACGGCTTTGCCACTTTCTGTAGTCACCGGCTTAGAACTGCCGGTGACCCGCATAAAGCACCCCCCAACACTACCCCCAAAGGAGGAGCGGTCATGGCGGGGCCCACCAGAAAACGTGTGGTGGCACGGAGCGCGCATTCGCCTGCTATTGCGCAGTAGCAGAGGGATGCAACTTAGTGCGCAAAGGCGGCAATACCAAAACCTGCCAGGTCTGCATTCCCCCCGCACCCAGGAATGGACAAGGAAATCGAAAAATGTTCGACTGCAACAACAACCATTTATTGGCAGGACAAACTTTTCCTTGCAATATTGGCACTTTTGGGATATGAGTTTTCCCTCCCCCCAAAGAAAGCCAGGGCATCACCGTCCGCATCTGGAATACATGAATTCAGCCATCGCGTCACGAACCCTCTTCCCCTCATCAAGCATCCCCCTGTCGTTCTCCCCATACTCCAGTCCATCCCCGGGCATTGTCAAGGGCGTGGGATCCGTCAGTGACCCAAGCACTGCATGTCCCTTGGCCTCGCACAAGTTGTGCAGGATCACTCACGCGGTAACAATGGTCACCACGTTCTCCTCTCTGGCCTTCAGCCGATGGAGGAGGCACTGCCAGTGTCCCTTCAGACGACCAAAACTGCATTCCACCTGGTTCCTGGCCCGTGCCAGGCAGCGGTCGAAGTATTTCTGTTGTGGTGTGACAGCAAATTTTCCGTACGGCTTCATCAGCCACCAGCGCATTGGATAAGCACCATCCGAGATCATCAGCGGTGGCACTGAAACACCATTCACTGTCAGGGAAGGATTCCCAGGCACAAAAGCCCCATTGTCCATTGCAGCACAGAGAGCCGTGTTGCGGAAGACGAAGGCGTCGTGGTTCTTGCCACTCCAACCCACCTCTGCATCAACAAAACGGCCGGTGTGATCGACTGTACCCTGCAGCAAGATGGAGGAGTAGTTCTTTCGGTTACCGTATTGGTCCGGCTTCCCACGGGGCTGACCGATGCGGATGTGAGTGCCATCAATCGCCCCAACACAATGAGGGAACCCCAGCGCTGTAAACCCATCCATTATCTGAAACAGAGACCAGAAACACGCATGATTGGAAATGCGCAGTAGCGCACCATCGGGGACATGGAAAACAACACAAACCACCTTTGTTCCAGCCTGCGCAAACCGCCTGCCCCTCCTGCAGCCATCACTCACCTTCCCGACCTCGTCCCCGAGGCACACTGTCTTCGAGAGTAGCTGCTTCTCAATTGCGAAGCAGACCTCCAGCACAGCATCCGAAACGGTGGACAGCCCCATACCGAAGTGATCCGCTGCAACGCGGTAGCATGCCCCAGTGGCAAGGCACCACAACGTCACCGCCACCCTCTTCTCCACGGACACGGGCTCACGCATGTTGGTGGACTGGCGTGCCAGGGTCGGCCTCAGGGCATCCACCAGCTCATTGAAGGTCCCCCTGCTCATCCGGAAACACTGAATCCAATGTGTGTCGTCCCATACACGCAGGGCTATGCGCTCCCACCAGTCCTGGCTCCGGGGGTATACCCAGCAGTCTCTGTGCTCTCTGGTGTCCGCCAGCACATACCATTGCTGCCGCAGACGGATCCCTCGCAAAGTTGACCTACGTGAAGCTGCACCCAATCTTTCGCTGTGGAAAATCAGCTGGGCAGCCCTTCTCCGCCTCAAAATGTGCTGCAGATGCGCATGGCAAAGTGAGACCGTGTTCTGCAGCAGGAGAATCACCACCTGTGCCATCACGAGTAAAAGGTCTCTCCCGGGCGCCATTTCAGGGTCCAACAGTCAGCACGTACCAGATTAGCAATTGAGAATCTAGAGTGGAACCATCGACCAATGTACTTTGCGAGAATCTCCCGGACCAATCATTGACCGCATCGTCGATGCCGTGGCTTCGCACATGTGCGCGTTTGCGCGTTTGCGCAAAACGGGGGGAAAGAAATAAAAAAAAAAAACCTCGAGATGCGAACAAATGAAGGCCCCCCACATCAGTTGTGCCGGGGAGGAGAGAACCAATCCCGGGGTCCCTCTCTTGGCCATGCGAACATGCGGAGGCGGAACGGCACGGCACAGAACGGATGAAGACGAGACAAAGCGGATGGAGGCGAAAATACCCGCGTGGCCGGTAAGCGATTAATAGCGCGGGCAAAACGCTATTTCTGGCCGTCTGGAATCGGCCTAAGACTGCCTTTTTCTGAATATCAGTTGTTTTCTCTGTTGTTGCACCGAACTGCAGCATACTGTGTGAACACACTGGAAAGATCTCAATTCAGAGGGCAAGTCAACCCCACCTTCCATACCATGCCCCCAGTCAAATCTTAAAATTTTATTTCTAATTTTAAAAAATTAAGAGAGATTTATTTTAAGTGAAGGGGAAGGAAGAATGTTTGTCACCCTAATAATTTTTTTTTTCTTGAGCCTTGTTTGCATGTGAGGGACCAGTATTCAAGTTTGGCCAACACACACCAGCAACCTCAACGTGAGGCCATCCCTCCCATCATGTGTCTTGCAAGGGCATCGCGGACCATCTTGCCCTACGCCAGGTGCCTGGTGTTGGCAACGTTCTCTTGCTCCTCCTGTTGGGACAGTAGCACAGGTGCGGGACATCCACCCCCGCCCACTATAGGATGGCCTTTGCTCTCGCACAAATTGTGGAGCACCACACATGCAGTCACAACAGCGATAACATTTTGTTCTCTTATCTGCAGCCTGTGGGAGAGACACCTCCACCTAGCCTTCAATCGACCGAAACTCCTTTCCACCACGTTCCTACAACGAGCAAGGTGCCGATCAAAGTTTCGCTGTGCTGCCGTGGTTGCTGTTCGGCCATATGGCTTCATTAGCCATCTGCGCATGGGATATGCGCCGTCAGCCAAAATCACTGGTGGAATTCTAACCCCATCCAACACCATGTAGTGGTTTCCGGGGATCAGTGCGCCAGAGTCCATTGCAGAACACAGGGCGGAGTGGGCAAAAACAAATGCATCGTGGTTTTTGCCACTCCACCCCATCTCTGCGTCCACAAATCTTCCTCTGTGGTCCACAGTCCCTTGCAGCAGTATCGAGGAGTAGTTTTTTCTATTGCCATATTGTTCTGGGCGGCCACCGGGTGCACAAATGGCAATATGTGTCCCGTCCACTGCTCCCACGCAATGAGGAAACCCCATCCTCCGAAAGCCATCCATTATCTGTTGGAATAGATGGGGTGGGGAAGAGACAAATTTTCAAAAACATTCAGCGAACTGCTTGGAAGCACAGTTAAGTGTTTTTGCAACAGTTAAAGCAGAATACGGTGCAACAGCAAACCTTACTGCTCAATACCATGCTTTGATAGTGGTTAATGCTGTAATCCACCTATTTTTGAGAGGTCGAAAACATGTTAAGAAATGTGTTCACATGCATTGAAACCCCCAATAGAAATCAAACCTCATCCAATCAATTTTGGAACGGTCCTTTCTCTCATGTCAATTGATTCAAAGACAGTTGCCATCGATGTTAGAACGCAATGCACATTAAAAAATGCGAACATTCATTGTTGAATAATATTTATTAGGTTGTGCCATGTCCATCAATTCAATATGTACACGACATTTTTCCATGGACTAGAGAGGGGATTTTTTACATGGTAGCATCATTCAGTCACTCATTCCTTTTTTTGTATTGCAGCCATAAAAGTGGCATTCTGTTCATTGAAAAACAGAAAGATATTGATATTGTCTCTCTCTGCTCCGTCATGCAGATCCGATTCAACCGAGTAAATAAAATAAAATAAGTAGCCTGTAGTTCTCGGATTGATGGCTTTGGGACGTCAACGACAATCTATGCTGTGGTCTCTCTACAGAGGGCTTGTTGAGAGTGAGGGACACCAAGCATTAACATTGCGCAATTGGACACACTACAGAAGTCCCATAGGGCCATTCATAAAGCTGTCAAATTCATTATTAATTGTTATCCACACTAAAATGGAAAGAATTGTCCAGCCAGTTGCACGCTAATATAACATGACACGCAGTGCAAACAATGACTCCAGTGGTCCAAAAGCTCAATTTTGCCAATGGGACCAGAAAAGGGGGGGGGACACTGGCAATAAGAGAGGATGTATTGGGATTTCCCTTTATGGGAATTCGAATAATGGTTGAATTGTTATGATGAGATTCAGCTAGCATGAAGATCGAACTAGTAGACAAACCATAGAGGTCCCACGGGCACAATCATGAAGCTGTTTACTGCAGTTTGAAAAGTTTTCCACAACTGTATGGGAAAGAATTGCACATCCAGTTTTACACTAATGTGGCATGACACGCAGCGCAATCAATGACTCCTGTGGTCCAAAAGCTCCTTTTTTGCAGTGGAACCAGAGGGGAGGGGGACAGCACTGTCTATAAGAGGGTATTTATTGGGGTTTCCTAGTAGCAATTTTTAAAAAAACAGGTTAATTGTTATAACGAAATTATGCTAGTTCACTATAAAACATACCTGGCCAATAGAGTCGCCAAAGACTACCGTCCGAGAAAGCAGCTGGAGCTCGATGGCAAGGCAGAATTCTACGACCGCCGATGCAACCGTTGACTTCCCCAGTCCGAATAAGTCACTTGTCACCTGGTAGCTGGTTCCACTTGCAAGCCACCAGATTGCAACAGCGACTCTTCGCTCCACCGATATTGGGGAACGAAGGGTTGTTCTCTGTCGCTGAAGCTTTGGACGGAGAGCGGTGACCAACTCCAAGAATGTGCTCTTAGACATTCTGAAACCGCGAATCCAACGATGGTCATCCCAATGTCGCAGCACGATGTTCTCCCACCAATCCGTGCTGCGTGGGTATACCCAATGCTGCCTCGGCTCCTGCATCTCTGCCAGGAAAAACCACTGGTGTAGGTGCTGGCGCCGCCATCTTCGTGCACGCGTCATGGCCAAGGTGGCAAACGAATTGCTGGACAAGAATCTGGCAACAGCCCTGCGTCTTTGGGCACGGTACCGCCAGTAGGCCAGCAGCATCTGAGACTGGCATGCAATCATAATCAATAGAACATGCCCGATGAGAGCCAGAATAGGATCCATCGCAAAAATCACCAACGCCAAAACCACCAACTCCAACCACACCAAACAACCACTCAAACCCACCAAGAGTTTTTTCCCAGACACTTCCCCTTTTATAATATTTTCAAAACCCCCGCCATAAAATGCGGACAAATCGTGTTGCACTGTTCAGTTGATATTTCGAATTGGTTATGTTTCCTTATTACGCATGTCCGTTATAACGGAAAAGTGCGCCATTTTTTTTTTTAAAAGGGCGGGGGGAAAAGGTCCCGCCCAAAAAAACGGATATCAAGCAGCCGTGTGACCGCGGGGACGCGCGAGAAAGACGGATTGGAGGTGGGAATGTGAACGGAGAAGAAAAAGTCGCGGATTGGAGGCAAACGGAAGATATCCGGAAAACATGCGGGTAATGAGTGAATGTGGATTTGGCCATTATCTGAATTTGCCAACTCTAGTTGGTCAGCCTGTATTAAAGCTAAAATAAGTTCCTTGAACTTGTTTATAGACTCTTTATCCCTGCTGTCTGAGTCTGAGGCCTTCTCAAAAATAAAATGCAGTCTTGGGGGATTAGAGTTACAAACTCTATGTAGTTGTGCTAATAGAACTTGTTCTCCCCTAAACTTGGGGATTTTTCCTAATGTAAGTTTCCCAGCAGTATACCTTTACCAACTCCTGGCTCCCAATCTACGTAGAGCCTTTTCTCTGGCCAGATTTAATGTTCGTCCTTCAGCCATTTTATCTGTTAGATTTCATGGGATTTCTTATTATAGCAGGTGTTGTCCTTGTTTGATGGGCTGTGTTGAAACTGTCTCCCATGTTCTTCTCCAGTGCTCTTATTATCTGGTGCCACGCCGGGATCTTCTACATCCTATATTAGCCCAACTTTCGGAGCTTTCTGATGATTTTAAGGTTCAGTTTCTGCTTGACAACCCAGATGGGGAAATAACTGAAATAGTAGCAAAGTTTCTCTACAGTGCCGTAGCTATACACCCTGACAAGTAATATTCTGTACTGATTTTGCTGTACTGCTGCCCTATTCCTATCTGTAATTTTAATCTCATTCTGTATGGACTCATTTCTGTATTTAAAATCGTATATTCTTATATATGCCAATAAAGGCTTGCTTGAGCTTGAGCTTGAGCTTCAGATATAAAGACTGGATCAGAACCAGCACATGTCCTCTTGTAGGAGACAATCTCTGGAGTTCAGGGCTGTGTGATTTGGGGTGATCTAAAAAATGTTTTATGGTGCAGCTGCCGCCCCTTTCTTCTTACTGAATTGTTCTGGGGTCACCCTAGTTTGAAGCAGTTAACTCAAGATCTGGGTTTCATAGGATGACCCAGTATAGGTCCACTTAGAGGGCCAAGTCTGCTGAATCTGGATGTGTATAATATGTGCCCCTCCAAACTTCATTTTGGAGTTCAGAGCTTTTCAATTTCCCCGCAATATTTTTCTTTGGCTTTGCGAATAAGGAACTAGGAACTGCGAATAAGGAACTGGGAACTGGGAACCAAGTTCAGTTTCGTTGGTATCACCCTGCCTCAGCCCTCCTGACTGATGGACAACAGGCCCCAAATGTAAATAAGAAAAAACCTCTGCCAAACCCCTGAGCCTGGCGCTGGGCCCTGGCTCTCCTCCTGGAGTCTGAAGGGAGCAAGCAGGGGAATAGCACAGCTTCTCCCAGGCAGCCAGCACTGCATAACCAGGAGGGCCTTTGGTAAACCAGCCTCAGAGGAGCTCGGCTGAGGGAGCTTGAGATGGGCTCTGCTCAGGCCGAGTGCCTCTTCCCACCTGCGACTGGAAAGGGCGGAGCATCCTCCGAAGGCCCTTGTCTCTGCCCTCCCAGCCAAACCCTGGATTGATAGGAAGGGGGGGGTGCTGCCTCCCTCCCCCCTTCCAGGGCGGCAACTGATGGCCCCCAGCTTTAGCGGCGTAGCTGCATGCCGGGAAGGGGCCATATTGTCATCTATTGATTTTGGGCAGTAATTTGAGAGAGTCAGTATGGTGTAATGATTAAAGTGTTGGGCTAAGATCTGTCAATTTCAATTCCATATTACTCACAGTACATATCTGTTACAGTCCATTACATACAAATAATCACATAGTCCAGTTTCCAGTTGTATTTGCCATGTATAAATCATTTGTTATTCAATGTTATGTCCTTTCTGTTTCTGTACCCAACTCATAATGAGTACACTGAAGCCTGGATTTGAAAAAGATTTATTGGAAGAAATTAAAAATTGGCCAGAGGAAGACAAGACTCGTAATGAGCCAATAACAAAAGAGCCAGCAAAGCTCGTAGCCAACACCTTTGAAGTACTGCTTCTACTTCACCTCATCGGTGGAAGACAAGCGGCTTGCATATACGATTCTTGCCAAGCGATTCTGTGTGCTCTAGAAAGGCAACATAAAAACAGAAAGGACATAACATTGAATAATGATTGATTTATACATGGCAAATACAACTGGGAACTGGACTATGTGATTATTTGTATGTAATGGACTGTAACAGATATGTACTGTGAGTAATATGGAATTGAAATTGACAATCTATATATGTTTATAGGGTGTTTCATTGTAACCCCAATCTCTATTTCCTTGAGCTTTGGCTTTTTAACTTCTGACTCCAGAAAATGTGCCATGGTGGAAAGTCCAGGCCAGGAGCAGGATGGGAGCAGGTGGCAATGCCTGCTTCCCGCCTTCACCCAGCTGGTTTTAGGAATGAGGCAGGTGGCAATGGCCACCACCCAACTTAACCCAGCTGATGTTAGGAGTGGAGCAGCTGGCAATGCCCACCCCCTGCCTTCACCCAGCTAGTATTAGGAGCGGATCAGGTGGCAATGCCCACCCCCTCGCCTTAACCCAGTTGGTATTAGGAGTGGAGCAAGTGGCAATGCCCTATTTCCTCCTTAACCCACTTGATATTAGGAGTGGAGCAGGTGGCAATGCTCACCCCCACCTTAACCCAGTTGGAATTAGGAGCAGAGAAGGTGGCAATGCCCACCCCCACTGTAACAGCTGGAATTAGAAGCGGATCAGGTGGCAATGTCCACCCCCTCACCTTAACCCAGTTGGTATTAGGAGTGGATCAGGTGGCAATGCCCACCCCCACCTTAACTCAACTGGTATCAGCAGCGGAGCAGGTGGCAATGCCCACCCCATTTTGAACCAGTTGGGATCAGGAGTGGATCCGTTGCCAATGCCCACCCCCTCTCTTAACCCAGCTATTAGGAGCGTAACAGGTGGCAATGCCCACCCCCTGCCTTAACCCAATTGGTATTAGTGGCGGAGCAGGTGGCAATGCCCACTCCCCACCTTATCCCAGCTAGTATAAGGAGCGGAGCTGGTGGCAATGCCCACTCCCCACCTTAACTCAGTTGGTATTAGGAGAACAGATGGCAATGCCCACCCCCTGCTTTAACCCAGCTTGTATTAGGAGCAGAGCAGGTGGCAATGCCCACCACCCGCCTTAACCCAGCTGGTATTAAGAGAGGAGCAGGTGGAATTTCCCCTCCCACCATAACACAGCTGTTATTAGGAGCAGAGCAGGTGGCAATGCCACCTCAACTTTAACCCAGCTGGGATCAGGAGCAGAGCAGCTGACAATACCTATCCCCCTTTCACCCAGCTGGGATCAGGAGCAGATCAGATGGCAATGCCTGCCCCTCTTCACCCGGCTGGGATCAGAAGTGGAGCAGGTGGTAATGCCCAAACCCACCTTAACCCAGCTGGTATTAGGAGCAGAGCAGGAGGCAATGCCCTCGCCCCGCCTTAACACAGCTGTTATTAGGAGCAGAGCAGGTGGAAATGCCACCCCCAACCTTAACCCAGCTGGTATTAGGAGTGGAGCAGGTGGAATTTCCCCTCCCACCTTAACACAGTTGTTATTAGGAGCAGAGCAGGTGGCAATGCCACCCCCGACTTAACCCAGCTGGTATTAGGAGTGGAGCACTTGGCAATGCCCACCCCCTCTTCACACAGCTGGGATTAGAAGCAGAACAGGTGGCTTTGCCCACCCACTGTCTTAACCCTGCAGGTATTAGGAGCAGAGCAGGTGGCAATGCCCACCCCCCAACTTAACCCAGCTGGGATCAGGAGCAGATCAGATGGCAATGCCCACCCTCCTTCTCCTGACTGGGGCCAGGAGTGGAGCAGGTGATAATACCCTCCCCGCCTTAACCCAGCTCATATTAGGAGAGGAGCAGGTGGCAATGCCCTCCTCTGCCTTAACCCAGCTGGTATTAGTGGCGGAGCAAGTGGCAATGCCCACCTCCCGCCATCACCTATTTGGGATCAGGAGTGGAGCAGGTGGCAATGCCCACCTCATGCCTTCACCTAGCTGGGATATGGTGCAGAGCAGGAGGCAATGCCTTTCTTCATTTCACCCAGCCAGGATAAGGAAGAGAGCAGGTGGCAGTGCCCGCCCTCTTCAACCTACCAGAATAAGCCACTGAGCAGGCAGCAATGCCCACCATGTCTTCACCCTGCCGGAGTCAGAAGCCAAGCAAGCAGCAATGCCTGCCCCCCTTCAACCTGCTGGAATCAGGAGCAGAGCAGGTGGCAATGCCTTCACCCCCTTCACCCAGCTGGGATCAGGAGCAGAATAGGTAGTAAAGCCCACCACTCACCTTCACCTGAGAGGATCAGGCGCAGAGCAGGAGGCAATGCCCGTTTCTCCCTTCACCCAGTGGAGAGCAGGTAGCAATGGCCACCCCTCCTTTCACCCAGCTGTAGTCAGGTGCAGAACAGGAGCCAATGCCCCCCTTTACTCGGCATGTATCAGGCATGCAGCAGGTAGCAAAGCCCACCTTCATATGGCCAAGATCAGGCAGATCAGGCATGGAGCAGATGACAATGCCCCCCCTCCTTCACCAGCTGGAATCAGTGACGGAGGAGGAGCGAATGCCTGCCTGCCCACCCTCCCCTTTCTAGAGCCTGTTGTATTTTTTCCTACAACAGGCTTTGTTTCTAGTCCTAGAATAATGATTTATTATAGTATAGAACCTTAAATGTGCACAAATATTACTTCATAGTTCTGGTCCTTGTACTATTCCTGTTTCAGCCAGGGAGGAGAATTCTGACTAACAAATATTGATTTACGTTAAAGCATGATATGAACCCTGCTTGTGTATATATTGCTCATAAGTTTTTGGAGCTGTCACCTCCATAGGCAGGAAAATTAAGGGTATATAGATGCTAATGAACAATAATAGTCAAACAAATGCCTCGAGAGTGGTGATCCACAGCTTTATTCTTTGGTCACTAGAATTCACTTGTGATTTCTTGAGACAGCAGTCCTTGGGTATAACCGGTTCTTGTATCCACAGTGTTGAAGTTTGCGTTGTCGTTGAATTATAGCAATCATTTGCAACTGGATTGTCTCGTCCACACAACTTTGCATTATTGCTCTAGCATAGTGAAAGCACGCTATCCAGCCCCGATTTAGTCTCACTTAATTCAGATTTTAAATAATTTGCAACACAATCCTGTCCATGTTTCGATAAAGCGAGTCACACTAAGGGTATAAATGAAGTACATTAATCTTATCCATTTAAGAAATGAAAGGTCTGAGCCCAACTCCACCCCAGTGTTCAATTTAAAAGACATTTTTTTCCCTTTGGCAAATATAACCTCTGGTATTGTTTGAATAAGGAATGGTGTGGGACACCGACAGACAGGACTTTCCTTGCCTTTGTCTGCCATTTTGTCCATGGTAAAAGCCATCCTGAAGCTGATTTTCCTCCTGGTGGGGGAAACTTTTCCTTCTTTCCCCACGCACTTGCAAAAGAAAAAAATTAAAATAAACATTGGGCGGGGGGGGGGGGGGTTGCGTGTAGCTGATCTTTAAGAATGCTGCCATCTAGAGGAGAATAATTTTTTCAGGCGAATCTCCAAATGAGGTTGCATAGCAACAGGATAGACCTGGCTGCGGCCTTTACTCCTAAGGGGGGGAATTGCTTATTACTATTGGTGACAGTAAGACCAGGTTGGTTTTGCTGACAGGAAAAAGGATTATAGTGCCAAAACTGAAAGTATTGGGTCAAGTATTATTTTAGCCCTTCAAGCCTAGTTAGAAATCTGTTTTTCATATTACGCTTCACTATGGTTCCTGTAAAAGCAATCAGATTATGGGGTGACTTCATACTATTACCCAGTGACATGAATTCTGGAAAAAGAAGTTCAGAAGCACATGGAGTGAAATCCTTCCAGTTTCTAAACACAGGGTGGAATATTTCCTGCGGTTCACTCTGTTTCATTGTTTTTATGACCCTTCCTATGTTTCCTCATTTATTGTGACCCCAATTTTTATTCCCATGCACCATGGAATTTTGGGATTTGTGTTACCTTTGGTGAAAGCTCTACCGTATCTTATATCTAAAATATAATAATCAGAGCTTCCTGATGGTGATGGAATAGAAATTTCCCTCCTCCGCCATCCACTGTATCCCACTAAACGCCCCGAAATGCTCATGAGAAATAGGGAGTGTTTAGGGAGAACTGGCGGGGGGCAAAGTAGGGGTCTGCTTAGGGAGGGGAAACTGGTGAAACTCTCTTGCACTGAAGCAGCTGCTTTCCATCAGTGAAAGCAAGGTTTGATCCAACCTCCAGGCTATGGCAAATGGTACACAATCTTTGAAATCAGTGGTACTCCATCAAAATTAGGCTTAAGGACTATTTTTTTTAATTTGGGGAAAATATAAAACTTTATTTCTGAACTGAACCTTGCATAATTTTTTGGTTTCTTTCTCCCTTGCTTCCACCATTTGGCTAATGTTAAAATCTCCCCCCCCCCCACCCATTTCCAACCAAACCATGGTCATTTCCACACACGTTGAATAATGCACTTTCAATCCACTTTCGCAATCCTTTGGAAGTGGATTTTTTGTTCCACACATGGAAAATCAGTTTCAAATGTTCACTAAAGAGTATTGATAGTGGATTATCCAACGTGTGTGGAAGCAGCCCGTGTATAAAGCTCATGGCAAATATCTGCTCTGCAGAACCAGCACTTGTATCGATAACTCCTTCAAAATCCTCACCCAGTTGGCTGGCATGCACGAGGCTTAACAATAGGTCTAGACTTTGGCCTGCTGAGAGCCTTAGATGGGTAAGAACCGTGATGCATCTGTGGTTGGGGTAGTCCTGCAGATCTCCTAGAATAACAACTCACCTCCAGACTACAGAGAGCATTTTCCCTGGAGGACACGGCTGCTTTGGAAGGTGGACTCTGTGGTGTTATACCCCCCTAAGGTCTCTCCCCTCTCCAAGCCCCACCCTCCCAGGTTCCTCTCTTAAATTTCCAGGAATCTCCCCAACTGGAATTGGCAACCCTAGGTGAGGTGAGAGCTGACCCAATCAGACACCGTGAGCAGACCAGTCCAAGTGTTTTGAGAGGAGGGGAGAATTTTCTTGATGTTCTGCGTCATCATTTGAACTTGCCTGCTGACCAACATAGGGGAATGATGTTATTGAATAACAACTCCCAGCACGTGTTTAGTGTACAGGCTCGGGAAAGCAAGGTATTGGGCCAGAATGGGTCTCCCCAAACCCACAGGGAGCTGCTTAGGATGTCCAAATGAATGAATTTGAATGTAAAGTTAAATTGGATTATTTGCAGTTTAGTCTTGGTTATTAATACAGCCTTAGCATAACCCACAACGTTGACTAGTGTTTTCATTTTGAATATGTGGTAGCAAAGAATGGGGCTTCTGTCCTTTGAAAAATTCTGAGGTGGGCATAAACTTCACAGGTGTGACTTCCTTTATAATGGCTAGGTCAGAGCTTTGGTGAACCTGCTGAATAAACATTGCCTTTATTGAAACTTCTCGAAGTCCTGATCATTTTGGAAGAGGGCTGTTTTGCTGAAACTCCCAATCCAAGGTTTTCCTACTAGTTCATAAATCACTAAAAAATACTTATATCTATTCAGCTTCATCCTCAACCAGAAGGGGAACATATTTTAAAATGACAGAGAAACCTCTTTTGGTTTCAGCAAGACTAAGGGCTTTTCTAAAGGACTTGGCGGAGCTACCTCTCTCTCTCTCTCTCTCTCTCTCTCTCTCTCTCTCTCTCTCTCTCTCTCTCTCTTTCTTTTTGCAGTCAGTTCCAAGGATGAAGTCAAGAAGTATAACTTTCGCCATGCTGAGAAAAACTTTTCCTCAAACCAAAGAAAGCTGCTAGTCTTTAACAGGCCCTGTGGATTTTGTTGTTCTCCACTTGGAGTTGAGATCTGTCTCTTTATGCATGCCCGTAGCTATGGGAGAAGGGCACGGTACTTTTGGCTAACAGGGTCTCCTTTCTTCAAGCTGCAGCGAAACCTGCCTATCCCCTCGCCTCGATTAGGGGTGCCATTCCTCTGCCCAGGGTGGGAGATCCCCTTTTCCCACCTCCCCCCATCCCTACTTACTTGGCCAGCGGGGGGTGTACTTTGGCCAATCCAGCCTCCTGGTGAGCATGGGAGCATTCCCAGGCTCCCCCTTGACCCGTGCAATGATGTCACTTCCCAGAAGTGACATCCTTGAGCAAGCTAGGAGGTCACACGCACTGTGCACGCATGTGAAATTTGAATCCCAGGAACAGAGCAAGGTAAGCGCCAGGCTCCTGATCTCCCACTAGGGGAGTCGGGGGACCTGGCAACCCTAACCTTGATAGAGGGAGGGGATGCTGGAATAAACTTTGCATGTGGGAGGAACATACAGGCTTCCCACCCAAGAGAGTGTTAAAATGTATGTATGTATGTATTTAAAAATTTATATCCTACATTTCCCCCATGACTCGAGGTGTACACAATCGGGATAGTTTTTGGTGTGTAGCTGTAGTCTGAAAAAGGGAGCTCTGACTCTTGAAAGCTTATACCGTGAAAATCTTGCTGGTCTCTAAGGTGCCTCTGGACTCAAATCCAATACACGATCAAAACATCAAAAACCAATAAAGCCTCACCCCCCCCAACATAATAAAACCTAATAATAATAAAATACCAGCAACCTACACTTTCTTAAAAGCTTTTGTGAATAAAAGAGTCTTACAGAGACTCCTAAAAGTTTCCACGAATGGTATTCCCCTCCCCTCCTCAAGGTGCCTATTCCATAAAATTGGAGAAATCACAGAAAAAACACAAGTGCTTATTACGGTTGCCAACTCTGGGTTGGCTTTGGGCCAGGAGAGTTTGGAGATGGGAGGGAGCTCAATGAGGATGTAATGCCCTATATTTCACCCCCCGAAGCTGCCATTTTCTTCAGGGGGGTGGATCGCTGTAGTCTGGAGATCAGTTGTAACTCTGGGAAAACTCCAGGCCTGCCTGGTGGTTGGCAAACTTAACTCTTGCTGATGGCAGGTAAACCAGCTTTAAAGAGGGATTAACCAGAAGGTGGCAGTGGAAAACTGTAACTAAAACACAGGCATATATGGGGAGAGATGGTATGCGAGTCCTAGACCGTGAAGTGCCATCTTCACTTTCTTTAGGGTGGATTTTGCTTTAATCTTTCCCTTCACACCTTCTGGGTAGTTAGCTGCCACCAGGAATATTAAGGCCGATTCCAGATGACTAACCTTAAGGCGTTTCATGCCGCCCTCTTCCGGATCGCGACGGGGAAAATGCGAAATATCGCGTTTCCTCGTGCGAGGGCAGCATGAAACGCCTTAAGGTTAGTCATCTGGAATCAGCCTAAATTCCAATATATTTTATTTAAGTTTTCCCTTTGGTAACGTGTTTATGCATCAGGCTCCTTCGTGGTTCTACGTGGCCCTGAGGATAGGAATGGGAGATAACAATGACTGCTACTCTGGGATATAACAAAACAAAATAAAAGTTTATTTTTTAAGAAGCATATTGGTTACATAAAAGTAGTTCTTAGTTCTTCTAGTTGCTTCATCCAAACTCATCCACACAGATCTCTTGTAAGGCTTCACCCACAGTTAGCCTCTTTCTCTAGGCTCTATATTTCCCTCACAGAGAACTCCTCAGACAGCACACAGCCAGCCTGTTTTCTTTTCCCTCTCAATCCTTTCTCTCTCAGGCGCACACACAGTTTGCCTGCTTCAAATAGGGTGAATATATAGTCTCCCAGACACACTCAGTTCAGGCTTCCACTCAGGTTGCCTTTCCCTCACAAATACATGGACACCCTCAGGCTGCACACAGCTCGCCTCTCTGGCCCTGACTGAATCTTTTTCTCTCCCTCAGTAACTGAAAACTGCCTTCACTCCGCCCACTCTCTGTCATCAACCAATCACATCACTCACTCTTCCCTCTCTCTCACCCCCACTCTTCACCTAGCTCAGGCCAAGCATTTAAAGACACAGGCACCCATTTCTTGGAATCATTACCAATCCCCCCCCCCTTTCTCCTTAAGCGGAACACGTCTCTTTTCCAGAAGAGTTGTGTGCAGCTTCCTCCGGCTTAGGGAATGTTTTATTGTCTCTGCAGTTCCAGTGAAGTCCACTTCTCACTCTTCTGTGGTTTTTGGTTTAAAGTACTGGGTTTCTTTAACTTGCGTTCCTCCTCTGCTGGGGTGTCATCTTCCTCTCTGGGATGTTCCAAAACAAAATAAAAGTTTATTTTTTTAAGAAGCGTATTGGTTACATAAAAGTAGTTCTTAGTTCTTCCAGTTGCTTCATCCAAACTCATTCACACAGATCTCTTGTAAGGCTTCACACACAGTTTGCCTTTCCCTCACAAATACATGAACACACTCAGGCTGCACACAGCTCGCCTCTCTTGCCCTAACTGAATCTTTTTCTCTCCCTCAGTAACTGAACACGGAAGATCGCGTTTTCTCATGTGAGATTTGCATGACATCACATGACGTCGCACAAATCTTGTGCAAGAAAACGCGATCTTCCACGTTTTTTCCGCGATATTCCGGATTGTTACAAGCAGCGGGGAGCCATGTGGAAACGGCCAGGGTTGGCAACCTAGATGCATTTGATAGAAGGCACTCCTGACCACCACACCAACCTGCTTTTCAAATAGTATAACTGGGTCCATAAGTACCTCTTAATCCACTCTGCAAATGGCAACTCCACTCCAAACCTTCGTAAGCATCTGCCCTCCTCACCAGACTTACATCTACCTTGTCTGGATTCAGCTTTTTAGCAACTTAATGACCTCAAAACACTGGTTCAAAGCGAGGAAAGAGGCATCTGGATGTTAGATAATGAAATGCTGAGCTGGGTTTCATCCACATATTGATAATACCTGACCCCGAGGCTTTAGACAATCTCCTTCAATTGCCCCTTATAAACACTGAAGAGAATTGGTGACCAAATGGACCTCAGAAGCTCTCCACAAGCCAAGACCCATCTCAATGACCCTACTCTCCAATGGAACTTCTATGTCCAATCAGACAAAAAAACTAAAACCACTGAAGATCCACCTGTCTAGCATATAGCTGCCAAGCTTCTTACTATGATGGGAGGCCTTCTGTTGGCAGTTTGCTTTTCCCACCACAATTCAGAGTGGCAGCATGAGGGAAAAAAGCAGTGATGTTGCCAAAGTTGCCATGCCACTTCCAGAGAAAACATGGAAGTGCTGTAGGGGAGCTCTAGGAATTACTGGAAACTCTATGGTTTTATCATAGAGTACATGACAATTCCTAGAACCACCCTATGTCACTTCAGGCTTTCCCCAGAAGTGATGTAGTGATGTTGGCAATGTCACTGACATTGCATGCCTCCTCTGTCCCCTTCCCCAGCACCCACACCAGTTGCCAGTCACTTAAAGTTCCACATATTTTTATTTTTTTAAGTACATAGAGTTGTTATGAACTCCCGCCATTCTTACAGACACGTAGCTGATACCAATATGATTCTTTACTGCCTCAGCTCTCTGAGATTCTGTTCATTCTTCACTCTGAGAATCCGAAGTAGTGACAGACAGTACATTTTAATGATGTGAGTTTGAATGCTGACATTTGGAAATGCTTCATTAAGCCACTCCATGCAATGCACTACTCAGGGTAAAGAATAACAATGGGAAATTATATATTTCGAGAGAAGGAAACCAATTAAACATCTAAGCCTTGTAGAAGAAGAATACTTCATATATAGAAATCAGGGTGAAAAATGCCAGGAGTTTATTTATTATGGAGTGCTGTAGTTGTGTAGCTTGGGGAAAATGGAGACACAATTTTCCCAAAGAAGAGTAAATCAGTATCTTTGACTGACAGCATTCTCATTGCTTAAGCTGTCGTTGCTGAAGGGATGAGTCAGATTTTCTTTAGAATCAAACAAAACCAGTCTAAGAAAAAAAATGTAACTTTGTGAATTGAGTATAATTGCCTGGGAAGAGCATTGCAGTTTATAAGCAAAACCACTTTTCTGATGCTAAGCAAAGCACTGAGAACAACAGAACGGCCTTTGTGTATTGAGCCAGGGTTTACCTAGTCCAGCATTTCCTGTGCAGTGGTGGCTAGCCAGATGACTCTGGGAAATTCATGAAGAAGACATCTCAATTTGTCCATGTTCATAGAAGAGGCATCGGTATGGCCCGTATAAAAGTAGTCCCCCCCCCCTTGGCATTATATCCTCTTTACCACAACCTCCAAAAAGGAAGGCTCAATTCAACCATTGTGGCTAACAGCCATCGATAGATCCATCTTCCACAAGAGGCTGGAACCTTGATCCTAAACCTTGCGTGATCTGGCATACTTTCCTACACTACCAAAGTCACATTCATATATCACAGGTACAAGATAGGGCTGGGAAATCTGGGCTAGGAAATTCGTGGATATTGGGGGAGGAGGGGGGAGCCTGGGGAGAGCAGGGTTTGGGGAGAAAAGGGACCACAGTAGGCTATAATGCTAGATTCCACCTTCCAAAGGAGCCATTTTCTCCAGGGGAACTGATCTCTGGAGTCTGCAAATCAGTTTTAATTCCAGGACATCTCCAGGCCTGACCTGGAGCTGGCAATACTAGTGTGACAAGTTATAAATTAATTCAATAGAGATTAGCATGGTTGAGCCTAAGAGCATTCTCTCTGCCCCTGTATAAGTCCTTGAAAAGGCTGAGAATGAAGGTGGGAGCACAGACAAGTGATTTGGAAATAATAGTGCCTGGTCATCAGTCATCTGGGCACCTTGAGGAAAGGCTGGCTGCCCAAGGGATGATTTAGTGCCCACTGACTTTCATAATAGTCAGAACATTGCAGAATCAAATGGAAGAAGAACCTTTCTGGTGCTGGCTACAGAAATCATGAGTAACCCTACTTCTGAAGCTTATTGACCAATCACAAGTACAAGCATAAAAAGATATTGTGGGATTGCGGGACATTTCCGAATGCCCACATTTTTAGGAATGGGTTTTGCAATGGTTTCTCTCAGGGATTTTTTTCAGTGGGAACGCGGTGGAATGGAGTTCCGGAACCTCAGCAGCGCGGAGGGCAATCTAAACTCCCCTCTGCCTGGAGATCAGGGGGCGGGGCCACCGGCCATGTGACCATTTTCTCTGAGGGCAACCCACTGAGTTCCACCACCTCTTCTCCCAGAAAAAAAGCGCTGGTTTCTCTTCTCCTCCTGTACTATGGGGTAATTGCAAAAGAGCTCAGTTCCTATTTAACAACTGAGCCTCTTGGTCCAGCCCAAGAATTTTGAGTGCCATACGCAAATTATTTTAGTGCCTCCCCCAAATTGCAGGAAGGCTACGCTTTCAAAACAAGAAGTGACTTCCAAGAAGTCTGTTATGACCTGTACTTTCTTTGGGGTAGATTTTTCTTTTAATCTTCCCCTTACACCCTCTGGGTAGTTTGCTGCCACCAGGAATATCTTATTCCAAAATATTTTATTCAAATTTCCCCTTTGGTAACGTGTTTAAGCGTCAGGCTCCTTTGTGGTTCTATGTGGCCCTGAGGATAGGAATGGGATATAGCAAGGACAGCTACACTGGGATATAACAAAACAAAATAAATGTTTATTTTTCAGGAAGCGTATTGGTTTCATAAAAGTAGTTCTTAGTTCTTAAAGTTACTTCCTATAGACTCATTCACATAGATCTCTTGTAAGGCTTCACACACAGTTAGCCTCCTTCACTAGACTCAATCGTTCTCTCACAAATACTTCAAATATAGGCAGCACACAGCTGGCCCCTCTTTCCCTGACTGAGTGTCCTTTCACAAACATGCTCAGTTCAGGTTCCACACAGGTCATATTTCTCTCATGAAAACTTCAACATACTCAGGCAGCACACAGCTGGCCTCTCTTTCCCCGACTGAGTGTCCTTTCACAAACAGGCTCAGTTCACGTTCCACACAGGTCATATTTCTCTCATAAAACACTTCAACATGCTCAGGCAGCCCACAGCTGGCCCCTCTTTCCCTGACTGAGTGTCCTTTCACAAACATGCTCAGTTCAGGTTCCACACAGGTCATATTTCTCTCATGAAAACTTCAACATACTCAGGCAGCACACAGCTGGCCTCTCTTTCCCCGACTGAGTGTCCTTTCACAAACAGGCTCAGTTCAGGTTCCACACAGGTCATATTTCTCTCATAAACACTTCAACATGCTCAGGCAGCACACAGCTAGCCTGCTTTCTTCGGACTGAAAAACTTGTCTCCTCACTCTCAGTCTCAAACTGCATTCGCTCCGCCCACTCTCAGTCATCAACCAATCACATCACTCACTCTTCCCTCTCTCACCCCCACTCTTCACCTAGCTCAGACCAAGCATTTAAAGACACGTGCACACATTTACTTGGAATCATTACAAATCCCCCCCCCTTCTCCTTAAGCGGAACACGTCTCTTTTCCACAAGAGCTGTGTGCAGCTTCCTCTGGCTTAGGAAATGTTTCATTGTTTCTGCAATTCCAGTTAAGTCCATTTCTCACTCTTCTGTGGTTTTTTTTTTAAAGTCTTGGATTTCTTTATCTTGCATTCCTCCTCTGCTGTGGTGTCATCTTCCTCTCTGGGATGTTCCACTGCTGGGCTGAGGTCATCTTCCTCTCTGGGATGTTCCACTGCTGGGCTGAGGTCATCTTGGCTTTGGCCTTCTCTACTGGGTTGTTGTTTGCTTCTTCTGGTTGTTTCTTTATCAATATTCTGTTCTTTTCTAAACAGTCTTTCTTTCTTGCGAACAGAGTTTGAGCTTCTCAGTTCTTTACATGCTCTCTTCATGTTTGACGCACTGGGTGACTCATTTAGAAGGCTAGCATCCTTCAAGGAGTTTCCTAACTCTTTATATTGTTTTTTGCACATGCTGAACTTTTCTAGTACTTTACATTTGTCTTCAACCCGTTCAGCAACTTTACTATCAAGTTGTTTCTCTCTTCCTACATAAAGCCTATTTCTAATTGACTGATAGCTCCTGTACATTAGTAGAAAAACAATTAAAAGGGCAGCAACAGCAAAATAAATCACCATTTCTAAATGCTGAATCTTTTTGTTGCTGTTTTCTAGGGCTTTCTGCAGCCTTTGGTTTTCTATATCCAAACCTTGGTAACTGACTTCTAAACGTTCAGCCTTCTTAAAAGATGTTTTTATAAACTTTAGACTTTTCTGAAGCTGTAGGTTCTCACTTTCCAGTTCTTTGTTTTCTAATTGTAACTGAGCCATCTTGAGGTTCATACTCTTCAAAGATTCAACTGTTCTGCGTTCTAAATTCTCTTCATCAATTTGTGTATTCTGTTTCTCTAAGGACTCTAGTTGAAATCTGAGGTTTCTCTGGCTAGTTAGAGTCTTTTTTGGCATTCTGTTTTCTATATCCAGATAAGAGTTTTCTTGCTGTGACGTATCTATTTTTTCACAAATTAGCTTTAGGTTAGTAACCCTTTTCTGTAACAACTCATTTTCCCATGCAAAAATGTTTGTTTCTGCATTCTTCTCATTCTGCCTGGCCTCCTCTCTTATGTCCTTTAACTCAGGATCCTTCATAATTTCTTTTTTAAACTCCTCAGGGTTTTTATTTATGCCTCCTCCTTTTTCTTGGGACATTTCAGCAGTAATACTAACAGGAGTTTGTCTCTTTCTCTTTCCCTCCTGCAATGTATCAATTGTGTCTGTTGCTAGGATACCTAGGGGCTTGTTTTCTGCTCCCCTGGCTTCAACTTGTAGCAAATCATTGGAGTCAGTGCATATTTGAATTCTTGCTTTTGCTCCCATTACATCTCTTCCTAATACTACCGGTATTTTCTGTTCTTTAATAAACTGCTACAGGAAAATATTCTTCTTTTCCTCTCCAGTTAATTTTTAGCCGTGCTAGTGGCACTCTTTTAGAATTTCTCCACACACCTTGCAAGGATATTTGTTTATCTGGAATCAGGTTTTTCTTATCAACAAAATCCTCCCTGACCAGTGTTACTGAGGCTCCTGTGTCTAGAATGGCTAAAGTATCTCTCCCATTTATTTGTACCACCTCTCTCAGTTCAGTACCCTGAGCAACCTTATCTGTCTTTACCTCACACAAGTAGACTGTTTCTTCAGTGTTTATGTGTAAGGCAGTGTTCTTACTGGGTTTCCTTTGTGTTTGTTGAGCTTTTGGAGTTTCTATCATCTTCATCACTCTGATCACTTAAGTCAGTTCTAGTGACCCTCCTTATATGCTCAAGTGTTGTTTGCTTGGGTTGGTTCTTTCGACATTTGTAAGCTAAATGCCCTTTCAGACCACATACAAAACATCTTTTATCATTCCAGTAGCCATCTTGGTTTCTCTCTATATTTTTATCCTGGCCTTTTATAATCTGATCTCTCTCATATTTTTTTTACTTGATTTAAACTCTGGTTTGTAGGAATAGTCTTTCACGGCGATCCCAACCTCCTCTATTAAGTGTTAATCTATCTGCCCACTCTGATGCTTGGTTGATATTCTCTGGAAGTTTATCTTTAACCAGAAGTCTGATCTCTGAAGGAAGCTGAAATAAAAACTGATCCAAAACCATTAGATCCCTTATTCCCTCTTTAGAGTTAGCTTTGGCAGATGAAATCCATTTATCAAAATAGTCTGTCAGTTTGACACTAAAAAACTTAAATGACTTCTCTTTCTGAGGCACTAGGCTTCTAAACTTCTTTCTGAAGTAATCAGCACCTAACCTAAATCTGTCATATACTGCCTCTTTGTATTCAGCATAAACAACAGGCTTATCTGAGGGAAATGTGTTGTAGATCTCAGCCAATTCCCCTCTGATTAAGCTGGGTAAATACTTCATATATTGTGTTTCTGGCATTTCCCAATTCTGAGCAGATCTTTCAAAAGTGGATAGGAAAATTTGTGGATCTTCTCCTGACACATACACCATAAAATCCTTTGGGGTAACTCGAGGTAAATCAGCTCTGGCTTCAGAGTTTCCCTCCTTTTTGTCACCATTCTTAAGTCTCTCTCTAAATGTAATCTTTCTGCTTTCAAACTAGTTTGTCTTTCCATCTCTTGAACTCTAAGTTCCATTTCAGCTTTCCACTTTTCCCTCTCAAACTGTTTTTGTTCTGCATCAACTTTCAGCTTTTTCCATTTAAGCTGTTTTTGTTCTGCTTCAACTTCCAACTTTTCCTTCTCAAGCTGTTTTTTTTCTCTTAGAAAACTCTAAATATTCTGGACTAGGATTATACATTCCCTCAGGGTTTCTCTCAGATGCAGTACTCCTAGGCTCCACACTGCTTTGTATCAGTATAACTCTCAGTTCTTCTACACTTTTCCCCTCATGAGGTAAATTTAACTCACTGCACTTCTGAATCAGAGCCTCCTTTTTCATCCCCATAAACTCTGCCATTTTTCTCTTTTACTTGTAATTCCTTCTACAATTTTACTAAACTTCACCAGATTATGCTCTCTCTTATAAATCCTACTAGTTCTTCTGTGTCTTTCCTTTATAACAGTTCTATATTCCTCATAGGATTTAACTGAACACTCTCTCTCTTTGGCTATCTGTCCCCTCAGAATGACTTCTCTCAGAATATTCCTTCCTCCCAGGCTATTATATCCCACTTAAAATATTTTCTTCTCCTCAGGATGTTTGAGATCTCACCGCTATGCCTCCACTTGTTATGACCTATACTTTCTTTGGGGTAGATTTTTCTTTTAATCTTCCCCTTACACCCTCTGGGTAGTTTGCTGCCACCAGGAATATATTATTCCAAAATATTATATTCAAATTTCCCCCTTGGTAACGTGTTTAAGCATCAGGCTCCTTCGTGGTTCTGTGTGGCCCTGAGGATATGAATGGGATGTAGCAAGGACAGCTACAGTGGGATATAACAAAACAAAATAAATGTTTATTTTTCAAGAAGCGTATTGGTTTCATAAAAGTAGTTCTTAGTTCTTAAAGTTACTTCCTATAAACTCATTCACACAGATCTCTTCTAAGGCTTCACACACAGCCTCCTTCACTAGACTCAATAGTTCTCTCACAAATACTTCAAATATAGGCAGCACACAGCTGGCCTCTCTTTCCCTGACTGAGTGTCCTTTCACAAACATCCTCAGTTCAGGTTCCACACAGGTTATATTTCTCTCATAAAACACTTCAACATATTCAGGCAGCACACAGCTGGCCTCTCTTTCCCTGACTGAGTGTCCTTTCACAAACATGCTCAGTTCAGGTTCCACACAGGTTATATTTCTCTCATAAAACACTTCAACATATTCAGGCAGCACACAGCTGGCCTCTCTTTCCCTGACTGAGTGTCCTTTCACAAACATGCTCAGTTCAGGTTCCACACAGGTCATATTTCTCTCATAAACACTTCAGCATACTCAGGCAGCACACAGCTGGCCTCTCTTTCCCTGACTGAGTGTCCTTTCACAAACATCCTCAGTTCAGGTTCCACACAGGTTATATTTCTCTCATAAAACACTTCAACATATTCAGGCAGCACACAGCTGGCCTCTCTTTCCCTGACTGAGTGTCCTTTCACAAACATGCTCAGTTCAGGTTCCACACAGGTCATATTTCTCTCATAAACACTTCAGCATACTCAGGCAGCACACAGCTGGCCTCTCTTTCCCTGACTGAGTGTCCTTTCACAAACATCCTCAGTTCAGGTTCCACACAGGTTATATTTCTCTCATAAAACACTTCAACATATTCAGGCAGCACACAGCCAGCCTGCTTTCTTCTGACTGAAACCTTTCTCCCTGCACTCTCAGTCTCAAACTGCATTCACTCCGCCCACACTCTCAGTCATCAACCAATCACATTACTCACTCTTCCCTCTCTCACCCCCACTCTTCACCTAGTTCAAACCAAGCATTTAAAGACACAGACACCCATTTACTTGGAATCATTACAAAGTCTCTGCTTCCCTCAATGCTTCCTAACAAAAAGCTCTGTGAGTTGGAGAGATGAGGTAAGGAAAAGCCCCATTTTCCTGTCAGCACAGCACTAATGGAAGAGAGAAGAGGAGGAAGCCATTTCATCCTTCTCTTTTATCCAGCTCCTTCATCTTTGTAGTTATTTATCCACGTGGGTCAAACCACTCCTAAATTCATCTTTCAGAGGGTTGAAAGAGACTTCAGAAGGGGGAAGAGACATTCTGTCAAGAGTCAGCTGATATTAATCATCATCGTTGCTGTTTTAAAGCAATTCCCTGTTTCAGGGAATGTTGATGTTAGTGGGCTGCTAGTGCAATCCTAAACCTAGTTACGCCCTTTTCAGTCCATTGAAGTCAGTGGGTTTATAAGCTTGTAACTGTGTTTAGGATTGCACTGTATTTTACCAAAAATTTGAATTTATTGTCAACCTGTGAAGCCCGTGGATCTTTGACTGTTTATAGACTAAAGAATCAAGTTTTGTTCTTCTTGTTGGCAGCACTATACTTTGAACAATTTATAGCCTAATAACTAGTAAATGGTTATAGGGAATAAAGTGGATTAAATCAGAGTGTGGGACTTCAGGTGAATAGCTTTTTCCTTTTCTTTAAAGTCTACTGGTTCAAGGAAGGGTATATTAAAGCTGAATGCCTATCTCTTTGTTATTATTATATATCATTTCTGAAAAAGTCAACAAATCTCGTATCATACAATCAAAATCAAATTCAATCAAATCCTATTCCAAAGTATTGTTTTTTTAATCAATATGTATAAGTTAGAAATGGGCACAAACTGAAATACAAACCAAAGTTCATCATGAACCAGGCTGGTTCATGGTTTGTGAACCGGCGGTTCATCAGATCCCATTTCTGACGAACCGCCATGAACTTTCAGGCCAGTTTGTTTGGTTCGTTTTTTGGTTCGTCACTGCAGACAGCCTGGCGCCGATCAATCAGTTTCCTAGGCAATCAGCAGACCTGCTGCTCCCCCAGAAGTGACGTTTTCACGAACCAAACGAACCAGTTTACAAACTGGGGCAAGTTCATGAAGGTTCATAGTTCGCGGTTCATGAAATGTGACGAGCCACGAACTGCACGGTTCAGTATTTTCCCAGTTCATGCCCATCTCTAGTATAAGTACTCCAGATTTTAATAAAATTAGAGACACACATTTTCAAGGGGAAAAAACAACTTACCATAATAAGCATATTAAATCTGTGAATTCTGGAAGACCGAGAAAGCCAGAATCTTTCATTTGCAGACTTGGCTCCTAAGAAAATAAATTTTCTCTGGAACTTTTACTTAGAGCCCCAGAGAAAAGTCTGTCCCAGATAGCTGTTCTATAACATTTTCATAATGCTTTTTAAAAATTATATGATGATCTGCAAGATGAAATCCTTGTCCATTTGGCATTAGCTCTCTCCTCTGAATTTTAGGATAATGCCAGCAGATTAGAGCTTAATAATATTATTATAGTAATTCAGTACAATCTGATGTTATGCTCATCTGACTAAGGGCCAGGTGGAAAGTGGGGACTTAAAGGACTTCATTAAGCCCTGTGGGTCATGGGTTAGGGGGGGGATGAATGATTCTGGGTTCTTTTTTCCAAATTAAGTAATAAAAACACAATGGTACAAATCTTATCCCAAAATAAAATCAATGCACTTAACATACGATCTGTGTTTTATTGGACTGTTTTGGGTTTTATATGCATATCATTGTTATACTTAACTCTGTCTGTGGTTTTTGCATTGAGAAAGGCTAAAAAATATCAAAGTAACCCAACACAGGGCCTGTTTCTTCTCTTTTTGAAATTGCAGCATAGAATACAGAACATAGAAACATAGAGCAGGAAGAAACTCCCTGCACAGTTCAGGCTATTCCCAGGTACCTCCCCTCCCCCCGCACCTCTGAGAAACTTCTTTCTTTCACTTGTTCCTGACATGCATGGGAGCAATCTAACAAGTTGGCCCAGAGAACAGAATCTGTCTAGACCTCCCTTTCACACTGTGCGGTCAAGTCAAGGTCTAGATCTTGCAGCACCCCGAGACAGATAATTGGATGGGGAAATGGGAGTTGTATATAAATCTGCCTTGGCCGAGTACTTCTACAAATCCCTGTGCAGATCCCTCCATATGGGGATTGTGACAAGTCTAATTTTATTGCTTCTTACACTTACAAGGTAATTTGGTAAGTAGAATCATAGAATCCTAGAGTTGGAACGGGTCTTACAGGCCAACAAGTCCAACCCCCTACCCAATGCAGGAACAGCCTAAAGCATCCCTGACGGGTATTCATCAAACCACTCCTTGAAGACTGCCAATGAGGGAGAACCCACCACATCCCCAGGCAGCTGATTCCACTGCTGAATTACTCTTAATGTGAAGAAGTTTTTCCTAATGTCCAGCTGGTACTCTTCCCTCCTGTAGTTTAAACCTATTGTTTTGAGTCCCATCTTCTGTTGCCATCAGGAACAGCTCCCTTCCCTCTCCTAAGTGATAGCCTTTTAAATACTCAAAGAGAGCAATCCTGTCTCCCCTTAGTCTCTTCTTCTCCAAACTGAACATTCTCAGGTCCCTCAGTCTTTCCTCGCAGGGCTTGGTCTCCAGACCCCTGATCATCCTGGTTGTTCTCCTCTGCACTGTTCCGATTTGTCCACATCCTTTTTGAAGTGAGTCCTCCAGAACTGCACACAATACTCCATGTGGGGGCCTGTCCAAGTACTAGATTGTGACTAGATTGCTACTAATATTTCTTTATTCTGGACAGAAAAAGGAAAGTTCCTGATGCCATTCAAAATTCACTATGACAATTTTGATACTCCTATCCAGGGCTTTTTTTCTGGGGAAAGAGGTGGTGGAACTCAGTGGGTTGCCCTCAGAGAAAACGGTCACATGGCTGATGGCCCCGCCCCCTGATCTCCAGACAGAGGGGAGTTTAGATTGCCCTCCGCACCGCTGAGGGGAGATCAGGGGGCAGGGCCACCAGCCATGTGATCATTTTCAAGAGGTTCTGGAACTCCGTTCCCCCGCGTTCCCCCTGAAAAAAAGCCCTGCTCCTATCCCACATCCCAGGGGATTGTGCTATACACAATCTTCTCAACATGTGTGTCTGGTACTTTATGTCTATAGGGCAACTTGTGTATTTTCCTGCATCAGCATGTATAAAATGCATGCCCTCAAATATACAAGTTCCCAATTACATGTACCAAAGCTGGAAAATATATACTTTGCCCACAAAACGGAGAACAGAGATATAAAGAGGATTGCAAATGGCTTGTAAGGTAGGAGATGCAAAAAGATAACTGGAAAGAGCTTTCAGGCGTGTACTGTGTAAAAAGGATCTTATGAAGAGAAATGCATTTTATGGCAGAAAGAGCGTGTGCCAGTGTTCCAACTCCGCCCTGAGTTATGAAGTCCAAGATTTCATCCAATGTTTTGAAGCACAGTGACGACGAATGCCTCTCTGCTGAGAGCAACCTTGTAATGTTATTTCTCTTTTTCTTAAAATGTCACAGAATGAGAGTTTCAGAGAACCTTTCCAAATGGCTTGTGTATTCTTCTCTGGCAGATTAAGTGAAACGAATCTAACCAGCCTTTCAAGGCCAATTTTTAGACATTACATAAGTGAACTTGCCAGTGTTCGTTTCTTTTAGTTTCCCAGCTGCGTTATGTTTTTAATTTTTTTTAAGCCTACAAAAGTACAATGACAAGCAGAGATGAATGCAAAAAACAAACAAACCCTTCTTTATTGGTCTGTATAAGACAGATCAATCTTAGATATCCTTGTGGATATTTAAAGAATTAATCACCATAAAGCCCAGACGCTGAGGTTCTTATTTAATTGCAGATCATCCTTCTAACTAAAAGGTACCTTAACAGAGACTCAGAGTAGAATTTAAAATGTATTTTATTGAAAGAAAATGTCTGCTAGTTTCAGAACAGCATCACTGTACATTTAACTTACAAGTTTATATAAAACTACAGTTGCCATCTCCAGCTCCAGAAATTCCTGGAGATTTGGAGATGGAGCCTGGAGAGACCAGAGTTTGATGAGTGAGGGGAACTGTCATGTCTGACTGTACCCATTTATTCATGCCAATATTTCTGCTGTCCAGTATATGCTTTATTCTGTCAAATGTGACTCCATCTTGTATTGTCAGATATAACTCCGTTTCTTGTTACTAATGTTCCAGTGAGTTCTCACACGTTCCCAGGTGGCCGGGTGTTTACAAGTCTGAAGCCTTCTTTCTAACTATGATATGTCTTCTCTCCTCGTAGCCTGATAGCACAAATATGCATAATGTTCTCACACAGAAAGAACAACACTAGGTTGTTTGGAAATTGGGAGGGGGAAGGAAAGTGGGTAGAAAAGGGATGAACTTTTCCTATGTAGCCATTCTGGTCAACTTTCTGCTAGAACTGCTTAGTTGCTTACCTTATTTCTAAGTAGATCTTTGGATCTGAGTATGGAAAGAACTGATTTCTGAATAAAAGTCATTTAACCAAGAACCTGTGTCTTGCTACAATGAACCAGGGATCTGCCTGCTGTATTTCATTATCCAGAGACTGACAGGAACTTAGCGGAGTATAATGCCATAGCATGTACCCTTGGCCGATTCCAGACGACTAACCTGAAGGCGCTGCATGCCGCCATGTTCCGGATTGCGACGGGGAAAATGCGAAATATCGCATTTTCTCGCGCGACTTCCGTGAGAAAACGCGATATTTTGCATTTTCCCCGTCGCAATCCGGAACATGGCGGCATGCAGCGCCTTCAGGTTAGTCGTCTGGAATTGGCCCTTCAAAGAGGCCATTTTCTCCAGGATAATTGATATTTGTCATCTGGTCATCAACTGTAGTTCTGGGAGATCTCCAGGCCCCACCTGGATATTGGCAACCCCAATCACAATTACTACATATTTGAGAAGAAAAGTCAGTAAATCCTACACATTTCTGTGATACTTATTCCCACACAGCACCTTAGCTTCAGACGGGAAAATTAATAGCAAATCTGGTGTTTTATCTGAGTTTTTCGTTAATCCCTTTCTGTTCTTATAATGCATTCAGTATTGGGTGGAATTGCCTTGTAAAGTCACGGCTGGAGTGTTTACGGTCGCTTCAGTCTTTCACAACTGATGTTTTCATAAAAAGGTGACAACACTTTCTGTCAAACACATGTACTGTTTTGTAAATAATAAAGGTGCCATGTGAAAAGTATATCTCCCTGGAAGGAGAAGGAATAAAAATATATATTTACACACATGGAAATACACATCATGCTGTAGGTATTTCATTTTGGACACAATCCTACTTAAGCTAAACATTCTTTGTGTATTAGAGCATCACAGCTATTTTGGTGCTGAAAGGAAAATACTACATCTTGAATAACTGAAAAAATACTTCAAACCTTTCAAAGGCATGGTTTATTCAGGTAGCACAGTAACATACAAATGGACGCAACTGAAGAAGTGAGCTGTGACTCATGAAAGCTCATACCCAACCACAAATGTTGCTAGTCACATAGGTGCTACTGGTCTTTTCTACTGATACAAATGGACTGTACTATTTCAGACTAGCCGCAAAGGTTCTCATGTTTTTGAATGCTCCCACTTACAAAACTCCTTTCAAGTAGAAAGTAAGTAAAGCAAGAAGCAGGTTAAGAGTTGCCAGTGATTTCCCCCCTCCCCGTCCTCTTTAGAATCAGTTGCCATTGCCAGAGCAACTAAAATGGTGGCTAAAGTTTCATGAGAGGAAGGAATTTTGAGTTTGGGAGGCCTGACTGGGGATGTGCAGTTTGCCATATCATTTTGATGAGGCCTGGGAAGACTGAGGAGGTGAGAAGGAGGAAGAATCTCCCTGCCAGAAGGAGCCAGCAGAGCAGGTCGGAGTCAAGGGGATGGAGATCGACTATGCACGTGTAGATGGATGCTTGTCTGTACTGAGGATTCACTTGTTTTGTGATTTGGCTCATATTCTTGAATGACCTGCTGTTCTCCATGTGTTTTCAGTGTCATGCATTCAGGGATGGTTCTGCAGCACAGCTTATTTTAGAGAGAGCGACTTTGGGAGACTTTTGAGTTCTCTGCTGTGTATTCTCTTTCCAAACTAGAAACTTTCACTCTCTGCGCAATGGATGGGTTTTTACACGCCTTCTAATACTTAATGCTTTTCCTTAATAATATGCTGCACACGTATGTTATTATAGGTAAGTAAACCAGTAAGCTACACTACTCTCCCCTGCCTGAGGGCCAGGCTACAAGTGATGAATGACACTTGAACAGCAAGTGTATTTCTCCCTGTTCACTTGCCCTCCACTCAATCCACTTGCTGTTCAAGTGTCATTCGTCATGTGTAGCTTGGCCCTGAGTCAGACGCCCCGTGCTCAGTGTAAAATAGGAATCTGAAGTGTGGCCTGTTACCATCTACAGGTACATTTCTTGGTGGGACTCATGAATGTTGGAATAGTCTAGTATACAAAGAAGAAAACAAGAAGATCCTTCAGGGAGCAGCAAGCTCTAGATAGAAAGAATTGTAGGGGAAATATTTTCTTTCTAATAAGGGGCTTTCTCCTTGTCCGTCTGCAGAACGCCAAACTTCAGCTGTCCTCCTAGAACTCTTCATATTCAGTGTCTTTCAAGCTTGCTAGTCTTATCTGCCCACCTTCCTATCTAGTTTTCTCAGTTCTAATCATAACACATTTGTGAAACTTTAATCAGTTTGATGACCTGACTGTGCAAACAGTAAGCACATGGAATATACAAATCAGGCATTTTCTGTCACCTCTTGTTTATGCATCTCTGCCCCATCCCTTGTCCTCACTGAGTTGGGAAGGCTCTGGGCTGAGCCCCACCCTGCCACTATGTTAAAGTTGCCAACTCTGGGTTGGAAAGCTCCTGGAGATTTGACGGTGGATCCTGGGCAAGGTGAGATTTGGTTAGTGGAGGGACCTCAGGGAAGTATAACGTCATACCATCTACCTTCCAAAGCAGCCATTTTCTCTAGGAGAACTGATCTTTGTCATCTGGAGATAATTTGTAACTCCAGGAAATCTCCAGGCACTGCTGGGAGGTTGGTAACCTTCCTTCTCAAACCCTTGAACCTCCTCAAATTTGTCACTTTAAGGAGACAGCAACCCATGTTGAGCTAGAACATTTCTCCCTGGTATCCTAGTTTTTACCTGCAGATTTTTTTTAAAAAACATGAGGGGATTTGCAAAATGGCATCCTCCACCTGCAGTCTGAAATGGTACAGTCCACTCTATCACCTAATTTCATTTTAGTGTAGTGGTTAAGAGCAGCAGGACTCTAATCTGGAGAACCAGGTTTGATCCCTCACTCCTCCACTTGAAGCCAACTGGGTGACCTTGCGTCAGTCACAGCTCTCTCAGAGGTCTCTCAGCCCCACCCACCTCACAGGGTGACTGTTGTGAGGATAATAATAACATACTTGTAAACTGCTCTGATTCGGCGTTAAGTTGTCCTGAAGGGCAGTATATAAATCCAATGTTGTTATTGTTGTTGTTCTTAGATGAAAGATAAATTAAAACACAGTTCCCGGGCGTGCACACAGTGAACAAATGTTTTGGTGTTTGGAGTCCTCACGTGCTTTCAGGACTCCCAGTCTTTTTGTTGTTCCTGATTGCATTTGCCTCTCCGGTTTTGGAAGAACATATCAGTCTCCTTGTGATATGTCAGTCTTCTTGACTGTTAATCACAATTTAAATTTCAAAAGTAAAAAGTGAAACCCCCAAGCCTTCTTTGCACCAAACCACAAGGAACATTTTCTTCTACTGACTCATTAACTGGGCGCTTTATCTTGGTTGGTTTTGCAATTGAACTCTTTTGCCAGGTATGACATCTTTAACACTGTATAATGAAATGGGCAACTTCCCTACTCTTAAAACTGGACAGCAGGATAGTGATGTCATATGATGAGTACTAATCTGGTGATTTAGTGTGATCTATTGGGGTTGGAAGATTTTGGTTTGTTTTTTTCTAATCCTCTGTGGTCTGGTTTCCTTGTACATTCATGGTATAGAAAGGACAAGCAGATAGCTGCAGGAGCCATCTTGGGGTCATATGCGGGGAGGTAGGGATTGGGGGATTGTAATTTTATTTTGGTTTTAATTTGGGGGGAGTTAACAGTTTTAATGTTATTGATAAATTTAAAATCTCATTAAAAAGGGGGGGAGAAAAAAAACAGATACAGAAGGAGAAAGAATAAAAAAGAAAAGACAACAGAAACTAAAGAAAAATGATACTATATAAGAAATCATTTACAATTTTCTCTACAACACCTATAATATACTTACAAACATTATACTTATAGCCTTAATGCCTCAAACATTTATCTTTTCTATATTAAAGGTAGAGGTAGTCCCCTGTGCAAGTACCAAGTCATTACTAACCTATGGGGGACATCGCATCATGACATTTTCTTGGCTGACTTTTTACGGGGTGGTTTGCCATTGCCTTCCCCAGTCATCTACACTTTACTCCCAGGAAACTGGGTACTCATTTTACCGACCTCGGAAGGCTGAGAGCCAAACTAAAAGTGACGCCTGACACTAGTTGGACACTTGTCAGCTTCTCTCAAGTTTTGATGGGAAATGTAGGCAGCTTGGAGGAATGTTGGACAAGTGACAGTTTGAAAGTCCATTGGACAGCAGTCGGAGAGCCAAGCTGCAAGACCAGGTCGTGAGCGGAGCTTGGGCTGCAGTACTGCAGCTTACCACTCTGCGCCACAGGGCTCATACTTTTCTATATTACCCTTCTTTTATTTAATTTCCCCCAATTTTGTCTTCTTAGAAATCAAATCTACAAATCTTCAGTTGATCTTTTCCCATTTCACATAGAAAGTCAGTGAGGGGTTTTCAAATGGTTATGTATGTAGACAATGTTTTATCTCTGATCAAAGCTGTAAGTTTAGTACTTCATGATGTTAATCTTACAGTTCATCTTATTTCTTCTGTAGTTGCAGTTATATGTTTCTTAATAAAACATTTTTTTTAAAAAAGCTGTAAGTTTAGTCATCTCAGCTGACTCTACCATTTTGGTTTTAATTGTGAATGTTTTTAATCTACTATCATAAGCTGCCTTGAACTATATGGAAAGGTGTATAAATGTTTAAATAATTAAAAAATAAATGTCTAAACATAGATCTTTTAATGTTAACCAGAACTCGTAACAGTGGGCCAAACGGTCTCACTCAGTGCACCAAGAAAGGAGACAGAGATGGAGTTAATGAGCATGGTCTATACGCAAGGCATTTTTGGCAGGAGGGGGAATTGACAGAAGATGGCCACCAGCTTGAAACAACTAGGATGAATGCTAGGTATTTATAGCCTGGGTGTGGCTGGAGGCACCCCCTTGGGCCCAAGCTGGTACCCATGGATAACTGTCTGTTACCTAGGATCAGCAGCCATCAGCCATCAGCTGCCAACCAGGGGGAGAGGGAAAGGGCAGGGAAAGAGGGAATAACGTCACATCAATGGTGTGCTATCACTTCTGGTGAACACCCATCCCAGCGAATGTCACTTCTGCCTATTTGCCAGAAGTGACATTGCACCATTGGTGTAATGCCACTTTTTGATAATCCCCCTCCTCTGAGGGAGGCTGGAAGGTCTCCTGCCCTTGGCCGGTTGGTTTGACCTGGTGGACATCAGCCCAAGATATCTTGGTTGTTGGTGTTTTTTGGCTTTTTTTAACAACAGTGTTTGTAAATTTGTTTTCCTTTTTATAAGCCACTTTGGGTCTCCATCATGGAGAAAATTGAGATAAACTATGCTAAATGAACCAACAAGGGAGCAAATATTTTGTGCATGGTTGAGAATGATAGCAATCAGATTCTCCCAAGTTGCACTTTCTGGCCAAGCAATTCCACTTGCAGACTTATGAAATGGAGGTAGCAGAAATACGTATGGAATGGCTTCTGTATTTGCTAACACATGCGTTATAAATGGCACTGACAACAGAATAAAAAGTGTTTTGTTTACACCAGATGTGTGCCTTAGGGACAAACTACAGGATACTAGTTGGGAGCCTATAGAATCATCTCTTCTGCTAGCATTAAGATGTAAGCAAAGATCTTCTAACCAAGTCCCGCTCACTGCACCCCCCAACTTCAGAAGTGAGGTGGGTGGAAACCAGAAACAAGGTTTTTTTGGTGGTGGCACCTTGCCTGTTGAAATGAGCTTCTCCTTGAGGCTCACTTGGAACCTGCATTCCTTTATTTAAGTGGTGGTGGTGGCAGAGAATGCCTCAAGTCACAGCTGATTTATGGCGACCCCCCCCCCCCGGTGGGGTTTCTGGTGGGGTTTTCATGGCAAGAGACTAACAGAGGTGGTTTGCCATTGCCTGCCTCTGCAACCACGGTCTTCTTTGGAGGTCTCCAAATTACTAACTAAGGCTGATCCTGCTTAGCTTCTGAGATTTGACGAGATCAGGCTCACCTGGGCTATCCAGGTCAGGGCACTTTCTTTAGGAACCAGGCCAAAATGTTTCTTACTCAGGCTTTTAGTTAAGGGGTCTGTGTTTTTAAAAATAGTTAGCTTTTAACCTGAGAAATGTCAAGACCCATTCTAAGCTGCTCCATGTTTTACATTTTGGCTGTGTTTTCGCATGCTTTAATAATATTTATGATGTTTTGTTTTATTTGTATGCTGACTTGGGCAGCTTCCCTGGCTTAGAAATTTTCCAAATAAATAAATGGGCAGCATGCCTGGTTGATTTACCTCCCTTCCATTTAGATTTTCATAACCTTCCTGGTACTGAAAAGGAAGAAGATGTGGGAAGACATGCACTATACACACATATGCTCATATACCTTTTAGAACTGTACAGATAGGGACACACTTGTAACACACCAGTTTGCATACCAAGAGCCTCCTCCCCCTGCATTATATAGTCATTTACTATGCAGTTACATGTCTTCCAAAATTTAAAAGAACAAAGTTCCAGTGGCACCTTAGAGACCCACTAGATTTCCAGGGTCTCTAAGATGCAACTGGACTCAAATCTTGTTCTTCAACTGCAAACCAACACGGCTACCCACCTGAAACATTTAAAAGGCAATAGGATGTTTGTTCTCCCAATGAAAGATGCAGGCTGCTAGATTTTTTTAAAAAAACAGAATTATCCTATAACAAGGGATCAGCATTTCAAAAGGTATCTCAGCCACTTATAGTGTGTGAAATGGCAGGCTGTACACTGCCTGTTTCCTTAGAACCACACTAGACAATACTTTGACAAGAGTCAGGTGATAATCGGCGACAGTGTGCCCCACGGTGGCACTGCTTGTGTACTGGCTCGGTTGCACCAGACATGAGAGAAAGCTGCTGTAGCATAGTGGTTGGGCTGCAAATCAGTACTCCGCTGGCTTGAATCCCACTACTGCCATGAGCTCTGCAGATAGACTTGAGTAAGCCACTCCTCTCAGCCCTAGCTCCCCAGCTGTATTATGGGGATAATAACAACACCACTCTTGTTCACCACTCTTGAGCAGGGTACTAATCTGCTCTTGAGCAGGGTACTAATCTGTCTAGAAGAGCAGTATATAAGTGCAGTAATTATTATTATTTAAACATGTGCCTTTTGGGCTTGGGAAAACAGCATGGGAGGGTGAACAAAGCACCTTCTCCCCCTAAGCCATGCCCTCAAACCGAGTCAACCCACGTTTGGGAATGTTAGTTTCCCAATGGCACGTATAACAGCAAGTCAGGTCAGACATATCATCTAGTTTGGCCCTTAGTGTGCATGTGAATGCATTGATACAGTGAATAATGCATTGACACCTGCTCTGATATTTATGGTCTAGGCATCCTGAGCGAGGAACAGAGTCCTGTAGAGTAAAAATTTGATGAATTCACCCTAGACATTTTAACAAGGTATTCCCCAAAAGACACAAGCATAGAGAAACAAGAAACAGAAATTTATTGGGGATGTTTACCGCAGGAGAAAGAATTATCCTAGTAAATGTTTTAATAAATAAATAAATAAATAAATGAATAAGGAAACATAGGGCACATTCACATTGCATCCCAGTGCCATTCCAGGGATATATTAGGGGTCACTATGGCAACAGATGTAGGATCCACATTTAGGAAACTTCTGTCTCCTGCTCCATTAAAAAGAGGATGGAGAGGTTCAGTTACTAAGGTGCAAGGTGTCTCTCTGCTTCCCTTTGCTCCTCCAGCCTGCAGGTCTCTGCCAGCTTTGCTACTGTTAACGTGTGCTTTGAAACAAAACTAGACCACTGAAGGCTGTTTCGTGGGCTATAATCTAGATGGATTGCAATGACCTATGTGGGAATAAGAAATCAAATGTATGCAAGACGTATGGCCAGATGCTCCTCTCCCATCTCCCAAAGCAGCATCATTCTCGTCTCTGAACAGGCAAGAAAAAAATAAACCACAGGCCGTGCTCCTGAACTTCCTGAGGACAGCGAAGAGCTGAAGCAATAAACAGCTGCCATAAATGACAGCAATCAGATTCTCCCAAAGAAGCCATTACAGATGGAAAATAAATTACATATGGAGAATAAAGCTGAAATGTAAATGTGCCCAATTGCCCCTGTTAACACCCTGAACAGAAGTTTACCTTTGCTCAACCCCACTTTCCCTTGAGGGAAAAGACACTGGTTGGGAGATTCAGAGCATAGCTGGAAGCCTTGCATGGCCTGGCCAATAGGAAGAGGTGCCTGAGTATTGGTTTGAGGCACATTCCACCAATATGTTTTGGCTTCAGAGCTCCCCACGTGCCCACCCTTCTGTGGAACAGTGTGGGGTTTGTTGGTCAGTTCAGGGCTGAACAGGATTCTCAGAGTGGCCTGGAGAGTTTCCTTTTCCCGCCTGTGTCACATTGCCTATGTGACAAGCATCCCTGACAAATATTCATCCAGCCTCTTCTTGAAAACTGCCAGTGAGGGGGAGCTCACCACCTCCCTAGGCAGCTGATTCCACTTTTGAACTACTCTGACCGTGAAAAAGTTCTTCCTAATATCCAGCCGGTACCTTTCTGCATGTAGTTTTAGCCCATTGCTTCGGGTCCTACCCTCTGCTGCCAACTGGAACAGCTCCCTGCCCTCCTCCAAATGACAGCCTTTCAAATATTTAAAGAGAGCAATCATGTCTCCCCTCAACCTCCTCCAAACCAAACATTCCCAAGGGCCTCAGCCTTTCCTCGTAGGGCTCAGTCTCCAGACCCCTGATGTGAGGAGGGGTCACTGCAACTTGGTTTAGGAACTTAAAAAAAAAATGCAGTCTTGTGTTAAGGTGTGTATAGTTTTAGGGTAGTGTCACAGATGCCTTGTTATGATTCTTGTTTAATGCCAGTTTTAGATTAGTACCTCTCACTCCACAGATCTTTGTATAAAGCACTATTTTGCACGTAACTGCATGGCACAGTTTTGGTGTGGGGTTAGGTGGGGCTAAAGGGCAGAGCAAGATCAGAAGGGATGGTGGTAGAGAGTGCCCTCAAGTCATAGCTGACTTATGGCAACCCCTGGTGGGGTTTTCATGGCAAAAGACTAACAGAGGTGGTTTGCCATTGCCTGCCGCTGCAACTCTGGTTGTTGTTGGAGGTCTCCCATGCAATTACTAACCAAGGCTGACCCTGCTTAGCTTCTAAGATCTGATGAGATACCCAAGTTTAAAGTGCTGAAAAACACGGGGTTGAAACCTGGTGATGGTGGATCTTTCCCTCCTCCCCCTTACTCAGCAGCTGCCTGCAAATGACAAAATGACAATGTTGGGGGAACCACATGGACTAAAAGCCATGCAAAACAGGAAGTTGCAATGAGGAGCAGTCAAAGACCCACCATCTAACCCTTGCACTGGTGGATTCTTTACCATCAGCAGAAGGCTTCTAACTCTAGCAAGAGAGGAGGCATAGGACCTAACTCACTGTTTTAGAGAATTAGATAAAATAAGACCCTGCCTTGACTGAATAATAGAGTTGCCTGAAATGTCATATAAAATGAAATCCAAGTGAATTGAAGGAAGGGTTTCTAATCCGTTAGAACATTTGTAAAAAAAAATCAGGGCAGTTACAAGGATTTCAGTCCCTGTAGAAAATTTCTCTCATGGGGGAGTTTGCAAATCTTTTCCAGTGATGACTTTGGTAGTAATTCTCATACCAGTGAGACCTACCAGGATGAATAAGCAGGACAGAACCTTCCAGGATGAATGGATACATTTAGGAATTTGTCAGCATATTTCTGTATAATTTCTTATGAATAACTCATATGATGTATAGTTCCCAAAGTGCAAATTTTTCATTTTGCTTTGAAAAGATCATTAACAAAATACATATGAAGGATATTCTGCCTGCTCATCTTTCTAGCACACACTTTCATATTTTAGAAAGACGCTTGATCAGAATTTTATTGTGAAGGGTGAATGGAAAGGAATCTGTGGCTGACTGGTAGACATAGGAATTCATCGCACAGTTGTTGGATTGTAAGACAGCCAGTGAACACAGATGTGGATGCACCATCCAGAAGAAACAAACCCTCGGGAGCAAAGTTGGAGACCGTGTTTCTTGGTTTTCACAGCCCTTTCTTACTAACACATCGTTGACAATTCTTGGTCTGGCATCAGCTGTGTACAATTAATGCCTTCTCCTATTTGAAAAGAGAATTCTACTAAAAAAGGGAAGGAATTTCTGCTTCAGCAAGTGAAATAAAAGAAACACGCTCACCAAATACCCTTCTCTTCCAAACTGATAATGCAGGACAAGGACATAAATATGCTTTGTGAAAACAGTGAGATTGTTTTCTGCTTTGGGGGTAAACTAGGTATAACATGTGTGGAGAAACACCATTCTGTTGGTGGAGTTAACTTTCTATGGGCTGCAGAGGGGAGGGGCCAGTTCTGGAATGGAATTTGTTTGGAGGGAGAGCGAGTCAGTTGGTGGAAAGGAGTTGGAAGTTGACAGTTGGTGGCTGAGTTGAGGGAGAGATGGCTCTGAGGGGAGATGTAGATCTAATGTGACCCCAGGTACCAAAGTATCGGGCCTGCCCTACACAACATCGAATTAGCGCATGAGGGAGATAGAGTAGGGGTTTCTTTTTAGGTTGTATTATTCTTTCCATTCACTGTATATTTGCCTGTGTATAGTCAGAAGTTAAATAAATGATTTTTTGGAATTTATGAAGGAAGAAAGATCTTCTGTTCCACATAGTCCCCCAACTGCTTGGGCCCACTAGCAGAGGAGGGAGGTTAGAAGGCTGTCCTGCCTAACCAGGACCCCATACAAGGACAGTGGTGGCAGCAACTACCCAGAGACAAGAAAGTGAGACAGCCCCTCCAGGTGCTAGGCTAGGTAAGGGAGGGGTAGGCAGAGCGGGGGCTACCAGTTAAGACAAAAAAAGGAGCGGCTCCGTTTCACCACAACATGAAATGAAAACTAACAAAAATGGCACATGTGAAATAGTTTTCTTCCACTCCCACATTTGTAATGTTTAATCAAACATGTCATGACATCACATGTTGCCGTTGCTTTGTACCAATCGCTGCCAACATGGAAAGGCAATGTGGAATGTTCCAATGTCACAACTGGAGGCAAATTCTGCTAGATATTACGGAAGAGAAATGAGCAGCCATGCCTACTTTAGATGTCAGCTAAAAAAATAAAGGCACCTGTGATTCATTTTGCATACTATGTTGCAGCAGGTTTGTTTTTGACATAGCATGTATCTCTGGCTAATTCCAATACCACCGTAATTACTTTTCATGAGGTTCAATATTCACTACAAAGTTCCATTCTTCCATTGGAAAAGTTAGTATATAATGATACAAACACACAAAATATTTTACTACCTTGGAATATTTTTCGTTATTCAAAAGTAGCGCTCATTAAAGAAAAGGTTAGTGATCCCTGGTCTAAGTTCATACAGCAAGTTTGGTGTACTGGTTAAGAGTGGCAGAACTCTAATCTGGAGAGCCAGACTACGGAATCCCTGTTATCTAGAGTTCGTCTCCCCCTTCTGCAAGAAATACAAATTCTTGATTTCAAAAGGTTTATTGCAAGACTAGGCTCTGATACAAGTATCCATATTCCAAGGCCTGGAAAGGATCTTGGCTGAACACAGTCATTGTCGAGAATGAGGAAAGAAAGCATAACATGTAATACATCAAATCCCAGCCTCCCCCCATCTTCCATAGCGATGAGAACTTTGCTGTGGGAAGGCAGGTCCCATCAAGGTCTCTGGCGGTAGACACAGATAAGAGTATACTCTCCCATGGAGCGCGGTCAAAATAACACCTGGACCTAGAGGGAGAGAAAGACTAACAAGTACAGTATGCAACATGGCTTAACTCTGGCTAAGGAATCACAAAATATATACAATCCTGACACCCCACTCCTCCGCTAGAAGCCAGCTGGGGGACCCTGAGTCAGTCACAACTCTCTCAGAGCTCTCTCAGCCCCACCCACCTCATAGGGTGATTGTTGTGGGGATAATAACAACACACTTTGTAAATTGCTCTGAATGGGTGTTAAGTTGTCCTGAAGGGCGATATATAAATCAAATGTTATTAAGGAACTCCAGAGTGGCTCTATCAATGCTCCAGAGATCTAAATCTGAAAGCATTATAACATGACCCAACATAAAATTACTATTGAGAACCAAGATAAAGAATTCTCTCTGTAGTGATAAACACTGATTATAGAATGCCTTGGTATAGTTTTGAACAAGATGGTACTAAAGTATCACTGCCTTTCTAGCTTTGGTATTCTAAGAACCTGATAGAATAGTAATCTTAAGAACAACCAGAATTTTTTTGTTGATGCTACAATGCAAGTGTGAAACAAATTTTAATACTTGAGTCCGAAAATCTCTTTATGAACATATTTAATTCATATTGCTGACTTTAAAATCACAGCTCATTCTTCTCTCTGGGCAAAATATCAAAAGGTTTATTGATGGAATAGCAAATGGACAGTGTATCGCCTTAGAACAAACATAAAGCACTCCTATATTTTGTGGAAGGCTTTCACGGCCGGAGAATGTTAGTTGTTGTAGATTTTCAGGGCTGTATGGCCGTGGTCTTGAAGTCAAGACCACAGCCATACAGCCCAGAAAATCTACAACAACTAACACTCCTGTGAAAAAATGGGAGGTGGGAGGAGAACTGTGGCAGTTTGAAAATTATTGAGGTACACAGGAGGAGAGAAGTGACTATACCGAGGGGGTGGAGAGTTAATGGAAAAATTCTAAGCAACTTTATATGATTTTTAAGTATTATATTAAGTAGCAATAGCGTTGATACTATGAGAATTAATGGGATAGAAATTAACTAATTATATTTTTTGGAAAGATAACCGTATAACATAGAGTGAATATATACATACATACGTAAATTCAAAGATAGGTCTAATTGTTAGACTTATGGTATATGTATAGATAAAGAACAACATATAGAACAGAAGCCTAAGCAAATGACAATAAGTGTGTATAATATGTATGTGTATAGAAGTATTGGAATTGATGTATAAAGGGGGGCAAATTGTTTGTCCCATATTGAAGAGAATAGAAGGAGTAAGATAAAACACAGGTTATCAAAATGAATATTATTAGTAGTTTTAATGAAGAAGATAGATTAAGAGGATTTTATTTATATGACAATTTATATGACAATTTATATGTGAAAGGAAGTGGAAATAGTGCTTAGAAGAATCTGAAAGTATATTATAATAAACAAATAAAATAAATATGAAGGAGTAGAGGGAAAGTGGATAGGGGGTTGGAAAACTGTTGGAAGTCAATAAAAAGGGGGGGGAAAGGGAGGGGGTTAGAATTAGAAAAAAATTAAAGAATGTGATTATAATTGTTATTATATGTTTCTAATCCAATAAAAATTCTTTTAAAAAAAAACAACGAACACTCCTATATTGTTTCATTATTTTCAGCTAAAGGAATATATGCATGTAAATCAAAGGGAACAGCATCTAAAAATTGCTTGCATTGAAAAAGTTTGAAGAATTATTCTTTAAATCAAAAGATGTAAGACGTTTTATATCAAAATGTTTCAAGTTTTGCTATCTAGTTTTAAACTTAGATAGGAAAAAGCTACTAATGATTCTGATTGGGAAACAAAGGGGGAATAGACACGAGTTCACAAAATCAGCAAATGTGATTTGCATAAATGTACATGAAAATCATCATACAATTTTGTATTTATCACCTGATATATTTTTTAAAAATTATGGGAGAAATGTTAGTGAATAAATATGTGCACTGGGATAATTTCTGTTTCAGTTCTTTTTTATTAAGTTTTATATAATTAAAAACAAACCTAAAAAAACTACAATTACACATATACTATAAAACAAACAAAATAAAAACAACTAACCAACATATAAAAACATACATAATACAGAAATAAAACAACAAAAATCTAAACTAAAAGGTTTCTGATTTTCTCCAAAAAAAATATTATCATGTCAAATCTACACTTCCTCTAAGTAATGATTAACAACTCTCTTTTTTCTAATGTCAAAATCCCTTAATCCAGAAATCATCAAATCATTTTTTATCTAAATCATTGTTATCTGTTTCAGTTTCGAATCTAGGATTTCAAAAAGAATTATGTACCACCAATATTCAAATCCTGAGCAGCCAAAAGTTCTTATTCATCATTTTTTGGACTCAAGAGATAGGACTGAAACAAATTTTGCTACTGCCAAATTAAACTTAGAATAATAATAAGGCTTATTCAAAAATCTTCCTTCCAAAAGCATAGAAGGTATAATATTCAGTCTCACAAATGAAAAAAGCTCTATATGTATTCAATAATACATATAGGGAGGTAAAGGTTTTTGGAGGAAAAATGCCAAAGAACAAGGGGGAACAAACACAATGAGCTCTAAATGTCAAACTTCCATGATTGATTTCTAAAAGGCACTTTTTAATCAAAGATAAAGCTTTTGATTTACCCATATCAGAAATAAGATTAGTCATCATACCAACTAATGGCAGTCTCTCATTTAAAGCTTTCATCTAAACCAATTTGAAAGTATCCTGTTTCAAGGCAGCCAATAGGCTATGCTCAGCCAAAAAAATTTAATCTCAATTTGAGGGAAGAGAGCCATGCTCTTGCTTCCAGAGATGTTTGGACAAATTTTGCCCACAATGCAACTTTTGGTATCTACTAACATTTCTAAAAATTGAGGTGACTAAAACAATGTGTTTTTTTAGTTTTCTTTTTAAAAGTTTTATATTTTATTTTAAAGGGGGAAAAGTAAACAGTAAAGCTGGTAAACAATGCATCAAATAACATAAGCAAAATATATAAGTACACAAAGACAAAAGAAACCGAATATATAACAGCATATTATACTACAAATTATTTCTCCTCTCCATCCCCTAACTTACATACTCTGAACATTTTATATTCAAAATTTTAAAATACTGATTTTACAGTAATAGCTGTTCTAAAACTGTCTAAAACAATGTTAATTTTACTACACCACCATGATACCCAAGCAATCTGGCCAGTACTTCCTACCTTACTATGAACATTGAAAAATTTCATTATCTACCAGCACTTCCTGGCAAGGCTTTCACCCCAGTCCAGTTGTAGTTACTTGTGGCTATGCATTACTAGCTGGTTAAGAATGTGAGCAGGGATGCGCATTCTGCTACGCATCCCAATGCACACCTCATTGAAGGTCATGCACTTCCAGAGAAATGGGTGATGTCCATCATCCATCTGCACTGCAGCATAGGATGATGGGCATTTGAATGGCTTCATAATTTGCAATATGTCCTAAATGATAAACTAAGCACAACTGGACCAAGATAAGAGAATGTAGACTCAGTTGCCTTGGCAATTGTGGCATTCTCCCCTTTGCCTCTAATATTGTTTACTTTGTAGAAACTTCCATATCCTTTCACAAAGAGTACACGAGCAATCAAAAGAACTGATTGTATGGAAGAAATGTGGCCCCTTCCCGGCAGCCGTGATGCAGCTTAAGCCAGGGGCCGTACTTTGCCTCCTCAGAAGGAGGAGGAGGCAGCACCTTCCTTGTCACCTGGGGATTTGGCCTGAGGTGGCGGAGATGGAGGCTTCGTAAGGCGGCTCCGCCCCACCCACCCAGCAGTCGCTTCATGCGATTGGCCCACCTGCGCCTGTTGCAGTGCAGGATTAGCCAGCTGCTGTTCCAGAAACAGGTATGAATTTGTCCCTCTTTTCCCTAATTGGCTAAGGAGGAAGAGAGGTTTATCGTCTACCTTGTACTGCCAGCAGAGGTTTGAGGTAATTGGCTTGGGTGGTGCTAAGTGTCAGGAGCAGGAGAGAGATGGGGAATAGGGAGTGGGCCAGTGAGCACCCCCATTGGCAATCCCCCATTGGTGGGGAAATAGGGTCTGACAGGAGCGGAGGGTATGCTTTATGGCTACCACCACCAGGGAACCCCAGGTGCAAGTACTACCCTCAGGCTGTACAGCTGAGGTTTTAGGAGTTTGATGGGGGGGCGCTTTGCCTGGCTGGTCAGGTAAATTGATTTACTTAACATCAGACTCTGTATACAAGCTGAGTATCGAACTGGGTTATCTGACGCCGAAAACGTGCGTCTGGGTCGAGCTGACATCAGCTCCCTCCCCCCCCCCCACGTAGAGCCGTGCATCTGAGCTGACATCAGGCTAAGCTGGCAGCAAAGCTGTGCTGATGCTAACACCTAACCAGCGAGCTGAGCCAAGCCGATGCTGAAATCTGACACTGAGTCAAGCTGAGCCAAGTGGTGGAGTGACCGGCTGACAGGTAGCTGACAGCCCAGATCTGTCAGCTACCTGACTACCCAGAACCCAGGAGGCTGAAGTCCCTTGGTGTTTCTGGAGGTTCAGGAGCTGGCCTGCTGGAGGGTTGGAGCCAGATGACAGCGTCCTGGTTGCTTGATGGGGGGAGTGGAGTGGAGAGGAGAAAACATGTTACTTGGGTCATTGAAATTGGACTGCAAAGGAGAAAGTCTTAATTTGGGACCAATATTGGGCCCGTGTGGTGGACATGGTGCATTGTCATGCCTACTTGCACCTGGAAGAGCTTACACGAGACTGCATTTGAAGAACTGTTGGAGGCGGACCTCAGAGCTGGAACTGTGAATCGCTCTTCACACTGGCTGAGGGATAGTGCATTTGCAACTGGCTGCAAACTGGAAATTTCTCTTGGGGCCACTGGAGTTTTGTATTGGGAGATTGATTAGCCTCTAGAGGTTGATGAAGGAGCAAATGTTCATTTAACTGGTGGAAATTCAATTAATTATATACTGGTAGGAATTAGTTGAAGGGGGTGCTGAAATTAAATTGGGTTAGAATTGACTTTTTATGCCCGATGAATGTGATTGGAGGTATGGGGAAACACTATGAGTATAATCAAAAAGAGTCCAGTAGCACCTTTAAGACTAACCAATTTTATTATAGCATAAGCTTTCGAGAATCAAGTTCTCTTCATCAGATGCCTGATCAAAACTGATCAAAACTATGAGTATACTGAGACTCATACTGATGTAACTGAGGGGAGTTAATTTTGTTGCTGTGTTGTATTGTTGTGGGGTATGCTGGGGGGGGGGTCGTGGGGGGCTGTGAGAGAGGAGACCGGAATGGAACTGGGGATCCCAGTGCTCCGGGGTCGAGGGAGGTATGGCGGTGGGACACGGTTTTGGAATGGAAGGCCACGGAGACATGGTAGGGCTTGGTGTCCTTCCAACCTTCGTCCCATCCCGAGGCATGCTGGTTGTGGGGCTAGGAGATTGAACTACCTCCTTCCAGCACTGCTGTTGTGTAACACCAGGTCCATAAACAATAAGACCAAGACACTGCAAGATTTCTTTGCAGTGGAAAATGTGGACCTGGTGTGTGTGACCAAGTCCTGGGTGAGGGATGGCAAAATGGTCGCCTTGAAGAAAGTGACCCCCCCCCCAGGGTCTTTCATCAGTCTCTGATGGATGGTCGGGGGGAGGGGTGGCCATACTCATTCGGGAGTCTTTCTCCTTCAGGCCACTCCCCACACCAAAGATCACTGGCATTGATTGTGTTGGCCTGACGTGGGGTGCTGAGGAGAGTTTGGCTATCTGTCTAGTGTACCGATCGCCTGGTGCACCAGGGGCTACCCTGTCGAGCCTGTTGGAGGTGGTGGCAGTGTGGGTTTTGGAGCACCCTAGGCTGTTAGTCTTGGGTGATTTCAACTTCCACATCGATGATGCCGCCTCCTTACAGGCTTTGGACCTGGTGTCATCCATAGCAGCACTAGGGCTCTCCCAATTTATTTCAGCTCCCACGCATCAATCGGGCCACACACTAGTTTTGATCTTTGGGATGGGAATTCAGGTGGACCTTGATGCCATTAAGGCAGTGCCATGGTCGGACCACTCTGTCCTGAAGGCCCATCTGGGTGTGCCAGCCCCTTCCTGCATAGGTGGCGAGCTGATTTATGCTCGCCTGTGGAGACTAACGGATCTGATTGGTTTCCAGAATGCTCTGTGGGATCCGAGGCCCCCTGGCGGTTCATTAGATGAGCTGGTGGAGGTTTTTCGGTTTCGTTTTCTTGGCCATGTCGGATGCTCCTCTCCGCAGGTCCGGGAGGAAGTGCCCGAGCACCCTGGCCGGGTGGCTGATCTGCGAAGATTAGCCCCCAGGACTCCCAGTGAGGGAGGCAGGGTCCGGGACGCTGCGGGAAGAGCCCCCCTGAAAATCAGTGCGGGGGGTAAATTGCCCGTTTGTCCCTATGGAGGCCGGCAGACGTGCGCGGCGCCTCGGGTGCTGCCGGGCCATGGAAAACGGCAAAGAGCAGAACTAGGCTGAAGCCTGTAAGTAAGCGAATCCCTTCTGTTATTACAAGCGCACGTGAAGGAGTGGTGGGATCTGAAGCTAAGAAGGCTAGTTCTTCCCCCTCGCTGAGTCTCAGAATCTGGTTGGCGGTCCCCCCCCCTAAAATGGCAGCGAAAAAACAGAGTCCCGCTCTGGGCAAGTCAATTTCGGCTGCCCTGCAGGGGAAAGGAGAGTCGTTCGAAGAATTGGTGCGGAGGTCGGTTATCGAAGCCATAAAACCCTTTGTTGACAAGCTGAACGAAACAGATCAAAGGGTGGGCTTAATTGAGAGCGAAGTGAAAACCATTAAGGAAGTAGCGGGGGGGCAGAGAGGTCTGCTCGGGAAAGTGCGTCACTCGTGAAGGCTACGAATAAAGAGTTAAAGCTGGTGGAGAACCAGCTGATCGGGCTACAAGTGGAACGAACACAGACAATTTTGCGCCTCCAGAACGTGAAAGAGGAGGAAAATGAGGATTTATGGGGTCTGGTCTCGTAAATATTGGCGACACCCGAGAAGGCAGCTAAAGAAGAGGTTAAAAGCGCCATTTTGGAGGTCCGCCGGGCTTCTTCAAAATATGCAACGAAGCGTCAGCTGCCTCGCGAGATCATCATCGATTTTTCATCTAAAAGGATCCGAGACACTATCCTATACAACTCATACAACGCGGATCTGGACTTTTTGGGTAACAAAGTCAAGATACTGAAAGATGTCCCATTTTTAGTTCGGAAAAGACGATTTAAGTATAAAAAGCTTGCAGCTCTTCTGAGGGAACATGGAATAAAGTATAAATGGCTATTTCCGGAAGGTATCTGGTTCAGTTACAAAGATCAAGCTTACAAGATATTATCAGAAGATCAACTAAGGGATTTTGAGGACAAAAATCCGGAATTTCAGCGAGACACCAAGCAAGAAGAAAAGGAGAAGTCTGAGGGGGGGGGGGAGGAAACGAGCACTGCGGCTGCAGTTGCTCAGAGAGAATTGCGTCCGGGACCCAGGAGGGGGAGGAAAACTTAATTTGAATTTGAATTGTAATTTGCATTTTGTAAGGTCAACCACTCCATCAATATTGTACAAAGCTTTAGTTTTTTTAATAATGGCAGTATGAAGGGAAAGCATTTCGTGTAGTGTAGTTGTTATATGTTGTTGTTGGTTTTTTTTTTCTTTCCTTCCCTTGTTTCCCTTCCTTTCCTTTGTATTGTTAGTCAATGTAGTTAATAAAAAAAAAATACTGCAAAAAGATGAGCTGGTGGAGGACTGGCATGGCCGTCTCTCCGAAGCCATCAATGAAATCGCTCCCTGTCGCCCTCTCCGTTCCCATGCCAGACTAGCTCCCTGGTACACAGAGGAGCTATGGCGGCTGAAACAGGAACTGAGATGGCTAGAGTGAATGTGACGGCGGAATCAGAGTGAAGAGGCAAGATCATCGGGTTTACCCCCTTGGCCTCTAGTGACGGCCAAGGAGGTTGAGAGCTTGATTAACAAGCTCAAGAGAGGCAAAGCCCCAGGTCTCGATATGATACCTCCGGAGCTATTACGGGACAATGTAGATTGGTGGGCTCCCCTCTTGGCCTCATTTTTTACTTACATCGATTCAACAGGGGCTATCCCGGAGATTTGAGGAGAAGCCATTATTATACCTATATTTAAAGCAGGCCGAAGAGATGATCCAGCCAACTACAGACCAATAAGCCTCCTGAGCATCCTGGGCAAATTATATGCAAGCCATCTCTTGGAGAAACTACAAAGTTGGCTTGTTCAGGAAAATCTATTAATTGACGAGCAGGCTGGTTTTAGGGAGGGGTGATCTATCATTGGACACAACTTGATACTGTCCCACCTGGTGGACAAATATGCGACCAATAATACAGTATCGCTATATGCAGCCTTTATAGATTTAAAATCTGCCTTTGACTCCATTTCCAGAGATATTCTCTGGAAGAAGCTAAGTGCCACTTCAATTGACAGAAGACTCCTACTCCTTATACAGGCCTTATATACCAACACTGCTGTCAGGGTAAGATGTAACAAACAAGGACTCCTGACTAACTCTATCCCAACAACAAAAGGAGTAAAGCAAGGCTGTGTCCTGGCTCCTACCCTTTTTGCTATTTATATCAATGATTTGGTCAACAACCTTCGCTTAGTTGACACTGATCCTCCTTCCTTGGCAGATCACCACATAGTGGCTTTACTTTTTGCAGATGACACGGTCCTGTTTTCCAGGACACGAGTAGGTTTGAGAAGGGCACTAAAGCAGTTTGGTATTTATTGTGATCTAAACCATCTAGAGATCAACTACCAAAAAACAAAAGTAATGGCTTTTGGCCCCAAACCCAAGCCAAGGGAGTGGAGCATAAAAGGCTGTAAGTTACAACAAGTGACAACTTACAAGTATTTTGGGGTTATGATTCAATCTACTGGAGCAAAAAAGGCCCATTGTGAAAATGCTGCAAATTCTGGTAGCAAGTCTGCTCAAGGAATCATTGGGTTCTTCCATACCAAAGCAGGGCAGTACATTCCAGTGGCTCTGAAATTATATCTCTCGAAGACAGTGCCACAACTCATGTATGGGACATTATTAGGTCTGGTTCACTCAAGTCTAGCTCTTTTGGAGAAAACCCAATCTAAATTCTCAAGAGCTATATTTGGATTTCCATGTAGCGTCTCAAACGCAACTTTACATTTGGAAACTGGACTGCTGAGAATAGAGGCCAGGGTAACTCTGGCTTCAATTAATATTTGGCTTAAGTGCAGCCATTGTCCATCGGATATTACTTCCCTAATTATTAAGGATAGGTACTGTTCTGCCTGGCTCGGGACCATCTATAAGAAATTAACAATGCTGGGCTTCTCATTTGAATCCCTACAGATAATGGCCCCGGACCAGGCAAGGGCCGTGGTCAAGCAGCGAATATTGGATGTTGAAAGGCTGTCATCAATCTATCATTGAGCTCTGGGGGTTTTCCTGGGGCATTAAAGGAAGCCATGGTGAGGCCTCTTCTGAAGAAACCAACTTTAGACCCCACCGATCCAGCCAATTACCACCCAGTCTCGAACCTCACGTTTCTGGGGAAGGTGATAGAGCGAGTGGTGGTGGACCAGCTGCAGGGTTGCCTGGAAGATGCATCAGTCGTGGACCCATTCCAGTCCAGTTTCCACCCGGGCCACGGGACTGAGATAGTGTTGGTCGCCCTCACAGACGATCTGCATAGGCACCTGGACCGGGGTGGATCGGCGCTGCTGGTTTTGCTAGATCTCAGCAGCATTCAACATGGTCGACCATGATTTATTGACCCACCACCTCACCGATGTGGGGATTCAAGGGACAGCCTTACAGTGGCTTGTCTCTTTTCTCCACGATTGGGGACAGATTGGGGGAGAGGTTATCAGCATGCCAACCATTGGTGTGCGGCATCCTGCAGGGAGCGTTACTTTCCCCTTTGTTGTTCAATCTTTATATGCGCCCTCTCGCCCAGCTGGCACGGAGTTTCGGACTGGGTTGCCATCAGTACGCAGATGACACCCAGTTGCTCCTGATGCCCTAATTAGAGCGCTGGGGGGGCGTGTCTTGGTGGGTGAAGCAGAGCAGACTGAAGTTGAACCCCACAAAGATGGAGATCCTGTACTTGGGCCGTGGGGGAGTAGATGTGGGGATTCAGCTCCCGGCCTTTGATGGGGCACCACTTATGCCCGTCTCATCGGTCTGGAGTCTTGACGTGACACTGCATTCCTCCTTTACTATGGAGGCCCAGGTTGCGGCAGCTGCCCGTACTGCCTCTTTCCACCTTCAACAGGCCAGGCAGCTTGCCCCTATCTCTCAACCAATGACCTAGTGACAGTGATCCATGTAATGGTCACCTCCAGATCGGGTTACTGTAACTCGTTCTATGCAGGGCTTCCTTTGGGTTTGACCCGGAAATTGCAGTGGGTCAAAAATGCTGCTGCTCATGTCCTGACAGGAATTTCATTCAGGGCACATGTGACCCCCTACTCTGCAGCAGCTACACTGGCTCCCTGTGGAGTTCTTGATCAGGCTCAAGGTTTTGGTCTTGACCTATAAAGCTCTAAACGGACTGGGACTAGCATACCTGAGGGACCGCCTCTCCCCATATGTACCCCGGAGAGCCCTTAGATTGGCAGGTAAACACATACTGTTGTTCCCTGGCCCCAGGGAGGCTTGGCTGGCCTCAACTAGGGCCAGGGCATTTTCTGTCCTGGCCCCGACCTGGTGGAACTATCTGTCGGAAGACTCTCGGGCCCACCAAGACCTTTTATCTTTTTGGCAGGCCTGTAAGACAGAGATGTTGTCAGAGATGCTTTAGGCTGATCCTGCACTGGGCAGGGTGTTGGACTAGATGGTCTGTATGGCCCCTTCCAACTCTATGATTCTATGATTCTATGTTCCGCCAGGCATATGGTTGAGGCCAGCACTTGGATGCATTCTAAGTAGCCTCCCTGCTGGTGTGTGTGTGAGGGGGTTATATGGTCCATCTGCCTCTATGTACCAGGGAGTTCGAGTTTACCAACCCACACCTCCGCCCTCTTTCCCCCCTTTGTATGGTGTGCAGGGAAGGGGAATGGTGCCCCATCTGGGATATTGAAATGTATGCTGCTTTATAAGATTTGGTTTTATTGTTTTACTGTTTTATCTGTTTAACTCTGTAATCTATCTGTTGCTGTAACCTGCCCTGAGCCCGCTTGCGGGGAGGGAGGGCTATAAATGTAATCAATCAATCAATCAGGCAACACTAACAAGAGTAACCGGGTTATATATAGAAGACTGTCTTACTTGTTTTTAATTTGTGACCCTGATGTGCCGCTTGCTCTAAATACTGGTTCTGATTATGGATTGTTGCATTTTAATGATTTTTTTTAAAAGACTGTCTTAATTTGCTGTTAGATGAAGCACATGCTACAATTTGGATTTTTTTTAAAAAAATGTTTTTTCTCCTTTTAGTGACAATTTCATTGGAAATTTGTACATGTGATGATAGATGTCATTTGAAGAATCAACATATAAATATGTAGTTATGATAATGATTATGTGCTTGATTTGCTGCATGAAGAACGGAGAGCTTAAATATTCTGATTGGCCTTCTGGTGAAGAGCCATTTGTTTATCAAGAGAGACATTTCTGGGGCTTCTGACATTCCCTGAAATTCTTATTTTGTACGTCCTTGATATGATTAGATATCGCACCTGTTGTATCTCCCATTTTTGCACCACAATTTCATTCCTACTGAGCATCTGCTACCTGTAAATATCTGCAATTAGGGAACATCAGAATCTGTCCAAGAGGAACACTTTAGCTTCCAATCTTCTTGAGATAATATCTGTTGTGAGATATTATACACCTACTTGTCATAATTTCCTACATAATTACTTCAGCTTTTCAGGACTTTTACTGGAAAATATGGCCTTCAACAGTACAAACAATTTTGCTGTTGGACAGACCTTCTATAACAATAACACTAAATTTTGATTTATATACTGCCCTTCAGGACAACTTAATACCTACTCAGAGCAATACAAAGTATGTTATTATTATCCTCACAACAATCACCCTGTGAGGCGGGTGGGGCTGAGAGACCTCTGAGAGAGCTGTGACTGACCCAAGTCACCAAGCAGGCTCGGAGGAGTGGGGAAGTGGGGAATCAAACCCGGTTCTCCAGGTTAGAGTCCTGTCACTCCTAACCATTACACCAAATAGCTTCAAGAATTTAGTGCTGCAGCTAATGTTACACTCAATGAGAAGGTAGATTAAGTGGATAAAATTCTGGATCCTAACACTTCAAATGTGTATGTGTCTGCGTGATATGTTTGGTTTTGGCCTATGTTGAGGCTCTCTGAAATACTTTAACTCATGCTGGAAGCTGTTTAATGTGAGAAGCAAGCAATATTTGACCGGTTTCAGGTGCGTAACTGTGTTGGTCTGTAGTAGAATTCAGGTCCAGTAGCACCTTAAAGACCAAACAGATTTCCGGGGTATGAGCCTTCAAGAGTCAACAACAACAACATTCGATTTATATACTGCCCTTCAGGACAACTTAACGCCCACTCAGAGTGGTTTACAAAGTATGTCATTATTATCCCCACAATGATAATCACCCTGTGAGGTGGGTGGGACTGAGAGAGCTCCTAGAAGCTGTGACTGATCGTAGGTCACCCAGCTGGCTTCAAGTGGAGGAGTGGGGAATCCGAGTTCCCCTCATCGGCTGACTTTCAAAAGCTCATACCCTGGAGATCTTGTTGGTCTTTACGGTGCTATCAGACCCAAATATTTAACCATTTCTTCACTTTCAGCGTGAAGTGGTACAGACCAGCATCCAGTCACCTCATTCGGCATCATACAGAAAGGGCTATTCAACTTCCTTACTAAAATCGGCCGGAGGGGGGTTAAACCCTGGCAATGCTGCCCCATACTCATTATTTTAAATATTTAAAATGTTGCTAGTGCAACAGCAGACGAACTCTTCTGCGAGCAGATTTTCAGCAAGCTGGCTAAACTGTGTGATGTGTGTGTGGCCCTTCCTTGTGATTACACATGCAACATATAAACAGGTTTTCTTTTACAAAGCTCTGTGGCACAGCTGTTTCTCATTTTCCATCCTACAGATGCTATCCTGCTTACAAGGCAATTTGGTTTAAAGAGACCATGTTGACTCAGAGGAGCAAGATGTACAATTCTCAGTTTTCACTGAATATCACATTATTACTTTTATCACCAGCAGGATTTCTTGATGGTTGGAGCAGTGTATTTCAGTAAGGCACAGACAAAGAGTGTGGTTTCTGAAATTAGGCCAAAATTCTATTCTCCAGGAGGCCGATTCAACACCCTGTAAATGCTTTAGCAATAGGCTCTGCCGTTGCCCTGCTGCAGTGGAAAATCCGAGTGACTCACGATTTTGGCTATGTTATGACAAAGGAAAAGTTCATTCGCTTGCTCAGCTGTATTGATTGGAAATACTTTTCTGCTTTCACATGAGGGCGAGGGGAACTGAATGTATATTAGAAACAGAGGAGAGTAAAGAATAAGCAAAACAATATGCCTTCTCCCTCCCTCCCTCCTGGTCTTTGTCTTTGTTCTGTTGTCATCTGCCATCCTGGACCCATCATGATTGGGTGGGGGCTTGTTCTACAAGCGCCACCAAAGAAGGCTGTGGAACTACAGCTATGTTGTTGCTGCTACCAGTTCTAATGTGTCTGTTACATATTTTATATGCTGTTGTGATTTTTAACTGTTGAGATATATATATATATATATATATATTGTATTGTTTTTTATAGGCATGTTATCCACTCTGAACCTGCCTGGTGGACAGAGTGGATTACAAATCCAATTAACAACAACAATAAAATTCTCTTGAATCACTCTAATAAAAAATGTGAAATTAGTTCAGTTCATTTAAGTTGCATGAGCTCTGGGGTAGTGGATTTTGAAGGAGGCCCATAGCTCTGTGGTACAGCACATGTTTTGCATGCACAAGTTCTCAGTTTGCTATTGCCCAGTACCTGCTTAGTTAGTAGGGTTGGAGACAGCCTGTGTCTTGAGACTTGCACTCTTATCATGAGTGACAGTAAATACATCATTCTTGATATGACCTCTTGCTCCTCATGTTCCCTTAACAAGATCTTATCAAATGCAGCTTCCAATTCTTTGTTTCAAATGTCCACATTTAATGTGTTGCAACAAACTGGGGTTGGGCTTATGGAACTCACAGCCACAAGATATAGTGAAGGCAGCTAGCCTAGATGGCTTTTAAAAAACTTTTGACAAATTTGTGGAGGATATTATCAGTTAGTAATGATGCAAAAGGAAATCTCCATATTTTGAGACAGTATATCTGTGAATACTGGATTCATGGGATAGACTCAAAAGCTGTCCTTCACCTTTATGCCTTATGGATGAGCTTCCAAAAGCACCTGGGTGGCTGTTGGTGGTTACAGCTGCAGGATTAGATGGACCCTTGGCCTCATCCACCAAGCTCATCCATAAATTTTCAGTGTTAGAAGTAGAGATGGGTATGAACCGGAAAAAAAAGAACCGTATGGTTCGTGGTTTGTCACATTTCATGAACCACGAACTTTCACAAACCTGCCCCGGTTTGCGAACTGGTTCATTTGGTTTGTGAAAACATCACATCCAGGTCAGCAAATCGTCACTTCCGGGTCAGCAAAAGGCCACTTCTGGGTCAGCATCCCCTGTTGCCTAGGAAACAGATTGATCAGCACCAGGCTGTCTACAGTGACAAACCAAAAACCGAACCAAACGAACCAGCCTAAAGTTCATAGCGGTTCGTCAGAAATGGGCTCTGATGAACTGCCGGTTCACGAACCACAAACCAGCCTGGTTCATCATCAACTTTGGGTCGTATTTCGGTTCGTAGTCATCTCTAGTTAGAAGTATGTATCATTAAGTTTATAGCTTATCTGATATCACAACTGAGTGATGCTTACTTGGTGAGTGCATGTATTAAAACAGATGTGCTCTGCTGACTGCCTGCTCACAAGTAATTCCAATCAATTTAAGAGGAAAGTGTATTTAGAATTGCAGCCCAACTCTCTTAAGAAAGGACACTCCAAGATCAGCCTGCTGGGAATTTTTTTTTAGAATCTGGAGAGGTTTTAAATTTTGGGATGTGTTTTCAAGCTTTTTAGAGTTTGTTCCTCTCTGACCCAAACTACTGATGATTTTGGAAAGAATATTGGTGCGAAAACAGTCATATTTCTGCGTTTTTACTCATCATTAGTCTCCATTAGCTTATTACCTCTGGCATCGTTCTACTGGACAAAGGCCAACCTCCTCTGGACATTTTGAAATCTAGCAGTGCCTAATTTCGTCCTATGTCTTCCCTCTCTGTTTATGCCCTCCGGGTATACTATAATATCATCCCATTACAGAGGTTCCAATTGCCTATTTATCAGCTGAATTCTCAGACATATGAATCATCAGAAATGAACCATAGTTCTCAAAGTCTCTTCTGACAAAAGGCTAAATTGCTTTGCAGGATAGCTATTCAATCGCAGAATTGAGTGCAGAGGAAATGGGAATGCCCTTCTAACAAGGATTTGAAGCCTTGAGTTTTTACAATGTTAAACTTAAAAATGTGTAGACACATTCCTGTGTTCTATGTTAAACAGAGATAGGTTTTAGAACGTGTTCAAGAACTGAGCTGAACAGGCTTTGGAAGAGAAATAAACATATAAGAGACCTTTTGACTAATCAAGAAAGAAACATTTCAAAAATTTTGTGGGTTTTCTGTCTTGGCTTGCAGCTGCATTATAAAATAATGCATTCCTCATCGTGGATAGATTTCCATCAAACCACTCATGCTGTTCTTGGAGGAAGAACTAAAGCTATGAAAATGATAAGTTTGTTTCTCCAATTTACATAATAGCTGTTTTTTTTTAAAAGTAAGCAATGAATATAAAGTGATTTTACTGACATTTTCTTCATTGATGTAGACTAAACCTTCACCGCACGCATTGTATGACTGAGAAAAATTACTAGAATTGTAACAGTGACATCAGGCAAAGTAGGAAAATCTGGAACAGTATTTTCCATTGTCAGCAAAATACACTTCTGTATAGGAAGTAGTAGGCTCCATAAGAGCACTGGTGAAGCCTTAATGGATTCATTCCCTGCCTGGCAAGAAAAAGGGCAAGTGTAGCAATCTTGTACAAAGCTTTTTCCACAATTGCTTTGACAAAATATTAAATGTTAGTAACATCTATGATTATATTCACAGAAAGCAGAATAATTCAAGAAACAGAGGTGAAGGCTGTATCACAACAGTTCCTTATATGCTGCGTTTGGAAATTAACTAAAAAATATCTCAACCAAATTTTTCTATCCCCCAATAGTTTTTAACGTGTATATATGTAACGAATCCTATTGCTAAAGATGACATTTAAGATTCGCCGGAAATCTTCAGAAAATTAAATGTTTGCTATTCTGGTGTGTCACTGTCTGCTTTTCATAGTTGCATGAGGCAAGCAAAGAGTAGCGGTATGATCAGAAAAGAGAGCCAGTTTGGTGTAGTGGTTAAGAGCAGCAGGACTCTAATTTGGAGAACCAGGTTTGAGTCCCCACTCCTGATTTCCTTTTGAAATCAGTGGAAGGAAGGAAGGAAGGAAGGAAGGAAGGAAGGAAGGAAGGAAGGAAGGAAGGAAGGAAGGAAGGAAGGAAGGAAGGAAGGAAGGAAGGAAGGAAGGAACTTTGCCAGGAAAAGGGTAGTACATGGGTGCTTGGGATTCAGGGATAGCCAATAAAGGGATTTTCCTTGACAGGTAGGAAAAAGACAAACAGCATTCAGTGTAAGATTTATTTAGTTTGTTTCAATAGTCTAGTACACTAACTATGTTTGTCCATCAAACCACCATTATAAAAAATGCTTGATTATGTCCTGAATGCCACCATTTGTCTTTTCCTGTTATGTATAAATTGCTTTAATGAGGCCTCCTAAAAATATCCTTGAGACACTCCACAAAAAGCCACCCTTAAAGAATTTTATACTTTTCTTGTCACACTGTGCACTGTTTTAATAAATAGTCAATGGTTCATTTGTTAAAACTTCACTATGCGCTCCCCCTTTCCCAGCTTAGATATGCAGCAATCTTAAAAGATGGGTCTTTTCTACAGCCGTTCCAGAAAAGAAAATGAACACCTTCCTTAGACCGACTTTTGGTCTCCGAGAGCATCGCTGATTATTCTACAAAGTCAAATTGTTCCATTCAAGGGGAACCGGAGCCTGCAACTTCTGCCACTGCATGATTCATCCACTCCCACACCACCTGGATTTCCTGTGCCGGATAATTTTTCTGGCCTCAGAGGGATGCCTTTACAAATACATATTCTAGCCAGAGTGAAGGAGTAGATGGAACTTGAAATAACTGTGGTTATGCAGGCTTTGCGGGTTTTGTCCTCTCCTGAAACTTCAGCATCATGCTGAATCATGTGAAAGCCCTGTTGAAGCTGTGCTTTATCTGCAGCTGCACCAGTAAGAGGGAAACCACAAAACCCCATTCCCATATAGTAGCCACCCTGTTGTTGTGAACTTTTCAAACTGTTTTCCTACTATATAAAAGGCTAAGAGTAGTCAAGACAACTCACTTCCTACCCTGGTGTGCCACCAGAGGGCGAGGCTGTGGAGGGAAGCCCAGATGAAGACAGCTGGACCTCCAGAGAGCACGCCACGGCAGGAAGCCCAGGCTGGGATCAGGCACAGAGCAGGTGGCAATGCCCGCCCATCTCCCACCTTCACCCAGCTGGGATCAGGGGCAGAGCAGGTGGCAATGCCTATCTGCCCTTCACCCAGCTGGGACCAGGAGTGGAGCAGGTGGCAATACCCAGCCCCCCTTCACCCAAGTGGGATCAGGAGCGGAACTGGTGGCAATGCCTGCCTGTTGCCTTCACCCAGCTGGAATCAGGCATGGAGCAAGGGGCAATACCCACCCTCCATCTTCACCCAGCTGGGATTAGGAATGGCGTAGGTGGCAATGCCTGCCTCCCTGCCATCACCCAGCTGAGATGAGGAGCAGAGCAGGTGGAAATGCCCATCCCCCTTCAGCCAGCTGGGATCAGGCGCAGAGCAGGAGGTAATGCCCACCCCCAACTTCATCTGGCATGGATCAGGAGTAGAGCCATGCCGGCCCTCCTTCACCCTGTCGGGATCATGCGAGGAGACGAAGACAATGCCCACCCCCTTCACCCACCTGGGATCAGGAGCAGAGCATGAGGCAATGCCCGCCCCTCTTCTCCCGCTTTAGATCAGGCATGGAGCAGGAGGTAATGCCTGCCCCCCCATTCAACCTGTTGGAATCAGTCACGGAGCAGGCCACAATGCCCTCCCCAGCTTCACCCAGTCAGAATCAGGTGCAGAGTAGGAGGCAATGCCCATCCCTTCTTCATCCAGCTAGGATCAGATGTGGAGCAGGAGGCAATGCCCGCCTCCCCTGCCTTCATCTGGCCAGGGTCAGTGACAGAGGAGGAGGAAATGCCCACCTGCCCACCCTCCCCTTTCTAGAGCCTGTTGTATTTTTCCCCACAACTGGCTTTGTTGCTAGTTAATAAATAAAATACAAACCTTACCAAAGAGATGTTGCTGATATTTTTAACCAGCATCAACAGCATTGTGTTTTGCAATGTCTTCATGTTTATTGTATATGTTATGCAGTGGTCCTTAACGTCCCCTGATGAAGTCCAAGTGACGAAATCTGCCGTTTAGCCGGTCTCAGCTAGGGCTACCATCTGGAGGGATCTCCAATTTGAATAATAGGAAGACACCTACAGCAACAAAGAAAAGAAATATATTTGGAACATTGCAATTATGAACTTACCTCATTTATGAACTCGGAGTGCTTGTCCTTTTTCCCTGAGTTGGACGGAATGGGGCTTTTAGTCCCCTGGTACAGTCTTTGGAAATATTATTGTATGAACTGTATTCCTTTGTGTTCATTGCATTTATTATTGGTTATGTAGAGCACTGTCACTTTAAACACAATTAAGCATTATTTCTAGTGAATACATGTGAATTTTGTTCTGTTATCCAGGGTGGTTTTTCCATTCTGTTTCAGTATTTACCAGGGATTGCCTTTGTTTGTTAGGATCAGGGCTTTTTTTCAGGGGGAACACGGGGGAACAGAGTTCTGGAACCTCTTGAAAATGATCACATGGCTGGTGGCCCCGCCCCCCTGATCTCCAGACAGAGGGGAGTTGAGATTGCCCTATGCGCCGCTCAGTGGTGCGGAGGGCAATCTCAACTCCCCTCTGTCTGGAGATCAGGGGGCGGGGCCACCAGCCATGTGACCATTTTCTCTGAGGGCAACCCACTGAGTTCCACCACCTCTTTTCCCAGAAAAAAAGCCCCAGTTACGATATTTTTAACCCAGCTGAATGCACAGAATGTGAGGAGGGAGAGGGGATCACGGAAACAGCCTCTACCCCTCGCCCACACATTTTTAGTACTCTGCATGTATGAAAAGAATTAGCAAGTGCATAAAAAATGAACTTACTACCCTGCCTAATCTCTCTGCTCAGTGTAGCCGACTCAACAACACTCATTCGACATTAGAAGTCCTGAATCAAATGGGTGAACTTTGTCCTTCCCCCTCAGAGCTAAATCCTCTGTTCTCTAGTAACCTCTCTTGGGAGGGGGGGGGCTAGAAGATGTCAAGGGTATGCTTTATGATTCGTATGAGTTTGATTCTTCATATTTTCCAGATTCACTGAAGAGAAAAGGATCTCTGTCTCCCTCTGGGACCAATGAAGTTGGAGAGGCTTTGGGCCAAAACGAATTAGATCCTTTGATATCCATGTAGAGTCAATTAGGCAATGAGTGGGGGGGAATCAATAAGGGAGACATTGCATCAAAAAGACTGAGAGCTATTAAGTATATTAATTTTCCTTCAGAACCTTTCCAAATGTATTCATTGTGTCATTAGTGGCAAAGACATTTAGCTACCATTTTCAGACCAAGTTTTTTTTGTTTTTTTTTAAACAAATGTCTGGGCACCCAGTCACTTCACTGCTAGAAAGTCAAGATTCACTATTTGCTCTTTCTGCTGTCACATTCCAACTTCCAACGCCGTCAAGCTATTTCTGGGTGTGTCTTGTCCCTCAGGAGCAGCATTTCAAGGTGGGGTGGTGGTGGTGGTATCTGGAGATACAGCAAGAAGAGAGTGATGGAGAATTTGTCCTCTGCCAGTGGAAATTCTTCTTTATGTGGCAAGATTCAAAACCAGGAAAATGATAGGAAAACTCCTCATCCAAGTCTCTTCCCAGGTTTCGGAGGCCCAAATTACCTGGTTTTCTTTCTAAAACTGAACTGGTGCACTAAGAATTCTCAATTTTTCCTTTTGAATTTTGGGCAGAGCACTGTGTCAGTGCAATTTAGCCGCGCCTCTTCATTTCTTCAGCTTGTATGTATCTTTCCCCCTCTCTGTGCTATTGCTGTGTACTGTTAACAACATACTGTGAGAGGATAGTCCTGATAGGACTATGTGTAGTTACAAAGGCTGTGCACATCAGTAAAACACCACACAAAAATGTTGATACAACCATATTTACCATCACATCACAGTTGCTTTTTTACAATGTTTTATCAATGTGCATGTATGCATTATGATGATGAAAGCTGTGACAAACTGCATGGCCAAATTAATTTTAGAAATTCTCTGAGTGAAAATGAAATTGAGGAGGCTAAGAAGGCAGCATTGAGAGAATGAAGAAACAGAATGGGGAAAATAACAATAATATGCCTGATCTAAGAACCTGTGTGTGTTATATGCCATCAAGTTGCCTCCAACCTATGGTGATCCTATGAGTGAAAGACCTCCAAAACGTCCTATCATTAACAGACATGCTCAGATCCTGCAAACTGGAGGATGTGTCTTCTTTTATTGAGTCCAGCCATCTTGTTTTAGGTCTTCCTCTTTTCTTACTGCCTTCTACTTTTCCTAGCATTATTGACTTTTCTTGTCAATTCTTATAAGACAAGAATCTTGTATTATAATGTGACCAAGGTACAATAGCCTCAGTTCTGTAATTTTAGCTTTTAGGGAGAATTCAGGCTTGATTTGATATTACCAATTTTGTTGGGGGAAATGGGATAAAATAATTAAAATCAGAGGTGCAATGGATCTTGAATCAATAGAGAGTAAAATGTCTGTTTGGTTTTTAGATCCAGAGGAGTTAGCCATGTTAGTCTGTAGTAGCAAAATATAAAAGAGTCCAGTAGCACCTTTAAGACTAACCAACTTTACTGTAGCATAAGCTTTCGAGAATCACCGTTATCTTCATCAGATGCATGGAGGGCAAGAAGAAACTGGTCAGATATATAGGTGGAGAGGGGAGGGGGGAGTAGATGCAATCAGTAGCTTCTGATAATGGGATCAGTTACTTCTGATAATGAGATAACCATTCATAGTCCCTATTCAAGCCAGGCCTGACTGAGTCAAATTTACATATGCATTCCAATTCAGCAGCTTTTTTTGCTTTTTAAAAACATTTACCTCTAAAAGAAAAGGTACATGGGGTTCCTACAAAACAAGTAACTCTATGAGCTACATTTTGCTACTACATACTACAAAGTTAGACCATGAGAACAAGGAGAAGAAGTAACTATGGTGATTCTTCCTCTGCCTTCTTGGGGATGTACTAAAAGGAATGACAGGATTGCCCATTGAAAATAATGGGAGAGGCTTGAATGCCCATTGGAAATAATGGGAACCTGGAACGCCCATTGACTTGCATAGGCTCCATTGAAACACATTAGAGCAAAATAAAAGGTGCAAAGAAAACATGGAATGGATTTTGAAGGAAAGTCACTGGGCCCAGATACTGTTCTGGGACTGGATTGACAGGCCTCTGAGTGGAATGACGGCCCCTGGGTGTGGCAGAAGGGCTCTGGGACTGGAATGACAGGCCCGTGAGTGCAATGACGGACCTTGGATGTGACAGAAGGGCTCTGGGATGGGAATGACAGGAACCTGAGTACAATGACAGCCCCTGGGTGTGCCAGAAGGGCTCGGGGACTGGAATGACAGGCCCCTGACTGGAATGACAGCCCTTGGGTATGACAGAAGGACTTGGGGACTGGAATGACAGGCCTCTGACTGGAATGACGGCCCCTAGCTGTGACAGAAGGGGTCTGGGACTGGAATGACAGGCAAGAGACCATTATTCCACTCAGGGGTATGTCATTCCAGACCCAGAGCAATTCTGCAATATTTAGAGAGTCTCAGTCCATTCAAGGATGAGTCATTTAGGTCCCAGAAAGCTTCTGCTACACCCAGAGGCTTTCATTGCACTCACGGGCCTGTCATTCCAGTCCCAGAGCCCTTCTGTCACACCCAGGGGCTGTCATTCCACTCACGGGCCTGTCATTCCAGTCCCAGAGCCCTTCTGCCACACCCAGGGGCCGTCATTGCACTCAGAGGCCTGTCAATCCAGTCCCAGAACAGTCTATCTGGGCCCAGAGACTTTCCTTCAAAATCCATTCCATGTTTTCTTTGCACCTTTTATTTTGCTCTAATGTGTTTCAATGGAGCCTATGCAAGTCAATGGGCATTCCAGATTCCCATTATTTCCAATGGGTATTCAAGCCTCTCCCATTATTTTCAATGGGCAATCCTGTCATTCCTTTTAGTACATCCCCTCTTCTTGACCCTGAGAGAAAAATCACCGGACCTATTGACCAATAACAGTTTACAAACACATCTGAGTTTCCCAGGGGCTTCCAGGTTATTGGCTCTGTGCCAGGCTCTCTTCCGGGTCAATACAAACAATAGCACAGTGAGTAAATACATTTAACCCCATAATGACTGGATGTCAGACCTTGCAACGTATATTCCAACACTAGTACACACTTATTTGTCTTTTGGGTTGTCTGTAGTATCCTAAGGACCTATAAAAAAGAGTCCAGTAGCACCTTTAAGACTAACCAACTTTTCTGTAGCATAAGCTTTCAAGAATCACAGTTCTCTTCGTTAGATGCATCTGACGAAGAGAACGGTAATTCTCGAAAGCTTATGCTACAGTAAAGTTGGTTAGTCTTAAAGGTGCTACTGGACTCTTTTCAATTTTGCTACTACAGACTAACATGGCTAACTCCTCTGGATCTAAGGACCTATGCAACTGCATAAAGGAGGCATCCATTAGCAGGCAAAGATAGAGCTATTACTGGAGGCGGGGCTTGTGTGCCTGTCCGTGGGACATGCACACGTGTGTGCCAGTTCAAAAAATGGAGGCCTCCATAGCATACTGTCTGAACAAGAAGCCAAATTGTGTCCGATAATAATTATAATATTCAATTATGTTTTTGCATATCTTGCACTAGAGGAGAAGATAGTTTTATTATTAGTTTTCCAGCCAAAGAAGCCTCACAGTGCAACGTACCAGTACAAAAATGTAAACAATTCTTAACCACGAATGCTGTTTTTCAGTTGTAGATGCTTTGTTTGTACTAAACCCAGATCGTACACAGGCTTTCTCTGTGGTGGCCCCTACCCTGTGGAATGGCCTGCCTCAGGAGACTCTTCTGGCTTTCCAAAACAATGCAAAACTGAATTATTCAAAAAGGCTTTTACTCAGATAGGAGGGCTGTATTGTAGGGAAAGGGGTCTCAGATTCTTTGCTAATGAGTTAGGCACCGTAGACTTCATCACTGTGTTTGTTGCCTTACGTACTATTTGTTGCTCCTATGAGCTACCTGTGCTTCATGTTGGTTAATGTCAACCCTAGAATTGCTTATGTCCTGTTTCAGCATTTCTTCCAACTCTGTATTGGATTCCTGCTAACGCTGTGCCTTTGTAAACTTGTATATATTTACACCATGGCCTTGTTTATGGAAATGTCCTTGATACCGACTGTACTAATCTCACACTATGCAATCCACCTTGAGTCTCACTGAGAAAGGCAGATTATAATAAATGACATAAATAAATCATAGTTATCTTGATGCTCACTAATGTATTTTTTTTTAGTTGGTAATTTTCATCAATCAAATAGTATGGATTGATTTGTAGTACTAGCAATATATTTTTTAATTAATTGCACTGACTTGTTGCTCCATCCTACAGATTAGAAATGTTTCAGTGAAGCTCACCAACTGGCATAAAATCTGCTTCACACATTCATACAAACACAGACACACAGAAGACTCACATAGATTCAAGATGGTGTCCCTCCCTAATTCATAGTAATCTTCAGGATATATACTTAAGAATAGATTGCTTCTCCTCAAGTTTACATTAACACTATTAGTTTCCTACCTTCACTTAGGCTAAATATTGCTTATATCCCCCATTTTCTGGGAACAATTTGTGTAATGGAAATAGAATGACTCATCTATTTTAACAAGACAATCAAATACTTTTAGACAGAAAGAGTCCCTTTTTAAAGTGGTTCAGGCTTATTAGAAAAATCAGGCCTACAGGATATTAAATGTTCAGCTTTTGGTACCTTTATCCCAAAATTTAGTCTTAAAAACAAAAGGATGACCTTTCCCATGACATGGCAAAGGGAAAGAATATGTAGAGACTTTGAAGCTTTCAGAGCCATCATTGCTTACATACCACAAAGCTCAGTCCCTGTTAGAAATTTGCAAGCAATTAGAATAAGGCCTTGGTACATTCTGTGAACCACGGCCTTCAGTTTGCAAGTCCTGAACAAGGCTGTCAATGATAGGACATTTTTGGAAGACATTAATGTTAGAAGAAGAAGACTTGATGTTGTCCCTTTCCTCAGGTTTCAGAGGGGGACAAACCAGAGAGTTAGAAAAATAGAGAGCTCAAGGCATCTGTTTACTGTTTTGCCCATCTTTTGATGTGTAGATTGCTATTCTCAGAACTCCCTCCTTATGACATCCTTCTCTTCTTGGCTTTGTCACATTTCTCTCCCTTCTCTCCATCTTGCAACCACGGATGCAGGACTTGTCCTGCCATCCATGTCTATCCATAGACTAGATAGGTAGATTGAGATCTATCTCTCCTTTCCTATCAGCGTATGGAGTTCCTATAATAAAAACTCTCATTTTCTGTCTAAATGGAAACCAAGTGTAAGTTTGTTATTTTCTCTCACGCTCACACCAGCACACAAATTCTAACCACCCATCACACTTTCTCTGCAATCGATATTATTCTGCTAAGAGACCCAACTATGGATTCCTTTAAATAGGTTTCTGGGGCCAGTACAGTGAGCAATAGTTAATTCATATGATCACCATAAGTCAGAAGCAACTAGACAGCATGCAACACACACAGCCTAGTAAGGGACACCAAAAGCCACGTGTTACCTACAAATTCAAGTTTAAACCCAATTTTCAAAATAATCATTATTACCGTTACCTGGAATTCAGTTTGTCAGCATCATCTGGTGACTGGCTATCTTTGATAATGTGTACTGGCAAGATGAATGAACTTTTCACGGTCACGCTGATTACACGGATGTGTGCAGGGCTTTTTTTCAGCAGGAACGCGGTGGAACGGAGTTCCGGAACCTCTGGAAAATGGTCACATGGCTGGTGGCCCCGCCCCCTGATCTCCAGACAGAGGGGAGTCGAGACTGCCCTCCGCGCTGCCAAGCGGCGCGGAGGGCAATCTCAACTCCCCTCTGTCTGGAGATCAGGGGGCGGGGCCACCAGCCATGTGACCATTTTCTCCAAGGGCAACCCACTGAGTTCCACCACCTCTTTCCCCAGAAAAAAAGCCCTGGATGTGTGGCAAGCAATACAATTGCAGCTCTGTAAAATCTAATCCCTTCTTGAATGCACTGAAGCTGATTAGCAGTGCCAGCCTAAGAGCCCTTTCCTGGAAGTAAGCCCATTGAAGAGGCAGGAGTAGAATTCTGAGCAGACCGGCTTAGAATGGCTCTCTTGGTAGAGACATTAATTCATGTCATTGAATCAGTGGTGGGTAAAATGCCCTTGGTTGGATTCAAAATTGGGCTTGATAATGGTTGTGGTTGTTTTTTCAACTGAAAGTGGCTCAGTTTATTCTAAGGTCAATTCTGAAATTCGGACCCTATCACGTTCTTCTGTAATCTACAGACCAGCCCTGATCTTCCCTTTTCTTTCTTTTACCTGTTCTAGTGTTAAGTATGCCAAGCAACTCTCAAAAGTCTTCACTATAGGAAGTAAAAGATCTTTACTGAAAAACTGCCAGTATCATGCACTTATGCCATCGTTGCCAGGAATGACGGTTGCATGCAAGCATCGAACATATATAGGCTTTCAGAGTGTGGGCAATTTCTAACCTCCCCCCTTTCTGTAATGGTCAGCTAAGCGGGAAAGTAGCAAGGATGATGTAGGAGCCTCCCAAGGTCATCCAGGCACCTCTTCCCAGAGGAGGAGTGGACCCAGAGAACCTCACCGATAACACTGTGAATGTGTTCCTCCCTTTCATAGTTTCACACCAGCGGTTCAAAGGACAAGGCAAGTAACGTTTGCACGGAATACCTTCAACATGTGATCATAACATACAGCATGAACACATAGCAAGCAGACCAGGTATGACAGGTGATGGTAAGCACCTGACATCTAGTGGCAGCAAGCAAGTCTCTCCTGCTCCTCTTTGAAAATTCCAATAGCAACAACCCCTGTGCTAGTGTTAGGGAAATTTTCGTAATTATAAAGTCTTAGCCATGAGCCTGCTTTTCTGGTTTCTTCTCTAGGGCATGATGGGTGTTAGGTTCAGCAGCCTCCTTCCTAAATTGCCCTGTCCTCTACTTTTACTGTTTCTCTCTATGATTTGCAATGTAGGTAAAACCAGGGCTTTTTTTCTGGGAAAAGAGGTGGTGGAACTCAGTGGGTTGCCCTCGGAGAAAATGGTCACATGGCCAGTGGCCCCGCCCCCTGATCTCCAGACAGAAGGGAGTTTAGATTGCCCTCCGTGCCGCTTGGCAATCTAAACTCCTCTCTGTCTGGAGATCAGGGGGTGGGGCCACTGGCCATGTGACCATTTTCAAGAGGTTCCGGAACTCCGTTCCACTGCGTTCCAGCTGAAAAAAAGCCCTGGGTAAAACAATTTGCAAGATAAGTAAAACAAAGAGGTGTTATGGGTTTCAACAGGACATAGCATCCAAAACATTCAGATGCTATGTCTTTGATGTGCCAGCATTTTCTTATCAAATCATGGATGTGCCCCTCTTAAAGATAACCAGAGGTGTTAGATAACTGCCTTTAGTCTATATGACCTACCAGCCTTTTAGAAAATTACTGACTTAAGCTCATTTATCTTTTGTAAATTATCTTGCTTCTGTAAACAATTTTCGAATGTCTTTGTAAGAAGGTATAAGAATGGATGATCACTTTGTAAGATATGTCGTATTTGTCTGAAGTGCATCAATTTATTAGACTCTTTTTCTCTAATAATATTTGTTGCTTTTGTTTAATTGAGATCTAGTGTCTTGTGTTGGGGATGGGGACTCCCTGAATTGGAGTACTGGGAGCTCCCCTCACAGCTAGGGACTCTGGGAAATGTAACTTTTTTCAAGGCACCCAAATTCTTAGGATAAACATGGTACATTCTGGAAATAACATATCCCAAGGCTCCTCCTTACAATACACTCAGCTTGGTAACAGCCTAATTCTACTTAGGTCTAAAATCTCACACTGCTTCATTGGCACCCCTAGATATATTGCTAGCTCTAGCAACCCTTTGGCTTAGCAATGAATTTAGCTGCCCCTGGTCAACACACATCCAGCCATCCATCTGAATCGAGACATGCAAACACTGTACAACTGTAGCACTGAAATCTTTCCACAGGAATCCCCTCTCTTTCATAATATGGCCCCTTCCCAGGCTGCAGCTATGCTGCTAAAGCTGGGGGGCATTAGCTGCTGCCCTGGAAGGTGGGAGGCAGCACCTCCTCTTCCTTTCAATCCAGGGTTTGGCTGGGAGGGCAGAGACAAGGGCCTTCGGAGGCTGCTCCGCCCTTTCCAGTCGCAGGTGGGAAGAGGCACTCGGCCTGAGCAGAGCCCATCTCAAGCTCTCTCAGCCAAGCTCCTCTGAGGCTGCTTTACCAAAGGCCCTCCTGGTTATGCAGTGCTGGCTGCCTGGGAGAAGCTGTGCTATTCCCCTGCTTGCTCCCTTCAGACTCCAGGAGGAGAGCCGGGGCCCAGCGCCAGGCTCAGGGGTTTGGCAGAGGTTTTTTCTTATTTACATTTGGGGTCTGTTGTCTATCAGTCAGGAGGCCTGAAGCAGGGTTATACCCAGCCCTTGCAGGCCTCTGGCCTACCTAGGCACCTCTCCCCCCCGCCCCATTTTACTTGGTTGGGAGAGAGAACTTCTAGCATCAGCCACAGGCTTAGCTGTAGGCCACAGGGGTGAGATACAGCCATCTGAAGGGTGCATTAATTCGTACTTTATTGCTACTGGCCTAGCAGGGTGGATGCTGGTAGCCCCCCTTCCCCCGTCTAGGTTTTTTCTCTCCCCTGCCATTACACTTACTTGGGAGGGAGCATTGCCAGTGGCAATAACCTGACCTAAGGACTTCAGGCAGCAGGGGCCATTTTGTGGGCGGGCTTAGTAGTTTATTCAGTGGGGTGCAGCCATTTTGAGAGTGGCACCCAGTGGCCTGCTTAGCCTCCTGGCAGTGGTGGCCATGTTGTGAAGGCAGCTACAATATGCAGAGCTCTGGGAGGTGGCCATTTTGAGTGTGGCATTTGTGTGGCCCAATTTACCTCCTGCTTACTGGCAGTAGCAGCCATTTTAGTGGGGCTTTTGCAGCTTATCATGTGATAGGGTAGCCATTTTGAGAGCGGCTCCTCTGCCTAGCTTCCTGGCAATGGTGGCCATGTTGTGAAGGCATCTACAATATGCATAGCACCAGGGGTGGCCATTTTGTTTGTGGGCTTTGTGTGGCCTGATGTACCTCCTGCTTACTGGCAGTAGCAGCCATTTTAGTAAAGCTTTCGCAGCTTATCATGTGGTAGGGTGACCATTTTGAGAGTAGCACCTCAGCTTAGCTTCCTGGCAATGGTGGCCATGTTGTGAAGGCATCTATGATATGCATAGCACCAGGGGTGGCCATTTTGTTTGTGGGCTTTGTGTGGCCTGATTTGCCTTTTGCTTACTGGCAGTAGTGGCCATTTTTGTGAGCTTTTTGCAGCTTATCCTGTGCTGGCAGTGCCCATTTTGAGTATGTCTCACGGTGGCCTGCTTAGCCTCCTTGCACTGGTAGCCATTTTATAGAGGCCTCTACAGACTACACAGTGTTTGGGCTGCCATTTGGGGGGTGCTGTGTTCCTACTGGGCTTTGAAGCTCTAAAAGCAGTTATTTTACAGTACATTACATTACATTACTGTATATTTCCATCATGCCACCCAAAAAGGCTAGTAGACCTAAGGGCAAGCAGCCAGAAAATAGGCCTCCTGCAAAGCGGCCCTGCAGAGTCTTCCTTTGAGGATGATTAAGTGGCCAAGGGGAGGAGGGAAATGCTGGGCTATCAGTGTCTATCAGTTAGGTGTTCTGAAGCAGGGTTAGGCCCAGCTCCTGCAGGCCTCCTGCCTATCTAGGCCTCCCTAATGGTTTTCTCTTTATTTGGAGAGTGTACTTGAAGCAGCAGCAGCAGTGAAGAGCTGGCTGAGGCTGGGGGGGGGGCGGCAGGGGGGCCTTGCAATCATCTGAAGAGTGGTTTGCTGCACGCTTTATTTCTACTGGTGTAGCAAGGCTCTACAGTCCCAGAGTGGTGACTGGTTAAACCCCTCCTCCTTTTTCCCTGCTCAGTTTTGCAGCCTTGGTGGGCCTAAAGAGCTGTTTTTAGGTTTTGTCACTCAGGCCTCCTAATGACATGCTGTGTTATTGCATCTGCTGAAATCTGCAATGCTGTCACGCAGGGCACTGAAGTCTAAGATGTGATCTGATCTTTCTACTAGATTAGCACAATTGACGACCGGTAGCGGATCTGGCCTGGGCTGCTGTAATCCAGTCAGGTTGAGGTGACAGTGAATGATTGACAAGGTAGGTAAGTCCACTGGCTGCTAGTGCTTGGCTGTGGGGGCTCGGGGTCAGGCAACAGTCTCCTGACTCCCATGTTCAGACTCCTGAGTTGTATCATCTTGGGTCTTGCCTTCGAGTTTCGCAGTTTAACCATTGGGCTGTTACTTGACTCAGTCCTAACGGGACAGCCATAAAGGGAGCAGCATGTTGGGGGTTAACTTTCCTCTTCAGGAAGTGGAGAAGAATGAGGTGGACCTGAGGAGGGAGACAAGTAAATGAGACTTAAGAAGGTTTACTGCACCTGAGCCAGTCGGCGGCTGGCCAGCCTTTATGGGAGCTCCAGCAGCTGGCGGGGCACCGGGCCTTGTCTCCAAGGTGTTGGCACCTAGAAGAGGAGTTTCCTTGGAGTTTCCACTGCCTTGGGGCCCAATGGCTTCTGGGTTTAGTTCAGGGGACTGGTAGACTGAGAAGAAGTGGCCCATTTACCAGTCAGTATGGGAGTCTAACTAGAAATCATATATGATTGGAATTTTCCAGTCCTCGTGGCAGTTGGATTGTGGGAGAGGGAACTAGTTAACCCCTCAACCCACTTCATTTATACAATTAGGCAGTGGTGCCCATACCTAACCCTCTTTCATCCGAGAGGCATAGGATTTTGAGATGGGTCCTGGTGGGTTCTGGAGACTGGTCCCGGTGTTTAGGTTTTAAGGCAGTGCCCAGTATTGCCTGTAGATGGAATGGTGCAGCTTGTCCCTCGGATTTCCTCTGAGCTATGCCTCCAGGGAGGGCTATTGCTGCTTGGCAACTGGGTGGATCACCCCAGAACCTATGACCAAGTGGCCAGCAGTCTCTAGGCTGGGGTACCAGTTGATCTGTAGGAGTTCTGCCTGAGCTGATAGATCTCTCCCACAGTTTCGGTGAGCCAGTTTGGTGTGAGAGCCAGTTTGGTGTAGTGGTTAGGAGCATGTGACTCTAATCTGGAGAGCCAGGTTTGATTCCCCACTCCTCCACTTGAAGCCAGCTGGGTGATCTTGGGTCAGTCACAGCTTTTGGGAGTTCTCTCAGCCCCACCCACCTCACAGGGTGTTTGTTGTGTGGGGATAATACTGGCATGCTTTGTAAACCACTCTGAGTGGGTGTTAAGTCATCCTGAGGGGCGGTATATAAATTTAGTAGTAGTAGTAGTAGTAGCAGCATTAGTGTTGTTGTTGTTAATATTTTTGTTAATATTATTATTGTTAATATTAATATTTTAAAAGGTAAGGGTGGTCCCCTGTGCAAGCACTGAGTCATTGCTGACCCATGGGGGGGACGTTGCGTCACAATGTTTTCTTGGCAGACTTTGTGTGGGGTGGTTTGCCATTGCCTTCCCTGGTTGTCTGCACTTTGACCCCAGGGGTCTGGGTGCTCATTTTGCCAACCTTGGAGGGATGGAGGGCTGAGTCAGCCTTAGGCCTGCTGCCTGAACCCAGCTTCCACTGGGATCGAACTTATTATTATGGGTGAGTGGAAAGTTAAGGGGCTTGCCTCACATCCAGTGGCTGCCATTAGACAGCTTAGGCACCTTTTGGTTCACCAGTAAACCTCCAAGTTTGAAGTAAGCCTGAGCAGTTTTCGGGGTCACACAACATTAATGGTGGGCATGGGAGTTAGATCTTGAGCGTTAGTGCAGTGATGACCCAAGTCCTTAAGGAAGGGTCTGGTTGACTCCGCATTGGCCACGGGGGAAGTGATGGCCAAGCTGCTACTTCTGTTTGTTGGGATGTGGGGTCCTTTGCCTCACTCCTGGTCATTCACCTGGGAGTAAGAAGCTGGGCTTCCCAAGGGCATAGCCCTTCCATTACAGGCCCCACAGATGTGCATGCAGAGGCAAGGTGGCCCAGTGCACTCAAGGGGAGGAGCAGTCCTCCACCTCACACACTTGGGTTATAATGACTTTGGCTGTGGGGCATGGCCATTCCGGTATAGGCTCAGGTAGATTGGCACACATAAGCATGGTGGCCTCATGAGCTGTAGGGGAAGAGCAGCCTACGTTTCATGTTCGGGTCTATCACTTGGGTGGTATGACTTTGGCTCACAGGGTATGGCCATTTCCTTACAGGCTCACACAGGCTTGCAGTGCCCAGGCAAGTAGTGGCCTGATGGTTTGAGGGGAGGTGCGGACCTCTGCCTCATGTTCTGGTTGTCAGGGCTTGCTGCGGGCGCCGCTGGGTGGGGTGCTGGCAGGCCTGGCTCTGACTTCAAAGGAGTGTCAGGGATACTGCAGGGCCCTGCTCTGTGGAAGGAGGGGCGGTATACCTCACCCAGACTCCCTCTCAGTCCACTTGCTAGCCTGCTCAACCTGACCTCATCATCATGCTTCCTCTCCTCCTCCTTTTCCTCCTTCACCAGTTTTCCTCCTCCCCTCCTTGCACTCTCTCGCTTCTCTCCACTCCATCACTCCTACTCAATCCACCACGCCCTGTGGGAGGGCTTCCCTTTTATCCTCTCAGCCTTGCCATGCTCTACCTGCCAGCCACGCCCTCCTGCTGCCTTCTAACCATGGCCCTAGCTGGCTTAGGCAGCTGCACCTGTGCTTGTTTGGCTGGAAGCACTGGGCCAGGCCACCTGGGCCTCATTGGCTGGCTATCCAGCCTCTCTGGCTGGGCTGACGGCAGGTCCAGCTGAGCCTCCTTGGCTGACTGCCCATGTTCTCCCCCAGATTGCCTCAGGCAGCTCCACCTGGTGTTGCTTCGCTCCTGGCCTCCCCTGGGCTAGATTATTGCCTTCAAGCTGGGCTGCGGCGTGGCTCTGGGTTGCTGAGGCTGCTTCTCCTCTCTGGCTAGTAAGGCTTCAGTTTGCCCGGCTGCTGGTTGCCTGTCCCTGCTGAGTTACTGAGGATGCCTCTCCTCCCTAGCTGGTAAGGTTTCTGTTTGGTCAGCTCCTGTCTGTGTGTCCCCACTGCCTTTTCTGCCCTCTGCTCTGACCCCCTCTGGGTTGACCTCACTCTCCCTGCCTGGCCTCCTATACTCCCACTGGAGGGTGGGACTAGCTGGTCTCCACCTGATCCTTCTAACCCTCTGAGGCTTGGGTGCTTCTTTTCCTCCCTCTGGTGTAGGTAGGTTCTGGCCCTGGGAACCTGCTGGGATGACTGGGTGGCTGTATCCCATCTCCTCCTCTCGGCAAGTCCGGGGGCTGCGCTGTGGACCCCGGATACTGGTCATTCGCCGCATGGCGTTGTGTTACCAGAACTGCTATTTATGGGGAAATTAGCATGCAGTCTGAATTTTAATTATTGCGGATCTTAACCAGCTATACCAGAGTCCCTCTTCCAGATTACTCGTGCAATAAAAAGGTGAGACTAATAAGATAAAATGTGTTTTACTAATAGTGTTGCGTATGCCTATAATAACGCACACAAACAAGGTACATGCAAGATACTAGGAAATAAAGAGTAGGAAAAATAGAGCCATTTGCATTAGCAGGAGGACCCACTTGAGATTGACGGAACTGGGTATACTCACCTGGTCACGGCGTGGAAGAAAGATGTAGCAGCGAAGCGTGGCAGTATCTAATGCCTGCACTAGACACGCAGAGAGACGGCAGAGGTTCAGGATAGGAATGGCACGTGCAGGGCAACGGACGGGGGTCTGGAGAGGAATGGCATGTGCACCTCATGGCAGGGGAAGCCTGCTTAAGTACCCCAAAACGTACCCTGAGACTAGTGCCTTCCATGTGGTTCTCAAAAGAGGAACAAAGGCTTAATGGGTCTACAACTATCCTTAGTGGGCCACTTTAGTATCTGATTGTATAACTGTGACACCTCGGGAAGGGGACAAAGGAGGGGAGGGGAATGCCGGGCGGGTTGATTGGATCTACCAGGAAGCTAGCGTTGTCTTGATGGCATCAGTTCTGGAATGCGGCGGTTGCATTGAGATGCATCCATTAAGTGTCCTGGACAGCCAGCACATAGCTTCCATTCTGGGGCGGCTTCCAAGATATGCATAGCAGGGCGCGGCTGGCCGCTGCGGACGTGACTGGCTCGCTTTCACAAAATGGCAGCCTTGAAGTAAACTGTCCAGGCTGGCTCTTTACTGCTTGGGAACACGGCTTCTTCCTTGGCACGGCTTGGGCTTGCTAGCAGGCTGCCCAGTGGTGAGGGCAGACTCAGTGACCGTCCTGCAAGGGGTTACCCATGGGAACTGACCAGGGGGTGCCTGGCCAGGCTCGTGGAGATTCCCTCCAGCTGGCACTGTGCTGCTGGCAGCATGGCTCTGGGCCCAGGTGAAATAGGCGCCCAAGGAGGCAGGAAACAGGCCTAGGTGGCACAGTCCATTGCAGCAGAGAGAACAGGAAACAGGCATGGGCAATGCTGCCCCCAAACAAAGTCTCTGATGACTCCTTAAACAGCAACGCAGGAAACTGACACAGTCCATGGCAGGCCCCATAACAGGAGTGGTGGGGGGGGGTCCCTGGCAACAGTTGACCTTGTATCATAGGGTATGGTCCTTTCCTTACAGGCTCACACATGCTTGCAGCGCCCAGGCAAGTAGTGGCCTGATGATTTGAGGGGAGGTGCGGTCCTCCACCTCACGTTCTGGTCATTCACCACGTGGTAATGACCTTGGTTTGCTGGGCATGACCTTGGCTGCAGGGCATGGCCCTTTCATTACAGGCTCACACAGACTTGCAATGCATAGGCAAGTAGTGGCCTGGTGGGTTGATGATTGGTCCATAATGCTTCCGTGTCTGTGTGGCAGGAAGCTTGGGACTCGTCAGCCCTCAAGAGGGCTAGACGAAAGGCTAGCGCCCAGGCTAGAGAAAGCTTTCGGGGATGGTATGGGCCCTTATTTGCCACACCTCCACATACTAGGCTGAATTTGCCAACCTCTGTTGAGGTAATGGGGGTTCACCTGGCCACTAAGGACAAAGACATCTTCCTCAGCAGGCAATAAAATTTTTATGGAGGATTTGCGGCAAGGGCTCCGGTTAGCCTTAGGCTACCAGTGGGGTCGCTAGAGCCTAAGCAGAGGCTTGGCCCTGGCGTTGGCAGGTTTGAGTTTGAGATAGGATGCGGGCCGGTGAGCATCCTTGGCGCTTCCCTATTGGTGGGAAGAGGGGCCTGCCTGAAGGGCTGGTACTGCTTTGACGGCTGCCAGCTGCAGGGGCAGGCTGCCTTTGGGAACCCCCGCGTGCAAGTCCTTCCCTCACTGCTGTACGGCTGAGGTGCTCAGGAGCTTAAAGGGGGGTGACCAAATTGCCTGACCGGCCAGGTCCGCACCATCCATGGATGGGTCACACCCGGAGCTTTGGGGCTCGGCCAGACCGGTCAAGGCGGCAGTCCAGGGTGGACCCCGTGGCTTGACCTGTACCGCTTTAGTCCCTTGCCGCTGTTCTGGCTTGTTCTGGTTGTATGAAGTTAATAAAGTGGCCCTTATATCCAAACTTGGTGTCTGTCTCTTCATTCCGACTAGGGTGGCAACTACAGTTCTCCAAATATGACATTCCTTCCCGGGCAGATGTATCATTCTGTTGTCACAACATGGGTTGCCTTCTGGTGGGACTGAGCAGGAATTTTTGGATCTCCTACAGCTGGTTCACGTGGAGATCATTTTTTGCCTGCTCTTGTGAATGGCCAGGAAGTAAGTAGAGATGGCAGGAATAGGGTAGGTCAAATTGGTGAGTACTCTGAGGCATTGAAGTTTGAAGGGCCATTTGTGGAACAGTCCGTCATTCACTGGAGCAGTGACATGAGTGGCAGATAACATTAGAATGTAAGAGCAAATCTGGATTGAAGACAAAGTCCATCTAGTCCACCACTCTGTTCATACAGTAGTCAACCATCTGCCTCTAGGGAGCTCACAAACAGAATAACGGCAACCACACTGTGGGATTAGCAAATTTTAGTAGAGACTTTGGATCAATCATGTAATCATGAATTTACACTAGTAGGAGACATAAAATGTATTCTTTATGCATGTTTAAAATAACTAGTCTCTGCCTGGCCTCTCTCTGGCTATGGGTCTTTCCTGTCACACAGTTGTCCCTGCTTGGGATCTCTGGCTTTATGGGTTTCTCTGGCTGCACAGCGGAAAAAAAAGGAGAAGTTTGGCCTTCAGGGAACATAGAAAAATGGACATTCCTGAGACACATCTGCAGAAACAGAGATAAGGAAGGAGTAGGGGTCTTCCGCCCCTGGAAGGGGATACGTGCAAAAAGAACTAATGAGTTATGGAGTTTGGAGGAAATGTGACCATAAAGGGGAAATTGATAAGAAGGTATGAGCAGAATAGAATTGCAGATGCTGTCCAAGACTGAGGAATGGACAATAGCCAATCTAAAGGTGTGAAAGAAGTCAGGTGCTTTGTCTTGAATATGACGTTCAAAGTGATGTAATGAGCCTTTAAAATAGCATGTGCTCCCTTGTTCTGGTGGTACACTCTGAGCTCACTTTGTAGCCTGTGCCCATATTTGCAAATATACTCTGTTCTTTTGCATCTGTCCTTGTCTGTCTCATCTCTTTTGTTCAGCGAATTGGAGGAGCAAGGGGGGAAGGAGCACTTTTGTGCTACAACACCCTCCCTCCCATATTCCCCAGCAACAGGTATAAACAGGCATGCTGCCTCTGGTCTTGAAGGGAGCAGATATCTGTCATGACTAGTAGCCCTTGCTAGCTCCATCTTCCATGAATTCGTCCACTCCTTTTTAAAAGCCTTCCAAGATGGCAGCCATCACAACATCCTGTGGCAATGAGTTCCACAAGTTAACTGTGCACTGTATGAAAAAGTAATTCCTTTTCTCTGTCCTGAAACTCCCACCCATCAGCTTCAGCGGATAAAGAGGGGACACACTTGGTGCTGAGAAGCATCAACCAAACCTCTGTCTTCATGAAATGCTAAAGGCAGGGCTTCAGGCTTCATACCTCTAGGCCCATTTAATGTGTAGACTAAGATAAAACACCTAAAATATCAAGGATGTTGATATTCCTGGCTCCTCTTTTTTAAAGTCCTTTTTTATTTTGGTTCACAGCTTCCCTGAAAGACCTGCTCCTTTTCTCTTTTTAGGATAAAACAAAGACAGTGAGTATTGCTGACCAAGTTGGAAATCTGGATGGACTTGCTGAAGATGCTGGAAGTCAGTAGAGTTTGTGAATGGCCAGGATGTAACTAGAGATGGCAGGAATATGGCAGGTCAAATTGGTGAGTACTCTGAGGCACTGAAGGTTTGATAGCACAGATTAACTATTTCATAAAACGTAGTTTAATCCAATTGTGGTTGCCCTGACCTGGATAGCCCAGGCTAGCTCAGTCTCATCAGATCACAAAAGTTAAGCAGGGTCAGCCCTGGTTAGAACTTGGATGGGAGACCACCAAGGAAGTCCAGGGTCACTACAAAGGGGGGGAAATGGGCAAACCACCTCTGAACATCTCTTGCCTTGGAAAATTCTACAGGGTCACTGTAAGTCAGATGTGACTTGATGGCAAAAAAAAATGGTTGTCTCGTGTCTTCATCTTTGAGGGGCTGCTGATAAAACCCATTAAAAAAAGGAAACGAAACAACTTAAGAGCTGTGAAGTGTATTGTGCTGCAAGAACTACGAATGATGAAAGCGTAAGTGCCCACCAATTAAAATGTGTGGTATTGTTGTTCATAGGATTTTTACCGAATGGAACACTCGGGAACTAGGATACAGGGACTTGTTTGGAAACAGTTCTCTCTTGTATTCTGTATTCTCTGCAGAAGAATGTATTATGAATGGCACATTTGAAGCCCCACTCCAGTCATAATACTGGAACTTTCATTAGAGCTAAAAGCATGCATAGAAGATTTATTTTCAGAAGAAGCTGAAAATATGTATAAAGGCTGAGCTTGTACTATTCGGATTTCTTTCTGCAGAGGGACTGGTGGTGTACTGTAGCGACTTTTAAAAATATCACACAACTGCACTTGACCTGATGCCAGCTTATAAATTAGCCCTCCAGCTTTCATTTGACCTCAACAAATTTCAAGACGTAGGCCTTCCCTTGAAAGTAAAGTTGCCACTATAAACTCATTGGAGGATAAAATTGTAACAAGAAATTACTCGTTTCCCAGATTCCAAGTGATTGCTTATGGCTATTCTTGCACATAGATAGAACATTACCACAGACACCACCACAGCTCTTATATTCATTTTCATGGAAGGATCTGATTGGTGCCTATGGAAGAAGGTAGGCTTTGCCTACAAAGCTCTTTAGAAAAATATCAGGGCTCAATCAAGCTCAGCATTTTGATTTGATGTTGATTTCCCTGGGAAAGATTGAAGCTAATATTCAGCTCTTTCACTGAAATCAAAATGTTACCTGAATTGGTCTCCTTGCAAAAAGAGAATTGTGGGAGGTGGGGGGGAATTAGCAGCCAGGAAGACAGCTATGCAAGAGGCAGTAACTACGGGATCTTTTCCACCAATTTTTACAGAGCCCTTTCCCAGATAGTAGATGAGACTGGTGCTTTAAATTCAAAAAGCAAACTTTTATTGAAGAGGAAAAACACACGCACTCACAGGAGTAATTAATAAAAATGGTTACACACACACAGAGGAGTCCTAGGAAGCTGGTCAGAAGTTGTAATAGAGTGAGGGAGGGTAAAGTATATCTACCTATCCTGGAGAGTAGTCCAGTCCGCAGAGGAAGACAGCAGCTTCAGTTGTGGCCCAGTCTGTGCCGCTGCGGCTCCTCCTCCTTGCTGGCTGCTTGCGTAGCCCCCAGGCCAGTCATATCGGCAAGCGAGACCAGCGAGTCTTGCCAGGTGGCTGGTGGGCCTCCGCTGCAGCAGCCTCGCCTCCTGGGCTGCTGCGTTCGCCCACAGCGCCACCGCCGTTCGTCTCTCTCCACGGCTTCTCCCTGCCGGCGCTGGAGCTATTGGGCCCTTTGGAAGCTGGACATCTTGGCAGGGCCAGACCAAATGATTTCGCGGGCCTTATACGACCCACGGGCCAGACATTCCCCACCCCTGCCCTAGAGTTTACCCTTCAAAGCAGCCCTTTTCTCCCGGAGGACTTATCTGTGTAGAGTGTGAACGTGCATACGCATTTAATTTTTTAAAATTGCATTTGTGTAACTCATATTATTAGAGATCACCCATAGTGAGGTAACATCTGCATCGTACATTTCCCCTATTCCTAGATCTATTCCGTACAAAAGTTGGCCTGGATTTTTCATAGGAATGCACCTGACCTTTTCTACTTCCATGTACAATTGATGTGGAAGCGTCAACAAGAGTTTAACAAGACACAGACAATACACAAGCTGCCAAATATCTTCATGGGGCATGTCCATAGAGAAGATTGAACATCCGCTTATCCACAGGACACCAGCTGATAAAATTGTTTATCCTGATTTTTTCCCCACTTCACATTTTGGAAGATTCAAACATAAAAGCAAATTCTCCTTTGTTTTTATTAATGTAGTTCTTCCTTCAATTATCAATGTTCATATAACATAGATCCACAATTCCACTTGCATCTACAGATATATGCCTTCTGCAAAACAAAATTATGTTATAAGGAAAACACTAATAGCTTCCTTAGTGATCTAAGTTGCAGAGGTGTATCTCAAGTGCTGTTTTCCTCTGATAAAAGGTGAATATCTGTTTGTCTGTCCCTCTGTCTATCTAGAATATTTCTATGCTGCCTGCACAAGGCAGTTTACAATGAAAAACCATAGTATAAAAACAAGCAACTAAAAACAATTCATTAGACACGGAAGCAGCATAAAAAGTGTCCATTAAAAAGCTAATACAGACCATTAAAAAGCTGACACCCCCAAAATAAAAGCCTGGGTAAAAATATATGTTTTAGCCTGGAACCTAAAAGAAAGTAAAGTAGGCACCAGGTAAGTCTCAAGGCAAGGTGCGTGCCACCACAGAAGAGGCCCTGTCTCTGGTCAGCAGCACCCACCTCTCCTCTGAAAGCAGGGACGTGGAGTCCAAGTCCTGAGGGGCAGATCTTAAGTGGTGGGCTAGATAGTTTGGGAGGAGATGGTCTTTCAGGTACCCTGGCCCAAAGCTGTCCAAGCCTTAAACATAAGAGCCAACACTCTGAATTGCACCTGGAAACAGATGGGGGGGGCAAGGGCAGATCTTTCAGCACAGGGGTAATATGATCCCTGTAACCAACCGCTGACAAGACCTGGCTGCTGAATTTTGGACCAATTGAAGTTTCCAAATCATTTTCAAAAGCAACCTCACTGAATTTAATTTGGAAGTGATCAGAGCATGGATCAATGTTGTCAAATCACACTTTTTGAGGTACAGCTGGAGTTGATAAAAGGCTGGAGTTGATAAAAGGCAGGGCTTTTTTTCAGCAGGAACGCGGTGGAACCGAGTTCCGGAACCTCTTGAAAATGGCCACCAGCCATGTGACCATTTTCTCCGAGGGCAACCCACTGAGTTCCACCAACTCTTTTCCCAGAAAAAAGGCCTGATAAAAGGAGACCTGAGCCTCCAACCTTATGCCAGAATCAGCAGTATCCCCAAGCTGTGAACCCTTTCCTTCAGTGCAACCCCCTCCACAGTCCCTGAGAAGCTTCCCTTTTAAGCAATAGCACTTCAGTCTCATCTGAATTGAGCTTCATTTTATTGGCTCCACTCCTGATCTCAGCCAGGCGAAGGGGGGGTGCGGGCATTGCCACCTGCTCCGCTCCTGATCCCAGCTGGGTGAAGGTGGGGGGCAGGAATTGCACCCTGCTCCACTCCTGATCCCAGGTGGGTGAAGATGGGGGTGGGCATTGCCGCCTGCTCCATGTCTGCTCCTGGCCTGGGCTTTCTGCCGTGGCACACTCTCTGGCGGTCTGGCTGCCTCATCTGGGCTTCCCTTCACAGCAGTACCCTCTGGTGGCATACCAGGGTAGGAAGTGAGTTGGCTTGAATATGCTTAGCCTTTATATAGTAGGATATATTATCTCTGTGTTTTGAAGACATGGAAAATAAGTCTGAGAGAAACAATTTGCAAAGCATCCCTCAGGAACGGTGTATGTGGGGGTGTTATCTCTTACCTTGAGGGAAAATGGCATAGCCTTTGTATTAGACTTGCATACAGAAGATGTTCTGGATTCATTGTTTATACTGAAATCCTAATATAAATAGTTCTGGTGAAAAGGAAATCCTGCCCTCGAGTCATATTTGCCTTATGGCGACCCCCAATGAGGTTTTCATGGCAAGAGACTGACAGAGGTGGTTTGCCACTGCCTGCCTCTGCAACCCTGGTCTTCTTTGGAGGTCTCCCATCCAATTACTAACCAAGGCTGATCTTGTGTCGCTTGTGAGGTCTGATGAGATCAGGCTTTCCTGGGCCATCCAAGTCAGGGATGGAATTGTTCAGGTAAACTTTTGTTAATTGTTCATGGTAAGCTGCTTGACAGTAGTTGAAAGTATGCAGTGCAGTGTACATTATAGCAAAAGCTTCAGTTGATGGTTGGCCTGTAATGAATTCAGAATTCAGGTATTATCAGACTTATCTTCTGAAGGTAAGGAGATGAATTCAGGCTGTGCTGACACGTTACAGTAGAAGTTAAACCTTTCTCCACGTGCTATTATTTTGTGATATTTGTACACTACAATCCTAAACAGAGTTACTCCAGTCTAAGCCAGTTGATTTCAATGGTCTTAGACTGGAGTAACTCTGCTTAGGATTGCACTGGTAGTTTCCTAGCTGCTGTCTGTTATAGTAACTTGAACAAGAGGACTGATCAGAAGTTCTACATACAAACTTCTGCATACAATTCTCGATTAGTTGTACCATCTCTCAATATTCTACCACAGCCTAAACTGATTACTGTGACTGTTGCTGTTCAGTACTACCTTTTAGCAGGGAAAATTTTTCTCTGTCTAATTCCCTAGACTTTATAACTTTATTATCTTGATCCCTTACTATTGCATCACCTTTCAGTCATTTCCTCAACTATCATTTCTCCAACCATCATTCATTCCTTAACTTGTCGTATAATCCCCAAGATTCCTTTAATTTGTTGTATAATCCCTTAACTTGTCGTATAATCCCCAAAATTCCCTTAATTTGTTGTATAATCCCTTAATTTGTCGTATAATCCCCAAGATTCCCTTAATTTGTTGTATAATCCCTTAACTTGTCGTATAATCCCCAAGATTCCCTTAATTTGTTGTATAATCCCTTAACTTGTCGTATAATCCCCAAGATTCCCTTAATTTGTTGTATAATCCCTTAACTTGTCGTATAATCCCCAAGATTCTAAAAGGGTTCTCCTTACCTGATTGTAGAGCTACACTGTTAGCTCTGCCTATACCCTGTATAACAATTTGTAGTTATAAAATTTAATATTTATTCTAAATTTGGATATTAAAACATGAAATGTATGTATGTATTCAGGTATTGAAACACCTGAAGCGTATATGAAATGGTGTGAAGTCACTTTCTCACAAATCCTCCCCCCCATAATTTCTTTTTAACTTAAAAATAGGAGATTTGATAACAAACTTCACATTGTTATATCCCATGGCACCCTGAGTGTACCTGTTTTTATTTATGGCATGATGGAGTCTATGCTGTTCATCTACCGTTAAGCTGTTCTTGTGAAATATGGAAAAGATTCAACTTCATTGACACATACTTTAGTTTTGAGGATGCAGAAACGTGCCGATGTTATGGCACAAGTTCATAAAGAAGGCAATTATTCTTATAAAACAGCAGGATTTGAATCCAGTGGCACCTTAGACCAACAAGATTTTAAGATTTTAAGCTTTGATGAGTCAGTTCCCTTCTTCAGATACAGGCTGCGGCATCTGGAGAAGGGAGCTCTGACTCTCAAAAGCTTGCACTCTGAAAATCTTGCTGGTCTCTAAGTTGCCACAGGACTCAAATCCTGCTGTTTCACTGCAGACCAACATGGTTACCCAACCAAAACCATCTTACAAAACAGTCTCTTAACTAGCATCTGCACCAATTGTTAATAGTTTAGATATATTTACATGTTTCCTTTATCTAACAGTCCTTTATCTATTCAGTCATATCTGATATGGGATTTTGTAGTAATATATACTTGGAACACCATTTCTAGTCACTAGCCACACACTTCAATCCCATTGATTTAAAAAACATTTAACGTTGTGTTGGGATGTAGCCTTTACTTCCAGTAATTTTTTTTTAAAACTTTATTTCAGTGAAATATTGAGTCAGTGACATATGGAGTTCTAAGATTCTTTCTAAGGTACAGCCAGCAAAAAGTGCCAATAACTTTAATGCCAGAATTTGTGAGATTATCAGGTGATGTCCCTATCTAAAAATAGCATGCACATGTGCACACCCTTTGGGTTACAGTTTATCTTTGTCACAGTATATCACTGCTGACCTAAGTTTCCATCTTCTACAATAATGTAAATTTAACACCAGATAAGGTACCACACAAGAATGTGGAGGTAGGACAGCTGGAGCTGGAAAGATTTTCTGACTATTGTTGCCGGGCCATGCAGGTGGGAACCGGCAGGAGCTTGGGAGCGGAGACATGGGGGGCACCAGCATCATGTGCACTTTAATGTCCTGGGAAAACCTGGAAATGATGTTCTGTCATTCTAGGAATAACTGGAAACTCTATGATAAAACCATAGAGTTTCAGGTGATTCCTAGAGTGATATGACATTACTTCCACGTTTTCCCCAGAAGTGACATTCTCCGCATGATACTAGCATTTTAAAAAAATTATCTTGCCATCACTTGGAACAGCAGGATGCAACAGTAGATATTGGCAAGAGGAGTCCTGGCAACCCGAGTTGATTTCAAGATCAGCACAGATGACCGGAAAAGAAGCAGAGAATAGCTACAGCCATATGCTTCGATACATCCCTGCCTCATTGATGCTAATGCAATCCACCCAATCTTTCCGCTGTGGAGTACAAGTAAAAAGAGATCTGGACTCCTTATCCCAAAAGGCTTCATCATAGCTTCAAAGCTTTATCTCAAATCACATCCTGATAAGCACTACCTTTAGCAAACAGTAATATAATGTGATGAATTCAGTTATTCAGACTTGAGATTCAACTGGTCTTAGCTTTGCTGTTTGTTCCTTCGGGACTGTGTTCAACAATACACTCCAGCATCCCAGCAGCCTATGACTGGAATCCGGTAAAGACACTTAGCTCTAGACTAAGAAGAGGCTGGCAGTAGAAAGATACAGGAAGCCTGGATGAGTGGGAACTGATTGATGAAACCTGCATCCTGAAGCAGCTCCAATGTAATTGAAATTGGATTTACAGAGAAGGCAGTGATAACTCTTGGAATGTAGACTAAGATAATGTTCATAGGTTATGTTTCACTCTTGCCTTAAATTATTAACCACTCAGGTGAGCGATTATACTAATTTAAGCAATATAAAATCAGAAGGAGGGTGTGCACTTGAACGCAGGTTTCCTTAGTGCAGCAGTCAGAGCTGGGAAGGAAAGAGTTAACTCTTGCTTAGAATGGAGAGCCTGAATGACAGGCTGCTCCCTCCTCTCTGATTGGTCAGTTAGAACCCAGCCAAAGGGCAGACAAGATTGTTCAGAGAGAGTTTGTGAGTGAGTCTGACAGAGAAGGTCAGACAGGTTCCCCTCTGGAGTGAGGGAAGAGGAAACTTTTACCTTTACTGTTACATCACTGTCCTGAAGAAGAATTCAATTTAAGAATTCTTAGTATAAGTGTCAGCAGAAGCTGAAGCCCGCTTGACACAGACACTATAAAACTGGGAGTGTTTTTTTGCAAGAGTGATTGGGTAGTAGGTTAGACTCCCTTTCAGGCCAAAGAAGAAGGGTTATATCTTCTTCTTAGAAGAAGAATTCCTGCCCAGTTTCTAAAAAGGGTTTGGCTCTGAGGAGGACCTCATAAAGGGAAAAAAGTTTTAAATTAACTCCAGGAAACCTGAGCTGTCATAGGAAACTCTGTGAAGAAATATTGTTGCTGCAAGTAAAGTTTTAAGTAAAAAACCTCTCATTGCTAAGAATTAAAAGTATAAGAAAGTAAGCTTCAAGGAAACTATTTTGCCTCTTACTCAAAGTATATTCTGTACTATTAGCAAAATTTTTACCTCAGCACTTTCATTCCCTGACTACATTTACTCAATCCCTGCCTGTTAAATAAAGTTATTTTCTTTTTGAATGTTATACAGTCTCCAGTGCCTATTCCAACAAAAAGGAGGAGGGCTCCTGATTCTCCTTCCTGGGCTGGGCTAAAAAGCCAAAATTATATCTGACTGTCAGGGTGGGACAAACAGACTTTCAAACCACAAAAATGGACACGCTACTTGGGGCTGTTCAGCAAAAGCCGGTAAACTGAATTTTGGCAGGAAAATCTGCCTCACAGGTGGGGAGTGAAGGGAGATCAGTCATAGAAGGACTCGTGGAGCTTCACAGATCAGCTTCCATGATCAGGATGTTGTCCAAATTCAGAAATCCTGCAGAGTTTTGGAATCACCTCCTTTGACATTGTAATGGTTGACTCAGTCAACAATTCAGGTTCAGTACTTAGCCTTCTGCAGTATACAAACCAGCTGTCTATTCTTAGCTAGATGTAGGTGGATGGAACTCGGGTTTCTAAATTATCCCCCCTGATTATTTCTTGTGGGCCCCCAGCTTGTTGGAACAAAATATTGAATGCAATAGAAACACAAATCAGAATGATTATTACCAGCGTGCTTGCAGTGCCAAATTAAACTGGATTCACTCATTCCCATACAGACAAACACATTTTGCTAATGTAATTTTATAGACTATTATTTCTCCTAATGAAACAAGATTTGCAGCTTGTCTTTTGGTCAGTAAAATTCTTGGAGGGGGGTATATTTTAAAAACATGAATTCTCTCCCATCTGATTGATAAAGTACTGGAATATCTTATTTTTTAAATAAAATGCCTGAGTTAAAACCACAAAGCAATAATACAAGAGCGGATGCCAAAAGAGAGAGACACAGGAAACCAAACTCGGGAATATTTTCACAATTCCTGGCCCTGCTTGAAATTCCAGCTCTTGCAACTGGTTCCCTCATGTTCTAGTCTTCTCCGAAGACTTCTTGCACTGCCTGGCAGGGCTTGGAGAACAGAGGAGGGAGGAGGGCAGCATTCCTTGATGACCGTATGTGTCCAGCACCTCGTCCTTCTTCCCTGCAAATGGTGTGACCATTCAAGGATGACAGAGTATCCTGTAGAAAGCTTACAGCAGCTCAAAGAATCAGAAAAAAGAAGAAAGGCAACATCTCAGTGATAAAGAAGGAGTTGTCCTCCATTCACATCGAGGCTACTGTTTCTGGCTCTCCCTCCTGGAGTTGGCCACTGTGGTGCAGCAGTACTTTTAGATAGTGGTGATGGACTTTAGACATTTCAAATGCAGAACTACGGCTTGCTCTTGCTTCCATCCAGCTGAGCCTGTGAGCCAGGATCCTGGGCTTCTGCTCCAAAGTTCAGCCTGCTGGCATCTTTGGCGTGGCAAAACAAATAGAAAACCACCCTGGAGCTTTAAAGGGGTGAACCACTTCGCCCGGCCAGGCCGGGTCCCAGCCATATGATGGATGGCTCGCACCTGGGGCAGTGGATGTCTCGCCCAGACAGGTCAGGGCGGAGGTCCAGGAGTGACCCCAGGGCCTGACCTGTACTGCTAGTTAGGCCCTTGCCGTAGTTGAGGTTTGATTGTTGTACTTTTAATAAAGCAGCCCATTTTAGAACCCCAAAATACTGTGTCTGCATTTCATTCCTACTTGGGGGGGGGTGCGCAAAGTGACAAAGTGCAATACTAAGAAATGTACAGTCGAAGAATTATAAAAGCAATGTACAGTCAAAGAATCATACAAATTTGTTAAGTCAAACAGACCAATCTTGATTCTGAAAATTTCACAAGTAAGTCCAATAAAGTTCTATTTACTGTGCTGGTGAATTATATTTCTAGTTAGTAAGTTACCGTGGTTTTCTATTTGTTTAGCCAGTTCGTTTCTTTTGGGCGTCTCTGACATGGCATAGTGGCTGCAGTGTGAGAATAGAGCGAGACAGATGCAATCCCTGCTTGCTCTGAAGCTCACTAGCTCTTAGGTCTCCGGGTGATCTCATTCCCTCTCAACCTAACCTAGCGGCTTGAAGGAAGGGCTGGATAAAAATGTGATAAATATGCCCCTGTTCCCTGCAATGAGTCATGGGATGGAAGAAATGGAGAAAGGTGTGTGTGAGAAAGTGATTATCAGTGCCATCCTAAGCAGAGTTATACCCTGTCCTGGTGTTGCCATTAGCAAGTCCTCCACACTCGTTCAATTGCTGCTTCCTGTTGTGAAACGTTTGCATGATACGAGCAGCAAGATGTTCTGAGGGACCCTGTGATTAAACAAGTATCTGGAAGGATCTGCGGCAAACCTCCGTACTTTGTATTCCTTTAACAAACCATACCTGGCTTCTGCAGGGTGGCTGTGGTGAACAGGTTTCCTTTGAGATGATGGAAGGCCTTGTTCAAATTTATAACAGTTGGATGGTTGTTGCCCAAAATGCTTTCCCAGATGATTGAGTTATGCAGCTTCAAGAATGTCTGTGGCAAGGACTGCTTCCCCTGGTATGAATCTGTGCAGCATCTTATGCCATCCCTCACCTAGGCAAGACCATACATGAACTGCAAGGGCACAGTCTTTGCAGAGCATGGTGTAGTGGTTAGAGTGTCAGACTAGGATCTGGGAGGCCCAGGTGTGAAACCCCACTCAGCCATGGAAGCTCACTGGATGACCTTGGGCCAATCTCTCTCTCTCTCTCTCTCTCTCTCTCTCTCTCTCTCTCTCTCTCTCTCTCTCATTCAACCCACCTCACAGGGGGGTTGTGGGAATAAAGTAGAGGAAAGGAGAATGACGTAAGCCAGTGTTAGGGAGAAAGGTGTATAAATAATATAAATAAATACACTTTCTGTGACAAAAAACGTTGACAAGATTTGGTTGTGCTGAGCTTGTCTTAAAATTTTATTGTTGCTGCACTTTTAATTAACATTAATTTTATGGATGATTGTAAATGATTTATGAGTTGCCCCAAACTTAAAGCATAGGATACAATTTCTTAAATAAACCAACATATAGCTCAAGAACCAGAACTTTTCATATAGATCAGGCAGATCATGAAGGAAGTCATCCGAAAACTGTTCACTTTCTCTGAACCTGGGACTTAATATGCATTCAGCATTATTTATTATGGCCACACCATTTTGGAAAACTATGACAGTTATTGTGGGAGCTTATTCTGTTCTGGACATGTAGAAATGGCTTTTGGTAGCAACCATCCCAACTGCCTTAGTGTTCCAAATGATCCCAATTAGGGGTATGCTCTAAAAAAAATCCATTTCAGTTTCAAATCCGGGGGTTCGGAACCAATTATGTGCTGTTATTGGTTTTTTTTTCCCCAGCTGAGGCGTTGCTGGCTTGGATCTGATCCCCATTATCATGAGTTTCGGACCATTCTTTGCAAAGATGTCTTCTTTGGGGCAGTCATTTTTGCATTTAGCAACATCAAAATTGCACAGAACACAATCCTTCCTCTAAATTGCTGATCCTCCATGTTTTCCCTTAATTACACACCTACCCCCCCCCCCCCCACACACACACACACCTACATACACAACAATGGACCCTGAAGGAGACAAATGTTGAGTGAACAGAGAAAAATGACCTGGCAACAGACAGAAAGGTGGAAGCAGGGCAGAGGTAGCAGCATTAAAAACAATTCTGATTTATGTTTCCTTTTTTTCTTTTTCTATAGTGCCAATTCCCTTTGGTGCCATGTTTCCTTGGATGTCCAAATGTACATTTACAAGCTTCCAGGCAGTTCTAGATTCAGCCTAGATAGGTTTGCTAACTCCTGGTTGTGAAATTCCTGGAGATTTGTGGGTGGCACTTAGGAAAGGTGGGGTTTCAGCAGGGGAGAGAGCTCAGTGGAGTGTTATGTTACAGAGCCCACCACTCAAAGCAGCCATTTTCTCTGGGGGAACTGATCACTCTAACCTAGAGATCAGTTGTAATTTTGAGAGATCTCCACCTGGATGCTTAAAACTATCAGCTTAGACATGACAGGTCTCAAAAATCTGTCCCACAAGAATGATGGCGGCTTCTCTGCAGCTGGGGTGGGTAATAAATCTTTATAGGAATCTTGAAAATTATTTTTCTTAGAAGCAAGTCCCATCAATTCCAGTACACATTTACCTTTTAATACTTCATTTGTATACCTAGTAAGCAACATAGTATGATAAATTAACCAAAGAGAAGCACGTGAAAACACAAGCTACAGTATTTATTTGGGTTTCTCAGGATTAAGCCTTATGCACCATCGTTTACTTTCAAGGGTATCAGTCTATTTTAAAAAACAAAAAATGCTTGTCCTTTAGGTCCAGCAACACATTTTGTTTTCAAATTATTCAATACTTAAATTTTATGAAGAACTACAGGACAGAACTTTTCAACTAAAACGTTTAAGATTTCCTTTCTCCTGATTAAAAATTAGATTCCGCCCCAAAGACAATTTCTATGGCCACAGATGGTTTAGATAGGGCCTTCCAAGTAAGTGAAGACAAGCCAAAGGACAGAAGGTCATGCATAGTAAATCCAAGTCATATATAAATGCTTTATTTTACTCTGCCAACAAAAAATGTCATTTACTCGAAACATGAAATAATGTAGAAACATTATTTTCTTTACTGGAGAAGAAATAAAGATAGAGGCCTATCTCTGAAGACCCTCTCGTTCCTAGGCTTACATTGGGTAATTTGTACAATCACAAATTAGACAGTACAGATTGCACACACTAGGTTCTATTAATGTAAAGCTTTGTGCAGATATGTCAGCCGATACATGGGTATGTGAAGTGCTCAGATGGTAGAACTAGTGGGCCAATCACAATCTCTGTCCCTGGCAAAGACAGCCATCCTCCGCATAGGGCCATTAATAAAATCAAATGTGATAAAAAGCCAGCATTCTAAGACCTTGATTAGAAGGGACTTGGCCAAGTCTTTAAATTTATATAAATCAGAACTTGACAATTTAACTGTCGTGATTTTTACTTTCAGTTGGATATTTCAAAATTCACCCTAAGTTGTTAATCGTAGGAAACAATCCTGTGGTCTATCTAGATTTATTACATAAGTCCAGAAGGCTATGGTATCTGAGGATCTTTGCCCTTCCTGAGCTAGAAAGTATTGTATGAAACTCTCTAAGAGTGAAAGTGTATTAAAATACGAACAAGTTTTGTGTGGACTGCTGTGCTATCATTGTACAGATGTGGAAAATGTATAAGAAGTGCTTGAAGTCTCTCTTTTGAGAGCATCCAAAGAGTGGACATTGAGTGCCTTACAATGCAATCCTAAGTACTCGAGTTACTCCAGTCTAAACCCATTGATTTCAATGGATTTAGATGGGAGTAATTCTGTTTAGGATTGTACCGTTAATCCATGAACAAAAATAACGGGTAGGAAGGCCGATTCTAAAGGGAGCACAGCTGACCAATTCTATTGGCAGGGAAACTTTTCAGGACGGAGATGCTTATTTTTTCTGAGAAAGTTCTGGATGCTTTGGTTTGCTTGCTTGTATGTTTGCTCATCATAGCTTGGATCCTATCTGTAAAAGAACACACAGAATCAGAACAACAGTTTTAAAAATTGGCGGGGGGGGACCCAGAAAGATGTAGTTAAGGGAATTAGCTAATTTGGATGAGGGAAAGTGACTCTAAGTTCCAAGATATGTTATCTCAGGCAAATGAAGGAGTAGGACTTGAGAGAAGGCAAAAGAAAGGATGAGACGTTGCTACCAATCGTGGGGCTCAGCAGAGAAGCTAGTGCCACTGAAGGAGGTCCCAGGTGGCTATAAATCTGACACGGGAAGCAGGGATGCATTTGATGCTCTAATGAAGGACTTTAACATCTCAAGACATGTGTAGTCTTGAATCTGTCACAAGGTTTCTAATTGACCACTGGAGATTTGATTGGCTGTGCAGATTTTTTAAAAACATTGCTTTAAAAGTAGCTGCCACCACAGCACAAGGATCTTCACTGTGGGTTTAAAGGTATGCTGCTGCAGCCATTTTGTGGTTGGCTCCGCCTCCTGTGGCAGCCATTTTGTGGCTGTGCCTGCCATGCTGTGTCAGAATTCCAAAGGTGCCCACAGCACAAAAAGTGTGGGGAACTGTGGCATAGGCATTAAGTCATGATTTAGATCCAGCCACACAAGAAAGGAAGATGGGATCTAACAGTTTAAGTCCTGTGTGGTTTTACTAATCCACCCAAGCCTCATGTGCTTGTTACTAGTACTTTTCAAGGCAAGAAAGAGGGGCCACTTTTACCCCCACCCCACCCACACTAATAACAGTGTGTGATGCCAGCTTTCCATTACTTGGGGCAAGGCCTTGTTTTAAATTTTTCTCTTCCAGGCTTATCCCAAAGCTTATCCCAGCTCGCATGATGCAAATAGGTGAAGCCTTTTCCATGTATCTTATTCTAAGGGTTTTGACTGTATGTGCAGATTTCTTATTTTTTATTTTTCCTACAGGGCCATTGCCATCTTTTGGAGCCCGCCAAATATTTCTGCTTATCAGTCCTGTGAGCAGCTCACAAAACATCAAAGGATGGGCAGGAACCAGGATTATATCCGTGGGTATATATTGGAAGGTAATAGAAAACACAAGTCTCTTGGATGCAAGATGGAATGTGAACATGATGGCATGTGGGTATGTTTCATTACAGTCAAGGTCTATCAGACATAAAGCTTATCGTAGTGTGGGAGGGAGCTGGTTGCAGCTGCCTGACCCGAGTTAACATGCTGGGAGGAAAGGCTGAGGGAAAACAGGAGAAAACACCCCAGGAGAAAAGCCAGAGCTGTCCAAATGCAAAGCTTGCTCATAAATAGGCTTGGACTACTCATTGCTCCTAGAAAACTGGGGAAGAAAACTGGTTCTTATTATTAATGACCATTTTTTCCTCCTCTCTTCAGCGAAACATATGAATGATTTCCGAAATTAAAAAAACATACATCTCACTACACATTCCATTGGCTGGCAATTTTCGAAGCTTGACTTAGAGCTTAATCTGAAACAAATGTCCCAGATTTACAGCAATTTGTGGGAGGGGTTCTCAGTCACATATGGAGGTCCGTGCTTCCCACAGACATGATGAGGACAGCTTTATGCATGCAAAAAGGCTGGGAGGTTAAGAGGTGGCAACTCCACTGAAGTGAATGGAGAAGACCTTGGAAGCTCCTTGTGGAAATGCCACTGAATCTGGGTGGAACTTGGGCCTTTGGGGCTGCATTATATCGGTAGCCTTTTCAGCTAAAAGAAAATTATGACCCTGGGGAAAAATAAATTTTGTTTATTGTAAGTAGGAAGAAAATGAGTTAAGTACAGAGGAAAACTGCGGGAGGATTTAAAAAACGACAACACAAGTCCCTATTATAAACTGAAATAATAAAGAGCAATTACCAGACCCCATGCCCTGACCTAGATAGCCCAAGAGAGCCTCATCTCATCAGATTTTGGAAGCTAAGCAGGGTCGGCCTTGGTTAGTAACTGGATGGGAGACCTCCAACGAAGACCAAGTTTGCAGGGACAGGCAATACTAGAGGGCAGGATTTCACTCCTTCAGTAGAGTTCATAGAATGCTGAAGAAACTGTGAGGGGTTTTTGTATTTATTAATTCTCAACCTTTATAAACCTACTAAAGCCTATCAAAAGTACTTGAAGAATCATTGCTCATATTTAGCTAAGGGGATCTGCGGGTGTACATTGTATCTGATGCAGATGTGCACTGCCTGTGCATTCCCAGTCACATCACAATGATTACCTGGGCCCTATTGAACGGGTCAGATGCCTTCTGACGTGATGGAGCTGGGAGTACCATCCAGGGCTATCCACTGTTCTGTGCAACCGGCTGCCTGCAATTAGAGCAGAGCTAGCACTGATATATTTTGTATTACCAAACCTAAGCGAGTTTCAGATGATTTGCATCTTTTTTTCTCTGTGTGTTCCCGGTGCACATTGCACATTAATAAAACACTACAAAAAAGCAATCTTGATGTGATTGTGCATATGAGGTTCTTTTGAGTCGTGTTCTACTGACGTGCCCAATGTGCCCTGCACATTCTGAAATCACGTATTCAAACAGACTCTTCCTAAAGTTGTATATATGGTCACATCAAAATTGTTCTTTTAATCCTGGAGGTATTATCAATATGCAATTGATAATATGGAGGGGGCAATGATGCAAATTAACTGAAACAACCAACTGCATATGCAAACTGTTCTGTACAAACTCTACAAAATAAAAGTGGAACAATGGAGAATTCTTACCTGTTCTTCTCCAAAAATGAGACAAAGCAATTTGAAACTCCTGCATCTGGGGAGATACTTGGAAGAGGAGGATTTTGGAATGCTCTTTGATGTGCTTTTAAGGCATGCCTGGGTTGCAACTTCCCTTAGTCCCAGTTTAGTATCAGTGAAATGGATGGTAAGGTTTACAATGTCCTTTCCCCCCTTTTGTTTATTTTGGATGTCGTTTTGCCCATGTGGCAGGGGGACAGACAGAATCTGGTGTACTCATACGACCTCTCAGAAGGAGGCTTCTGATTTCTCACCTTTCAATATACACCCATCAATAAAAACCCATTCTGTAACATTTAATCTAAGACTATGCTTGTAAGTAGAGCCCCATGGTGCAGAGTGGTAAACTGCAGTACTGCAGCCCAAGCTCTGCTCACAACCTGAGTTCGATCCTGATGGAAACCGGGTTCAGGTAGCCAGCTCAAGGTTGACTCAGCCTTCCATCCTTCCAAGGTTGGTAAAATGAGTACCCAGTTTCCTGTGGGTAAAGTATAGATGACCGGGGAAGGCAATGGCAAACTACGCCGTAAAAAGTCTGCCAAGAAAATATCGTGATGCGACCCCCACCCCCATGGGTCAGTAATGACTCGGTGCTTGCACACCTTTACTTTTATGCTTGTAGGAAGCACACACTAGAGGATATACTCCATTACCTACTGAGCTGTCCTACTTTACAAAGAAAGAAGACACAGCTTAAACAGATTCTTGCTGAAAATTCTTTTTTGAAACTTAAATTTCTGCTTCCCGGTGATAATCAATTAGGATACGATAAGGTGGTTTTACATGCCTTTGGGGCAGAATGTGCATAAAACAATGTTCTTTTCTGCAGATGTACTAAAGTGTTCTAATGATTCATTGTTTTTCAGATTTTGATATTTCTGAACTTTAACATTCTGCTTTTTGATATTCTTTGCCTATATATGTGTGTGTTTGTATTAACCCATAATGCAAATAAATGAATACAATTCATTTCTTTGATCATAGTTGATATCAATTAAAGTGCTCAATATAGAATGTAGGCATTATGACATATAAATGTGACACTTCTTTGTAAAATTTATTTTTCAACTGTTGGGGTCACAGCCCAACAAAAAGTTCTATAAATCTCACACATCAGGGTAGCAGAAGTTGTGCAGCGTTTATCTACATAATTAATGATAATATTCTTTCCTCTCATGTGCTATAGAAACTAGCATTGTTAAGAGAAATTTACCCAATTTCTCCCAAAAATCTAACCATGCATTTATTTTCTTCTTTTGAGGATTTTGGAGTCAGTTTTGACTCCATTCCATTTCACTCAAAATTGAAATTCAAAGGGATGAAGGGTAGGAAGAAAGTTTCCCCCAAAATTCAGAATTTCACTCTACAGATGCTCATAGGCAGGCAATGCCTTCCCAAGCCTTCCTGTTCCCCTAACAAACCCCACACTGTGGTAAATAACTTCCAAGAAAACCCCTGAATGGGTTGAATTTACAGTTAGGCATACATATGGTGTAATCTAAAACTATAAAGATGAATTAAAGAGAAATTCCTCCTTTGAAAGAGGAATCAGTTGCTATATCTAAAAGTGAAATTTCAGGAAAAGTCTGCCAAGAAAATGGTGGCCACTATCTTGGGGGGGAAAGCAGGATTACTATAGCTCTGTACAGGAGGAATGCAGCTTGATTGCTGACAAAAGAGCAATATGTTCTTCTAGGGTACCATGCTCCTGGGGGCAAGAGATTCCCCCACCTCTGCTTCCATTGCCCGCCACCATTCAGAACAGTGACAGGAGACAAAATTTAAAAACCCCACAGCATCACATGCAGTGTCAAATCACTTGCGTTAAAAAAGTGACATAGAGCTATCCTATGTCACTTTTTTTTAACCTTACAAGGAGGTTTTACCATAGAGTTTCCAGTGATTCCTAGAGCTACCCTATCAGTGAAATCTTAAGAAGAGTTACTCCAGTCGAAGGCCATTGAAATCATGTGTCTGCCCACTGTTTTTTTTTTAATTCTAGAATAAAATCCAGTTTACATAATGCTTTTCATTGGTTGAATCCAGAGGGGATGAATCTTTAACTGAAGCCTATCAACCGTCCTGAAATGCTGCTCCTCAGGAAGAACAAGAGAGGGGGGTTAAAGTGGGATCTAACGTGAGAGGGGGATATGAGTGAAAACTGTGCCCCCTTCTTCTGGTAGAAAACAACATCTGTTTTCAGTTCTGCTGGTTTATTATGAAACGTGTTTTAATATAAACATTTGTTCGTATGTTAGTTGATTTACTGATGTTTTGTAGAGATTCTGATTTTGGTAAGCTGCCTTGAGAACCTGTTGGGCCATTTGGTGGGGTATAATACAACAAACAAATATTGAAAATCTACATCAGCTTTTCAAAGACATGCAGAAAACATTTCTGGAAGATTCCAGTGTAGGATTGACTTTAGCAATGTCCTGGCTAACATTTGTGTATACACCAGGAGGATGCCTTTGGAACAGTTCTCAAACTGAGCATGAAGCTCCACCAGAATGAATCACCTCATCAGGAAACCAAGGCTGTCAGTTTTCTGGGCCAGATGCTGACTTTTTTGGGTTGCTATGACAAGGAAGGTCCTGATTTTGAACTTAAGAATAGATTCCAGTCTGGCCACTATTGAATCATGCCCAGAACATCTGTGAAGATTTGGATCCCTAGACCAAAGTTCAACCTCCTTACTTGAGCCTTTTAGAAAATATGTTATTCGTTTAGGATTTAACGTTAAATCTTCAATTGGAGTTGGACACATTTTTCCTTGCCTCAAGCATGACTTGCTTCAGCATATGCTGGCAGAAGTGTGTGTGTATATATATATAACAAAGATGAGCAGATCAGCTGTTTTTGTAGTAGGTCTTGGTATTTTTTAGGTAAAAAAATAGTTCCTGTTCACCACCTGATACCTGTGGTTAAGGAATCACACATACGAGGGCTGGGAAAAGGTCTTTCCTCAAGATCCTGGAGAACAAAGGCCTGGCAGAGTAGTGGCCTATATGGACCTGGTCTGGCAGCTTCTTCCATACTAATATTTCTATCATAAAACATAAAGGATGGAGACTTCTATTCTACTGAACATTTTCTGGAGGAGGGTGAGGGACCCAAGAATGAGGATTCTTCTCAGGATATGAGCAAGGCAATGGTTGAACAGCTGGCAAAATAATAAGTATTATCTTACTTTATCCCACTGTATTACTTACATTTTGTTTTATTTCTTTTGTTCTTTTTCAGTGCTTCTGCATTCAATGCTTTAAAACCATAGAGCTGGAAAAAGGAAAAGAAGATAACTCATTCCAACTGACATCCTTCTGTATCTCAGAATTCCTAAAATATTGAGACATGTTCATGACTATATAGAGACTCTCTCTCTCTCTCTCTCTCTCTCTCTCTCTCTCTCTCTCTCTCTCTCTCTCTCTCAGAAAACAATGTCACACTCTAGCGTGACCAAGAAACAGAACCCCGGGCCAGGTTTGGTTCCGGGTGATTAGCAGGTTAACCTCTCATCACCCCACTCTTCCTACAATAGAAGTAAACAGTTACATTGACTCTCATGGAGAAAAGAAAAACTGGGGACAAGATTGCATAGAATAGAATCATAGAATCATAGAGTTGGAAGGGGCCATACAGACCATCTAGTCCAATCCCCTGCCCAGTGCAGGATCAGCCTAAAGCATCTCTGACAAGTATTCATCCAGCCTCTTCTTGAAAACTGCCAGTGAGGGGGAGCTCACCACCTCCCTAGGCAGCTGATTCCACTTTTGAACTACTCTGACCGTGAAAAAGATTTTCCTAATATCCAGCCGGTACCTTTGTGCATGTAGATTTGGCCCATTGCTTCGCGTCCTACCCTCTGCTGCCAACTGGAACAGCTCCTTGCCCTCCTCCAAATGACAGCCTTTCAAATACTTAAAGAGAGCAATCCTGTCCCCCCTCAACCTCCTCTTCTCCAAACTAAACATTCCCAAGGCCCTCAGCCTTTCCTCGTAGGGCTCAGTCTCCAGACCCCTGATCATTCTTGTTGCTCTCCTCTGCACCCTCTCGATTTTGTCCACATCCTTTTTGAAGTGAGGCCTCCAGAACTGCACACAATACTCCAGGTGTGGCCTGACCAAGGCTGTATAGAGAGGGGCTATGACCTCCTGCGATTTCGATGCTATGGCCCCTTTGATACAACCCAAGATGGAATTAGCCTTTTTTGCCACCGCATCACACTGACTGCTCATATTTAGTTTACAGTCCACTCTTACCCCAAGATCCCTTTCACATATACTACTGCCCAGAAGTGTATCCCCCATCCAGTATTTGTGCTTCCCATTTTTGTGGCCCAGATGTAATACTGTGCACTTGTCTTTGTTGAATTGCATCCTATTCACAGCTGCCCACATCTCCAAAGTATTCAGGTCTTGTTGAATTTTAATTCTATCTTCTTGGGTGTTTGCTACCCCTCCCAATTTGGTATCATCAACAAATGTAATGAGCAGCCCTTCCACTCCTTCATCCAGATCATTGATAAAAATATTGAAAAGTACCGGGCCCAAAACCGAGCCCTGCGGCACCCCACTGGACACCTCCCTCCAATCTGATGAAACGCTGTTGACCACCACTCTTTGAGTGCGGTCCTCCAAACAGTTCCCTATCCACCGAACTGTCCTATAGTCCACTCCACAGTCTTCCAGTTTGCCCATCAGAATGTCATGGGGGACCTTATCAAAAGCTTTACTGAAATCCAGATAAATCATGTCAACAGAGTTCCCCTGATCCAGTAAGCTGGTCACTCGATCAAAGAAGGAAACCAGGTTGGTCTGGCAAGATCTGTTAGGAACAAAACCATGATGACTTCCCCAGATCGCTGAGTGGTCCTTCAGATGCTTACAGATTGATCCCTTTAAAATCTGCTCTAATATCTTCCCAGCAACAGAAGTCAGACTGACTGGCCTGTAGTTTCCCGGGTCATCCTTCCTCCCTTTCTTAAAGATTGGGATAACATTCGCTCTTCTCCACTCTTGTGACACATCCCCAGTCCTCCAGGAGGCCTTGAAGATGATGGACAGGGGTTCTGCAAGTTCTCTGGAAAGTTCTTTCAGCACTCTTGGGTGCACCCCATCCGGCCCAAGGGATTTGTATTCATCCAGTGCAGCCAGATGCCTCTCCACTACCTCTCTGTCAATGTCAATTAGCCACTCAGGTGTCCTGCCACATTTTCTACTATCTCTAGATGTGCCTGAGTTCTTCAGGGAGAAAACATAGGCTATATGACAGCAGCAGCTAGACTTTTGTATGCGCAAAAATGGAAAGTACAAGAAGTGCCAACTATTGAAGATTGGACTTACAAATTGCTGTATATGGCTGAAATGGACAAGATGACAAGAAAACTGAGAGATCTGGACTCAGGGCAGTTCAACACAGACTGGGAGAAGCTGAAACAATACCTGGAGAAGAAATGGGAGGTGGGAGGAAAACTGTGGCAGTTTGAGAACTACTGAAGTATTGAAGTAGAGGGGGGAGACTTTACCGGGGGGAGAAGAGATAAATGTGAATTAATAAGCAGTCAGATTAATAGATTGACATATATATAGATATATATAGGTTAACAAACAGAACATAGAGAAAATAATTAATTATAAGGACTAAATATAAGGAGTGATTAACTAACAATATTTTCTTTTTTTCTGATAAGTTTTGTACCAAACTGAATGTCTGAAGATATAGATGGGTCAAATTGATTGACTACGTGAGGAGAGATATATAGAACTATTATAAAAAGATAGAATGAGTAATATATATAGAGAATAAGTCAAATTGTTTGATATAAACGAATGTATGATCTATATGGTTTATGATATATAGAAATATCTGAAATTGAAAAATTGGGATAAATTGTTTATCTAAGATGGAAACAAAGACTTACAGTTTGGGCATATAATGTTAAAAATAGTTAAGGATGTACTGCTTAGAATAATGGAGAATATATATTTGTTTTAGATAGAGGAAGCTAATAAAAGTAAAGGAAAGGGGACAAAGGGTTGGAAAGCTGTTGGAAGTCAACAAAAAGGGGGGGGAAAGGGAGGGGGTTAGAGATGAAAAAATTGGGGAAAATTGAATGTAAATGTGGAAATAATGGATTCTAACCCAATAAAAAAATTTTCAAAAAAAAAAAAGGGAGAAAACATAGGCAAAAAAGTCATTAAGCCTGTCTGCTTTTTCTCTGTCCTGCATCAGAGTTTCTCCATCTACTCCCAACAGCGGTCCAATTGCCTCTTTTACCTTGTGTTTGCTTCTCACATATCTGTAGAAGTTTTTCATATTGTAGCAAGCCCTCCTGGCCAGACCCAGCTCGTACTGAGCTTTGGCCTCTCTGATGGCTGATCTGCAGTACCTAGTAACCCTCATATACTCCTCTTTAGAGGTCTGTCCTTCTCTCCATTTCCTGAACATTTCCTTTTTCTCCCTTAGCTTATTCTGAAGCTCTCTGTGCATCCACATCGGTTTCTTGGAGCCCTTACCATGTTTCCGTCTTGCTGGGATAGTGAGGGCTTGAGCTTGCAAAAGCTCATGTTTGAGTAGGGCCCACCCTTCACTCGCTCCTTTCCCTTCCAGCACTCTCCCCACGGAATGACTCTCATCAAGCCTCTGAGTTCATCGAAGTTGGCCCTACGAAAATCTAACCTGCAGTAAAGATCCTCTCAACCTGGTCACACAGTGACCATGCCCACTTTTCACAAGGGCACTGCAGGCACGCAGTGCGCATCTGTGTGCAAAAGAGCCAACATGCATTAGACAACGAAGCCCTGTATACACCACATAATGGGCATTTACAGCATCCTTTCTAAAATGCGACATTGAGTGACCACAAACTTATAGGGTTTTCAAGGCAAGAGATGAGCAGAAGGGGGTTGCATTTGCCTTCTGAACAGCAACCCCGTCTTCCTTGGCAGTGTCCCATTCAAGTACCGACTCTGCTTAGTTTCCAAGCTCTGACAAGTTCAAGCTAGTCTGGGCTGTTAGTGCTGCTACAGTAGCCTCATCCTGTTATCCTATTCCTGACCCTCCTCTACGCATGGGTTAGGATGGAAACTACTTAGTACCCTTGGATGAGGAGAACTGAGGGTATGGAAGGAGGCTTTAACCTGAAAGCTGCAGGTCAATGAGGGGAGGCTTTGGCAGGCTATTTAATATATAGCCTGTAGCTACACTGGTCTCCTCAGCAAAGATGAACTCAACCTTTTATTAATGCAAGGTGGGCCTTTGCTGGTTGCGCATTCAGAATCAAGTGGGAGTGTTCAACCTTGTAGACCATTATCAGCCTTGAGAGTGTTTGTGGGTTTTTTTTTTTACTTACGCCATCTTGCATGTTGGTAGAGGAACAAAGTATGGCCTTAGCGTGTGTGTTGGTAGTCTTCAGTAGGTGATTTGCACCTCAGAGATAGTTCTTGCTGAGAGGGTACTCTGAAGCTAAAATGCTAAGACTTGGAGGGACCCATTGGATGTTGAAGGGGGCCCTCAGACCAGTAGTTTGGCTTAGGGAACTGAGACAAGAATCACCTTGAGGCAACCATGACTCCTTGACATATAGGCCTCCCTCCAGCATCAATTAATGCTTCCCTGAGAAGAGCCCAGACTCTTCACGTGGCTGCTCATAGACTCTGAGCCCAGGTGGAATCACCTGATGGGCAAGGATGCCAACAAGAGGGTGTCTAACTCCACTTCATCTCCAAAGTTTTAAGTGGTTCCAACTGAAAGCAGAGTATGGAAGTGAACTAGCTCTTCTGCCCACTGCAGGTCTTTCAGGGTGGGAGCTTTCTATAGCTAAGACAGGGCTGTGGTGCTTTTCATTTCTGAGTCTGGGCTCAATCTGCTGGCCTTTTTCAGAGCAGTCTTTGATTCAAGATTTTTTTTTTTTTAATTTAAGTAGCCAGCCTTGAACTGAGGTATGGAGGACTCAGACTAAGGCTGTGCCCACTGACCCCAATGACGAGAAGGATTTTTAGGCTAGTGAGGTATTGCAAAGCATTCAGCAGCGTTTCCATGGAAAATGATGCTGAAGTTGCATAATAAATGGCTGCATCCAAGCATCCTCCAAGGACCCAGACTGAGGAACCATCCTCCAATGGAAATGGCTCTTCCTTTGGAGGAATAGCAGCATAAGTTGGAGTAAAGCTCTTTAGGCTGGAAGAAGGCTCCTTGGAGGGCTCTTCCATTGGAGGAAGAGCTGTGTAAATTGGAACAAGGTACTTTAAGCTGGATGAAGGCTCCTTGGAGTTTAAATTGGAGGAAGGTTCTTCAGGCTGAAGGAAGGCTTCAAAGTTTGCAGAGTGGAGTAGTAGAAGAGGGGGAAGATCCACCCCAGTGTCTCGTTGGCCAAGTGTAGGGTGTTGCTTTTTCCTTGCAGTGGCACTGCTGTGCCCCCACTTCCATAAAACAGATCCTTAAGATGAACCTTAATTTAAGTTCAATGTGTTTAATAAAATGCTTATGGATTTGTACTCCAGACAAATGCAGGTTTTTCACTTCCCTTGTCTACTGAAGCATCCACTGAGGTTCCATAAATACTTATCAATTTATTCCTCTAAATAGTCCATAGAATATTGAGCGATGATGCATGCCAAATGGTGCTTTTGCTGTTTTCTTGCTTGACTCCTTTATTTTTTTTAAAAAAATACTCTGTTTAGCCTACACAGTTCCAATCCACACATCCCACTCTTCAGCAATTCCAATCCACATCTGGATAACTGCTTCCATCTCCTCCTAATATCTCTCAGGAACTTCTAGCTCTGGAGGGCTGTAAAAAACCTGGAAAACATCCATCTGGTAAGACACATGCATCTTCCTCTTTTTTTAAAAAAAAAAAATCTCCCCAAGTTTTTATAGTGGAAAACTTGGACACCCAGAGCTGCTACAGATTTAAAGGCACAGTCCAGGCCACGTTGACTCTGAACAGCTTTGCTAAAAGAACCAGTGGTCTAAATAAGTTGGGTTTCCTTTCCTCTTCTGTACTTACGATGTAACTTAACAGGAACTTGTGGTGCTGAAATGAGCATGCTATAGTTGCAGATTTACACTCACACCAGTTCTATTTGATGCCTTATACCCAAAGCACAATCAAAGGAAATGTATCATGGGATTCTTCGCTGCTGCCCTCAATACCGGACAGCTTACTAACCCCTTTGATTTGTAACATTTCATTGTTTCTTTGTGATTTGCAAATAAACCAGTGTCTCAAGGTCAATGTGTTAAAACAGATAGGAGCCTTTTCTGCTATGCATCTGGTAGCATCTGTAAGTTGGATCTCATGCCAACATCATTATTTCCTAAAGAGCTATTGACACAGATATGGCTAGAGAGGACCTATGTCATACCATGAACAGAAGGAATTGAGTCCAGTGGGGCCTTAGAGACCAACAAGATTTTCAGAGTGTAAGCTTTTGAGAGAGAGCTCCCTTCGGGGGGGGGGGGAGGAGGAGGTGTCAATTCCTGCTGTTCTACTGCAGACCGTCACAGCTTCCCACCTAACCTATGCCCTACCATGTCATTGGTTCAACCGTGTGGTCCTTCCCTGCAGCTCTTACTGAAATGATGTATGATACACCTACCTGGAAGCGATTCACCTGCATTTATAACAATGGGATCTCCATGCTAACAATCAGAAGCTGACAAACAGGGCTTCACCTGTGGGGTGCTACACCTGAACCTTTCTATATTGCAGGTGGCAGTGGATATTATGAAGAATGTTTAGCAGCTGGATGGAAACTTTATCCTCAAGTAAGAGCGCCAGAATTAAGATTAAGACCTTTAAAAACTATTATACCCAAGGTGTTCAGACGATACAGTTTCTTCTTAGAGGGGTATCCTTCCAAATGAGGCTTAGATCCAGAGGAGTTAGGTGTTTTAGTCTGTAGTAGCAAAATAGTAAAGAGTCCAGTAGCACATTTTAGACTAACCAACTTTACTGTAGCATAAGTTTTCGAGAACCACAGTTCTTTGTCAGATGCATCTGATGAAGAGAGCTGTGGTTCTCGAAAGCGTATGCTACAGTAAAGTTGGTTAGTCTAAAAGGTGCTACTGGACTCTTTACTATTTTGCAAATGAGGCTTGTCACTATATCACACTCTAGAATTGTCTAGTAGGAATGGTATCCAATTTCTCATCCTGGCTGTTTGAACCCCAAATCCCTGTTTTGATATCACTTCTCCCATGTGCATCTTTATTTTATTTTCAGGGGATTTGCTGTGTCCTCAGGCTGAATTATTACTCTAACAGTGGAATCCTAAGCATACTTACTCCAATCTAAGTCCATTGAAATCAGTGGACTTAGACTGGAGTAACTGTGCTTAGGTTTGCACTGTAAAATGCACTTTTCCAAGTTAGTTTGACACCAATATAGGAACATTGTATGAGAACCATACCTTAAAAAGATGTACATAGTGGATATAAAAAACGTAAGTTATGTATGAAAAGTGCAATATGTGTACATCAAATGAATCTACAAATTCGGCACCCCCAAATGGATTACTGAAATAGCTGAGAAAAAATATAAGTGAATGTAAAAAGAAGTGAAAAAGGGAACATTTGCTCAGTCGATTGACTATGGGCCAATTCAAATAGCCCTCAAAGATTGGCATGGCAGGGAAGACAGGGGCAAGAAACGTAGACTGTACTTCAGTTTTCTCCATTTACATGACAGAAACTGCATATCATATTCCAGCTACTACTCAAGCCATACATAGAAGGAAACATCATCTTTCCCCTCTAGTTACTACACTGCACCCCCCACACACATATGTTAACTTTCCAGATAACTGTGTATATCATTTTAATTCAAACCATTCCTTCTGGAAAGTCTCCATTTTGGAAAAGGTTTTTTGGTCAAGTTTGAGTTCACTAATTAGGTTCAGATTTTTCTTTCAAAGGAGGATGGAAATTCTTACTGCTGCTGATCTCATTCTGATAGGATAACACATTTTCCAACTGAGGAGGGATAAAATGTCTGGGAAATATATAATATTGTGCTCATTTTAATTGCTAAAGTTGGACATTTTCGTCTGCAAAAGAGAAAAAAATGGTTTAAATTAGGAGAGTTTGGACAAGACTAAAAAACAAGCTGGCAATGAATAAGTCTTGTCAAGCATGATACGAAGTTTTAAGGACACAGTTTTATCCGGTCAACATGAATAACTGGTGGGAGGGGGGAACTTTGGAAGTGCCGTGACAGATATGCCAGTAGGTTGATCTTTGGCCAAGCATGAGTGAAACAATATGGCTGAAGTTGTTAAGCTGCATTTAAGTTCCCAAGGAAGCTGAAAATTTGCTCTTGTTTTAGCTGATTGGTTACCTTTCTCTATCTCTTGGTCGAAATGAGTTTGTGAAGGAAATGTGAGACATCATGGTCCCAGAAATCACAGAATCATAGAGTTGGAAGGGGCCATACAGACCATCTAGTCCAACCCCCTGGGATCAGCCTAAAGCATATCTGACAAATGAAAGGGCGGCAGTCTGAAAATATTAAACCTTGTAAAAGATATTTATATTGTGCTAGGACAGTGTGAGAAATAATGGTTCTACATTGGGTTCCCCACCAAGATGTTGTCACAATGATTCTTAATAATCATTTCCTTCTTTTCTCATGAAGTGAGGAAATGTGAATGTTAATAATGAAGATGAAGTTAAGATGTGATACACACTAGAAACAGGATGGGAGGAATGGAACTTTGCCAATAATGGGAGTAAAATTTGTTTCCTTTAATGGCCACTGTTAGCTTTAGCATATCCAATCATTGATCCACCATTCCATATAGACATTCTTCTAGGTAACAAATTTTAGGCAAACTATGTTAAACGAAGAATCATTTAGATCAGGGTTCTTCAACGTAGTGTTTGTGATTGCCATGGCTCCTGCCCAAACCTTTCCTGGTGTCTGCCAATTGTTCTTAGAAACCTGGGCCAAGTGGAGCTGCTGTCCAGCAGGGCATCTGATTGGCTGTGCCAATTTAAAGAACGTTGCATCGGTGGTAGCTGTCACCACAGTGTTGGTTTTTTATCTTTCTCACTCTTTCCATGTGTATTTTTAAAGGTTATTCCTCTTGTCCCTTACACTTAGGCTTCCTCCGTATCTTTGTGTGGCTCTGCCTCCCATGGAGGCCATTATGTGGTTGTGCAGCCATTTTGGCAGCCATTTTGTGGTTGTGCCCATCAACCTTCATCAGAATTCCAGATATTCCCACAGGCTCAAAATTGTTGGGGACCCCCGATTTAGATGGTCAAATGAGATGCACAAATATGAGTCAGTTTGATGTTGTGTGAGTAGCATGTTAGATAAGGACCAGGATGACCCCAGTTCAAATCCCCACTCTGCCATGAAACACATTGAGTGGTCTTGGACCAGAGACCTTCACTCAGCCTCATTTACCTCACAAAGTTGTTGTGAGAATAAAATAGGAGGCTAATTCAGATTAGGTCCATTTTGTGTGTGAGGGCAGGGGTGACTAACCTTCATCTCAAGTTCTTTTCATTATTTCAGTTGTCTAAGGCTGATTTTTGCCCTTCAGGAAAAGTCAGAAAGAGAACAAAAACATTAGAACTCAAGAGCATCCAATGAAGCTGATGGGCAGTAGAGTCAGAGGATAGACCAAAGGAAATACATCTTAAGTGATTAAAATGTGAAATTTGCTGCCAGAGGACGTGGTGATGGCTACAGGCATAGATGGCTTTAAATGAGGATTGGACAGATTCAGGGAGGTCTTTCAGAGACTACTAGACATGGTGACTCAAAGGAACCTCCATATTCAGAGGCCATAAACCTCTGAATCACAGTGCCAGGAGGCAACATCAGGGGAAGGCCTAAGCGTCTGTACCCTGTACCCTGTTGCTGGCTCTCCAGAGTAACTGGCTGGCCACAGTGTGAGATAGGATGTTGGACTTATATGGGTCACTGATCTGGTCCACCAGGGCTCTTCTTATGTTCTTCTGAAGATCTTATGAGACAAATAGCTCAGATGTGAGTACTGGTGAGGGGAGGGGTGTAGGAGGGAAGAGTTGTTAGAAGAAGGCACTGGCGATGTCTCTTGCTCAGGCCTTTAGGACTGCAGGCAGAGAAGAAGGAAGGCAACAACCATACAGTCAGTTAGATAGGCTGCTATCAGTCTCCTTCTTGCCAGGGGAACTTCCTTCAACAGATATGAAGGAAGATCTGTTGAAGAATGTCAACAGATTTCCTAGCATGCTATCTAGTTACCATTACTGTTAAGTCTTTCTGGCTTTACGGATGTTATTCTCTAGCAAACTCTTGTAAACTGAAAGGTAAATTTCGGTGGTGTGCACATCTGCTCTTTACTACAGCCATACAGCAAACAAAGCTAAGCTTTATTTAAAGTACAAATGTACCATTTGGTGTAGTAGTTAAGAGCAGCACGACTCTTAGCTAGAGAAATGGGTTTGATTCTCCACTCCTCTGCTTGAAGCCAGCTGTGTGACTTTGGGCCAGTCACAGCTCTCTAAGGGCTCTCTCAATCCCACCCACCTCACAGAGTGATTGTTGTGAGGATAATAATAAAACACTTTGTAAACTGCTCTGAGTGTGGCAATAAGTTGTCCTGAAGGGCGGTATATAAATAATATATAAATTAAATGTTATTATTTCTGAGAATTCAAAAATCTTTTTTATCTAGATTAAGAAGCATGGAGCTAGTGACTCCCTCAACTTCCATTCTGAAACTATTTTACCACAAGAAACAGAATTTTTTTTATAATTATCAAAATAACGCTTCACTGGCTTTGGCTTGTCGGAGGTTGACTGTAAGATATTTGTTGCAAATTAGCACCAGGCAACCAAGGATTACACAGTCCTGACTGTTTTTGATGAAGACTTTTGGAGCGAAGTGCAGTCTGACATCTGTCACTTGTTCCTCTTAGGACATAGCTTGTGTTCATTTTTATTGTCCGTGACAGTCTCAATAACATTTCAGTGTCACAAATAAGATCTTCCTTTAGCTCTTGGAATTCAGTTGAATGGAGAATAGTACTAAATGAAGAAGAAAAGGCATCACAACATTTTAAGTCATTTTCCCCTGAAAGACATTAGAAGGTCTGTGGCATTCTCTAGAATCCTGTTACTGTCCGCTAAAAGGGGCCACAAAGGGAAAGAGTAACAAAAAAATCCAATTTGCGTATTTAATGATTTTTTTCAGAAAGGGATTCATCACAGGGTTCCTTAGTCATTAGAGGTGTTAACTATCTTGTATAGCTGCACCGGCAAAAGCACACACTGAAATTCTATCTTTAGGAGAACAAGCTTTTGAGAGACTGGATATCAGATCTAACATAACAACAGTCTCTACTTTATAAATAATGTGGTTTGTCCTCTCAAATTTCTAGCAAAACCAATTGAATCAAAGATGTGAAAATTGACCACAGATTAAAGATTTCCTGGCAAGAATATCTTATTCAAATATTTCTTCCTGCGACAAACTGCTCGTTCAAAAGCAGATAATTTATGTAGAACAGGTAACAGATGTGAAGTTCACAGGCTCTTTTTAGAAGGATCCTGGTGCTGTCAAGAAAATAGGATGTAAAATTCTCATTAAAAGTTAACAAAATGGCTCTCGAGAATATACCTCATGTTTCTCATGGGCAGAGGAAAGGGGGGGGGGACATGACAATACAGGAAACACAAAAGAATAACCTCAAAAGACTTTAAATACACTGGGTATGGATTTACTACTGAATATGTATACATATTGGACTGCATCTTCCCTGACTTTCTAGTGATCCTGAAATCTCTCTTATGCCCAGTGAGTTGAAAGGAGCCATTTTGTTCCATTCTCCCATCACAGTCTAGCATTTTGTTCATGAGAATCTCACAAACCTCAGTTTTTGGGGACACATGGTGGATTCTGGGAAAGTGAGGAAGATTCTCTTACACAAACCTCTTGTGTTCACCCACCAAATAGAACCCAACCCAATTTACATAGATTTTTTAATATATTAGGAAGTGAAGACAGACAATATATTAAGAAGAAAAGACAGACAAAAATATTAGGCAGACAAACAGACCGACCAACCAACAGAGAGAGAGAGAGAACTTCCTCTGATTTTCTTTGCTTCTTGCGCACATGCTGCCCCAATATAAAATGGAGAGTTGATTCTAAATAGCTGGGAATACTCCATCTAAAAATGTGCCTATGGCTGCAGACTCCAACCAGCCATAACCATTTTAAATGCTATTTACAATGGTAACTAGATAGATAGATAGATAGATAGATAGATAGATAGATAGATAGATAGATAGATAGATAGATAGATAGATAGATAGATAGATAGATAGATAGATAGATAGATAGATAGATAGATAGATAGATAGATAGATAGATAGATAGATAGATAGATAGATCTTCTCACCCCTTCTGTGCCTCTTTGCACAAAAACCCAGTACTTGCTAAAACAGATGCAATAACACAATATGCCATCAGGTGGCATGAGTGAGAAAGCCTAATAGCAGTGGAGGGGCTTACCAGCATCCACACTGGGAATGCAGAACCCTGCTAGGCCAGTAGCAATAATGTGTGCTACCAGCCCAGGTGTGAAGCAATCTGCTGCTCAGATGGCTGCAATTCACCCCTGTGGCCTACATCAAGGCCTTACTGCTGCTGTTGTGTTTGTGGCGAGGTGTCTGTGGAGAGAGGCCTACCCCCCAGAGCTGTGCATATTGTAGATGCCTTCACAACATTGCCACCATTGCCAGGAAGCTAGGCAGATTACTGGATGCCACTCTCAAAATGGCCACCTCCAGCACATGATACGCTGCAAAAGCCCCACCAAATGACTGCTACTGCTGTAAGCAGGCCACACAAATGCCACACTCAAAATGGCCATACGCAACTGAGTAAACTGCCAAGCCCTCCTGCAAAATGGCCCCTGCTGCCTGAAGGCCTTATGCCGAGCTACTGCTGCTGGCAATACTCCCTCCCATGTAAGTGTAACGGCAGGGGAGGGAAAGCCAAGAAGGGAGGGAGGGGGGCTACCAGCATCCACCCTGCTAGGCCAGTAGCAATAATATATGAATTAATCCAGCCCTCAGATGGCTGCATCTCACCCCTGTGGCCTACAGCCAAGCCTATTGCTGCTGCTGCTGCCTTAAGTCCTCTCTCCCAACAAAGTAAACAGTGGGGGGTGGGGGAGAGGAGCCTAGGTAGACCCGAGGCCTGCAAGGGCTGGTATCACCCTGCTTCAGCCCTCCTGACTGATAGACAAGAGGCCCCAAATGTAAATAAGGGGGGGGGATCCCTGCCAAACCCCTGAGCCTGGCGCTGGGCCCTGGCTCTCCTCCTGGAGTCTGAAGGTAGCAAACGGGGGAATAGCACAGCTTCTCCAAGGCAGCTGTCGCCACACAGCCCTGAGGGCCTTCAGTAAAACCAGCCTCAGAGGAGCTCGTCTGAGACAGCTCAAGATGGGCTCTGCTCAGGCCAAGCAGGAGGTGCAGACGGAGAGGACTGAGGGGGGCGGAGCCGCCTTATAAGGTATCTGGCTCTGCCCCTTCTCACAATGCCTGGATGCCTAGGAAGGAGAGGTTGCCCTTTCTCCTTCCAAGGAGGCAAAGGATGGCACCTGGCCATAGCAGCCGATGGCTGTGGCCGGGGTTGCCGCATAACTCAACTAAATCAAATTACTGAAGGAACCAGCATCCGTTAGTTGGGATTTTTTCTGCAATTTGAGAACTGCTAAATGGGCACGTGCTGTGATTGAGGGGAGGCTAAGTTCTGCCCGCAGCAAGGCCGCCGGTGTCCCTTTTGGTAGGGCTAGGACACGTCTCATGAATTTCTTTTTAATTATTTCCAAATTGCTAAGTGTTGGTTCCTTCCACCCCCAGATCTCAATTCCATACAGTAAGTGAGTAATGACTTTGGAAACAAAAAGCTTTATGGCCGTTGCTATCAAGAAATCACCCTTAGAGTAGTAGAATCTCATTATTGCTCCTATTGTCTTGAGCGCTGAGGCTTTTATAATCTTTACATGGGCATCCCATTTCAGGGTCTCACTAAAAGTTAAACCTAGATACCTATAGATCCTACACTGTTCAATTGGGGTGTCTTGTATACTCCAATGATACTTTTCTGGTCTCTTACTAAATACCATACAATGGTAACTAGTAAATTGCCCTGACCTAGGTAGCCTAGGTTAGAACTTGAAAGCTAAACTGGGTTGGCCCAGGTTAGTACTTGGGTGGGAGACCTCCAAGAAAGTCCAGGGATGCTATGCAGAGGTAGGCAATGGCAAACCACTTCTGTTTGTCTCTTGCCTTGAAAACCTTATGGGGTCACCATAAATCAGCTGCAACTTGCTGCTGCCCTGGATTTCCAGTTTTTGGGTAGATGCTCTGAATTTGTGGTTTCATAGTTCCTTTTTTGGTACAGTGGCAGAATTTTTATCTGTTGCAAGAGAGTGTGGTTAAAAAGGGTTAAGTCAATGTAAAATGGCATTTTGCTTCTGTTGTAAAACTCAAGATGTTATGGTTATGGGACTGGAACAGAATTGAACTGAAAACCCAGAGTGCTTCATCAGTTTCATCATTGGTTGTGGAGATCACTGTGGTTCCCTAGCTGAACAAAGGCTGCTGTAGGAACTGCTCAAGGGCTGAAGGCTGAGTTACAGGGCACAGCAAATGGCTTGTTCAGCATAACACTGAAGATTGCAAAATAAACCTCTCAGTCTGGGGCGATGCTATTGAGCAGATGAAAAGCCATTGAGGGCCCAATTCAGCCTTTTGGCCACTAGTTTTCTACCCTACTTTTTGGTTTTAAAAAATAAAAGTAAATAAACATAGGTATAATTGCTTTGAAACTCAACTATCATAAAAGCTCGGGACCAACCGTGTTTTAAAAATGAACTCCTTTACCCAAACCAAGCAAAGTGGGCATGATTTATTTCAACTTGGAACACAATTGCCATGTGTCTGTAACGAGATTACAAAGAGTCACAGGAGGTCTTCCCTTGTTGTGTATTCTGGGCTTGTGGTATGCTTAAATATGCTCGAATAGATAATCAAGACATCAAAAAAGCTTGTTGTCTGGATCAGCTTGATAGTTACAGGGCACAATGTAATGTATTTGATCTACAACTCTTCTGTCAGAGGAGTAATTTGCTTCACTATGAACATCCTTCATAGAGTCACCTAGTCACCATTAGAGATGGGCACGAACAACGCAAAAAAGCCCACAAAAAACCTGTTTGGCTGTTCATGAACAAGCTGTTCGTGAGGCCCCATTCCAAACGAACAGGTGGTCGTTGCAAGCCTCGTTTGTTGCTGTTTGTCAAGCCAGACAGTCTGGCACCTGCAATCAATTCCCATGGCAACTCAGGCAGGGATTGTCTGAACTTTGTCTGAACTCCTGCTGTTGCCCTGGAAACCCCAATCTAAGCCCAATTTAGCTTGATAGGCAGGTATTCCTTCCAAGTGTGGACTGGAGCTCCAAATTTGTTACAAGACGAAAAGTCCAGGGGGGAGGGGGGCTCCCAGCTCTGGCTTTCAAGGAGAGACAGCTGCTGTTAGACAGACAGGGTGAGTGCATTGGAGCTTGAATTTTCTTTGAGTGTGGTGGGATAGGGATCTACCCCTTCAGGTTCCAGGGCTGCTGCCAGGCTCTGGGGCCAAGCTATTGTTTATTATTGGTACATTTCTTGCTGCCTGCTCAGGTAGGGTTTCTGGGAGTGGTGCAGTAGGGATCTTGATGGCTGGAGGAGAGCTTGCTGGCCCCCACGAACAATGAACATGTTCGTGACAGGATCATGTTCGTCAGTGTTAGTTGTTCGTTGTTTGTGGATGGCAATGAACAACAAACACCATGTTGTTGTTTTTCTGTTCATGCCCATGTCTAGTCACCATCCTCAGCCATGAAGAACAGGATTTGTGTCCGTTGAGCTGTATAGATCTTTATAAAAGACTATCAAAGAGGCATTAAAGGCCTTCGCTATATGATTGTATACCATAATTAACAGCCTTTGTGATAAAATCTGCACATAACACTAGAGTTTAAGATCTAGAGCAAAAATGTAGTTGGGCTGAGCATTCTGATCCTCCCATGGGTTCCAGGGATTGAAAGCAAAGAGGTGAAATTTGAACCCTTCTTGCTTTGGAGAATATCCAGTGATTTTCAGCTGCTTTATTGGTACTGAAAACCCACTATGAAATATTTCCTTCCTTTCTTCAGGAATTATTTCCATAGACTTGTTTTCCATGCGATCTGAGAAACAGCATCTTTTTGATGGGGGAAGATGTCATCTTTTCGTTCTTGGTAATCTGCCAGCCGTACATATTCTTTTTCATCCAATGAGCATTTGGAATCCAGGATGCCACGCAAGGCTTCGCATTGCTAAAATGAAAACATTCCAGGGATTGGTCCTAACAGGGACCTTGCGCCTTTAACAGCTGCAGAGCTGGAGGTGAAACATTTTCTGGCATGCCATTTTCCCACTTTGTAGGAAAGCACTCACAAGATAATTTCAGAGCCAAGCTACAAGTGACGCCTGACACAGGTTGGACACTTGTCAGCTTCCCTCAAGTTTTGATGGGAAATGTAGGCGTCCTGGTCTTGCAACTTGGCTCTCCATTACAGCTGCAAGACCAGGATGCCTACATTTCCCATCAAAACTTGAGGGAAGCTAACAAGTGTCCAACCTGTGTCAGGCGTCACTCGTAGCTTGGCTCTCAGTCTAAGGAATCCTGCCACTGCCGAATGTTACACTCAGTTATCTGAGAGATGCCTTCCAACTCTGCAATTCTATATTTCTTTTTTTAACCACTTTAATTAATCGAGTTATTGAGATATGTACGTGTCTGTGTATTAAAGTGCATCTCTCTCATGCTAGCTTGATGCCTTGATGTGGTTTTGCACTGCCCTAATTTTTAATAAACTCAAGCTTGGTTAAAAGGGGGCTACAGCACAGTAAGAAGTTTTAGTGGCAACCCCCATTCTGGTTGGCTGGTGTATCCAAGAGCTATCACTACTAGCCATCAGAAAAGAATGTGCAAGCTGTCTGTAGCCAATAGCACCTTAGTTTTTAGTCAAGCTGGATTTCAATATGATGCTCATGCAACAGAAGAATTTATCCAGGTGAGTTTGTATGCTCCCAGCTCCTTGTTTCACATGGACTGCTAGATGTGCAATAGATCTCTGGTATCCCAATGATGCATGTTTAAGGGAGATGCTAGCCTAGTGCAAAATCGTACAGGTAATGTCTTCTTTCTCATTGGAAAATTTGGTCTTAATTCAAAACTAGAATTGGCTGTGCCTTCCAATGACATAGCTCCACAACATTTTTATTTATAGCTAGATTATGTTGGTTTTTTTAAAAAAATTTAAAGTGGGGAAACTGATCCTTTCTGAAGTTGATTTCTTGAGCTTTTCGAAAACATATTTTTGCAAACACATACATAAATAGAGCTGTTGTAGTGCAGTGGTTAAGTGGTTCGGCTGCGAATCAGCACTCTACTGGTACGAATCCCACTACTGTCATGAGCTCAGTAGGTGGCCTTTGAGTAAGCCCCTCCTCTCAGCTCCCGATCCCCAGCAGTATTGTGGGGATAACAATAAAGCTAACTTGTTTACCACTCTGGGTGAGGCACTAATCTGTCTAGAAGAGCGGTATAGAAGCGCTGTTGTTGTTGTTATACTTACAGTTTTAAAAAAGGAGAAAAAGGAGTGTTCATACAGGATACACTGATCAACTAAATTGTAAGCAGTCAGCCTGTCCTCCACCAGTTATACAGCAGTTTTCATATAGCTGCATGTAATATTAAAAGTGTACAAGCCTTTGGAGTTTAAAATGGCTACTGTTCAGCCAGCCAGAGAGCCCCTGCCATTGCTACATCCCGCCCAGGAGAACCAGGCATGCAAGGAATGCTGCTCTGGAATGCGGAGTGACCACGTTGATTGGATTTACCGCCATCGCCAGCCCCGCTGGTGCCCAGAGCAACAAAGGACTCGCAGCGTCAACCCCACTTAGCACATTCCTCTCCCTCCTTCCATGATGAGATCTCCTGTCCGTGATTGAGGAGCTAATCAAATGACATTCATAAGTATAGACAGTCATTCCTGGCACAATGTATCCCCTCCCTAAAAACACTTAACCTAGCTCCGGTGTACTTCATCAGAAAAACTGTCCTTTTTGTGCAGCACTAGAACTAGTTTTGCATCTGCATTCACACACCCTGGCAGCTATCAATCAAAGTACTCAAGCCTTTTGTCTAACCCAGGAAATGAGCATTGGAGTCTTTGTCCTAACTGCTAGGAGGACTCTCCTCCACCTCAGGGCACATTTTACCTATAAAGGTAGAGCTGTGGCCCCATTCAAATCATGCTAGCTTCCAGGATGCTGCTCCCTTAGGGTCTCTTCCCTAAGCCTCTCTTCCTTTGAATACATTTCCGGATCCACAAGCGCTGTTCCCTTGAGGTTTGCTCTAAGCCTCTTGCCTTGCTGAGGACGCTGGTTGTTTGAAGCTCTTCTCTCCCTTTCTCCTCACCGTGGACTGGACCCCTTCTCCAGGATAGGTAGATAAAATTACTCCCTCTCACTAGCCCCAAATCTCTGGCTATATTTCCTAGGACTCTGTGTGTGTGTGTGTATTTCCCCCCAGTAATTGGTGTGTATGTGCATGAAGTTCTTGTGTTCAATAAAAGGTTATTGTTTTACATTAAGCACCAGACTCGCTTGTTTTATTGTAGGAAGGGACCTGGTATACAAAGGTGATAGATTCCAGATTCTCGTATAGCCGTCTTCCTTGCTAGCTAATTCTCCCATAAATCATATTTTTGCAAGGAGACCATTTCTGGTAACAAAATCAAACAGTTGAGTTCAATATCAGATATGACAACAAGCTTGGGATAAAGAACTGTGAATAATAATAACACTAATAACAACAACAGTACTAACTTGTTCACTGCTCTGAGTGGGGCACTAAACTGTCTAGAAGAGCAGTATATAAGCTCAGTTATTATTATTACTAAATATGAATCAGAGAGCTGGATATCACAGCACCCAGATTCTTCAGTATGTCAGTTACCATGAAAGTGAACATTGCCAGCAATAAACACTTGCAGGTAGTTTTACTGCCTTTAATTATTTTTGCTTTATTATTTTTTAAAAAATAAATATTGTAAGTAACATTCCGGTTCAGGAGAATCATCTGTGTCTAATAGAATCCAGCAGCGCATGAAGGCAGAATTGTAGAACCAGTTGGCTACACCTTTATTGAGGAAGTTCCTACTGAACGCTTTTACTGCCTCAAGTCCCAAGTAAAGAATAATGAATGATACCGCTTTCTTGTATCGCCTGAACCTTTCAGGAACATTTCATGGCATAGCACATGTACACACAGTTCCATGGCATATGATGGTGCACCATTAGTAGTAATGGTTAAAAGACTGAGCTGTGGAGGAAAGGTAGTCTCAGGCGCAGATCTCGTAACTGCCGTGAACTCACCAGGTTGTCTCAGTTAAGTCACTATCCCTCAACCTCCATCCCTCAAATGTTTTAATGGAATTGCTGAATTAAGGAGTATGTCACTAACATGATTAATAGCCCAGTCCAGATGGTTGCTAGTATAAAGGGACCTGAGCAGCTGGTTTGCAAAAGTCAAGCAGTTGAAAGAAGAGTGGGGTGGGGTGGGGAGTGCTAATTTTCTGCTAGCAAAAGAGGAAAGGCTTTTTTTTTTTTGTCCATCAAAATGGCAATGCCACAAGGGCTGGGTGGTGGCATAGTGAAAAGGGAAAGCAGGTAAGATCAAATGGAAAAACTGAAGGGATCCATCCAGACTTATAGTGCATACTGGGAAGATAAAGTCCGTTCATACTTGGTACAAGTGCTGCCGCTCTTATTCATCATTTCATCAGCTCACATTTCATAATGAGACAGCTAATATCAAGCCTAAATGATTGTTGTACATTAATTCACACCAAGTTAACAAATTGGTTGCATAATAGTCTTTCGATATCCAACTGTTAACTGTGAAAGCCAGTGAAAGCCACATGTTGACATGCTGAAATAGATCGCAGAAGACATTCAAAGGGAATCCGCTACATCATGGCCTCCAAGAAGCTTTGGTTCATAAGTTTCCTGTTCAGATCAGCTAGAGAAGCAGTTTCAGCATATTAAAATATATAGGAGAAAATATCCTAAATGTATCTGAAACTAAGGGCCAAGCTAGAAGTGACAAATTACACTTGAATGGCAAGTGAACAGACTCATGTGTATTCCTCCCTGTTCACTTGCACTCCACTCGATCACTAGTGGTGTGCAAGTGAACAGGGAGGAATACACGTGAGTCTGTTCACTTGCCATTCAAGTGCAATTCGTCACTTCTAGCTTGGCCCTAAATTGCACTGTGGAGATCTTTGCCAATGAGAATCCCTGACACAGGGCAAATCTAGACGGCTTAACAACGCACAAAAACGTGATTCAGAATGAGATGTATTTGGGGCTGCTGCACTTCTTGTGGCTGCCCGGTCAGCATTTATCAGATTGGGCAGCCCAGCTGAGGGCAAGCTGAGAGCTTGATTGCATTACCTTATTTCTTGGTCTCTTAAGAGAAACTGACCTCCTTTCTATTCAGCTGAGATTGACTTGAGGTTTTTTATAGGTCAAGGGAATCTACCAAAAAATGGCCCAGCTCTCTCTAGAATTCAGCAGTCAAATTTATCGGACTGGGAAGCTCAGCTGTGGAAAAGCTGAAAGCTTTGTTGCTCTACTTCTTTCTTGCTCTGACCTTTCTATGAAGCTGAAATTGACTTGAGGGTTTTTTTATGGGTCAGGGGAATCTACCAATGAATGATCCAACTCTGTCTGCAACTCAGCAGTCGAATCATGATCGCAGAAGCTTCCCAGAGGTGCCTAAGCAATAAGCTATTGACTGCCCCCAACACACTACACTTTCCAAGTGGCAGTATAAAAACACATCTGCACCTAAACATGATCAGCCAATTCGTGTTTCTGTGTTATGTGCCATGAAGTCACTTCTGACCTATAGTAACCCTATTAATGAATGCCCTCCCAAACATTCTGTCATTGACAGCCTTGCTCAGGTCTTGCAGACTGAAGGCCATGGCTTCGTTTATTGAGTCAATCAATCTCATGCTGGGTCTGCCTTCCACCTTTATTGTCTTTTTGGTGAGTCTGGAACGTACAATTGCCTCAGATTAGTCATTTTAGCTTCTAGGGACAACTCAGGCTTGATTTGATCTAGAAACCACTTATTTGTCTTTTTAGCCTTCCATGGCATCCATAAAATCTTCCTTCAACACCACATTTCAAATAAATTTATTTTCTTCCTGTCAGCTTTTTTCATTGTCCAACTCCCATCCATATATAGTAATGAGGAATACAATAGAATGAATTACCTTGTTCTTGATCTCCAACAACACTTGCTCACCCTTAAGGTGCCCTTCCATATCTCAGGGTGCAATCCTAATGCTGCTTCTCAGGGAGTAAGCCTCATTGAATAAGATGGAACTTACGTCTGAGTCAACCTGCTTAGGATTGCTCACTCAGAATCTCTCTACACGGGACATCAGACACATGAAGAACACGTGTTAGGAGATGTAATGTTAGCCGGGAAGGGTAGTTTAAAATGACAGAGCCGGTGGCAGGGCAAAGGATTTGCTGTACACTGGAGCTGTGTGAAGGGTCTGTGAAATGCCAAATGGGAAGCTTCAGCCCATTAGAACCTCTCCAGGTCCAAGCCCAGCTCTGGAAGGCTGCTCCAGCCCATTTCCATTCCTGGCTGCCCTCTGGTTGCAATTCCACACAATTTTAGACTGGAGAGGTGAAATTGACAGAGCCTTCCAGAGGCAAAGATGAAATTAACAAACCTTCTGAGGAGCAATCTCCGCTGAACTATGCTTCCCAGCTAACATTGCGTCTCCATACATTTCACAAACATGCTCCAAGGCGTCTCATGCGGAGAGAGACTCAGTTTCCTGAGGTCTTGGTTGCAGTCTCCCCTTTGGGCCAATGATTGAGTGATCAGCCAATTGAGAACTCTTGAAAAATGGGAGGAGGGCTCCTAATCCTTTGGTAAAGATGTTAATGACTAGTAGCCCAAAATATGGTTCAACCATAGCCAAGCCACTTGTTCACTACTTTTCATATGTGTGCATGAATGGCTTCATGATAAGGATCCTTTTTAATTCTATGCTCGTATCGCAAAACAACAAAAAAATGTGCTTACACATTTATTTATCTCATTTTATATAATGTACATTGTGATCCTAAGCAGAGCGACACCTTTCAAAGCTTTTTACACAGAAAGAAATCAATATAGGGAGGCATAATCCAGAATTTGAATTCTTCACTTTTGTTAGTTCAGTATCTCTATGGTATCTAGTGACATGATAGTTGAGAGTTTATATGATTTGTTGTTTATTTCATCACTAGACATTCTATTTCTGTCCTGCACACATTATATATTGTTCATCTCTCACAAATCCCTGTTCTTATGATTTGGGGGGGGGGGTAATTATAGCACATCCTCAACTTTTATTTTCCCCTGAGACATAGATGAACTCTTAACCAACCTCTGATTCCATTTCTTTCAGTTTGAATTAAGATAAATTACTTCAAACTCTTCACAGTGAAATCAGATCTCGACTTCCCTGTCAGTTCAGTTTCTCGACAAACTGAACCAATTTCGGTCACTCTCATCTTTTCACACTTTTTCAAGGCATTTGAGTATTGGCCCGAGGGTGATCCTTTTGGGCTTTCGGAGAAGCAAAAATGAGGAATTAGGAAACTTCCACAGATGTTTTAACAGAATAGCATTATATTTCTGTTATTTCATTGCTCAGGGGCTTTGATCAAAATTAAGTACTTTTGCGTCAGTTAAGTAGAAAGCAAGCACCACTCAAAAAACAACTTTCTGATAGAAATTCCTTATGTTAATGTCACATCGAAGCATACCATACCATTATTAAATATCTCAATATATGAATAGTGTGTGAACCCTAATTTTAAATACTTCACCACTTTCTCCTAGCAAAATATAATACAACTTCTTGGATTTCAACATCCAAAAGAATTTGTGCCGGTCATTAAATCCTTCCTCCTTTCCTCACTTGCAATAATTGTGCCGCAGAGCATAAAACCTTTATGGGGTGCACAGAAAACGACTCGAAGCAATTTTCTTTCTCTTCCCACTCTTACTCCACCAGGTGGATTCCAAGTACTTCCCAAGATTATTTGTAATTAGGAGGCACTTGCAGGTTGTTCAGGGCTACAGAAGTTATAAAAATGTGGATTTAAAAAAAAATAGTGAAATCAACCAGAAACAATATAAGAGGGTGAGTATATGAACATGCTTGTTGCATACATTTCCTGTGTGCTTACATTCTTATTTCCTTGGATACAGATTTATGACAATCAGGGGGAAATGTGTATGTGCCTTGAAAACTTAGTGGAAGCTGAATAATAAAAAGTAAAGTTATGAGAACTGGTCCAAATGAAACAAGTTCCAAATAACTTTCAGCCCAGTTATGAGGTTATCTGCTAATTATGCAAAGTTTCAGGGCTTCTTTTCCAGGAAAAGAGGTGGTAGAACTCAGTGGGTTGCCCTCAGAGAAAATGGTCACATGGCTGGTGGCCCCACCCCCTGATCTCCAGACAGAGGGGAGTTGAGATTGCCCTCCGCACTGCTGCGCCATGTGACCATTTTCAAGAGGTTTCGGAACTCCGTTCCACCGCATTCCTGCTGAAAAAAAGCCCTGAGCATATTCATGAAGGCACCTAACTCAGGCAAGTCTGATCTTTTCAAATCTCAGAAGCTAAGCAGGGTCAGCCTTGGTTAGTAATTGGAAGGGGGACCTCCAGTGAAGGCCAGTATTGCAGAAGCAGGCTATGGGAAACCATCTCTGTTAGTCTCTTGCATTGAAAACCACAGCAAGGGCTTCCTTGCTTGACAGCACTTTCCACCACCGTCATGCATGAGTGCAGGTCATTCCAAGTTCATAACCTGGCTGCTCCGTTGTGGGTTAATCAATACAACTCAGCATTTTGCTTGTTTTTGACAGCAAGTCACAAGTGGCAACACTTGTGTGATTTCACTTTCACCGGTGCAGGGTGGTATAGCTGGATGTGTTTTCACTTGCAAACACAGTACTTGTGGCGATGTCCGGATGCTGAGAGTGAACATTTCACATGTATGATTACTAGTTCTATCTCTGATCTCTCCAGCTTGAAAAATCTCAGACAACTATTGATGGAAAAAAACCTTAGCAGCCTGAGGTCTTGTAGAGCTGTCAGCAATCAGAATAGATAATACTGAGCTTCGTGAACCAATGTTCTCTTAGCATAATGCAACTTCCTGTGTCAATAATATAGAGGCTAGTAAGGAAATAAGGAATGGGAAGGTGTCACACTATGGCCCCATCTCACCAGATCTCAGAAGCTAAGCAGGGTCAGTACTTGGATGGGGGGGATCACCAGGGAAGAATCTGCAGAGGAAGGTAATGGAAATTAAGTTTGTACTAGACAAGGTGTCGCCAGAACATGCACGGAAATTGCAGGGAGATGGTTTTGCTGAACTTTTGGCCTGCCAGTTTAAAGCCATTGAAACAGTTTTTTCTTTAAATGTGGACCATATGGCAAACGGGAACTCAGAGCAAACCAATGAGGGAGAAACCCAGGGCAAAGGGATATCATCAAAAGAGACAAAGCTTCTTTCTGCATTCTCCAACACTGCAAAAATAAAGCTAAGCACAGGTGTGGGTGCCGAGCTTCCTCCCTGCCATTCCTGAGAAGACCAAACATACCTTCCATAAGGATAATTTTAGGTGGGTAGCCATGTTGGCCAGCAGTAGAACAACAGGATTTGAGTCCAGTGGCACCTTAGAGACCAAGAAGATTTTCAGGGTATAAACATGCTAGAGTCAGGGCTCCCTTCATCAGACACATTCTAGAGTCAGAGCTCCCTTCGTCAGACTCTGAAAATCTTGTTGGTCTCTAAGGTGCCTCTGGACTCAAATCCTCCTGTTCAGACAGACCCTTTGCCTCTGAAGTGACTGGATGGCCATTCCGTTGCTTCAATTGGTATCCTTGATTCCTGTCAATAAGGCAATATGGCATCTTTGTATGCTTCTGCTTTATTATTTATCCCCTGACCCAGGTGGCTCAGGCTGGCCCAATCTTATTAGAACTCAGAAGCTAAGCATTGTCAGCCCTGGATAGTATTTGGCTAGGAGACCCTCCAGGAAATCCAGGCTCAGTAGGCAGAGGCAGGCAATGGCAAACTACCTCTGTTTGTTTCTTGCCTTGAAAACCCCAGCAGGGGCTGCCGTGTTGGCTGCAACTTGATGACCCTTTGCACAAATGTTGCTTAATAAACCAGTTTGATTTGTAAATCTAGCCAGATATGTGAGTGGTTGTTCTCCCCAGAATCCTTCCTGCTGGATAAGTATCTTTCAGCGCAGTTTCGTTTTCCGTTCAGGATTGTTTGATGAAATAAAGATTAAGCCATAAATTTTCTTTTAAAATGTAAAAGTGTTACTGAAGAAAACAAGAATGCCTGGGAGGCATAAAGTTCTGAGCAGGCTTGAAGAAGCTGCGGGGACCTAAGCTTTTGGAAACATTGGCTCAACGATGGCGTCCTGGCAGTGATGGCGGTACAGAAAGTCTGCCAAACAAATATGCAGCGGAAGAGTAACAGCCATCTCTGAATTAGGAGAAGAAGGATCTAGTTCAACTCTAAAACATGCACAAGGAAAGGAAAGTCTAATATTCCTAAAAGGCATTCTTGACAGTTAAACTGGACCTCTTAGATTGAAAGATATTTGTTCCTTTTGCTCCAAACAGGACTAAATTAGCTTCAGTTTTGCACATCATCTTTATTAAGTTGTTTATTGGGGCTGCAGCCAAAAATCTTCAGCTCTCAGTGAAACTGTTTATGACTGTTTTAGTGGATAAGATTAGGCTGGGTGCATAAAAGAAGGACTAGACAGCAAGCTCCATTGCCCCACTTGAGCTCTAGGGCATGCATGAGTCAAGCAGAGCAATAGCCCCAAGCCTGCTACAGTCCTACTACTACTAACAGACTTCCTCCTAGATGAATTTCTAGATAGCAGTTTCTTCTTTGCTTATCCCACCTACTGGCAAGGAACTCAGGACAGCACACATGGTTTCTCCTGTCATCCATTGTATACTCACAACAAGATAGTCTTTTGTCAGCTCCATTTGTCAGACAGATTCTATCCATTTCTGGAGACATGGGAACTCAATACACTTGCTGATGCTCCAGTATGAGCTATATTAGGCATGTTAGAAGAAGAGCACTGAGCGCTGTCCCTTTCCTCAGGTTTCATAGGGGGACAAGCCAAAGAGTTAAAAAGATAGATGAGTCAGGGCATCTGTTTACTGTTGACTGTTCTGACTATCCTTTGATGTGTAGATTGCAATTTTCAGGACTTCCTCCTCGTGACATCCTTCTCTTCCTGGCTTTGTCACAGCCAACACCTTTTCCCTTCTCTCTATCTTGCAACCATGGATGTAGGACTTGTCCTACCATCCATGTTCATCCTTAGATTAGACAGGCAGATAGCATCTATCTCTCCTTTCCTGTCAGAGTATGGAGTTCCTACAATAAAGAACTCTTATTTGCATTCTAAATATAAGCAAGTGTATGGTTTGTTATTTTCTCTCCTGCACTCACACCAACCAGCATAACCAGCTCACACCACCTATAATTATGCTTTCACTGCAAATGATATAACTCTGCTAATGACCCAACTATGGAATCCTTTAATTAGGTTTCTGGGGCCAACATATGATTTATCTATCAAGGCAGGTCTCGGAACTTCTTTGGATTGTTTTTAAGGTGCCCCTGGTTGTCTGTTTTATTTTAAACACAGAAATGCCTGGTTGAGTGGAAAGCCACAGCAAGCACACTGGCTTCATGTTAGCATATAGGCACCATTCAGGATTATTCCAGAAGGGTTAGTCTATTGGAGCAAAATAAAATAGACCTCCAGGGGCACCTTAAAGACTAACAACAATTGGAAGAAGACAGATGTGGCTTGCAGAAGCTCGTGCTGGAATAAACATTGTTAGTCTTTAACGTGCCACTGCACTTCTGTTTTATTTTACCATTCAAGAAGCGTGGGGTTGAAAAATTATTACTGAGGTGCCAACTGGAATGCACATAGCACCTATACTATGTCAGCTGCATTGGCTGCCAGTGGAATACCGGATCAGATTCAAGGTTTTGGTATTGACCTATAAAGCCCTAAGCGGACTGGGACCTGCATATCTGCAGGACCGCCTGTCCTTATATATGCCCCAGAGGATACTCCGATCATCAGACAAACAGCTATTGGTGGTCCTTGGCCCCAGGGAGGCCCACCTGGCCTTGACCAGAGCCAGGGCCTTCTCGGTCCTGACTCCAGCCTGGAGGAATTATCTGTCTCTCGAAACCAGATGTCAGGTCTGTTGCCCACAGTCCCTCCATCTTCGTGAACTTTGCATTCATCTTCTGTGTGTGTGTGTGTGTGTGTGTGTAGTTTTTCACATAAGCTGTCCAGCTCCTGGGAAGACTGCACTCTTATCTAAGATGGCTTACCACAGCAGCCTTGGGACAGCTCCTTCCTACTCTCCCACTGACTATGCCCAGCTGGTTGGGCACCGAGGGTGGGGGGCTTACAGAGAGGGACTGAAACTTTGTAGCAAGCAATCCATAGGTCATTCTCAGCAAGAGCTCTATGTACAGCCAGACGCTTTTATTGCTTCTGTGTAACCTATGGACATATATACGCTGTAGTTATGATTTCTCATTAAAAAACCTTGACTCAAGAGAGCTTGGATTTCTTGCTGCAAGGGGGGAGTCAGCTCCAGCGTATCCTGTTCTCCATAGACTGACACCAGGGCCCGGCAGGTCTTGTTGTCCTTCCGCCAGGCCTTTAAGATGGGGATGTTTCGCCAGGTGTATGGTTGCGGCTGGGCCTGGCCTCCACCAGCTATGGAGTTGATGAATTAATGCTTAACCCTCCCACTAGATGTTACCACCATTCTGTTTTAGAATTTTGTTGCACTGAGTGAAGATAAGTTAAGCTATGTTCTGGCTGCCGCCTTCTTGACATCTTTTTAAATTATTTATATGTGAACTGTAATTTTAAAAATGCTTTTATGAACTTGTAAATATTGATGATTATGTGTTTTAACTGATGTAATCCGCCCTGAGACCATTCGCGGGGAGGGCGGAATAGAAATACAATGAAATAAATAAAAAAATAAAATTCCTGGAGATTTGGGGGTGGAGCTTGGGGGTGGAGGGAGCTCAGCAGGAATAGGACGCCACGGAGTCCGTTCTCTAAAGCTGTTGTTTCCTCCAGGAGAACCGATCCCTATAGCCAGGAAATTATAGTAATTCCAGAACTCCAGGACCCTACAGGAGATCGACAAACCTAGGAATGACGAAACAAGCACCAAATGGTAACTAAGAGGAAGGAAGGAGCAGCTGCCTCCCCTGTCTTTCTCCAGGATAAAGTCCTCCTTGACAGAAAGGACCTCCTCAGGAGTAAGTTACGGGAGTCAGAAAGAGCGCATACAAAGCTGAAGCAGCAGGCGAGGAGCAGCCTGCAGGTACTGGTAGGATGTCGGAGAGCGGAGCTGGGCCTAGCTTGAGATGGTCAGGACAAGGAGAAGGTATTCCTGGCAGGGAGAACTGCATCACCAAAGCCCTTCGAGGCATGGCCTACCCTTGCGGCAAAGGCGGGGCTGCTGGAGGCGGCCACTAGAGAGAGCTTCGGACAGGGGCCTGTTAATAGGAGCAAGCCAGGAGGCTTTGGGGGAGCAGGGAGAGGCAGTGAACGGCTTGGAGCTCACCTAGCTAGGCTTGCCAACCTCCTGATAGAACCTGGAGATCTCCTGGAATTACAATTATTCTCTTGGCAACAGAGATCAGTTCCCCTGGAGGAAATGGCTGCCTTGGAGTGAGGACCCTATAGGGTTGCCAGCTCCGGGTTGTGAAATTCCTGGAGATTTGGGGGTTGGAGCCTGAGGAGGGTGGGATTTGGGGAAGGGAGGGATCTCAGTTGGGTATAATGCCATAGAGTTCAACCTCCAAAGCAGCCATTTTCTGCAGGGGAACTCACCTCTGGCCTGGGGATCAGTTGTAATTCTGGGAGATCTCCACCTGTCATCTGGAGGTTGACAACCGTACCCTACAAGCAGGGCAGAGAATCAGTTACTGGAGACTTTCAGTGTCCCTCAAGCCTCCCCCCCCCCCACACACTTTTATTTGTTTAGTTGTATCCCATCCAACAATTTGGATACATTTGTCATTGCTGCTGCTTCCTCTAGAAATTACTTTTTGATTCCATTTCTTCTTTGTGCAAATTCAATACGTGAATCCTTCATTTCTTAACTTTAACTTTTTTAGAAGGTTTATATGCTGCCTCTTCAGAGGACTGCTCAAGGTGGCTCACAAACTAAAAATAATATCATAAAATCATAAAAACAATATGAAACAGCATATAAAAAACTAAATACAAGCTATAAATACAAATCAGGAGCACAAAAAAGCATAAAACAGCATTCAGTTGGCCAAAATGATATATAGAGTTCCAATGTGATTTGGTGCTTAAAGTGTTGGACTAGGATCTGACGGACCCAAGTTTGAATCCCCGTTCTGCCATGGAAGTTTGCTGGGTGACTTTGGGCCAGTCACACACTCTCAACCTAACCTACCTCACAGGGTTGTTGTGAGGATAGAATAAAGGAGAGGAGATAATGATGTGACTTGCTTGGGTCCCCTTTGGGAAGAAAGGTGAGATATAAATGAAGTGAATAAATAAATGATTTTGGAAAGGCTGTATAGGGTAGTGGTCAGTGTGTTTGTTATGTGCTGTCAAGTCACTTCCGACCTATGGTGACCCTATGAATGAAAGACCTCCAAAACGTCCTATCATTAACAGACTTGATGAGTGTTAGACTAGAATCTAGGCGACCCTGGTTTAAATCCCCTCTCAGCCAGGGAAGCTTTCTTGGTGACGTTGAGACAGTCACACACACTCAGTCTAACCTACTTCACCAGATAGTTGCAAAGGTAAAACGGAGGAGAGGACAAATAAATATGTAAGCCACTTTGGGTTCCCGTTGGGTACAAACGCAGGGTATAAATGAAGTAAGTAAACAAATTTATAGAACAATCTTCCGATTCGAAGCAGACCACAAAAACAGCTAAAAAGATGGGAATACTGGTTAAAAGCCTGGATAAAAAGCAACGTTTCGTTCTGGCATTTAAAAGACAGGATAGGTGCCAGGTGTGAAGAAAATGGCTTCTCTGGTTCAAACTGTGGCCATGTTTCATATCTTTGGTTCAGGCAGAAAGGCCTGGGAAAGTTACAGAGCTTGTTAGAAGCTCTTGATGCACAGTGACCTTGGAGATCAGTTCGCTCGTGAGAACCTCCGTGGTAGAGCTTCAAGCCAATTAACAGGTGCCTTTTACACCTGTGGGGAAAGGGGCTGGGACCAAAGCTGCAGACGGGTTTCACTTCTGCCCACTCACCCTAGCAACGGAGGCATCAGCTTTTGGGGCCCTGATTGACAAACATGCCTGAGCCACTTAGGCCCCCCAAACCATAAAAATCAGTTAGCAACATGGAGCTCTGGGCTTCAGCTTTCTTCAAGCTTTTAGTTTCAGCTTCGCTACGGCCTCAGCTCTGGCTCTGAATCTGTAAGACGGATGTTCCTCTGCTACCATCCTTTTGTCTACTGTGATGGACTTGAACAACTGAAGTCTTGTAAACAAATAAATTTATAGAACAGTCTTCAGATTCAAAGCAGACCACAAAAACAGCTAAAAAGATGGGAATGTTGGTTAAACGCCTAGATAAAAGCAATGTTTCGTTCTGGCATTTAAAAGACAAAATAGAGGCCAGGCAAGCCTTAAGGGGGAGGGTATTCCGAAGATATGGTGACCCCATAGGAAAAGCCCCATGTCTGGCTGCTGCCTGTCTCCCTTCTATAGATGCACTGTATTTTTCCTGTAAAACATGTTATTGTTGTGTCTGTAAACCAGCGCTATACAAATAAATGATGTCCACTGTGTCTATAATTACAGCTAAATTGTGTATAACAGCCATAGAACGTGCACACCCAGTGTAAACAGATACACAAAAACAGGGGCAGAAGGCCGAGAATGCAACCCACTGAAAAATATTAACAAATAAGACAAGACATGAAATCGAGAACGCTTGCTTGTCTCGGTGCAGAATGCAGGCGCGCATATTCATGGAAAGCATACAAACGCGGATCCTGTAATGGCAATGCCAGATATGGAAATGTAAATTGCTCGCCAAGCATGAACTGGGATAGTAGAAACTGAAGTGCAGCAGGATAAATATAACAAAATGCTGGCTTGTTTTATTTCAGGGAAGGCCAAGCCGTGCCTCATAAAGCACATGTGGTCCCCAGAGTGGCTGTTGTGCTAGAGTTTAAATAAAATATATATTCAAGAGACAAGCCACTCTCAGAGCACAGTGGAAGCTTCCTCATCCTCTTTGACTTGCCATCTTAGAGGTGCGCCAGCCTAATAGTCTCCTGGGAAGAGTGCCAGCCCTGGGCCGTACCATCAATCCGACCGCTATGAACACTCTGCATGGAAACGGTTTTTTGTGGAAAAATCAAAAAGCCACATGTGAACCACTGCATGAGGTCACCACACGTGCCCGTATTTTAGTCTGTGTACAGGCGCTGGAAGCTGTAGTTTGACATCACATAAGTAGAAAGGCAAATAGATTTGTGTGCTCCTCTCACACTTGGTTCTTATGCTTTCTCCCATAGAGAAAAGCCTTTCACTTGCTGGAAAGTCATATTCATCATGTGAAGTGGTCTTTACTGAGAACACGTGAGGATTATAAGAGGCAGACTGAGTTATAATGTAAAATTACTTGGATTTAGGACTGCCAGACAAACTGTGTGTGTTTTTTATTTCTTCTGAATACTTATATACCCTCTCTTGATAAAACCTGTGCTCTCTCTCTGTGATAGAGAGAGAAAGAGAGAGCTAGAATGGAAATGGATCTAAGGGGACGCTATTAGTGAAGGTTAAATATAGAAACTAAAGATCAAACTTCATGGGACTTCAGCAAAGACATTTTTTTAAAGACTTGGGAAATCTGCCCCAGTGATGCATAAAGCCAAGGAGGGCCCGCTTTTTGGAAGAAAAGGCGAGGGAAAATCCCTCCGTGGTAAACAATCAATGCCAATGACAAGTATTGAAAAACTGTCTTTAAAGTGCAAACGTGCAAAGTGCTCGATATATAATAAATGTCAGTATCAAAAATATATATGTACATTAATAAATAGATAACTAGAGTAATGATGACCAAGATACAAAATACCACAATAAATACATCACAGTCACAGTTTCTACTGGTTGAGGCAACAATAACCATATGGTGTAACAATTTTCTCCTGCTGCAAAAACCAAAGTTCTCAAACAGAAGGCAGCTTCTTGGATCTGAGGTATGTACAATGTATATAGTTAGTGTAAAAGTCCTAAGGTTGTGTATTTCTTGTGTTATAGGTAATCCTAGGTCCTGGAGAAGCTGACAAGAATCACCCTGGCCCCAACAAGCTGCTAGTGGGTGGCCCGTTTCACAGAGCTTCCTTAGGGGTTCCTCTGGTTGCAGTCTATAATCAATCAATGAAATGCTGGCTTGGACATCATCTCCCAATAGCCTAGACAGATCGTTCGAGGCTATTGGGAAATGATCCGTCTAGGCTATTGGGAGATGACTGACATGTTATCCATCAGTGATAACATGATATCACTTACAAGAAAACCCAGAGGTGACGTCATGTTTCTCTAGGAATCACCAGAAATTCTAAGGTAATACCATAGATTTTCCAGTGGTTCCTAGAGAGGTGGGGCAACACCTCTCTAGTAGCATCATGCTATCATCAATGTTTTATATTATTTTTTCTTCTACTGGCTGCTGGAGTGTTGACTGGTGACACCCACTGGGGCAGGATATCTCCCTCCCCTGTGGGCACATGGCAACCCTACACCAGAAGAGCACTTAGTTAGGAGAAAAGCAATTGGCCAGGAGAGGCTACGGGGTGATAAACTATAGGTATGGTGAGGGTTCACCTCTGTCCACCCATTTACTTTTTAGTTTGCATCTTCACCCCCAGGACAAACACCCCCCCCCCCACACACACACTGTTATTTATTGTTTGATCCTAATTATTAAGTGTTTTGTATATGAAAAGGATTTTAGCACTACTGTTAGTTTTAGAACATTTGGCTACTGCAATATGCGGACATGTTCATTTCCTGCTACCTTAGGTTTGCATGAATCAGATAGATCTTGGCTTCTTTTCTTTTAAAAGAATTTTTTTAAAATGTTGCTGCAATGGAGACCTTAGGAGGAGGAGACGTCTATTCACAAACCACTGGATAATTTCCACAAAGCCATTTCATTTGGATTGCAGTCACCCAAAAAGAATCCGATCATCATCCACTTCTGCAAAACACTCTTAACTTCGATGGGATCAAACAGGTTAAGTGCAGAAACTGCAGCTTGAGTGGTTTGAGAATTATAGCCAAAATATCCCTAAAACTGGGATGAGTGCTCCTTGGGTTTTGCAAAGTTCCAAATCCACCCAAGAAAATGCCTGAGTATCTGGAAAGTTGTGTTTTTTTACAGCCATACATACTATCTTCCTGACATTGTCATTGTAGTACTTATAAACAAACCATTCCTACGTTTCATACAGATCTAACCTCTCCATTTTTAATGAGTCAAATAACCCTCTTGATGTAGAGTCTAACCTGAGAGCCACATAGACTTGAAATGGAGGATTTTGGTTCAAAAACCAGCTGGTCATGGATCCTGTTCCAGAGCCAACACGGCAAGCAGCAGCTCCGCTTTCAGAGACCACGGCCCACCACTTTTCTAGGATGCAGCATTTTCTCTTTGCTCTCATGGATCACTTTGGGCGTATTTTTGAGGAATGCTCATGTGTAGGCAGACAGGGGCAGCTTCTTTGGCATTGACACAGAATGAGTGGGACGCTGAGCCAATGGTCTTGACCACTCTGAAGTCTCCCTAGCAGCTGGCTTGTGTGAGTCAAGGCAAGGTGCCATACCTCCCTACAGGCAAAGGTTCTCCCACTTTGCCTGCAATCCCACTAGGGTTTTTGTCCCCCCTGCATAGAGAGAGCAGGGTAGGGGTTTTTCTTGCTTGCTTCGTAATGGCATTGGAGCCAGAAGTTGCCTATACTGAACACTGATCACATTTCCCTTTTCTGATGAACAAATGATCAAGTTTTGTCTTAATCCATCTAGTTAGCACTGACCTATTCTGATTTTCAGTGGTGCGCCAGAAAAAAAGGAAGTATTTCCCAACACTTTCTATTTCAGATGTTTCAACTGGAAACAAGAGCTGCTGTAAAGCAAATGCTCCACCAATGAACCATGGGCCCTCGTGGTACGTAAGCACCTACACAGCCACCTTGAGAATGTTCTCTGCAGAGGAGGCAGAGAAATTCCTTAGATCAATAAATAAATAAAGTACCAGCATGAGAGAAGCTAGGAAGGGTGTGCAAGGTTCGACTCCATTAGCACCATAAAAGAAGTTTGCAGACTCACTGTGGGCTCTGTTGCTGACGAGGGCAGGCTCGGGCGAGACAAAGGGCAATGGCTATGGAAGAAGAGGAGCCAAGAAAGGGATCACTCCTCCTAGGATCACGTCGTGGTTGCCACCATTCCAAGGCACAGCATGAGCAGGACCCACCCGCCCACCCTCTGTGGCAGGGTTACTGTGGGTCTAGTCCCAACTTTAGGTGGTTGGGCAGTTTTGGAGGCATTGGGCCGGATACACCACAGTGAGCAGTGCAGAATGAGCGGCTCTTCTGCCTGCCAAGGGGGTGGCAAGGGCAGTCCAGCAACTGTTGGTGGCAGAACATCACTGGCCATCCACAGTGGCCAGCAGGCTTGCTGGGGAACAACGTATTGAACAGCGTGGGGCCTTTCGATACCATGGATCCGCTGCCTTATGCCTTGCCAATACTCCAAGGGCTGCAATCAATAAAGTTCTGGCCATTTCTACCAACCTTGCTGTGTCTGTGTATTGTTCAACAGCTGCACGTTTCCCATAGGATGCAAAGACTAACAAGGTTTCTAAGCTTCCAAGAGTCAAAGCTCTCGGAGGGAGGTGTCCAGTGGGGTGTCGCAGGGCTTGGTTTTGGGCCCAGTACTTTTCAATATTTTTATCAATGATCTGGATGAAGGAGTGGAAGGACTGCTCATTAAATTTGCTGATGATACCAAATTGGGAGGAGTAGCAAACACCCCAGAAGATAGAATTAAAATTCAACAAGACCTGAATACTCTGGAGAAGTGGGCAGCTGTGAATAGGATGCAATTCAACAAAGACAAGTGCACAGTATTACATCTGGGCCACAAAAATGGGAAGCACAAATACTGGATGAGGGATACACTTCTGGGCAGTAGTATATGTGAAAGGGATCTTGGGGTAAGAGTGGACTGTAAACTAAATATGAGCAGTCAGTGTGATGCGGAGGCAAAAAAGGCTAATTCAATCCTGGGTTGTATCAAAGGGGCCATAGCGTCGAAATCGCAGGAGGTCATAGCCCCTCTCTATACTGCCTTGGTCAGGCCACACCTGGAGTACTGTGTGCAGTTCTGGAGGCCTCACTTCAAAAAGGATGTGGACAAAATCGAGAGGGTGCAGAGGAGAGCGACGAGGATGATCAGGGGTCTGGAGACTGAGCCCTACGAGGAAAGGCTGAGGGCCTTGGGAATGTTTAGTTTGGAGAAGAGGAGGTTGAGGGGGGACATGATTGCTCTCTTTAAATATTTGAAAGGCTGTCATTTGGAGGAGGGCAGGGAGCTGTTCCAGTTGGCAGCAGAGGGTAGGACCCGAAGCAATGGACTTAAATTACATGCACAAAGGTACCGGCTGGATATTAGGAAAAAAATGTTCACGGTCAGAGTAGTTCAAAAGTGGAATCAGCTGCCTAGGGAGGTGGTGAGCTGCCCTTCACTGGCAGTTTTCAAGAAGAGGCTGGATGAATACTTGTCAGAGATGCTTTAGGCTGATCCTGCACTGGGCAGGGGGTTGGACTAGATGGCCTGCATGGCCCCTCCCACCTCAGTGATTCTATGAAAGCTCCTTCAACAGATACAAGTACAAATGGCTCATCTCGGACACAAGTAGGAAGGATGTGGTTTTATGAAGGTTTCAGCACGCAGCTCTTCTACCAATGTCTACTGCTGCTTTCTTTGAGATTTCAGCTACTTGCATTGCTGAAGGGGCCCTTTTCAGCTGAAATGAATGCTTAAAGACTTCTCCAAGTGGGCGTGATTTTTTTCTACTTGAACACATGTAGCTTTGTTGGAAAGTAACGTGACATTTTCCTAACTGCTTGGCTACTGTTCTATACATTATACTGCCTTTAAGTTTTGCCTGGTGATGAACTGAACAGTCGTGACTTTGGCTTGGAGCTATTTGTATGAATACATCGTCTGGTAGGAAACTGGTAGGAAAGTCAAGATGCCCAACGCACTCAACGTGTCTGAGAAGAGACGTACAGAAAGCATAGGTGAACTCTAGGAACTGGAGTACTTATAAAACTTTGGGTTTGGATTGATGGGAATGATTGGAGTGATAACACCTTGTAGTGAATTACTACTACTACTACTACTACTACTACTACTACTACTAACATTATTTATAGTCCAACTTTCTCACTGAGACTCAAGGAGAATTACATAGTGTAAGTCAATATGATCTGTGGCTGTGACATCCAAGGAACAATACAATAGGGTAACGTTTGGAAACAAGCAGATTTCTGATACAGCGCAAAAGCAATGCTGAACAAGCATAAGCAACTAAACATCATCCATTAAATGATGCTGGAATTACCTAGAGAAGCATACTTACAGAGTGTACCAAGTAGTATAGTCTACAGCCCCTATCCCTTTACCAAAGCATCTTTCTCAACCATTTCCTTACTGTACAGCTCTCCTATCAACGCTGCTACTAGAGAAGCAGCAAATGGATATGAAGTTTGAGACCTATCAGTATTGAGTCTGTGTCGAGCTCAACATGTGATAATGGAGGGAGGAAGAACGATCAGTGTTGGACGAGCCCATCAAGTCACAGTAGTTATTTAAACCCTCCTCCTGCTCCTCAGGTGCAGCTTCTGGGATGCATAGCAGGCTGTAGGAGAACTTGGGAGTCCCTGTTCTACTCCCAGGTTGTAATGGCTCAAGGGCACATTCATGCAACAGCATGCAAGGCATGTACATGAATTGATCCCTTTGCAAGAGAATGAGCTGTGCAGACCAGGAAAATGGGAGTCAAAAGCTAAGCTGATGGAAAACTGGATCATTCGCACTTTCATGGGTGTTACTAAATATTTAGGTTCCTAATTTTTTTCTGACCCTGACCTGAACAGCCCGGGCAAGCCTTCGGAGCTAAGCAGGATCAGCCTTGGATAGTAATTAGATGGGAGACCTTCCAAAGCAAACCAGGGTTGCAGAGGCAGCCAATGGCAAACCACCTCTGTTACTCTCTTGCCTTGGAAACCCCAGCAGGGGTCGCCATGAGTCAGCTATGACTGGATGGCACTTACCATCACCCATCCTTTCCTTGCCTCCAGCATGCAAAGAAGCTCTAGGGGAGGCAACTTCAGGGAGGCACAGACAGAAAATGAAGCATGTTTAACCCCGCAGGTTGTTTTTTTTTTTTACTTCAACTCCTCACCCAGCCAATATGGCTTTCTTAATGGTAACTCAGTTTGGTTGCCCATTTTTGGAGTGGGGAGATAGGGAAGAACATTAGGCAATAAAAAAAGATGAACCCTCTATCGCCCATTACTTCTCTGCTGCAAACATGCGCTTCATGTCTGAGATGAAAGTGAGGTGTGTAATCGCATGTTTGCATCCAGATGCCCAGCTCCAGCCTCCAAGAAGCGTTGCCAGTGCTGTCTCGCTTATATGATCTATGCCGAGTCAGATGGTTCTGTTTGTGAGGTGAGTTGGGTTTCACCTCCAGTGGCGAGTTTCCATGGCTATCACTCCATTAACCTCCCAGTAACCTCATATTCTTCAGAACCACTGTGAGTCTTTATCTGGAGGAGAAACTTGCTTTATCTTACTATTTGGAATGTAGCTTTGTTTTGTTTGGCAAGCTAACCTGTTTAAAAAGATTTTATAAGACCTTCACAACAGATTTTCTCAGAATTTGACTGAACAGATTTTGTACGCTATTGTCTCAAATTTATGTAACTCCCTCACCGCAGCTGAGACATACCGGTACAGTCTGGATACAAGTCCCTTGGTGAAGGCCTTTGTCATAAAAACGAGCATCAGTGTTCAAAAGTACGGACATACTGCAATCAAAGAGGCTGGGTTGTTGATCAAAAAAGGATGTCGACTGTCACATTTAGTGGCACTTAAAACTATCGCTTGCCCTAGGCATTTGTATTCCAAGATGACCTGAGTTTCTCTGGATTAATTAATAATAACAACATTCAATTTATATACTGCCCTTCAGGACAACTTAACACCCACTCAGAGCAGTTTACAAAGTATGTTATCTTTGCAGTATCCTGTTGTACATTAGGAACAAGCTTTTATACCCAGTAAAGCAGGGGCCTCCAATCTTTTTGAGCCTATGGGCATCTTTGGAATTCTGACACAGGGTGGTAGGTGCAAGTACATAACGGCTGCCACAGGAGGCGGAGTTAATGAAAAATGGTCTGCTGGAGGAGGTGGAACCAACTGCAAATTATCAGGGAATGGGGTTATGCATAACTCTCTTTGATGTCCCAGGAAGAAGCTCTGCATAATGAAGTGCCCTTTAAAATTAATATATTCTTCTTTAAAAGTTTCTTGCGTACACCTTCAGTCATGCAGTGAAGATCTTCGTGCTGTGACGGCAGGTGCTGCCAAAGCAACTTCACAAAAATCTGTACAGCCGACCAGATCTCCAGTGGCCAATCAGAAGGTCTGCCCCAGCTGACCCCACTGACCTTCTAACAACTCTTATTAGGTACCGGGATAGATGGTGGACACCCACTGACAGGCACCATTTTGGCGACACCTGCCAAACAGGTGTGTTTTTTTTTTATAAATCCACACTAAGGCCCTGCTATTACTTTAAAGACAAAATGAGTTAACTGAGTTAAGAATCTTTCAACTTCCAGTTCAAGTTTTTAAAATACAAATGGTTGTCATGAAATAACATTCTGCAACTGATTAGAAAACGAATTAAATGTTATTCACTGCTCGATTGACTACAAGCACAACATGTATGCATTGACGAAAGCCTGAAATGTCTTGTTCAGCATCAGACAATCATCAAAACATATGAGAAGTTCCCCAAGGAAATGGCTACATAAAAGAGAAATGAGCGTTAAATGAATGTCTCTATTAAACTTGCATTGGATATACTGAGAAATGAAGAAGGAAAATGCTTCCCACTAAAATAATTGTTCTGTCAGATTAGGATGAGGTCCTTTGTAAAGCAGGAAGTCAAAGATAAACAATATGAAATGAATTTTCACAAACCCAGCAAAAACAACAAAGCATCATGTGACGAACAGTGGTGGGTGGGTTCCCACCTCCAACCCTCAGGCCACTTCATAATTGGCTCCACATTTTTGAACTTTCTCACAGAATTCTCAGGAAAAGCTCCATCAGGACTGTTCTTGGAGTCGTCTTCTGAATTTTAGTGTTGGAGCAATACAGGCCTAGGCAAGCTTTCCGTCAGCAATCCCCACTGGTTCTATCCTTTCAAAAACTTGGGGCTGTCAGTGAAGACACTGGAGCTACCTTTCCCATGGCCCAAATAGCCATGGATGATGTGTGTAAATCAGATCCTCTCTCGGGTTACCAGGTGTCCAGTTTTCACGAAGACAGCCCAGTATTTTGGGGGACTGTTCAGAAAACATTCCCCAAATACTGGACACCTGGTCCCTCCTCTCCCCCCTACTCCATTGCCCAGCCCAGATGCCCAGCCTCCTGTTGCTGCATGGTGCCACTGCCGGGCTGACCAGCTCGGGCACCCAGCAAGCCTCCTGCAGCTACGCAGTAGCATCATTGGGCTGGGAAGGTGGCCAACCAGCCTGGGCACCCCGCCAGGCTCTTGAAGCCATGTGGTGCCACTTAGAGAGTGGCCAGTGAACCCGAGGTGCCCAGAAGTGGGTTGGTAGAGGACATTACTTCTAGTAGTGATGTCATTCCACCTGACGGGAGTGCGTGTGAATAATTTTTTAAAAAAGGTTAGCGCTGCTCCCCCACCTCCCCAGAGTCTGGTATAATTCCGGACCCCATCTGGCAACCCCAGTCCTCTCAGAGGTTGAGAAAGACCCAGGCCATGCCCATTTCTGAAGTCCCCCTCCCACTGTCCATGCCAGGCCCAGCACAGGTCCCAGCTTCTGCCACCGGGCCCAGCATGGATCCTGGCCTCTGCCACTCTGCCTGACACAGCTTCCAGCCCCCGCCACCATTATCGGCAGAGTAGGAGGTAGGTGTTTTGTCTGCACAAGAGCAGGCAATGCTCTAATGCGAGTGGGTGGGTTAAATGTCCTAGTCCCACCAAGTTTGCAGAACTATCTGTTTCCTGTCAGTGAGGCCACACTCCACAGATTTACGTATACACAGATGTGGCCCTCCTTGACTCCTTAGAATATACAACGGTGGTTGTGGCAGTGATGATGATGATGGCAGGACCCAGTAATGGGACACGAGTTTAAAGTTGTACGATGAACATCGTCGTCTTTCAGTCCTATCAGCGTAACTCAGCAACTGTATTCATAACCTAATGTGGAGAGAATGTCAAAAATCTAAATCTGAGGTCCTCCATCAATATGAGGCCTGGCAAAATGCCCCTCCCCCACCCATGATAGGCTCTGTTATGAACTACCAGCCTTAAAATGGGTCTTCCAATATTCCTACCAGCTCACCCATTCACCCTTTGCAAGAATAAGGATTTGAGAAAGTAGGGGTTGACCTCAGACAGCTTGGCAGGCAATGCTAACTGTGAACAGTTTCATTCTCCGTGAAAACAGCTTTTCCTTTATATGGTGAGTTTTCCTGGGGTTTGCAGTACAAACAGGAGTAAAAGCATTCCCTCATTCTGTGAAGGCAAAGTTCCTGCCCTCACTCTGAATTAGCTTGATATCACATAATCAAATCTAATTGGCTATGCAGTGATGTAACATCAATAACACTCTGATTGGTCCCAGGAGCATGCAGATCGCTCTGGGAAATCTGGCTAAGGTCCTGATGGAGGTCAGGAGTGAAGCCATAAGCTCGAAGTAGAGTTGCCAGCCTCCAGGTGGTGGCAGGAGATCTCCTAGAATTACAACTGATCTCCAGGCCAAAGAGATCAGCTCCCCTGGAGAAAATAGCTGCCTTGAAGAGTGGACTCTATGGCATTATACTCTGCTGAGATCCTTCCTCTTCCACAACCCTGCCCTCTTCAGGCTCCATCTCCCCAAATCTCTAGGAATTTCCCAACGTGGAGCTGGCAACCCTAGCTCGAAGTAAGCAGGACATGTATGCCAGGTAGGGTTGCCAGCTCCAAGTTGGGAAACTCCTGAAGATCTGGTGAAACCTGGAGAAACCTGGAGAAAGTGGGGTTTAGGGAGGGAAAGGACCTTGGCATGGCATAATTCCATACAGCCCTCCCCCCAAAGTAGCCATTTCCTCCAGGTGAACTGATCTCTGTGGCCTGGAGACCAGTTGTAATTCCATGAGATCTCCAGCCACTACCTGGAGGCTGGCAACCCTAATGCCAGGCCCAAGGTATATTGGCAGCATTTGAGACCACTATCAGTTCTCTCATATAAGGAGAGTTGTGCTGTAACGTTTCTATTGGTTCCTTGTTCCTGCTCTTTTTTATGTAAAAAGTATAAAAGGTTGTGAGGTGATTTGCTCTGTGCTTCTGTGGTAGGAGATTCCCAGAGCCCGTACATGTTAAAAATAAAGCTGTCAGGGTATAAGGGACAGAATGGCTTTTTCCTGTTTCAGTCTACCAAGGACAGCCCAGCTTGTCTCAAAGAACAAGTTCTCAGAACAAGTCTTAAAAGAGAAAGAGCTAAGAACAGCATCAAAAACACGCCCAGAAAATGGCTGCTGAGGAAACATTTTGGGTCCTCAGAAAGCAACTATTGTTCCCTTCCAAACATTTATTGCAAGTTTCAACCCTAATTATCACAAAATGTTGGTAAGGCATGATGAAATGTATCTTAAACCGATGAAGAAAAACTGGCTCTGTCTAGAAATGGGGTATCTTGGAGAGCTGTGTTTGATCTCTTTTAAATCACTTCCAGAACTACCATACTCAGTTTACAAGTTGCAGTGTTTAACCATCAGCCCTGCATTATGAACTTTAATTTTTGTTGTGGTAAACCGCAGGAAGTCAAGGATGGAATTCTAAGACATGATGGGTAAGGAGCATTAAGGGAATTGATTTTAACAACTGCTGAGGCATGCCTGGCCAAAGTTAGTGATGGGGGGCATTATGGCTATGGGTTCATCTAGAACAGTGAAACCAGTCTAGTTTTTGGCCTTGCTTCATCGGTTTTTTTCATTGTCTTGGCCCTGTGTAAGGAGAAGAATCAGGAATCAACCAAAATAATGGTAGACTTCCTTGTTTAAGGAGAACTACAAAAACATTTATCTGAAGAAAAATGAAATAATATAACAATGTACAATTGAAGGAAAGAAACAGGAAATAAAGCATATTTGCCACCCTAGTCGGAATAATGAGACAGACACAAGGCTTGGAACTAAAAGGCCACTTTATTAAACATAACATCAACCATTAATATGGCAAGGGCCAACTAGCGGTACAGGTCAAGCCACGGGGTCACCCCTGGACCTCCACCTTGACCTGTCTGGGCAAGCCCCAGGTGCGAGCCATCCTATGGATAGCTAAGACCCAGCCGGCAGGCAAAACGGATCCCCCCAGCTCAAGCTCCTAAGCCTCAGCCATACAGCAGTGAGGGAAGGACTTGCACATGGGGTTCCCCAAGGCAGTCTGCCCACGCAGCATGGCAGCCGTCACAAGCAGTACCATCCGCTCCTGGCAGACCCCTCTTCCCCATCAGTGGAGAAGCGCCTAGGGTACTCAGTGGCCCGCTCCCTATTCCCAAACTGTATCCTACCACCGCTCCTGGCAGACCCCTCTTCCCCATCAGTGGAGAAGCGCCTAGGGTACTCAGTGGCCCGCTCCCTATTCCCAAACTGTATCCTACCACCGCCAGGGCCAAGCCTCTGCTTAGGCCCTAGCGCCCCACAGGTGGCCTAGTGCCAACCTCGGCCCTTGCCGTAGGTCATTGAGGAAGATGTCCTTGCCTTCAGTGGCCAGGTGAACCCCCATTACCTCGGTAGAGGTTGGCAAATTCAGCCTAGTATGTAGGGGTGTGGCAAATAAATGCCCAGACCCTCCCCCAAAGCTTTCTCTATGGCTCCGTTAGCCTTTTGTCTAGCCCTCTCAAGGGCTAACGAGTCCCAAGCTTCCTGCCGTACTGAAACGGAAGCATTATGGACCAATCATCAACACACCAGGCCTATGCATTTGAAGTCTGTGTGAACCTGTAAGGAAAGGGCCATGCCCTGCAGCCAAGGTCATGCTCAGCAAACCGAGGTCATTACCACATGGCGAATGACCAGGACATGAGGCGGAGGTCTGCACCTCCCCTCAAACCATCAGGCCACTACTTGCCTGGGCACTGCAAGCCTGTGTGAGCCTGTAAGGAAAGGGCCGTGCCCTGTGCGGCAAAGTCATACCACCCAAGTGAATGACCTGAACATGAAATAGAGGCCTCTCCCCCCTCCAGCTCATGAGCACCATGCTTATGTGTGCAAATCTGCCTGAGCCTATACCGGAACGGCCATGCCCCGCAGCCAAGGTCATTACTGCCCAAGTGAATGACCAGTACATGAGGCGGAGGACTTCTTCTCCCCTTGAGCACACTGGGCCACCTTGCCTATGCGTGCACATCTGTGGGGCCTGTAATGGAAGGGTCGTGCCCGTGGGAAGCCCAGCTCATTACCCCAGGTGAATGGCCAGGAGGGAGGCAAAGGACCCCACATCCCATCAAACAGAGTAGCAGCTCAGCCATCACTTTCCCCCTGGCTAATGCGGAGTCAACCAGACCTTTCCTTAAGGGCTTGGGTCATCACTGCGCTAATGCTCAGGATCTAACTCTCATGCCCACCATTAATGTTGTGTGACCCTGGAAGCTGTCTGGGCTTACATCAAACCGGGAGGTTTACTGGTGAACCTAAATGCACCTAAGCATCCTGATGGCTGCCACTGAATGTGAGGCAAGGCCCCTAACAGTCCACCCCCTCATAACTAGGAGAGATCCACCAGCTCAGCCATGACTCCTACAGACCCTAAATGTGATCTTCAGAAAGTATTACTCAGAAAGGAGGCACAATGGATATTTACCTTAAAGAGCCTTAGACCTAGAGGCTTGAATAGTGACCTTGATCTCTCCTGTTTTTTGTACGTTGTATTTTGTTGATGTATATACAAAACAGTAAGTTTTGTCAGGATCTCTTCCCTGTTATTATTCATTGATATATAATTGCCCCGGTGCTGAGACTCATCTTTGACTGTTTGACTTCATGTGCACTATGTACGAATTTACTCTTGACTGGTGGTAAGTCTTTCATATTTTGCTTTTTACGTGTATCATGCTATGGCTGATTATATGTACATTGTTACACTTTTTTTATGTTGTTAATGGTAGAATTTCGTCCGATTACGTGAACATCACGAAACAGCAGCATTCAGCCGGCCCTGACTGTCGGGCACAGCAGGCAGCTATTCAGCAGGGCACAGCAGGCAGCTATTCAGCAGGGCACAGCAGGCAGCTATTCAGCAGCCCTTTGGTTCCCTTTTCTACCTGGGCCGTTTCCAGACGGCTTACCTGCATCCGGGACGTCGTGCCACGTTTCAGATCGTGCCAGGGAAAACGCGAAATATAACATTTTCTCGTGTGAGTTTTGCACGATGTCACGCAAAACTCGCGCGAGAAAACGTAATATTTCACGTTTTCCCCGGCACGATCCGAAATGTGGCACGACGTCCCGGGTGCAGGTAAGCCATCTGGAAACGGCCCTGGAAGAAAGGAAGTTTATTTGAAAGGAAATATTTACTCTGTTGGACTTACCGTTTTTGGACCTATTTTCTTCCTTGGACTTCTCTAACCATTGTACTTATCTTGATTCTTTGTACACTGGTCAATTATCTGTTTATGTATTCACTGTTGATTGTTATTTCTTGATACACTTGAGAGTGTTGGTACTCCAATAGAACATATTTGATACTTTGTAACTGATTCATTGCTTATGCCTACTTATGTGCTTGCACCTTCCTTGTTTATTGTTCATTAGTAGGTTCCTCTCTTTTGCTAAGTAAAAGACAGTTCAGACAATGTTAGAACAGTATTGGATATTCTGGAATAGTGAGAAACAAGCTGCGCTGATCTTTTTAGATGCAGAGAAGGCTTTTCACAATTTAAATTGGAATTTCCTGTTTCAAGTCTTGAAGGATACGGATTTTGAAGAAAATGTTATGCCTTATATGCATGCTATGTGTGATTGTCTGTACGTTTGCCTTTTATTTCTCTTTAATAAAAGGGCCTTTCTGGTTGAATACCTGCCTGACTTATTTGAGAGTTCTCTAACTAAAAATCCCGTAAACTGTAGTGGAGATTCCTACTTACCCCCTCTCGCTTGTCTCTTTTAATGCTAATTCCCCCCAACTAATTAAGGAGACCTCCTATTTGGGTACCAACCCCACTATGAAGGCTACACAAGGTGTGTGATGTGGGCAGAGAGTTAGTTGGTGCTCGGTCGACTGGTGGAGTACAGAGAAGTGAGTCTCTCCAAACGCAGCCTGTGATGAGTACCCTCACCCATTGGCAGGGGAGTGGCAGCGACACCCCTCCCCCAGGCTGAAACATAAAGTCCTGCGTAGGGCAACAAGCAAGGAGACAGGCCCACAGCAATCTGGGTGTGGTTTCCCTGGGGGGGGGGAGCAGAGAGGGGATCTGGATGGCCCCTGCAGGCTGTGAGAGAGATGGATGTGGCAATGTCAGCCCCCTGCCAGTCCCCCCGCCCACTACCAGAGGGCCCCTGCATGCCCTTTCCCTCAGCTGCCACCAGACAGCAACTAGACACTAGGTCGCAACTTCTGCTACCTGAAGAAGGTGGCAGCATGAGGCTCAGGCTCTCCTGGGGGAGAGAAGGCTGTAACATGTGAAAAAGGGCAATGAGTGCCCATGGAGAACTCTCCCAGGGTCGGCCAGCAGCTGCACCCGGAGGCAACCAGCTGGTCCTGTGGGTTGAGGCCATGCCTGACCATGCCAGTGGAGTGCCCTGACTGGCAGAGGAGGAATCTGTGCCTGAAAAGCCTGCTGGTGAAACCTGCTTTCCCCTAGACCACCCTCCCCCAGCCCCAGCGAGGCGGCATCCAATGAGGCTAGAGTTGCCAGCCTCCAGGTGTTAGCTGGAGATCTCCTGGAATTACAACTGATCTCCAGGCCACAGAGGTCAGTTCCCCTGGAGGAAATGGCTGCTTTGGAGGGTGGAACTCTGTGGTATTATACCCTGCCGAGGTCCCTACCCTTCCCAAACCCCACCCTCTTCAGGCACCACCCCCAAAATCTCCAGGAATTTCCCAACCTGGAGCTGGCAACCCTAAATGAGGCCCAGCCCCCTGGGTCACATGAGACAACCAGTTGGCCCTGTGCAGGAGGAGAAAGCAGCCCCATCCAGGCAGATGGCAGTGAGTTGGGCACACCCCACCTGGCCTGCCATGCAGAAGGCCAGGCCTGAGGGGACAGTTTATAGGATGCAACTTCCCACCCATCCCAAGCCATACTGCAAGCCCCCTGAGAACGCAGCAAGGCTCCCCAGCCCTGAAAATCCTTGAGGCCACATGAGGTGATCAGTGGAGTGTTGGGGGCCTAGTGTTGCCAAGTAGGCCCCCTCTCCTGCTTTAAGGCCTGCCATGAACTGTGTTAAAGTTTCCTGCATTGCTGTTTCACTGCTGCTATCAAAGACTGCCCTGCACGTGTGTGTTCTGGTACATGTGTCAATTTCCTGCCTGCTTGTTAATTACCTTGCTGCTGCAATAGACTGTGTAGTTTACTGACTCCATGTTTGGTTAACTGCACAAAGGACTCTCTTTCTGGGCAGCCCTGCCCAGACCTGTATCTGGACTTCCCAGTGTGTGTTTGGACTTTATTACAAGTGTGCCCCGTGCCTGCATTGCCATCTGCCACGGACCGTGCCTGTTCCCTGCTTTGGACTGTGTTTTACGTGCTGTTCCCCCTGCCTCCATGGAAGCCTGCCTCATATGGGCCCAAGCCGCTGCTAGCAGCCGGGCGCCTGCCAGGGAAACCTCCAGCGAGCCTGGCTAGGCGCCCCCTGGTCAGTTCCCGCCTGGAGCCTCCCGCGAGCCGGTCCCCGAGCTTGCCCTCGCTACCGGGCAACCTGCTAACCAGCCCCAGCTATGCCCCGCCGGCATCCATGTTCTCAGGCAGCCAGAAGACCCAGGGAAGAAGACTGCTTTGGGAAGCCATTTCGGTGAAGCGGGCACACCACGTCCGCAGCGAGAGTACCTCGCCCCGCTCTGCATATCTTAGGAGCCGCCCCGGAGAAGGAACTAAGTGCCGACCATCCCAAGCACTTAGAGAATGCATCTCAAAGAAACCTCCGCATTCCAGAGCTGATGACATCAGGACAAGCCCTGTCCACTGGAACATCCTTTCAGCCCACTCGGATTTCCCCCTCCCTCTTTTATCCCCCCTTCCTGAGGTGTCACTTATCACAATCTGATTACCAAAGTGGCCCATCCAAGCCATTCAGTGACCCATTAAAGCCTTTGTTTTAATCTGTGAGAACCACCAAGTGCAGCACCAGCCCCAGGGTACGTTTTGGGGTATTTAAGCCGGTCTCCCAGACCGCATGGTGCGCGTGCCATCCTATCCAGAACCCCTCGCTGTCCATCTGTGGTCCCAGTGCTGGCATTGGGCCACCTCGCTGTTGTGTCTCTGCTTCGCTTCAGGATTGTGAGTATTCCCCACCAACGTTGGGAACCTGCTAATGCGAAAGTCTCTATATTTCCTACTCTGTATTTCCTAGTCCTTGTATGCTTTCTTGTATGTATGTGCAAGTTCAGGCTTACGCCACACTATTAGTAAATACACGTGTTTGAACCTATTTGTAGTCTGCCTCTTTGTCACTAGAGTGTCTGGAATCGGGACCTCCGTAAACATAGGTTAGATCCGCGCTAATAATTTTAGTTACAGACTGCTAAAGCTAATTTCCCCCTTATTAAAGAGCAGTTCTGGTAACACTAGGAAGGTGAGGGGGCACACAGCCCCACCACCACCAGGGGCAGTGAGTGGGAGGACCCAGTCCCCTCCCACAGCTGAGGAGAATGAGGGGGAAAGCCCCCCAAGCAGCAGAGGGGAACAAGCGGGAATGGGGGGTGAAGCCCCTCCAACCAGCAGTGGCTCTACAGAGTGATGCTTGGGAGTGAACATGCCCCACCCCCGCATGCAGGTGGATGCTCAGTTCCCACCACCTGCTAGATTTCAGAACACGGCCAAGCCACACACAGATTTTTGGGAGGGGGGCTGTGTACTCACCAGCCTGACCGTCTGGTAGTTCCTTTGCCCAGGACCACAACAGCTGCTGGCATGGAGCCAAGCCCCTCCCTGGCTCCTCCCCAAACCACCCCTTCGTCCATTTCATTCTCTGAGGACAAGCTGCCCACTCTTCACCCCGGCCTCTCCACCCAGCTTCAATGCTGCCCTACAGGTAAGTCCGCAAGCCCCTTTCTGGTTCTTGTCCTTACAGTACAAAGCTTGGTAACACGTCTGGTGGAGTGGAATAGCTCAGGAAACTTTTCATTCCTCTGAAATTGCTCTCATTAAAGAAAAATGTGGTGACCGTCGGCCTAGACAGTTCCCAGTGCCTTCTGTATACATCCAAAATAAATACAGAGCTGCTAACTGCCATGGTGTTGGTGAGTCTTAGTATTTCCTGGGCCTGAGAATATGGGTTGGCAATAGCATACAGCAACAGCAACATTTAGTCCAGCCATGACCCTTCAGATCACACCCAACATTTACTGTTTTGGGCATTCAGAGTATTTTCCTATCCCCTTCCTTCAAAATATTGAGGAAATATGCCAAGCAGTGTTTAGTATCTTGCCTTCTTTATTGCAAGTAACTCTTTTTCACCATTCAGATTTTTGTCCCCACATTTTATAACATATTCTATATGTCTTTTATGTAATGCATTTTTATCCAGGCTTTCCTAAAGGGGCATTTAGATTGTGTTTCCTTTCTTATCCTCACAAAGAACTCTGAAGTAATGAATTTTGAAGAGGTTTAAGCCACCTCTCCAGATATCTGTGCTGCGACAAAGGCTAAGAAACAGTGACTATTCAAAGGCAACTCAATGAGCTCCATCGGTAAACAAGATCCAGAGGAGTTAGCTGTGTTAGTCTATAGTCGCAAAATAGTAGAGTCCAGTCGCACCTTTGAGACTAACCAGCTTTATTGTAGCATAAGCTTTCGAGAACCACAGCTCTCTTCATCAGCTGCAGGTGAACACGGTGAACAAGAATTTGAACGCAGATCTTCCTGGATGAAATCTAGAATTCTCTTCCCTGAACCACTTATATGAAGTGTGCACTCTAAACTGCAAATATTAGCATTTTCAGTTAGGCAAGCTTAAACCACAGTATTCTGTCATAGGCCGGAAAAAATGTCAGTGACTAATTGTGGTTGTGTTTCCCCCAATAGTCAGCTTATCCACTCGGTGAGCCGGTCCTTTTATGGAACTGACTTTGTCTTTCCTCATCCCATTTGGGCAATATGGCTGGTTCGTGTTTTTTTCCAGTGACTGAGAAGGTAGTCTGGTTTTTGAGTTCAGCTTTTCCCATAAAACATAGTGGTTTATCTATAATTTGCAAATGAGAGGTGGATTATTTTTTAAATTGTTGTATTCCCCCCCCCCAAAAATGCACAGCATCACTATGCACTTATTTTGAGTGATATAAGCATATTTTGAAATCTAGTAATAAATTGAACAGAAGATAAATTGGCATTACATCTGGTTTGCTAAGCAATTACTTCTTGAGCCTTATATAAACAGGCCGTATCTGTCCTTTAGCAGCACAAGACACCTTGAAAAGTAAAACTGAAAAGAACATCAAGCTCTTACTCTTATAATAGAAAGTTTTACTCTTATAATGGAAAATAGTAAGAGTTGCTTCCAAATTTTGCCAAAAGGGAAGTTTAAGGGAAATTAAAGTTTTCTGTTTAGCCAAAGTACTGTAGGAATTTCAAATGAAACAACAAGTGTATGTGTTATGTGCTGTCATGTCCAGTTGGTTCCGACTTATGGCCACCCTATTAATGAATGATCTCTAAAGTAACAGCTTTGCTCAGATCTCGCAAACTGGAGGCTGTGGCTTCCTTTATTGAGTCAAGTAATCTCATTTGAGGTCTTCCTCTTTTCCTACTGCCTTCCATCTTTCCTAGCGTTATTAGCTTTTTTCTGTCTTCTCATGATGTCACCGAAGTATGATAGACTTGGTTTCATCATTTTAACTTCGAAGGAGAATTCAGGCTTGATTTGATCAAGAACTCACTTTATTGTCTTTTTGCCATCCTTAGTATCTGTAGGACTCTCTTCCAGCACCACATTTCAAATTAATCAATTTTCTTCCTGTCGGTTTTCTTCTTTGTCTAACTTTTACATCCATACGTAGTAATGGATAGGTAAAGGTAGTCCCCTGTGCAAGCACTGAGTCATTACTGATCCATGCGGGGGAGGGATGTCGCATCATGACATTTTCTTGGGGGTGGTTTGCCATTGCCTTCCCCAGTCATCTATGCTTTACCCCCAGGAACCTGGGTACTCATTTTATCGACCTCTACACAGCAGGGAGATTGCTCCTCCTCAGAGGGCTTGTTAATTTCCTCTTTGCCTCCTAGAAGGGGAGGTGAAACTGACAGAGCCTTTGGGAGGCAAAGAGGAAATTAACAAACCCTCTAAGAAGTAGCTATCCCCAGGCTCTGTAGAGAGGGGAAATTGACAAAGCCTTCCAATCTCTTTTAAAACTCAGCTTCACCACTAATATTGCGACTCCCTTCACGTGCAATCCTTGTGTAATTCGTCATTTGTAGCTTGGCTCTCAGTCTGCAGTAAGTTCTACTGGCATCTAGATCCCAACTACATGTTACATTTTATACAAGTTGCCAGTGGGAACCGGCAGCCTCACTGCAGTTACGAGTCCTGGTGGCAACTCCAGAAGTTGCCACCGGTGATTTGCAGCTGGTGAATACACATACAAAATAACATGTTGTTTGGCCTCTAGTGTAAAGCACAGAAATTATCTTTTTAACCTCCCATTGGTCTCTACAGAAGAGATCTTGGCATTCTAAACAACTTCATATGAGAACATTAGGAGTCACAGTCTTCTCCCTTATTATGGATCTGCATAATAGCATTTTGAGAACCAGTTTGGTGTAGTGGTTAAGAGCGGCAGACCTCTAATCTGGAGAGCCAGGTTTGATTCCCCACTCCTCCACTTGAAGCCAGCTGGGTGACCTTGGGTCAGTCACAGTTTTTCAGCATTTTGTCAGCCCCACCAACCTCATAGGATGATTGTCATGAGGATAATAATAACACACTTTGTAAACTGCTCTGTGGCATTAAATAGTCCTGAAGGAGTGTATATAAATCGAGTGTTGTTGCTGTTGTTGTTGTTTCACAAGCTTTTGATTGGAAGATCCTAGATAGGGCTGCCAGGTCCTCCAGTGGGGACAGGAGATTGCCCGCTCCCCCCTAAACCCACCACCACTACTGACTTGGCCAGTGGAGGGAACGGGTGGGGCAACAGACCTCCTGGCTGCTGCACAATGACCTCACTCACAGAAGTGGTGTCATCATGCAATGCATGGGAGCACTCCCGAGCTTTATACCGGGCCTATTTGGGTCCCAGAAGTGACATCATTGCTTTGCACCAGAAGCGTGTGTGCGCAGAGCATGCACAATGAGACAAGCAAGGTGAGTGCTGGTCCCCCCTCCCACTTGGAGGGTAAGGTGACCTAGTAACCCTAATTTTGACCATTCTGGACTCAACCTCAGCTTGAAAGAATAGCTTTGTTAGTATGAGATGGCAATAGAGACACAGCATGATTAGTATTTGAGATACAGAGAGACGCTTTCCGAACAGTTACGCATCCTTGCTCCTAGGACACTAATAAGAATTTTGAAACCAGAAAAAGTCTTCAATTCCACATTTGTTGCCTGATAAATGTAGGCTACAAGATATACATCTTGCACAATAAAGTTGTACAGCTGTGCTGGAGCTGAAGAACCCCTGTGGATTTGACACCACTCTCCCGTAGGTCTAGATGAGTTTTCCTAACTACATCACTGAGGCCACATTCCTTTTCAAAGGAGAACCAATCAGCACATTCTGAATTTTATTGTTGCCCATGTTTATATTTTAAGCTCGACTGTTTGTGTCTTGAATGTTTGTTAAAGCAAAATGGGCTGCCTGATTTGGTTGATGCTAAACCATTTTTTCAGTCATACTCAGGGGTCATGTCATAGAAAAAGAGCTGCAGGAACTCATTAGCATAACTCATTAGCATATGCCACGCCCCTTGACATCACTGGAAATGTGTCATTAGCATAATTGATTTCATTGTGCCCGACATGGCTGGGATTCCACTGCTGCCATATGGGGGAGTGTTCCCCCACCTGGCAGTGGCCCGATTGGGGCCATTTTGGCCCCGATCCAGGCTGAAACGGGCCAAAATGGCTCAAAATGGCCATTTTGGGCACGTTTTGGCCTGGATTGGGCCCAAAACAGCCCAGATCAGGTCAGTGCCAGGCAGGGGAGGGGTTCTTCACCAGGCACCAACCCAATCCTTGTGGTTTTGGCCATGATCCCAGCTGAAACTGGTCCCAAATGGCAAAAAATGGCAATTTGGGGCCCGTTTGGGCCTGGATCAGGGCCGAAACAGCCCAGACAAAGTCATTCCTGGGCAGAGGAGGGTTCCCCCTCCTGGCACTGACCCGATCCCGGCCATTTTGACCCCGATCTGGGCCGTTTTCAGACCGAAACGGCCCCAAATGTTCAAAAGTCAGGTGGGCAGGGCCGCCTGACAGTGGGGGGAACTGCTGGAACAGTGTTCCGGCACGTTCCCCCTCCAAATAAACTCTGGTCCTACTGTGAAGTTCATGGAGGTTTTTCCCCCCTGCAGAGGTAGTTAAACTGAAGGCCTAGGACCATAAAATACCTTTGTTAATAAAGTACATTCAAATGCAGAACCAAAAGTTAGCAGTCAGTGAAACATGAACTGCTGATGGGAAAGCGAGACTGAAATTGTTCAAGAGATATTTAATTACCCAGCTTTAATTGGGAGGGCCTTGGTGTTGCAGGGACTAGAGAAATTTCAGTACTATATTATTATAAAACACATATTTTTAGAATGAAACATTTATTACCTCAAAATAATAATTATTTGCTCACCATTGATTTCAGGCAGGTTGACTCTCCCTCACTGACTTTTGATATGAAGCATGTATTATGTTGGCTCTTCATTTTTAAAGAATAGTATTATTGGAACTGAAGAACTCTTGTCTTATAGTGTGATAGTGAATAGACTAGGGTTGCTAGTCCCCCGCTGGGGGCGAGGGATCCCCCCTCCCCCCCTCCAGGGCACATTCCCGGATGGTGTGGCACACTCCCGTGCTCCGCATTGGGCCAATTTGGGCCCCAAACGGGCTGAATTGGGCCTATTTGGGGCCGAAATTGGCCAGCTGTAAAGTGCAGAAGCTCACCAGGGCCCTCCCAGCAGCACCCCTGGAGTCCGCAGCAGGCCAAATCAGGCCCATTTGGGGCTGAGATCAGCCTGCTTCAAAGCACATGAGCACTCCAGAGCCTGTCTTGCCACTCTGGCAGCGCTCCTGTGCTCCGTAGCAGGCTGACTTTGGCCCAAAATGGGTCCAGTTCAGCCCCAAATGGGCAGAAATCGGCCCACTGCAGAGCACAGGAGCACTCCCAGGGGCGGCATGAGGGGCGGCACTATGACGTCATTTCCCAGAAGTGAAGTCACGGTGCAGCGCAAGAGCGCATGCAAGAGCGCATGCATGGACGTCTAAACAGGTTGAGTGCCAGGCCTGCTGCCTCTCACCCAGAGGGTAAGGGGACCTGGCAACCCTAGGATAGACTCGAGAGAGCTGGCGCTCAAATCCTCACTGAGACAGGAAGCTCACTGGGTAATCCCGAGGCAATTCATTACCTATCAGCCTAACCTATCTCACTGGGTTCTTTTGAGAATAAAATGGAGGCAAAGCGGTGCCTTCTGCCCTGATCACATTTGAGGAACAGGGGATGCAAATGTAATATATGACTCTTCAATTGTTGTCTACTATTTCTCATTTTCATATGAAATAGGGGCAAGATGTTTGCTGAAGTTTCCACAAAAAAGCAACAGTTTGGAATGCATCGTGCATTACCGCTAGTCCAAAGGAAAGCAGATTACAAAATTGCAATAGGAGCTCCCATGGATCAGAAAAGTAGCTGCCACTGATGCTGTCCAGGGAAAAAACGAACCATATATTTTCAGTTTTTATAGTGCTTTGAGGGGTTATTTCATGCATTTCTTCATGAAGGAATATATTGCAACATAAGAAAAAGAGTATAAACTCTAGACAACAATAGCTGATGAATTTTCACACACATACCCAGCACCTGAGGAAATGCTTTGCGCCCCCTCCCCCCAATTCAGAATGAAGAGGCAGACACAAGAGTTGGGAACTAAAGGGCCGCTTTATTAAATTACAGCAACATAACTGTCAACACAGCAAGGGCCTAACTAGCGGGACAGGTCAGACCCAGAACTTCGCCCTGACCTGCCTGGGCGAGCCCCTGCTTCCCCAGGTGTGAGCCATCCATGCGCATGGCTGGGACCCGGCCTGGCCAGGCAAAGTGGTTCCTCCCCTTAAAGCTCCCCCACCCGGCTGTAAAGCTGCAGGGGGAGACTGGGGTTTCCCACCAGGGCATCTGTCCTTGCAACTGGGCCATAAAGCAGCCAGCCGCTCCTGGAAGAGCCCAATTCCCCACCAATGGGGATATGTCAAGGGGGCTCACCAGCCCACTGACTTCCCCCAACTTCTAACCATACTCTTGCTCCACCCCCTCCACCATTCCCATATGGCCAGGAAAGCATAGCTGCCTCCTCCTCCTTCAGGGAGGCAAAGCGCCTGTTGCCGCTGGCTGGGAGTGCCGTATTCCTGTGGTTTAATCCCACATTAGTGAGGACTGAGAAAACAATTTTAAATAGGCAGGCAAGGTGCCCATCAACTGGCCCTGCCCTAGGGTTTTCTCGGCTGGCAACTTTCCAAACCCTGCTGCTGCCTGATAGGCTGTTAAGAAGGAAATGAAAGAAAAATGCGATCACATCGATGACGTGACATAATTTCTGGGGTGAACACGGAAGTGACGTCACATTGCTGTAGGATGCAGTGGAAACACTGTGATAAAACCTTACATCTGACAGGGCTCAATTCAGATATGGTTGTTTATGACCTCAGGCAGGCACTGTGAAGTGCTGTGACAAGTTGGGGCTGATGTATTAAGGGTACTTTGACACGGCAACAGAGTTTATACATAGTTCTTTGTCTCTGGGAGTTTCCCCTCACACAAACTCAAGATGAAGTCTTCAAGGTGAAAAAGCAGCCAATCAGTTATGAGATAACAGTCACTTTCTTGGAGCTTTCCTTTTTATGCCCTTCACTTCGGGCAAGCACCAGTCCGTCAACATTCCTTCGCCGTACTATTCCCTTTAATTTGGAGTCGTGGAATGCCATGAATAAGAATTTAAAACTCCTCCCCCCTTTAAAGCTACTTATACCCCACTTGTTTCTTCAGCGGGGACCCGAAGTGGCTTACAAAGCATCTCCTCTGCCATTTCATCCCCACAACAACCACCCTGTGAAGTAAGTTAGGTTGAGAGACAGTTATTGGCCCAAGGTCATCCAATGAGTTCCCATGACGGAAAGGGGATTGAACCTGTACCAGTATGGTGTAGTGTATATCAAACAGAGATTTTAAAGCCTTTAATGCTAATTAAGCTATACCCAGCATCCAAAATATACAATTCTCGTTCTCAATCTGAGACACAAACACATTTTTCATTTGGATTGTTCCTATTGACCTGTGACAGACTGTTTTGTGTCCCCCTCTCCAACCCTGCTTTGTTGCCTTTGGAAACGCTTCAGCGATGCTTTATACACCCCTCCTCCAGCACATAGTGGGTAAACTGGCAAGTGCCATTCTGCTCATTTCATTCCCTTCGAGGCGTGCTTCTGATGTTCTCATGCCAATTCCTCCCTGAACGTTGGCACTCCAAATTATGTTTGGTTTCCAAACAGCAACCAGTGCCTCAAGGGCCAAATTGCACAGGATTTGTGGGAAGGATATATGTTCACGTCCACAGACATGAGGATGCAAGCCAGCAATTCTGGGGGAGGGGGGGGAGGTATTTCCCTGATCAGAAATCCATCCCTTGTCCTGCTTTAAACTGCAAGTGGTACCCATATTGTGGACCTAAAGTGGCGTACCTCCTTCTCCTTTCCTCTACATTTTATCCTCACAACACTGTCACCCAGCATGCATTCATGGCAGAGTAGGGATTCGAACCTGGGTCTCTCAGATCCTAATCCAATGCACTACACTGCAGTGGCTGTTCGATTTTCCTATTGCACCATCTTGAGTTCTGAATTTGTACAGACCACTTTGCCTGTCTAATGAAAACAAGAAGCTCAGTTTCACAATGTCCCTCTAGCCAGATCTTTCACTCTAGGCAAGTATTAGTAGAAAATAAAGAGTTCTAAGTCTGTGGTACATTACTCTCTTAACAATAACAACATTATATTTATATAGCGCCCTTCAGGACAACTAATGCCCACTCAGAGCGGTTTACCAAGTATGCTATTATTATCCCCACAACCATCACCCTGTGAGGTGGGCTCCAAGGTCACCCAACTGGCTTTAAGTAGAGAACCAGGGAATCAATTTCAGTTCTCCAGATTAGAGTCCTGGGGCTCTTAATCACTATACCAAACTGGTTCTCAATAATAACATTCGATTTATATACGCTCTTCGGGACAACTTAACGCCAACTCAGAGGGGTTTACAAAGTGTGTTATTATTCTCACGACAATCACCCAGTGAGGTGGGTGGTGCTGAGAGAGCTGTGACTGACCCAAGGTCACCCAGCTGGCTTCAAGTGGAGGAGAGGGGAATCAAGGCTCTCCAGATGAGAGTCCTGCTGCTCTTAACCACTACGCCAAACTGGCTCCCTGGTATAACTGGTGGATCATCATACCAGGCTGATCATATATTAAGTATTGAGGAGCAAAGCTATAGAACGAAAGGAAAGCAAGTAGTAATGTTCAATATTGCCTTGAGGTTGTTCATGTTATACCCCATAAACAAGAAGTGTTTTCTTTTGCATCTATACACTGAATGAAATAGAGTCTTTGAGTGTAACTGGAATGCAGATAATAGGGATAAGCTTTTTGTAGGAAAATTCATGGTGGACGCATCCCAGGCCTTTGGACAGTACAGTTGGAGTACTGCTCAGCTCTAAAATCAGATCTCTGCCAAATGCATTTGATTAATGATCTTGTTGTTAGGCAAGACAATAAATATTCGTGTCAACAAGCACATTTTTACTTGCCATGTACTTGCAAGGCCACAATAGGACTGAACAGATTTGGAGTTTCTTGGCCAATAAGAGTCAAAGACTCTGTGCATTTCTAGCAAATGATTTTTTGTGAATTTTGCCTGCCTGCTGGACTTAATCTGCAGTTATTAGGTTATGGAAAAGAGGCTGTAGTCCTCCTTATATTCAGTCCCCGTTTCGGCAGCTAAGCAGAGATGCCTAGTCATAGTGTCAGATATTTTGGCTGTCCTGCAAAAACTTGCCAAACATTTGTGTTCTTGGCTGCAGAAATGATTTCTTCATTGCTAAACATCATTGCTCAAGCTGCCAACATTAACAAAGAAGAGACATGGGAATTACCACTGGTATATATCTGTAACGAAAAGGGGGGAAATGGCAAGTCTACTTTATATTAATAAAAAACACATTTTTATGGGAAACAGCCTTTGGAAGTTGAGCATTGGCATCCCGTTCCTTCTAGGATGTTTTTGAAGGGCATATTTGAAGATTAGGCACGAGCAAAATCCTCAGAAAATCTTCAGGTCCCAATTCTTCCCTCCCCACTCTCTAGCCATGCAGTTCTAAGCAGAGTCACACCCTTCTAAGCCTCAATGGACTTTAAAAGGGGGTAATTCTGTTTAGTATTGGACTGTAAGCACTACAATAGCTTTCCAGGGTATGGAATTGTGCTCCAAAGAGTCCATAGGGCACTTAGAAAACTCTCTGTAAGCATCTAGAAATGTTCCAAGGCCCATTCAGTGCAACGGTATGCTATTAGTGCTTGGAGAATTTTTTTCATACCAGTAGAGCTCCTTAGACATTACAGCTGCTCTTCATTTTTCTCCCAGATCTCAAAGTCATATGCTTCTGTGATCTTGCTTTTCAGAACCCTGGTTAAATGCTCCCGTTGGTTTCTCAAACATAAGGGAAGCATTTAGGGTTGCCGGGTCCCCTGGGGGCCTAAATGGGTAGTGGGGTGGTAAGAGGCACTTAATTGTGCATGCCAGCAAAGCACTCATTTAATTGTGCATGCCACTTAATTGTGCATGCCACTCAAAGCACTCAAAGCACAGCCCTGGAAAATGACATCATTTCCAGCAGAACATGGAAGCGACAGGTCGTGATGGGGGCTGATTCTCTAAAAATCAGCCCAAAGCTTAGTGTTTGGGGCTGATTTTTAGAGAATTGACCCTTGGTGCAACTCGTCGCTTCCACATTACACCAGAAATGACGTCATTTTCCGGTGCTGAGGGTGGACGTGCATGCTTCATGCATGTGCCTCAAGCCTGCCTCTGACATTTCCAGGTGCCTTTCCCCCACCAGCCAGGTAAGCAGTGGTGGGGAGGCAGAGGCTGGCAGAAACTGGGGTGGGGACCTCGCGACCTGGCAAGACTGGCAAGACTGGCAAGCGTTGGGAGGGGATTTGCCAGGGCCTCTACATTATGAGATCACAGAAGTGCATGTCTATGGCATGTAGACATTTTTTACTCTGCTGTCTCTGATTCGCAGCCTCTGTGGACCCTGTGTTATTAGCTGGGCAATTAGACACTCTGGACTGACAGACTTCAACACTTGTTGGTAACAGAAACTAGAATGCAAGTTAATTACACAGACAGGTGTAACTTAACTAACTAGACACTCTAGGCTTTTCCTCTTGTCTCCCCAGGAAGTGCTTCTTGTCCCAACTTCTCTTTGATACCTGAATTAGGAACTATTCTCACAGACCCTGGGTAAAAATAAAGGGTGCACACAGATATATTAAATATCATGCAGACAAAATGGTGTGAGATGGGGCTGCTGTTATTGTCATTCCACATAAGAAGCCTCACAGTAGCCCAACTGGTTTGTAAAGAGAAACTCTACATTCTGTTTTACTCTGTCTGTCTGAAATTTAACAATATGCCTCCCCCCACTTTGGAATTCAAAGTCTGTTTTGAATCAATTCTGTTGTCATCAAAAAAGAAATTCGAAGACAGGAGGAGCACGAAGGAAGCTCCTGCAAAATTTCAGAATTTTATTCTGTTGATGCTCAGAGACAGGCGATGTCTCCACAATTTTTCCTATCCTCCTGCCAGAGCACTAAAAAAAGAAGAAGTGAAAAGGCTAAAATTACAAAGGAGCACATAGAGGTGTAGCAGAAAACTCTACATAGAAACCAAAGAGAAATTAAAGAGAAATTACTTTTTCTGACACAGAAAAAGAGGCTAATCAATGGCTATATGTAATTAAGTGGATTTCAGAAAAAGAAATTCTCCTCTCCACAATAACAGCAGCCCCAGCTCACTCTATGAGAGCCAGTTGGGTGTAGTGGTTAAGAGCGGCAGAACTCTAATCTGGAGAACCAGGTTTGATTCCCCACTCCTCCACTTGAAGCCAGCTGGGTGATCTTGGGTCAGTCACAGCTCTTCCAGAGCTCTCTTACTGTGTAAACCACTCTGAATGGGTGTTAAGTCGTCCTGAAGGGTGGTATATAAATCAAATGTTATTATAAAGTTGTTGTTGTTGTTATTATTATTCACTCTGCATGCTGCTCAGTGTTTGTGTATGCAAATTGTCTGTAAGCTGATCAGAGAAACTACGTGGTTCTTTCCCCAGGTCAAAATACACACAATGTAGAGACAAAGGATGCTGATGTTTCAACGGCAAGCTGGGGTTGGCACCGAGGGCAAAGACGGAGTGGAGGCGGGACTGGCAGTAGGAGGAGTCTCCACTCCGCGCTGACCTGGCCGCATGGTCAGCGTCATTTTCGCCAGGGCATCTGCCAGAGCAGCTGGTCACCCTCCCACCCTCCGCGGAGACAAGACTATGCGGGGGAGCACTGTCACAACTTTATGGGTTGGCAGATTTTTGAGGCATTGGGCCGGATCCCATTAGGGTGGGTGGGCCTCCGGGTCTGCCCACCCCGACGGATCTGGAAGAGAAGGTCGCCGGACAGGGACGGCGACGGAATAACGGGTCCGAGGTGCCAGCGGGAGGCTGGCAGGTGATGCATCGGTCGGCAGCCAGGCCTACGATGCCAGCGGGGATCCGTGCCCAGATGCCAGGCCAATGCTCCATTCAGCTGTAATCAATAAAGTTGTGGCCGTTTCTAACCCAAGCAAGTGTCTGGTGTGGTCATTAGCTGGAACGTAGTCTGACTTAGCACATAGGTGACAAGTAGGAGCTGAGAAGCACAGAAAACTAAAAGCGAACACTTCCGCCTTAAACAGATTGCTACTTGCACCTGAGGGAAAGCATACAAGCCCTGAATGAGCCCCTGAATGTTTCCCCATGCATGAAAATCAGAGGCACGGACAGATTCCAGGAGAAATGATGGAAAGGCAAGGTAGGGTTTCAAACCTTCAGGTGGAGCCTGGAGAGCTCCCAGAATTGCTACTTATCTCCAGACTACAGGCAGTAGTTCCCCTGGAGAAAACGGCTGCTTTAGAGGGTTATCTCTATGGCATTACATGGCTGCTGAACTCCCTTGCCTCTCCAAGTTTCACTGCCAAATTTCCAGGTTTTCCCAGCCCTGAGTAGGGTACCCTTCTTTTCCATCGCCACAGCCTTCTCCCAGATCAGCCCTCCACAACAGCTATTTATCCTTTTTAAAATGGAAGGTGATTCATCTGTGGATCTCTCAATGTCAAGGTTGCCTTTGAATGTCAGAATACTTGGGGTAAGGATGTAGGCAGCTGCAGCAATTTTGTGTGTCCCCACTGCCTTAGTATTATGGCCGCCTCTCATAAATGGAGCCACTTCAAGCCCCAGACAGTCCTTTTTCTTTCTGCAATAATACTGGAGAACATGGGGGGGGGGTGGAGGTGAAGCTGACAAAAAGCCTCCAGCCTCAACTGGGGGATGTTTTTTGGCTTCCTCTAGAGACAATGTGTTTTATGTCACCACTGTTTTGCTCTGACTCATCTTCATTTGCTTATCTGAGAATATGAGTTGATTTAAAAGCACAATTCCCCTGCAGCTGCATCCCGATCACACATTACAGTTCAGATGATACATGCTTCTCATTCATGGGTTGGTCTATCAAGAATATTTGATACAAATGGATGTGAAAGGAGGATTGTGGCAGTTTGAGAACTATTAATTTGTGATTTTATAGATAGAAGAGAGAAGTAACTTTACCATTAATGGGAAAATTTGGTTATTAATCATTCTAAGCTAGTAATATTATTAATTTGATTTTATTAAAAATACTTAGTCCAATTAGAGACGTAGATAATGGATATAGTAGTGGAGACGATATAGTATATATAAAAGAATTTGAATATGCTTAGATTAAGAGATATAATATATGTATGTTTTAGAAGAATATAGTTGAAAATAAGTAATAAGATAGGTTAAGGGTTGGAAAGCTGTTGGAGGTCTATAAGGAGGGGGGAGGGAAAGGGTGGGGGTTGATAAAAATTAGATAGGATGGGGAATGTGTGCATTAATTATGTACTCATCAATAAAAATTTTAAAAAATTTTAAAAAAAGAATATTTGATACAAATGATGAGCACAGACAGAGCCCATGAGCCAGAATGCCTTCCATAGTTCATGATGGGTGTATGGAAAGCCAGTCCCCCTCTTAATGCAGGGCTCTGGAGATTGGATGCAAGTATCCTAGGGTACCACATCCCGTACCAATGGACAGTTGTTTTCACTACCACCCTTTCTACTTTGGAAACCACAAATATGCAAGGGTGTGTGTGTCATGTCTCAGGTGGGGTGAGCCACCTTACGCTGCCACCACTCTGGGATTTCGGGTCCCTTGGGAAGGCCCAGAGTACCCTCCCAACCCTTCTGACCTCCGTAGCTTGGCCAATAAACAGGCGTGAGGACCCAGCCGAGTAACAACAAACAAAAGGGTTTATTTACAAGGAGGTCAGTTAATAAGCAAGCAAGGTGCCTTAGCAACAATAGATGGGTGAAAGCAAAATAAACAGAAGGCCCGAGCGCGCGACTGAACTCCCTGTCCCTCTGTCTGCCAGTCCTGCCTTCTCACCCTCCCTGGAGGAGGGCCTCTCCCCCCTAGCAGGAACCCCACTCTAGCCTGCTCCCTGGGAGGAGGAAGAACAAAGGCTTTTTTCCTCCCATGCTTATATAGCACCAGCCCCCTGTGTTCTGATTGGCCAAAAAGGGGGCCAAAACAGCCCAGGGGCTCCTGGGAACTGTAGGCAGGGCAACTCCCACTCCTGACAGGCTTCTGAGGCCTTGCTAGGTCTTCCTGGCGCAGCCAGGGGCAGATATCTAGTTCAGAGCCATAGGTCGTTTTCACACATCTTTCCCCTTGTGCAAAATCACACAAAACTCACGGAACGACAGCGTCTTCATGGTGCGATTTCCTGTCTTGATTCTGTTTCATGGTGCGATTTCTGTTGTCATCGTGCCATGAAATGGAATCATGATGGGAAATCGTGCCATGAAAGACACCATTGTTTCATGAGTTTTGCACGATTTTGCACAAGGGGAAAGACGTGTGAAAACGGCCATAGGCTGGGAAAGACTTCACAACTTCGTACTCGAGATAGGTATTGAATTTATTTATTTACTTCACGAATATCTTCTCTCCCCAACAGGGACCCAAAACAGCTTACATCATTCTTGCCTCCTTCATTTGATCTTACAACAACCCTATGAAGTGGAATAGACACCAAGAGTGCAGCTGGCCCAGGGTCACCCATGGCAGAAAGGGGATTTAAACTTGAGCCTCCCAGATCCTAGTCCGACACTGTAACTTCTGCACCACACTGGCAAAGGCACATTCCTTTTCTATAGAAGGTCCTGAGCATTTTCCAGAAATATTTCTTCCCCTATGGTTCCAGCCCAAATTCTTGTGGGAAGGAGAGCTCCTGATAGTGGTAGGGTGAGATAAGGCCTGGTTCCCCCTGGTTCTTTATGTGTCTCACCTTTAAAGGAATGACATGCATCAGAGTTTGAAATGTTCCTCCTTTCTAGCCTTTATTTGGTACATGCAATTGTTGCCGACACAGCTGGGCATTTTCTTTGCTCAGGAATGCCCTGGATATGTCCTTCTACAGCTGCAAATGGAAAAGCGTAGTTAATCAAGAATAAGAGTGATTCATTGACACTCGGCTGGAAGACAAGCTGGAAGAGAGAAAGCCTTCTCTTGATAAGAACCAGACGATGACTCAAAAGGGTTTTTTTTCCCCTCTCCAATAAATGTTCTCTTTCTTCACTTGGTCTAAAGCTGGATGGATGTTTTTAACCACTTTGCTTAGCTGGCCTGTGCAGTCTTATTTTCTTTTAATGTTCGAGGGCCAAATTACACATTATAAGAGCGTCTTCTTCCCAAACTGCTCATAAGAAGAGCCCTGCTGGGTCAAACCAAAGGTCCATCTAGTTCTGCATCCTGTTTCCCACAGAGGCAAGCCAAGCACTCCTGAGAGGTCCATCGTCAGGGCACAAAGGCAGCAACCTTCTTCTCTGTTGTCTACCCAACACAAGTGATTACAACACGAGATTGCTATTTGGAAAAATGGATTCCCCCAGGGCTGAATCGGGAAATATGATTCTTCTCACATTGCAGATGCTAATTATCTGCACTTCACACCCAGGTGTTATCAAGCTAACTACAACATGTATTACAGCTAGCTTCCTGACACTCTTACAATACTCCTCCCACCCTCTGCCTGGATTATAAGGACTCCTTCCTTTTTCCACTCGTCCTATCTGATGATGGGAGTTCTGATTTTGGAACGCTCATACCTTGGAAATTTAGTTGGTCTTTAAGGTTCTACTGGACAAGAATCTTGCTCTTCTACAGACCAACACAGCTACCCACCTGAAACTTTTTGCCATTTATGTCAGCTCTGAGCAAGACAAACAGCCTTGCAGTCTTAACTGATAGAATTGATAGAGATACTCTGGGGCATTAGTCTGTTCTCCTATTAAAGACATCCATGATATTGCCCATCACTCAGTCCTTTGCAGGTAATGTATATTTATATCATAGAATCACAGAGTTGGAAGGGGCATTACGGATCATCTAATTTAAACCCCCTGCCCAATGCAGGAACAGCCTAAAGCATCCCTGACAAGTATTTGTCCAGCCACTCCTTACAGACTGTGGAGGAACGTACCACATCCCTAGGCAGCCCATGCCACTCTTTAAGATGAAGAAGTTTTTCCTAATGTCCAGCTGGTAACTTCCCTCCTGTTGTTTAAACCTGTTGTTTCGAGTCTTATCCTCTGTTGCCAACAGGAACAGCCCCCTTCCCTCCTCTAAGTGAATGAACGAAATGCGGCCCTCAAGTCAGAGTTGACTTATGGCAACCCCTGGTGGGGTTTTCATGGCAAGAGACTAATAGAGGTGGTTTGCCATTGCTGCCCTCTGTAACTCTGATCTTTGTTGGAGGTCTCCCATCCTATTACTAACCAAGGCCGACTCTGCTTAGCTTCTGAGATGTGATGAGATCAGGCTCTCCTGGCCTATCCAGGTTAGACAATCTTTTAAATACTTAAAAATAAGAATCATGTCTCCCCTCAGCCTCCTCCAAACTAAATATTCCCAGGTCCCTCAGTCTTTCTTTGAAGAGCTTCGTCTCCAGGCCTCTGATCATCCTGGTTGCTCTCCTCTGCACTCGTTCCAATTTGTCCACATCCTTTTTGAAATGAGGCCTCCAGAACTGCACACAATACTCCAGGTGGAGCATCACCAACACAGTGACGTTTTCTTGCCCTTCAGACAGTTGAGAACAACAAACATGCCTCCATTTTGTCTGCAAAGCAACCCAGTGATGAAGAGCTGGCTGAGATTATGGCCCCTTCCTGGCATGCAGCTACGCTGCTAAAACTGGGGGCCATCAGTTGCCGCCCTGGAAGGAGGGAGGCAGCACCACCTCTTCCTTTCAGTCCAGGGTTTGGCTGGGAGGACGGAGACAAGGGCCTTCGGAGGCTGCTCCGCCCTGCCCAGCCGTAGGTGGGAAGAGGCACTCGGCCTGAGCAGAGCCCATCTCAAGCTCTCTCAGCTGAGCTCCTCTGAGGCTGCTTTACCAAAGGCCCTCCTGGTTATGCAGTGCTCGCTGCCTGGGAGAAGCTGTGCTATTCCCTTGCTTGCTCCCTTCAGACTCCAGGAGGAGAGCCAGGGCCCAGCGCCAGGCTCAGGGGTTTGGCAGAGACTCTTTCTTATTTACATTTGGGGCCTGTTGTCTATCAGTCAGGAGGGCTGAAGCAGGGTGATACCAGCCCTTGCAAGCCTCTGGCCTACCTAGGCACCTCTCCCCCCCCCTTTTATTTTTTACTTGGTTGGGAGAGAGGACTTCTAGCATCAGCCATAGGCTTGGCTGTAGGCCACAGGGGTGAGATGCAGCCATCTGAAGGGTGCATTAATTCGTACTTTATTGCTACTGGACTAGCAGAGTGGATGCTTGTAGCCCCCCTCCCCTGGTTTAGGTTTTTTCCTTCCCCTGCCGTTCCACTTGCTTGGGAGGGAGCATTGCAAGCAGCAATAGCTTGGCCTAAGGACTTCAGGCAGCAGGGGCCATTTTGTGGGAGGGCTTTGCAGTTTATTCAGTTGGGTGCAGCCATTTTGAGTGTGGCATTTGTGTGGCCTGATTTACCTCCTGCTTAACTGGCAGTAGCAGCCATTTTAGTGGGGCTTTTGCAGCTTATCCTGTGCTGCAGTGACCATTTTGAGTGTGTCTTATGGTGGCCACTTAGCCTCCTTGCACTGGTGGCCATTTTATAGAGGCCTCTACAGGCTACACAGTGTTTGGGCTGCCATTTGGGGGGTGCTGTGTTCCTATTGGGCTTTGAAGCTCTAAAAGCAGTTATTTTACAGTACATTACATTACATTTCTGTGCATCTCCATCATGCCACCCTCATGGATTGACCTGTACCGCTTTAGGCTCTTGCCGCTGTTGTGGTTTGTTCTAGTTGCATGAAGTTAATAAAGTGGCCCTTATATCCAAACTTGGTGTCTGTCTCTTCATTCCGACTAGGGTGGCAATTACAAGTGATTTCCAGATGACAGAGATCAGTTCTCCTAGAGAAAGGGCTGCTTTGTAGGGGAGAATCTGATTCTAGAAAACACATAAAACAAACTGAAATGCAGCATCTGGCCTGGGCATCAGAACACAAGCTATAGTGTGCACCTTCAGGACTATTTTTTTGCATTTCAAGAATCATGTTTATCCCCACGTTCTTCCCCTCCCCAAACCCCTCTTCTCAGATTCCACCCACCCATCTTCAGGAATTTCCTGACTTGGAATTTGTCAGGTTCAGAATGCTTCCCTATATGTTGTAACCAAAGAGACACCATTTTAATTCTCTTAGTGTTCTGAGTGCTTTCTTCACAGGTGCCAAGATGTTCCCTAGCAGCTATCTCTCTCCAGAGGAATGTTTTGGCTACAGCTTTTCCAGTCCTGGGAAACTTTCACTTTCTCAGCTTCAAAGGGATTGTTTTGAGAACTATGGGGGGAGGCTGGGCCTACTGAGTCTTAATACTTTGTACTGTATTCTTTGCCTTTCATTCGTAACAATACACGTGTACCAGCCCAGATATTGCATCTGGGCCAGTGGACTATAATGGTTGCTTCTTTCAGTAAATCTTTTGAAAACAACGGACTCTTGTCTGATTGCAGAAGGTAGTCTGGATACAACTATTATTTAGCCACAGTTCTGACAGAGTTGGCAGTCGTGCAGTAGGGACAAATCCATTTTTGTAGTTGTTAACTTATTTTTCAATAAAGATGTACCAAGTAAATGGGTGGATAAGAAAATGTACTAAAAGAACTTTTTTGGGACGAAAAGAGTCTTTCTGAAATGTGCCAACTGTACAAGCTGTGGATGCTCACCAACACTCTGTCACTGTTTTTCTCAATAAAGTGCATGATCTTTTTTTGTATCAAAAGACACAAAAGTTGCCCATTCCAGCTAGATGGCAGGGTATGCAATTGCTGATTGCAAGTATGCAATTGCTGATTGCAAACCCCAAAAAACCATCACGACTGCCCTGCTATCAGTCTATCTGGAGTGATCTGCTGTACATTCTTCTGTTGAAGAATGTACAGTGTCAAGGACAGGACAGAGATGCAGAGGAGTTAGCCGTGTTAGTCTGTGGTAGCAAAATCAAAAAGAGTCCAATAGCATCTTTAAGACTAACCAATTTTATTGTAGCATAAGCTTTTGAGAATCAAGTTCTCTTCGTCAGATGCCTGATACAGAGACTGGTCAAATACAGAAGAGGAGGAGAGAGAAGAGGCAATTAGGGGGAGGAAGGGGGAGGGAACAATCAAAACATTCCTTTGCTAGTATATGTCTCCTTTTAGTGTGTGTATCAGTTGGCTTCAAAGGAGTTTGCCCTGTTAGTTTGTAGCAGCCAAACAGCTAGACCATCCAATTCCAATGCAGTATGGGCCTTCGATAACCACAGCTCTCCCTGCCAGATGCATCTGACAAAGAGATCTGTGGTTCCCAAAAGCCCACGCCAGGTGCCACTGAGCTCCCCCAGACCCCACCTCTGTAAAGGAAATCTGTTACCTGTGGTAATGTGATAACCATTCATAGTCCCTATTCAGTCCCAGCTTGACAGAGTCAAATTTGCATATGAATTCCAGTTCAGCAGCCTCCCGTTGGATTTTGTTTTTGAAAGGTTTCTGTTGAACCACAGCGACCTTTAAGTCCTTGATGGAATGTCCCGGCAGATTGAAGTGTTCTCCCACTGGTTTTTGGACGTTTCCATTTCTAATGTCAGATTTGTGTCCATTTATTCTTTTGCGTAGAGGTTGGCTGGTTTGTCCAATGTACAGAGCAGAAGGACATTGTTGGCACATGAGGGCATATATCAGATTGGAGGACAGGACAGGACAGTCTATAGAAGCAGGTCCCCGTAATCAGTTTCTGGAACCAGAAGGCTTTAACAGCAAGGAGGGACCTGAAGTTTGACTATATTTTCAAGCAGTGCACTTTATGGCATGTTTACAGCAGTTTTGCAGAACTGTGAGTCAGCAAGAGATCAGATGTTTTCTCTGTTTTCATCTAAAAGTTACAAGGAAAGTCTGGGTCAGAAGGTACACACTGGAAAGGGACACATGCTGTGTAACTGGCTTGCACAATCTAAGCTTTCCCCTGAATCTTCCAAATAGGTCTGAAAATAAAGAGTTCCTAGTTAAGCTTACAAATGTCTTCTCGGCGTTATGCTCTTCTCACAACACAGTGGCTTGAATCCACTGAACAATTTCTGCCTGCAGAGTATGTCGTTCATGCTGCCCAAATAGACTTACCATTTGCCCAGTTAATTTGCTTTGTTGCCCACCACTGCTTGGAGCAGTGGAGGGAGAAAAATAAATAAAAATAAGGCTCCAGCCTAGTCACCAGCATGTCACTTCTGGATATAACCCAGAAGTGCCAATGGGTAGTTCTAGGAATTGCCAGAAACTCTATGAGCTACCCACTGTCACTTCAGAATTGTATCCCAGAAGTGATGTACCAGCATCTAGGCCAGAGCTTTATTTTTATTTATTTTTCTCTTGCTGCCCCACCCCCCTCTCCTGCTCGACCTGGCAACCTATGCCCCCAAAATTCATGCAGCCTGCCAATCACTGGTGCTGATACTGCAATTCTCTTTCCTGCCCCAAGGAAGCTCTGGAAAGTGAGCAGGCTGTCTGTGGAAGCTCATTAGTTTTATTTGAGACCCACATATACCTGATTCAAATCATAATATCCTTGATACTTAAAAAATGAATAAAATCTAATATGACATGATTCTATGGAAAAGAGCAAAGGAGATTTTTAAAGTATCCTTCCTAAAAAGTGTTGGAATCAGGCAAATCAGGATGCCTGGACACTGGGAAAGGCACTATTTCCCCCTTTATATTAGAAACTGTGTACTTGTGTGATGCCTCTCTTTGTCTGGTCTGGAAGCATCTGACTCCTCTTTCTATTTCTATGCCCTTTCTTCTCTCTCTCCGGCTGGTCTTGCAAGAAGGAAGATGCTTTTGCAGATCTCTCTAGTACAAGCTTGTAAGAGGCATACCCATACGCCCACTCACTGCAGCTAGATTAGCTGGCCACTTGGAATAGGGAATAGTGTAATTTAGATTCAGTTTCTATTTTTCTTCTGATACTACAAAAATGCAAGTGAATGTGAATCAGCTTTGATAAAAGTAAGTTTTATCTCTTGCAATATAGTGGCTTGAAGAGCATTTCACCCCATGTGATTCCCCACTTTCCTGACTGGGCATCTTTACTGCATGAACAAAAAAATATACCGAATACAACGATGCTTCACTTTTTAGCAAAGATGTAGTTTTTCTATTTTGAAATAGAGAGTTTTTGCTGCAGTCTAACAAGCTTCGGATAGATAGCTCCTTTGCACATTAGCAGGGAGATTTTCTGTCTCAGGATTTCAGGCCTGTTTATCTTTTCTCAGGCTTCATTTACAAACACAACGTTGCAATGAAGTACAGCGTTCCCAAATGAAATGGTGTTTACTTTTCGTTTCGTGGCCACCCACAATTTCTGCTCAAGTCTGTCTCACAACATCCATGAAAAGACTTCCCATCAGTTTGCCCCAAATGGAAGTATCATCACATCCTTTGTCATGGTAGAGGATCTACCCTTTCCTGATTAGCAACCAAAAGGAAGGAGCAGGTCACTTTTTGAAACTAGGATAAAAAATAGAATATACAGTGAGTCCTTGCCTGATAATCAGTGTGACTTTAATCAGTGTGACTTTTTTCATGTCTTAATACTGATAAGATAAGCTCTCTTTTTCTGCTAGTGAATGGTGAGAAAACAGAAATCTATTAATGTTGGCTTGAGCTCAATTAAAGCTGTCCATAGTATCAGGTGACATTGGCTGTGACCTTGCACTGTGCAATAATCATAACACTTAGAATTTATATCATGCATTTCCCATTAGTGCTAATGGAAAGTTACCATTCCTGTCGCATTACTGCCAGACCAAGCTTTTGTGAAATGGCTTCCTACAAGAGATTAAGCTAGCAAAACCAATTCCAAGAACACAGCAAACAACACTTTCAAATACTGGTGAAGTGCCTAGAAGTGTTTTGAAATTTTCTTGCTGTGGGGGTGGAAGAGTCCCTAATGGCTGACATAGGATGCTTCAATCTGGCCCACCCATTTCCAAATAGAAATCATTTTTCCAGTTTATTTATGTATTTATATCTTAGTTTTCAATCCAGTGGGATCTCAAAAGGCTTAGAACCCCAACCAACACCAGCCCATAAAAATATACAGTTCACCTTCACCTTCTGGGCTGTCGCTCGATCTACTGGGCCACCAAAGGTGAGACAGCTGCAGCAAAGGAGGTATAGAAGCTCCACCTAAATCTCATACATACGAAGGGATGTTCCGAACCTTCCATCGCTACCAGATCATGGCAGTTATGAGATTGCCCCGTGTTCACTGGCTTCTCTCCTACTATCATTTTCATTTTCACCAATGCCTCCTCCTGCAACTCAGCCATCCTGTGAGTGCAAATCTTCTGACTACCAAGAGCAAAGTTCTGGGGGTCCCAAAGAGAGGGAGGGTTGGTAAAACCCTGTTCTGCAAGCTTGTCACAGCTCATTGTTCGTTAGATCCAAGCTGTACTTTATTTATTTAAGGTTCGTTCTCCTATTCATCTGTCAAAAAATGCACTCTGATTTAACAATTGAAATCTATCAGATAAGCTTGTTTCAATTTACAGTTATTGCTTTAACAGATGGAACAACACCCATCATAAATGGGAATCTGCAATTGTTACTGATCTTTTAGAAGATGAAAAGCAGAATGGTCTTCACCTGACGTCTGACATATATGCACGTAAGTGGTGAGCTGTCAGTTCCTGGCGGGTAGACCCCTCAGCCCCTCTCCAGTGAACCCGCATTGATTCCAGTAGAAAAGCTTTTATTAGGATCTTTACAGTTCAGGTCTGAACTCCATCACGGAGCTTGGTAGAAGTGACAAGGCAAAGCAGATAAGCATTGTTATACTTGATTTTCCCGCTCTCAAACAACTGTCAGGATTTTGGTGCGCAACTCTACACGGGTCCTGTGAGAACCCTTTATAGTTATGGCTAAACAGTGAGTACACAATAATAGGTTCCCAGCATCTGGCTAAAGTAGCAAAAGCAGGCGTCTGGAGTCTTCAAGGTCGTCTCTAGCTCGGAGATGCATAGATAACAATATGAGGCCCATCTGGTCTGGAGGGTCTGGAGAAGGAACAATTATACTATGGAAAGAACATGGCTAAGGAGAGAATACATCAGGTTAGCATTAAACATTCAATATACTGTGGCATCAGTGAAAGAACAACCAAACAATCATGGCATGGGTGTAAACAGACATGACAGTGAGCATCAGGCAAAATTGACTAGGGAGAGATTTTCATAATTGAAGAAACTTCTGGGCTGCATCTCTCTCTCTCTCTCTCTCTCTCTCTCTCTCTCTCTCTCTCTCTTTCAAAGAATTTCAAATCATGCCTGGAAACAAACTGGCAGCAAGAGGAGCTCTTTTAATAAAGAGGAAATATGCTCCTTATGGCCAAATCAGTTCTTTTCAATCAATGATATTTATTTATGTATTAATTTTTAACAAAGCAATCAACAGGAAAGTAAAGAATTTCTTTTTAAAAGTACAAAAAGGTCACTGAATAATGTTTAAACAAAGTTCACAGTAGACTGGATATAAAATGCAGATAGATCAATCAGTCCTTGCACTGAAGACCATGAAAAAACACTTTCTGGTTCGCAATCTATCTAGTTCAGCATCTTGTTTTACACAACAGTCAATCTGGGCAAGAAGGTTCCTTTTAGTCACCATGGCTAGTAGCCATTGATAGACTATCACTGACAGTAAAAGCAGCCACAGGGCAGTTCCGAATGGGATTGGATCCCGTGTGCTGGAGGAGGGTCACATAGCAGTTCTTCTCTTTTGCCATCTAAATCCTCACCCTCGTGCTTACTCATTTCTATTCGTTGGCTCTCCATGATCTCACACTGTGTGAATGCATCGCTGGGAACCATCCAGGAACTTTTGAGCTTGTGCCAGAGCAACGGACGCCGTCAACGGACAGAGGTGCAAATCAGCAGATTTCCTTGTCCGTAGGTCATTTAAAATACATGCGCTCATGTTGCCACTTGGGAAATGCTTTTTGATCGAGTATGCACTGATGCGATCAGTACTACCACTGCAGAGATACAAAACTGTTCAAAGTGCTGTTTTGTTTGCATTATAAGCAGATTATTGAGGAAATTGTATGAGATGTTTGATTCATTGGAAAATGGGCACTGAAATCATTTCAAATATGAATTTTAAACACCTTAATTGCAAACAAAGTACATATTGGATTCTCGTCGCTCATTATACAACCCTCTTTTTGATACAATGTCACTCTTCCCCCTTCAAAGCAGAATTTGTTCTTTCACCTGCTAGAGAACAGGAATATATCCTTCCGGTTGAAATATTGTACTAGCAATGGAAAGGTCCATAAAAAAAGGAACCCTCTAGCAAAGGAAAATGCTATATTGCACTTTGTATATCTTTAGGGGTGTCCCTTTGGTTTGGGAAATTCCTGGAGATTCTGGGGTGCAGCCTGGGTAATGCAGGGTTTGGGGACCGGAGGAACCTCAGCAGAGCATAATGTCATACTGTCCACCCTCCAAAAGAAACCATTATCTCCCAGGGAACTGATCTCTGTAGTCTGGAGATCAGTTGTAATTCTGGGAGCTCTCCAGCCACCACCTGGCGCTGGGTCACCCTACATACCTTATCAAGACATGACTCAGCTTGCCTAATTGATCCTCCTGTTTTTTTCTTACCGTTACAAATGGTTGTTCATGTCCTGGTGAAAAAAGCAAACTTCTTCCTAAGAAGTATTAGGGAAAGGTATTGATGATGAAACTGCTAGTATCAGGATGCCTTTATGTGAGCTTGTAATTGGGCTGCGCGTGTGTTGCAAGGTTCGGGTTGCAGAAAAGATGCAAAAAAGGACAATCAAAATGTTCAAAGGGGTTGGAGCACCTGCCCGATGCGCTCAATAAAGCTTTAGGGTCTTTTTAGCTTAGAAGCAAAGATAATGGATATATGACAGTGACTGATACAGGAGCAAAAGATGATCATTTATGGCTAGAGCTTGGGGTCGTCTCATTAAATTGATTGGTAGATTCAGGACAAAGGAAAGTATTCTTCAGTTCACCCAACACATACTAGTTCTCAACATGTACAGTGTACCCTTGATTTTTCTCTGTATGTGTATTGAGTAATTTTCGTGTAACAATCAACACAGCACCCCCCAAATGGCAGCCCAAACACTGTGTAGCCTGTAGAGGCCTCTATAAAATGGCCACCAGTGCAAGGACACTAAGCAGGGCGCCATGAGACACACTCAAAATGGTCACTGCCAGCACAAGACAAGCTGCAAAAAAAGCCCAGAAAAATGGCCACTACTGCCAGTTAAGCAGGAGGTAAATCAGGCCACACAAATGCCACACTCAAAATGGCCACCTCCCAGAGCTCTGCATATTGTGCATGCTGTCACAACATGGCCAACATTGCCAGGAAGCTAAGCAGAGGTGCCACTCTCAAAATGGCCACCCTACCACATGATAAGCTGCAAAAGCCCCACTAAAATGGCTGCTACTGCCAGTAAGCAGGAGGTATATCAGGCCACACAAATGCCACGCTCAAAATGGCCACTTCTCAGAGCTCTGCATATTGTAGATGCCTTCACAACATGGCCACCACTGCCAGGAGGCTAAGCAGGCCACCGGATGCCACTCTCAAAATGGCTGTACCCAACTGAATCTCTTTTAACACTCATGTTCTTAACCAGAGTTACGCCATGTGTAAAATTATAGTTGTTAAGCTTTTTCTCCCTCCAGGTCCAGATGTTGTTTTGACCGCGTTTTCCATGGGAGAGAATACTTCTTATCTGTCTCTTCAGCCGAAGACCTTGACAACGTCCACGTTCTCAGCATACAGAACTGTGGGGGGAGGCTGGGAACAAGGGGTTGATGTATTGCCAGTTTCATTTTGTCTCTCATTCTCAACAATGCCTTGGTTCAGTCAAGATCCTTTTTAGGCCTTGGAATATGGATACTTGTATCAGAGCCTAGTCTTTCAATAAACCTTTTGAAATCAAGAAACTTGTGCTTCTTGCAGAAGGGGGGAGACGAACTCTAGATAACGGGGATTCTATAGTCCTCCCACAAAATGGCCCCTGCTGCCTGAAGTCCTTAGGCCGAGCTACTGCCGCTGGCAATGCTCCCTCCCAAGTAAATGGAACGGCAGGGGAGGGAAAAACCTAGATTGGGGGGGGGGGCTGCCAGCATCTACCTTGCTAGGCCAGTAGCAATAAAGTACGAATTAATGCACCCTTCAGATGGCTGCATCTCACCCCTGTGGCCTACAGCTAAGCCTGTGGCTGATGCTAGAAGTTCTCTCTCCCAACCAAGTAAAATGGGGGGGGGGAAGAGGTGCCTAGGTAGGCCAGAGGCCTTCAGGGGCTGGGTATCACCCTGCTTCAGGCCTCCTGACTGATAGACAACAGGCCCCAAATGTAAATAAGAAAAAACCTCTGCCAAACCCCTGAGCCTGGCGCTGGGCCCTGGCTCTCCTCCTGGAGTCTGAAGGGAGCAAGCAGGGGAATAGCACAGCTTCATGCACAACCAGGAAGGCCTTTGGTAAAGCAGCCTCAGAGGAGCTCGGCTGAGGGAGCTTGAGATGGGCTCTGCTCAGGCCGAGTGCCTCTTCCCACCTGCGACTGGGCAGGGCGGAGCAGCCTCCGAAGGCCCTTGTCTCTGCCCTCCCAGCCAAACCCTGGACTGAAAGGAAGAGGAGGTGCTGCCTTCATCCCTCCTTCCAGGGCGGCAGCTAATGGCCCCCAGCTTTAGCAGCGTAGCTGCATGCCGGGAAGGGGCCATATTCCACCTGGAGGTTGGCAGAGCCCGTCTTTCTGATTCCTAGTGCATTCCAGCGGATTCATATTCCAGGATGCTTTCCATATATACAGGGATGTTTTGGAAAGGAGGAGCAACATGTCAAAAACTGACAGAACTTTCTGAAACATCCCAGTTCATGTGTTGTAACCTGTATCTATTTTGAACTAGCACAATCATTTAATTTTTGGCAAAAAGTTCAGAAAAAGCATTTTTACCTGGCAGTTGTGCCTTCAGATATACCCAATGGTTTTGGATTACCCTGCTGATATAACTGTACACTACATTTTCGAAGATGTGAAGAAGACCTAATAGCTGTGTCGGGTGTGTTATTGTGTCAGAAATGATGGAGCAGCCTGTTAAAATGCATTCATAATGGATTATCTGCACTCACAATCACTCCCTTTTTTTTTGTTCATAGTTCTAGTATTATCTTCCTGATACTTTCTGATATAAATCATCACTGGATCCAATAAGCTGCCTACAAGTTAAAGATCAGAAACATTTCATATCTGAGATAAGTGCTGTTATTCTGGGTAATTTTCAAAGTCTTTGGATTTCAAAAAGGGTGTTGACACTCAATTACAAGCAGCGCTTTTTTTCAGGGGGAACGTGGGGGAACGGAGTTCCAGAACCTCTTGAAAATGGTCACATGGCTGGTGGCCCCGCCCCCTGATCTCTGTGCCGAGGGCAATCTCAACTCCCCTCTGTCTGGAGATCAGGGGGGCGGGGCCACCAGCCATGTGACCATTTTCTCTGAGGGCAACCCACTGAGTTCCACCACCTCTTTCCCCAGAAAAAAAGCCCTGATTACAAGTACTGGTCTTCAAAGAAACATTCAGAAATAAAAGCAGGGGTTATGTACCTGTCTGATAAATCTAAGGATTCATTGAAACAAAGAATTACAAAAGTTTATGGAATAATGTCAGTTACGCCATCTAGTCTTTCTAGGCTCTGACCTGGATGGTTCAACCTAGCCCAGTCATGTAAGATCTTGGAAGCTAAGCAGGGTCATCCATGTTTAGTATTTGAATGGTAGACCACCAAGGTAGTCCAAGGTCACTACACAGTGGCCGGCAATGGCATACCATCTCAGTTTGTCTCTTTCCTTAAAAACTATATGGGGTCTAGGGTTACCAGATCCTTGGGACTTAAAGTGGAGGCTGGTGGGGTGATTGGGGGAGAATGCTGGAGGGAGGGGCTTACCTCATGCACGTACTCTGGAATGCTTCTGCATCGTGCCAGAAATGATGTACTTCTTGGTGTAACACAGAAGCAACAGTGCACACCAGGGGCCAATTCAGTAAAAATCTGCCCCAAATTTAGTGTTTTGGACTGATTTTTACTGAATCTGTCCCCATCATGGCCCTTTGATTCTGCGTCATGCCGAGAATGACGACGTTCTTTGTGTGGCGCAGGAGCGTTCCAAAGCACACCGAGTGTTTCCAGCTTTGTTCCCATGCTTCCCCTTTGGCAGCCAGGTGAGGGGGGATGTGGGCTGGGAGCCAGGGATTCCCTGCCCCCACTGCAGGGCTGGTAACCTAATGGGGTTTCTCTAAATCACTCAAACTTGACAACAGTTTACATGCACACGGTCTTTCTAGAGTCATTGGCTCCGATAATTTCCCCACCCTACACCCTTGTACCCCAGGAAAAACGGGAATGAAAATTCAACAAATAGTAGAAGGACAGAATTCTGTTCAAAGTTATCATTAAATCGATATTTACATTCTCTGACATTACCATTTGACCTCGATATGCTTAGTGGTGCTAAGGCAGCACAATCTACCCATTTTATTTTTCAGGAGCAAACCAGCTGTTTGGAAAGAGAGAGATGAAAGAACCGTGGCATCTGTATCCAATTCTGATTTTGAGTTTTCGCTGCAAACATTGCTTTTTTAAGGGGTTGGGGAGAATGCATGGTCTCTTTGTCTTTCCCAGGAATGAAATAAATACAGCTCTCTGTTCTGACTTTGTTGCTTGAGAGACACCGAGAAGTGAACTGAGGACACCCCATTGTAGCCTGCAGAATGTCAGAGCGCTAAAACAGGACTGCAGCATTAGCAAATGTTTAACCCTCCTGTCTTAAAAAGTTCCCAGTATTCTTAAGTGAGTTACACACACTTTATAGTGGGGCGGGGTGTGTGTGTGTAAGAAATTGCCTATTAAACTTTGCAACTCTTGTTCACATCAGTTGTTGTTTTTGGTTTGCTGCACTCCTGCTGTGGGTGGAGTGGGGTTTTGTTGAGAAATTCAGGAATCTATCCAATGAGTCCAATTTTTAACGTAAGAACTTTTGGGCTTTCATAGTAGCAATGAATACCTGGGCCCTTTTCACACTACTCACTTGCTTCCAGGACATTGCGGAACATAGCGCAAAACCCGTGGAAGATAGCATCTTCTCGTGAGAGTTTTGCGCGATGTCGCGCACTCTCACGAGAAGACGCTATATTCCGTGGGTTTTGCGCTACGTTTCGCGATGTCCCGGAAGCAAGTGAGTAGTGTGAAAAGGGCCCTGGTTCAAGTAGCATGCTATATTTATATATTGTTTTAGAAGATCTCTTCTGGATTGCTGTTTTACTCCTGAGTACAATTCAGAATCCTAGTTCTTACATTTAAAGCCTTAAATATTTGCGACCTGGGAGCTTAAAGGATCACCTACTCCCCATATGAGGCTTCCTGTAATCTAGCATTGTTAATAGACCCCACTGAATGTTTGGCATTATTTATTGGGATTTATCTTTTTAGACAAATGTTGTAGTAGTAATTTTATATTGTATTTATTGTGTATTAATTTATGTTGTTATAACCCGCTCTGAGCCTGCTTGCGGGGAGGATGGGCTAAATATCTAACAAACAAACAGGGAAGGGGATTTCTTTTTCCAAAATTCACTTTTTCAGATATAGCCATTGATTCATCTTATTCTCTTTTTTCATTTTAAAAAGAGATTTCTTTTTGTTTTTCTTTGAAGAATAATCAATGCACCCTTTTGTAACTTCAGGCCTTGCAGTTGTTTTGTGTTACAGATTCCAGGGTGATGCTCTAATGGGAGGACAGGAAAGTTTAGGAAGACATCATCTTCCTCTGAGTGCCTACAGAGTGAAATGCTGAAATCTGCCAGAACCCCCCTTCCTGCCCCTCCTCTTCTTGAATTTCTCTTTGACCAAAATGGAATTATTTAGATATGGGCTAAAATTCCTAAAAAGAGGGGAAGAAAAGGATTGCTGGGTTTCAGGGAGAAACTGGGCAAAGAGAAATTAAGCTGCTTTCAGAAAGGGTATTGTATATGGAACTTGAAAAGAAAATGTTGTTGGAAACCAAGTTCAAGATAATTCATATTACAATATTCCTCATTACTAAGTATGAATGTAAGAGTTGGACAATGAAGAAAACCAACAGGAGTAAAATTAATATGGTATTGGAAGAGAGTTTTTCAGATACCATGGACTGTCAAAAAGTCATATAAGTGGGTTCTAGATCAAACCAAGCCCAAATTCTCCCTAGAAGCTAAAATCATAATATTGAAGCTATTGTACCTTGGTCACATGATGAGAAGACTAGAAAAGACAATAATGCTAGGAAAATTTGGAGGTGACAGGAAAAGAGGAAGACCCAACATGAGACGAGTTGACTCAATAAAGGAAGCCACAGCCTCCAGTTTACAAGATGTGAGCAAGGCTGTCAATGATAGGACGTTTTGGAGGTAATTTATTTATTTAAATAAATAAAAAGGGTTGCTGTGAAGGACAGGCATAATTCCAGATCTGCCTTCACTGGGAAACAGCCAATGAGAGCTGGTGGAATGCTGGGCTAGTGGAAGTTGTTAACACAGAGCAGAACCACAAGTGACAAAAGGCACAGATTGGACACTTGTCAGCTTCCCTCAAGTTTTGATGGGAAATGTAGGCCTCCTGGTCTTGCAGCTTGGCTCTCTGACTGCTGTCCAATGGACTTTTCAACTGTCACTTGTCCAACATTCCGCCAAGCTGCCTACATTTCCTGCCAAAACTTGAGGGAAGCTGGCAAGTGTCCAACCTGTGTCAGGCGTCACTTGTGGTCCTGCTCACAGTTACTGGGGAAAGTTCTGGAAGCTGCTAAGGGAGGCAGCAGAAGTATAGCTGGTTGTTAACCACTGTTCTGTTACATAGTAATTCCCTGTTTAACTACAATATATCGCTATCCTTTAAAATCATTCACTCCAGTATTCTGTGTTGTAAATAAAATTTGTTTTAACACTGGTTGGCTTGAATACACACACAAAACTCAAACACTCTAGTCAAGACAAATGGGCCAAATTTAAAATAGTGGCAGTGTATCGAGGAAAGTAAAATTCTGAGTTCCCTTTCCCCCGGGTGGTGCCCTGGGCAGTAAATGGATGAAGGGAAGTAAATATAGGGAAAGGGCTGCCTGTCTGGTGGAGCCTCTGGGAAAGGAGAAAAGGGATTCCATGCGGATTTGGGTCAGGGGGCTGTCTGGCTGATAAACAGAGGTTAGACAAGTGGTGGGTTGTGCGACTGCCCTTAACTGCCTGTGAAACTCCAAACCTTTCAGTGCGTTACGGTGTGAAAGGGGAGTCACAGTCACCATATGAGTAGTGCCTTGATGGCACATAATGTACATTGCATATGGAATGATTTGTTTGTAAACTTTGAAAAAATCTAATAAAAGGTTAACCACACTGAAATCTGAATTACAGCTGTGTTGTAGCCATCAAAGATATCTGCTGAGCAAGACACTGAGTTGGGCTTCATTTCGTGCAGAAGGAAAACAGTTATGTATGTGCTTGGGAGAAAAAAACAACAACTCAGCTACATCTGGATCACACCCTTTTCTGATTTATTTAAAAATATTAAGAAGTGCAATTGACCAATATGAGAGTAAGTTGGTTTCTGAATGTGTGTGCAAAAAGTAAACCAGGGTGGTTCCAAACTACTATCTTCTTTTGCTCTGTTCAGTCATTTCTTTCCACATTCAGTGACTATTACAGTGGAGGATCAATTGATATTGCAACCTTAAAACCATTCCCTTCAGGAAGTTTCGCAGCCACACAGAGGGTGGTTCTGTTGCGATCAGCACTCTGCCTTCTTCTCCTGCTCATCGAGCTCAGAAGACCTCTGGAACTTAAAAAAGTAAGCCAATTTGCACTGTGATGTCATAGCACCATACCACTGCTTTCCAATCGCCACATTGTTAGGAAGTAGCAGATCTACTAATCCGGCACCCAATTCTCAGGGAGTAACTTCTGCAAGCCCGCTCCAATAAGGCAATACTGAAGTTCCAGCTAAGTCCAGTTAGAAATTCTAATCTCCAACCATGTTTTGGAAAATATTGCAAATTCTGAATGGGGTTACAATGCTGATGGTTCCCGCCACCCCATGTCAATTGCATCACATCCAGGAAGCTGTAATGGACAGGAAGCCTCAACCAAACTGCCTGCTCCACAGAAATTGCACTTCTATTCCACAGCAATATGAAAAATTGCAACCCATTAGCTTTGTGTGTGTGTGTGTGTGTGTGTGTGTGTGTGTGTGTGTGTGTGTGTGTGTGTGTGTGTGTGTGTGTGTGTGTGTGTGTGTGTGTGTGTGTGTGTGTGTGTGTGAGAAATGGGAATAAAGGAGGTAAAGATCACTGGCATTCCTCCATTCTCAGCACCCAAGAGAACGGTAAAATCAGGCTACAGCATAGAAAGACAGAGCAGAGACCCCTTTTACAAGGTCTGTGCATCCATTAGTTAATATTGCAGCTTTGGGAGAAGACCAAGCCTCATTAACTGAGCAAATGAAATTTGTTGCCATTTCCAGGGAAGGGTTTACAAATGTATAAAAGTCCTATAAGACGGGCTGTTAACAAAAATATTAAGCCTAAGACTCACCAGAAGATGTGAACATGTCAAGTTTAAAGCATGGCAATAGAAAGTTATATGTCCTTGGCACCCTGGAATGTTGCCCCATCAATAATGAGGGTCTTGTGGTCTCCCCATGAGTGAGAAGAAACCACCCCATCGCTGCCACTACTGAGTAGATGTTAGATGAAGAGGGTAGCATTGGGCATCTCTCTGTCTGTCTGTCTGTCTGTCTCTCCCCCCGCCCATGGAGACCCAAAGTCGCTCACAACATTGTCCCCTCCTCCATTTTATCCTCACAACACCCCTGTGAGGAGATGTCATGTATGCCATGCATCCATGCCATTGTTGTATTGTATGCCATCTCTGTATTCTGACTTTTCTACTGAGAATGCGGACAATTCCACCATTGTCTGCTGCATTTACACTGCATTTTATATTGTGATACTGTACCTTATGCATTTTATGAGAAGACTCCTGAGGGTGTCCAAACTGCTAATATTAATTGCCAAAGGAGCTAGCAAGCTCTCCCCTATCTCTAAGAAATATGCGCTTTCATTTCTGCGTGGCCTTGGCTGAGAGCTTGCAGCTGGGTGCTGAAATGTATCTGCTTCACAGGAGAGAAGACTCCACTGTGTACCTTATCTCAGACTAAACTGCTTTGTTCCCATGTAACATTTTCAGTTTCGCACCTAAATGCAAAGGGTCGGGAAAACGTCCCTCTATATCAGTAGTCCTATTGTTTGTCTAATTACTTCTGCCAACCTTTCCCTGTGAGTGAATACCTGAACTGAATGGATCTCTGAATAAAGTTCTTCAACCAATGCATTTGTTTGCTTGCAGTGCAGGACTTGGGGATGTTACTGCCAGGGCCTGACACCCTAGGACTGACAGGAGATTAGGCTGAGAGGATGTGACTTGACCAAGATCTCCCAGCAAGCTTGCCTGGCATAGCAGTAATTTGAATCTGGGTTTCCCACCCAGTTTCCTGGGGATAAAGTGTAGATGAGTGGGGAAGGCAATGGCAAACCACCCCATAAAAAGTCTGCCAAGAAAACGTCGTGATGCCACGTTCCCCATGAGTCAGTAATGACTTGGTGCTTTCACCCTTACCTTTTTTCCTCCCACATCTTAGACTGGTACTGTAAAAACTGCACCATGCTGGCTCTCAAGAATTTCAAAACATTGCTGGATATAGAGAAGAAGCCTGTCCAGCTCTTGAGAATGTCTCCCTTGATCATTCCGCCACTTCAGAATTCTATGCAGATCCTGTGTTCAGAAGAGGAACCTCTGCCAGGCTGCCCGCCGCTTTAAGATAGTGCTTATGTCAGCTTCCGCTTGGCCAGTCAAACCCATCCCTGAGGATTTTAATGTATATCTTAGAAAATAGCTCTACCCTTAATAAACACAAACAAACAAAGCCTTTATTGGCATATCTCAATTTATCGATACAGGCAGTAAACAAATATAAAGGTAACAAGGGTAATTTGAGTATAAACATTTAGACGTTTTTCAATCGATCCTTGATAACCAAACTTAAAAATAGGGCTACCTTTTCAGTTACACTATCAAGGCCTCCAAATGACCCAGCATATTAACTAAAACTGGGTCTAAGAGATTAGAACGTATATCAACGTACTGGGAACAATGGAGTAGGATATGAGGAACCGACTCAACTGAATTTGAATTACAAGCACAGAGTCTTGCAGAATATGTGATCTTATTATATCTGCCCTTGTTATTATCTTTAAAGTGAACTTTGTGTTCATCCATGATTGCGTATTTCATATTCTCTTCACTTTCTCATCTGATTAACAAGTCCGTTTAAAAATAATTTCTTGAAAGTTTGTACCAGTTGCCCTCTTGGATTCCATGTTTCTCTTTTTTCCCTAGTAAATTGTTTTGTCTTACAGCAGGATCTGTCTCAGTTGGCCACTGATCAAATTGGATCAAAAGGAATGTTGGCAAACAGATCCAAAACCCTAGATCCCCAGTCTCACACCTCGGCATAAATTAGCTCAGCTTGAATTCTAGCGTAAAACCAAATCCCCGCTGGTACTATTTAGAGAGCATCCCTTGAGATCTCGTTTGAAACACTCCCTGCAGTTATTGATTGAACCCCAAAGTATCCTTCTGAGGTGGAACTCTTGTTGTAAGCCTCCTTCATTTCTCTACCTTTCACTATTGAGCAAACTCTGGTTTACAGCCAAGATGCAACTGCAGTGATACAAGGCTTTTGGCAGAGGCGGTGAGAAAGTAGCGTCCTGCTACCTGTTTGAATAGTTGTTTGCCCAAATGCGGCTCGTGCCCTCTGCAGCCAGAAAAGAAATTCAGCCAATACATTTCCAACCCAATTGGCAGATTTGGGTTTTCTTTATCCTCTTCTCAGTAAGGGTGGCCGAGCTGCAGGAGGGGCCCAGAGCTCTCCCAGCATTACACCTGGTCTCTAGACTACAGAAATCAGTTTCTCTGGTGAAAATATCTGCTTTGGAGGTTGGACTCTATGGTCCATGTATGATCCGTATACCATGCTTCCCACTCCCCAGCATACAAATCAGAATGCATAACCATGGTTTTCAGGCAAAACAAACAATAGTTTGTGGTTTGAGCGTAATAACCAGTGCTTTTTTTCTGGGGGTACGCAGGGGTACGCATACCCCTAAACATTTTGTGAATCTAACGGGAGAAAGTAAAAATTTTAAAATGTTGGAATTCCCACTAAACCACCTCCAGAAGTATTATGGATATTTATATGATTTGTTAAGTTTTATGTAGCGTATGTTGGCAACAAAGATGTTTAGTTATATTTAAACTCACTAGGAGCACTGTTCATCTTACAAAAAATGGAACATCTTTGAGCATCGAACACGCCACCGAGATCGCTGGCATAATCGGTGATCGTTAGGGTGCAGACAAATACAAACAAGTCTTCTCTAAGCCACTTGGAGCTCTGGTAGTTGGAATCTAGCACGGTGATTGGTCAGTCTTGTTGCTACCTCTGATGGCAGTGACCAATTTGTGTACATTTTGTGCAAAGAGTTTGTCTATACCGAAACTCTTTGGTTATGTGCACATGTCACTATAGAGGGACTTGGTTGGCAATATTGATACCCATAATTCTCATCACCGACAATCTTTTGATGTCATTTCCTTTCACGGTGTTTCCTGAGTCTCAGATGGAATCTGTGAAGTAGTGTAGTGTTTTACTGGTGAAAGTTTGGCCTATTGAGTGGCACAGTGAGCTGTGTAATATGAGGTTATGCATGTTCTTGGTAATTTTGTCCATTGACTGTATTTATTTTTTCCGATTTGAATTATAAAATGGTGATTTTCTTGAGTCAAACTGAGAGTACCCTTAAACATTTTTTTAGGAAAAAAAGCACTGGTAATAACTCACAATTCTTTGTGGCGAACCAGAAGCCTTCCCTATCTAAGCTACATGTTCACAGAAGAGAAGTGTCAACCTAAAGAGTCCGAGTCTCTTTCTCGTGAGAACAAACCATGTTAAATCCTGGTTTGTCATCATATCTGAATGCAGTCCGGGGTTTTATGCCTTAGATGCCAAACTGTATGGGTCCGTTGCTGCCACTCATCAATATCTTCCATTTCCAATACACCGGAATGTAAGTCTCCAGGATAAAGCAACCCAGGCAGACCTAATTAGCTCAAGCGTGTGAGATTCATCATCTCTGGCAAGGACTCTGGATAATTCCCAGATGTACTTCAGCCATCGTGTACATGAGGAGGCCCCTTTGCAAGCTGCGAGCCAAATAAGCAGTTTTGTATCTGAAGTACATCTGTTTCGACTTAAGACAAGGTTTCAATTCGATCTTTTCACTAAGCTTTGAACTGTGTCAAACCACTCTTGGCAACTCGTTCCTTGTTATTTATATAATACAATGGCTTCTACAGGGCCCAGCCTGGGCTCTGTAACGTCCTCGAGGAACAACTGCTGGCACCCCACTCCCAGCACAAGAGTTCCAGGGCCCATCCCTGGACTTGCAGAGCTGAGTACAATGCCACAGGAGACGATGATGTATTCTATCACTGCACTGATTTCATCTTCTCCGAGTTCATGCAGGGGCACGACTTCCTTGGGCTCATTACTCAACTCTCAGATTCAGGAAAACCAAATTCAGGAGAATGAATGAGAGTCTGAGAAATTCCCCTTGTTCTCCTCCTGCAGCCACAATATGTCAAGTGTTCTGCTTTGCCTCCTTCCACTGAGCTTTATACCATATTATTATATGCATATTAGCTACTACAGCCCTTTCTTCCTTACTGTATGGTCCAGTTTGGTGGAGTGGTTAAAAGCGGCAGGACTCTAATCTGGAGAGCCGGATTTGATTCCCCACTCCTCCACTTGAAGCCAGATGGGTGACCTTGGGTCAGTCACAGCTTCTTGGAGCTCTCTCAACCCCACTCACCTCACAAGGTGATTGTCGAGAGGATAATAATAACATACTTTGTAAACCACTCTGAGTGGGCGTTAAGTTGTCCTGGAAGCCAGTATATAAATTTAATGTTGTTGCTGTTGCTGTTATCTCTGCAGTCTCTTTCCCCAGGCACACAACCTTGCCCCAGTTGGAGTGGAGCTGGCATTCCTTTAGGGTTTGGCAATGCAAGCAGCCAAACTCCCTGAAATGTATCTGTGGAGAAATGCTTACCACCCTTGAATTCACACCCAAATATTTCAAGATTTGGAGATGCACCACACCCATACTCCAAAAGGGATCCAAAAACCTTTCTACTAGCAAAATATTGACAAACAGAAATCACAAGGAAGGAACCATTTCGCTCTCACAGGTATCCATTATTTAAATGCTTAAGATATGCTAGGATGAAAAGTCTACCAGCCAACTCCTTCATTAGAATATCTCACCTAAAAGGCACACCAAATGCTAGATAGTATCTCTTCCTGTAGAAGAATAGGAAAAGGAGGTCTAACCCATACAGGGCGTAGGGACACAAAAGAGAAATTCCCTGAACACAGGGGAAGAAGGAAGACTCTGACTCACTCCATCTTGGGACATCTTACATTAAGGAACACTTACACCTGGACTCCATCTTGATGGCAACCATTACCACATGGAGCTAACAATGAGCAGGCAGGCCAGACAGACTTTAAGATATGAAAGAACTTTTGAACACTGTAACTGCAGAGATATATTGCCTACCCTAAGAATACCATCAGTTAGGGTATTGTCTAGAGGTGAGGGACAGAGGAGTGTGTGTGTGTGCACCTTTTCTTTGTATCCTTGCTCAGTCAGTTGCTTGTGCCTGGAAAATGTTTCTGCACTATTACTTTCTATTAAAACTCTTTTGTGTTTTAATTGCTGGAAGTTTCTTCTTTGTAACCACTGAAAAACCCTACTCAAACACAAGGAGTGCCAAGAGGGGAGAGCAGCAGCTCCTTGCTAGATCAATTTATCTCCAGATTGCTCAAGAGCAAAAGCCATCCTTGCATTAGCTAGTATGAGTGAAGCAGGAGATGCAGTAACTAGGAGGAGCTTTTTAATGACAACATAGTTGTGAATGCTAAGAGATACTCCAAGATTGCCCTGACCTAGATAGCCCAGGCAAGTCTGATCTCATCAGGTCTCAGAAGCCAAGCAGGGTTGGCCTTGGTTAGTAATTGGATGCTAAGGGCTCAGCCTCTCCCCTTGGAATCTGATTTGTTGGTCAACTTGCCATTAAGGAAAACGAGATGCTGCGGCTGGCCCTGTGCCTTCCTGTGCTGCTGCTGCGAGGTAACAACACAAACAATACACACAAACTTTCCAGTGCTCATTATAGATTATTCTCCCGAATTGGGTTCACCATGCCGGAAACGAAACAGTGAATTCCAGGTGTATTTCTGGCTTGTTTGTTTCATTTTGCACACTCCTATCTTGCACCTGTGAGAAATACTATTCTGCAAAATTAAAAAATAGGTTTGTGAATGCAAATTGTCCTGTGTACTGTTTTTATTCCAAATTGATCATCCTTGGCTTGAAATGATGATTCTGTTTTCATTTAAAACATTAGATGCATTTCAAATTTTTGTAGCGCTTTTGGATCTGCGAAGTTGGCATTTCTCCGGTCGGGCAACCCAAGTACATAAACCACTCTTGGCAGATGCTTTGAGGGTGATTACTTGAATCCTTTACTCTAATTGCTTTCCTTGATCTTGATTCCATTGTCCCAATTGCTGAAATGGACACAAGCTTTTTGCAAATGGAAATGTAATTACAGAACACAGGGCTTTTTTTCAGGGGGAACGCGGGGGAATGGAGTTCCAAAACCTCTTGAAAATGGTCACATGGCTGGTGGCCCTGCCCCCTGATCTCCAGACAGAGGAGAGTTGAGATTGCCCTCCGCACCGGCACAGAGGGCAATCTAAACTGCCCTCTGTCTGGAGATCGGGGGTGGGGCCACCAGCCATGTGACCATTTTCTCTGAGGGCAACCCACTGAGTTCCACCACCTCTTTCCCCAGAAAAAAAGCCCTGCAGAACAATATGTTGGTTACATCTGGAAACTAGAAATCAAATCATCATCAGTGACGCCACCAAAGAGAAGATCAGGGTATGCATTTATATTATTGCCAACATTTCTGGTTCTCTGTCTTTTGCTGTTTGGTTTTGTAAATTCCTGTGTTTTGTCTATGTGTATTTTGTGGTTTCCTATCAGTTTTTGAATTGTGCCCATACTTCAAGCAAACCAGGAGATTTTCAAGATGAGAATAATAGAGAATTGGGGCCGGGGGTTTCTTACACTTAATGGGGTTAGTTGAGGGAGTGGTGGCTTCCAGCCAAGATCAGGCAAAAAGACCAACTTGGTAGAATCCTCAAACAACTGTTATAAAGAGAGGAAGCATTTTCCATAGCCATTAGCTGACAGCCAGGTATTTAAGACAAGTGACTGGAGCATGTATAAGACTAGGTAGAAATTTAGGAATTATCGCATTTTTCCTAGTGTGAGAGAGTGCAGTGTAGTGGTTAGAGCAGTGTTTCCTAACCAGGGTTCCTTAGAAACCTGCATTTCTTCAGGATATAATCGGAGTTCCATGAGAAATTGTGCAAAAATAAACAAGCCCATATATGACTGAATGTACAACTTATATTGAGTTTGGATGTAAATTTCATGTTCATATTTCAGTAAACTTTATTTTGATTTGATATTTTGATATCTAAAAAAAAAAGATTAGATAATACAAAAAAGGAAAAATGCTTTATACGCACACCAAATTTAATTGAATCAAGCTCCCCCCCCCCCCCGCCTTTTCTGGCCTGAAAATGTTTTCATAAATAGGGGTTCCTTGGGATTCGAAAAATGAATCTAGGAATTCCTCCATGGAAAAAGGTTGGGAAACACTGGGTTAGAGAGTTATAATAGGATCTGGGAAACTCAAGTTCATGTCACCACTTTGTCACAAAGCTTTCCAGGTAACAGGCCCTCTTAGCCTGATCTGTCAAGGGGGCAGATACGTTGAAGAGAGGAGTGACAAACTGCCACACTGTAAATTGGACCTACTCCGTATCTATGAGCCCTATAACAAAATCTGGATTCGTAGCAATATTTGCGGGGAAATGTGATGGAACGTGCTTTTGGAAGAGAAAGTATCTTGTCTTGGTAGTAGTTGTTTCTTGGCTTCATACAGTCATTCTGCAGCATGATATAGTGTACTAGAGGGTCACCATTCTTTGTCTGATCCGCTCAAGAGGAAAGATTCCATGCTTCAAAACCCAAACATTTGTTGCGCATATTGCCTGTTTTTATATTATGTTGCTCAGCCAGCTGGGCCTGTTATTCTCCCATTACAATAATTGTTCAGAGTGGAAAAGCCATCACTCAACTTCCAGTGGTTATGCTTGGCTGTTTTGAACATGATAATCCCATCTGATTCCCATGTCCTCATTCCAGACCCACTGAAATCAGTACAACTTAAAGCCAGGGCTTTTAAAATAATAATAATAATAACAACAACAACATTCGATTTATATACCGCCCTTCAGGACAACTTAATGCCCACTCAGAGCGGTTTACAAAGTGTTATTATTACCCCACAACAATCATCCTGTGAGGTGGGTTGGGCTGAGAGAGCTCCAGAGAAATGTGACTCGCCCAAGGTCACCCAGCTGGCTTCGTGGAGGAGTGGGGAATCAATCCTGGCTCTTCAGATTAGAGTCCCATGCTCTTAACCACTACACCAAACTGGTGTTCAGCAGGAACGCGGTGGAACGGAGTTCCGGAACCTCTTGAAAATGGTCACATGGCCGGTGGCCCCACCCCCAATCTCCAGACAGAGGGGAGTTTAGATTGCCCTCCACGCTGCTGGCAGCGTGGAGGGCAATCTAAACCCCCTTCTGTCTGGAGAGCAGGGGGCGGGGCTACCAGTCATGTGACCATTTTTGCCGACAGTGATTTAAACTAAAAAACTCCCCCCTTGTTCCAGCTGACCCAAAGTGACATCATTGTGCGGTCCTGGGAGCTGAGTTACACCACCTCTTTCCCCAGAAAAAAGCCCTGTTTAAAGCTATTTAACCTTGACTGGATCACGCTACCAGACAGAAATCCCAATGATCATCGTTTCAGGTAGGTAGCCCTGTTGGTCTGTCATAGAAGAGCAAGATTTGGGTCCAGTAGCGTCTTAAAGACCAACTAGATTTTGAGGGTCAGAGCTCCCATTGTCAGAGTCTTTAAGGTGCTACTGGACCCAAATCTTGCTCTTCCAAATTATCATCAGGTTCTACTCCTGTGCCTTATATATCTTGCATAGAATTTTAATGCTCTGAGCCTGGAGTCCTAAGGACACTCTCCTGGGAGTAAACTCCACTGAACAACATGGGATGTACATCTAAGATTGCTCCACGAATCACCTGGCACAAATTCTACATTAATATATTTCAAGTTCCTGCTTCCGGTTCTCTCTATATGTTTGATTTGGGGTAATATAGCTGAGTTGATGCACTTTTCAACCATGAATAATGATGAACAGGCAGGTTTCAGTCAACCAGCCTCTTGTTCAGGCCACTTCAATAAGAATTCATGGGTCACAGTTGTGGGATCCGGGTGAGCCATGAAGTCGCCAGGAATAAAATATCTCCTAGAGGAAAGGTTAATGATACGCCCCCACACTTTTGTCATTCTACCGAATGTGCAAAACGATAATGTTCAAGAGGGCATTATTTAAAAAGAGATTAGAACTATAGTAGAATGAACAGCCCTGGATGACACCTTTATAATGGAACAGGATTGTAGTCTGCTGCAAAGATTATTGTATCACATGCTTTTACAGCATTATCTAAAAAATTGTAACCCACTTTCTATATTCTTTACAGCGTACCTTACCTTAGAGAGTTTGTTGTTTGCGTCCTCTAAATCTGTAATCCCAGTCCTGTTGCATTATTTTTATTATTTGTTTTATATTATTTGATTGCAGTGTTTATATACTGTAATCCATTTTAAATCTCAGTAAGAAAGGAGGATTGTAAATAAAGCAAATAAAATAAACACTACATCTTATAAAAATTAAGAAGACAAAACTTGGCTGGCGTATAGCAATGAGAAAAATACCACATTTCAAATGTTTAAAACTTTAAATTGGAGGATTCCTCAGTTTTTCATATGCATACTCTTAAAGGGTTTTCAGAAGTATTTGATGGAGATAATGGTTGAGTATCCATTAATAATGCTCAGAGTGCATTTTGGTTTTACTACTACTACTACTAATAATAATTACATAATAACATTCGTTTTATATATCACCTTTCAGGACAACTTAATGCCCACTCAGAGAGGTTTGCAAAGTATGTTATTATTATCCCCACAACAAAACACCCTGTGAGTAGGGATGGGCACGAAATGGGGAAAAAAACAAAATGAGAGTTTCACATTTCATCACGTTCCACAAATGACGAAACACGAACTTCCATGAAATTGACCCGTTTTGTGATACGCTTTGTTAGTTTTGTGATTTGTCAGAACCTGGGGCACTTCAACAGCCCCCTTCATACCCAGAGATGCCAAACTCACAGGGAGACTTCAGCAGGCTCTCCTCCAGCCACCCTCCAAGAAGCTCTCATCAGGCTCTCTTTGCTGACTTTTCCCTCCCATTCTCCTGGCCTCCTGCTGTCTGCCGCTGCTGGAAGAAAAATCAAGCGGAGCGGATCTGCTTGGGTTTTTCTCTCTTCAGGCTCTCTCTGCTGACTTTTCCTTCCTGTCCCCCCGCCTCCAAGTTCTCGAAGGGGGAGCCGAGCAGAGTGGATCCGCTCAGGATCCCCTCCAGGGAGCTGGGGGGCAGGGGTGGGGGGTGGGAAGGCATGTCAGAGCAGCAGGAGGATGAGAGATAGTCAGGGAAGGGTTCCTGAAGCTGGCAAGCAGCGAGCAGTGGCTGAAGGAACTGCTGAGGCTTCCATCACTGCTGCTACTCCACCATCCTGTTCTTAAAAATTGAGAAGGGGAACAGAGAGGGGAAGGAGTCTCCGACTACAGTTCCCAGGTAAACTTGTGCAGACCCGCATTGCTCAGCTCTCAGGTTGGCAGGAAGAGCTGCCTATCAAGGTTATGTGGGCTAACATTGGGGTTTCCACGGCAACAAAAGGTCTGCAGACATTCCAGGCCTATGTTGCCTAGGGAATCCATGGATCGGCGCCAGCCTGTCTGGCATCACAAAGCATTCACAAATTGAATGAATCAGCCCCCAAAGTTGTGGGTTTTATGAAAAACATGGCCCCACAAAATGCGCTTTCGCGATACATAAATCAGCCTGATTCATCATGAAATTTGATTTGTAATTTAATTCATGCCCATGTCTACCTGTGAGGTAGGTGGGGCTGAGAGAGCTCCTAGAAGTTGTGACTGACCCAAGGTCACCCAGCTGGCTTTGAGTGGGGAATCAAACCCAGTTCTCCAGATTAGAGTCCCGCACTCTTAACCACTACACCAAACTGGCTCAAAAATGAAATGGTCCCATGCCACCACAATGTTCTCGGCCACCACTCATCAGCTATGTGAGTGTCTGATGGCTCTTCACCAAACCTCACATAAGGTTTCTTTTTCAAATTTAGTGAATATTAATTTAAAAGAAGGATTCCCATTTCCCAAACATGAATTGATTTACCAGCTCTGCACCCAACATGTCAAGCCTTTTACCTGCAGCCGGGCTGGATTGTGTTCTTTCTATCTTTGCATATTGTCCAGCGCTGCCATCACCTGCCCCAGACTCAGCAGCACTGCCACTCTCCCGAATGAAGGGCCTTCAGGGACCACTGACCCCCACTGCGGGAAGGCCCCTGGCCCCTGCACTGCCTCAGGCCCTGAAGGCCAAAGTACCCAACTTGGGGGCATACTGGGTCAACCAGCAGCCAAAAGAGGAGGTGAGACATGAGGCATGGAGCCCCATGGCAGCTGAGGAAACACTGCCGGAGCTGGCCAAGGCTCCACTGCAGAGGTGTCAGCTGGGACCCTTGCCTGCCATGAGCAGGAGGAAGGCCCCAGCAGCTGGTGGAGCCTCGCTACCTGGGGCACAAACCTTTGGCCTCAGCCCGGCGAGGCTGCCCCAGCCAGTGATTCCAGCCATGATGGCCAACAGACAACCCTACCCAACGTAGCTGGGCCGAGTGCATCCAGGCCAGAGAGCAGGAAACTGGGAGAGGATGGAGCGTGGGGCCCGGCTCCAACCCACAAGAGGCCATGAGATGCCAGGGAGATGGGCCAAGCTGGGGTTGAGCAACAGGGGCCAGACCTGTCACATCTCCTGCTTCCCACAGCAATAGATGAAGAAGGGACAGATGTCCCGGGGGGTTGATGGGTCCCAGGGGAGAGGGTGGGTGCAGAGGCTTTAAAAGAGGCTCCACCCCATGAGGCCAGGGAGGAGAGAACTGGAGTGACCTGGCAGGCGCAGAGTCACAACTCAGCAGGTAGGAGGAGGAATCAGGTGGCACAGTGCCCTTCCCTACCCAATTTTGAGGCTTAGGGAGGAGCCCTGGCACGCGGCAGGATGGCAGAGCGGCATACCGGCGGAACAGACGGTGCAGCAGCCCACATATGTCTATACATTTTAGAGAATAATTCAGATCCTCTGACAGGATTGTCCTAATGCCCAGACTATTGGATGTGAGATAATATAAACCTTAAAGTGTCTTCCACATAAAATTGTGTGTTGTATAATGGTGTCTAAGGCTTAGTAATCTGACCTCCATTTTGAGGACTTGCTATATATCTTAAATGAAAAGTGAGGGGAAACCCTTGCCACAAACAGTATCCTGTGGCATTATGTTTCATTTAAGCTCAACCATTTAAAAAGCATCTCCTATTTTTATAAATTATAACATCAACAGAAACACAAGAAGCCCGTTTCTTGCATTAAGGGAAGGCACTCTTACATTTTCCCACTCTAACAAATGAGTTTCATCAGAGAATGATGACTGGAAGTCCGTAGAGGTTCCATCTTTCTCCGAAATACATCTAATAAGTTTTCTTCCTTAAAATGCTTTCCAGGGATCTATACATCTTTTATTTACCGTTTCCGATGTCAGGTTTCAATGTTCTGCAATTCATCAGGCTGCCACAGCATCTTGTTTTCATCCCAGACATTTTAAAGTCCCCATAGTATGGTTCAGTATTATTTATCATCATAACCTTCTCTACGAGGAATGGACCACTGGATATTATGTACAATATTGAATTCTTGAACAGTCAGGAATACTCTTTTGTATACTAGTGAACAAAAACAGAGCACCAGTTCTAGTTACCTTTCTTCTGAAACATCTTAGATGCAACAACGCTACAACTTTTGTGCACATTGGTTTTCTAGTGCCATTCTAGTGTTTACAGAGCAAACCACAAGGTATACCTAGGCATAGGGTGCCAGTCTGTCCCACAGCTGGAATGATGCCAAGCCAGCCCTTCTGTGACCTTATGGGATCATCTCTGGTGTGTGGCACAGTGATAAGATACCCAGGTGTTGGGTGAGGCCTTACCACATCTCTAGGTCTGGGACAGGATTGGTAGGGATGGTACTGCTGGCTGCAGCACCTGGGTGGTGGATGAGGCCTTCCTCCATCACCAGGTCCAGGGCAGGATTGGCAGGTGTGGCACCACGGCAAGCCCAAGTCCAAGTGAGGCCAGCCTGATTGGGGGCAGCTTCACCAACCATGCAGGATAGAAGAATCATAGAATCATAGGGTTGGAAGGAACCTCTAGGGTCATCTAGTCCAACCCCCTGCACAATGCAGGAATTTCACAGTTACCTCCCCTCAACACACACACACACAAACACACTGACCCTTACTGCATGCCCAGAAAATGGCAAAATGCCATCAGGATTCCTAGCCAAACTGGCCTGGGGAAAATTGCTACCTGATCCCAAAGTTGAGATTGGCCTTACCCTGGGCATGTAAGAAAGGGCCACGGGAACTAAGCACTGATGTAACCCATTCTGCCCTCCCTCTCATGATCTGCCTAGGTTCACAGAATCAGCATTGCCGTCAGATAGCCATCTAGCCTCTGCTTAAAAACCTCCAGAGAAGGAGAACCCACCACCTCCCAGGGAAGAAGAGTAAAGTTATTCTGCTAGGGCTCCAAAAACCCTTGGGCTGTTCTTGAGTTTTATAATGTTTTTTTTTTGTTTCCCCTCTTTCTCCTACTTGACATGGGCACAAAGAGGGAAAATGACATTATGTTCAACAGGGTGACAGACATCGGGCAAGATTCCTGCCCCTTTGTGTTAGTCACCAGTCTCTTGTATGCTTGTTTGGCATGTCTGAGTGCAGAGCAGCTAACAATCAATCAGGGGTCATAATGAAGGAATCCAGATGGGAGGCAGGAGTGGAGAAGACAATTCGTTAACCTGTCAGTTTTGAGTCAGATATGGTTTTATTCTGCAGGCAGTGAGACTGGAGGGATTCCTATTGCAGGAGACTTAGTTGGTCTCAGATCCTGACTTTTAGGGAAAGTAGGCTAATTTAGTAACTCCTTTAAAAGGAGCCTGTATCTGTCTCAGAGGAGGGAAGATGGCATGGTATAGCCTGAACTTATCAGATCTTGGAAGCTAAGCAGGGTCAGGACTCGGATGGGCAAACACCAAGGAAGACTCTGCAGAGGAAGGCAATGGCAAACCATGGCTGTTTCCACACTACTCACCTTCATCCGAAACGCTGCAGAACATCGCGAAAAAAACATGGAAGATAGCTTCTTGCACGATGTCATGCAAAACTCATGCAAGAAGATGCTATCTTCCATGTTTTTTTCGCTACATTCCGCAATGTTTCAGATGAAGGTGAGTAGTGTGGAAACGACCCATCTCTGCTTCTCACTTGCATTGAAAGCCCCTTGCTGGAGTCGCCATAAGTTAGTTGCTACTTGACAGCACATTTGCATGCACCAGTCTCAGAGCTGAGTTTCAGGGGAAAGTGGGCTAAAATATTGGCATTTCCAGAAGGAGTCCACATTTACCCTGTGGGATTCTCCTAAGGTTGTGGAAAGGCCAAAGAGTCACCTCAGGAATAAAATCCGGGCTGATAACTGTTCTCTGCGTTCAGGAATTGACAACTGAATGAACCCAGCAAATGCTGTGTGTTAGATTGTTTCAAGCCTCTTTACTGAACAACCTTAATCTAGCCAAGGAAGTTAATAAATGTTATCAGTTTTCTTCTTTTTACTTCATGCTTCATCTGAAATAAATACATTTAGAAGACACTAAGGGTCAAGCTAGATGTGCAGGTTTTTAAAGAGTTGCCATTTCCCTGTGTCACAATAGCACAGGGGGTGTTTCCCTCTGTTTTTACTGCTCCACATGCACAGAATACTCCCTGTAGAGCAGAAAAAAAAACAGAGAAAAACCTCCCACCCATGCTATTTTGACACGGGGAAAGGGCTTGAGGCCAGAGGGAGGAGCCCCTCCTCTCTCTGCAGAGGCATTTTGAGGCTGTTTGGGCTCTCCTTTATATTTTTTAATAGCCATTCTCCAAAACTGCTGTGTGGCTGCAGGGAACGCAGACCCAACTCTTCAAAAACCTGCACATCCAGCTTGGCAGCACATCCATTCGAGACCATACCGGTCAGACCACATCATTCAACTTCTACTCAAACCCCAACTTTTGCAGTCAACAAAGCCGTATCAAGAGCAGTAGATCCTTGGCTCAGTCCCTGGAATCTCTAATTGGAACAGGATCACTACCTGATCCTCTCGAAAGACCAGTCATTCCATCCAGCATGAGAATACTGGGCAGGGTAAATCAGCAATCTGACTCAGTCTAAGGCAGCTGAATATCTAGAGGCCTACACCATGATTTTCTGTCTCGGAGAAGGTATTATCTAGAAACCGAGTTTACCCATTCCTGCCTTTGGATAATTTCTCCTCTCTTGCTCTCCCTTTTCTGTTGCCTGTGTTTAGACTTGGATTTAGATTCTGTCTTGGTTCCAGGAATCCCCACACCATTTATTACAACTACAGAGGCTGAGCACATGGGACAAGAGTGGCTGAAGGTATTATCTAGAAACCGAGTTTACCCATTCCTGCCTTTGGATAATTTCTCCTCTCTTGCTCTCCCTTTTCTGTTGCCTGTGTTTAGACTTGGATTTAGATTCTGTCTTGGTTCCAGGAATCCCCACACCATTTATTACAACTACAGAGGCTGAGCACATGGGACAAGAGTGGCTGAAGGTATTATCTAGAAACCGAGTTTACCCATTCCTGCCTTTGGATAATTTCTCCTCTCTTGCTCTCCCTTTTCTGTTGCCTGTGTTTAGACTTGGATTTAGATTCTGTCTTGGTTCCAGGAATCCCCACACCATTTATTACAACTACAGAGGCTGAGCACATGGGACAAGAGTGGCTGAGCATAACTTGTGCACACTTATAGCTATGAGGCCATTGACAAGTTTTAAGACAAACACAGCATCAGCCAAAACTTTACAAGCACCACTGCTATTTTATATTTTTTTCAAAAGTCAGAGGGGGGGGGGTGGCAGTTGAGCTAGTTTTGTAAGTCATTTGCATGCATGAACTACCATATTCTTGAGTGCATGCACACTCAGATCTCACGTGGTGATGGAAGATGCATTTGCAATGTTGAACTCACGCAAAGACTGTAACTCCAATTTCGTACATGGGCATCCAGCCATTATTAGAGAAGCGCCATTCACTCCGCCATCTTGCAGAGTGAATTCAACATAGCTGCATATATTTATTTTGGTATCCCTACTACAAATGGACACAGGAATGAACAGTTAGGTAGTTATTATTCATTTTGGGTCCCAGTTGCCTGAGAAAAAAGAGAGTTTATAAAAATACTCGCAACAAAGCCCTTTGTGAGAAAAAATACAACAGGCTCTAGAAAGGAGAAGGCAGGCAGGTGGGCATTGCCTCCTCCTTCACGCCTGATCCCAGCCGGATGAAGGCAGAGGGTGGGCATTGCCACCTTCTCCCCTCTTGATCTCGGCTGGGTGAAGATGCGAGGCAGGCATTGCCACCTGCTCTGCACCTGATCCTGGCTGAGTAAAGGGGGGCAGACATTGCCACTTACTCTTCTCCTGATCCTGGCTGGGTGAAGGCAGGAGGGCACATTTACCTGCTCTGCTCCTTATCCTGGACAGGCAGAGGCAGAGGGTGGTCATTGTCACTTGCTCCACATCTGATCCCAGTTGGATGAAGGAGGGGAGGGCGCATATTGCCACCTGCTCTGCTCCTGATCTCAACTGGGGGAAGGTGGGAGGCAGGCATTGCCACCTGCTCCGCTCCTGATCCCAGCCAGGTGAAGACGGGGGCGGTGGGCATTGCTACCTGCTCTGCTCCTGATCACAGCCAGGTGAAGGCGGGGACAGGCATTGCCACCTGCTCCACTCCTGATGCCGGCCAGGTGAAGGCGGGGATGGGCATTGCCTCTTGCTCTGCACATGATCCCAGCCAGGTGAAGGTGGGAGGTGGGCATTGCCACCTGCTCCCCACCTGATCCTGGCCGGGTGAAGACATGGGGCAAGCATTACTTTCTGCTCCGCACATGATCCCAGCTGGGTGAAGGCGGGGATGGACATTGCCTCTTGCTCCGCACATGATCCCAGCCGGGTGAAGGAGGGAGGTGGGCATTGCCACCTGCTCCCCACCTGATCCTGGCCGGGTGAAGGCATGGGGCGAGCATTATTTTCTGCTCCACACCTGATCCCAGCTGGGTGAAGGTGGAGGGTGGGCATTGCCTCCTGCTCTGCTCCTGATCCCAGTCTCGGTTTCCTGCCATGGTAGTGCCCTTTGGTGGTGCACCAAGGTAAGAAGTGAGTCATATAGAACATGCTTACTCTTTTATGTAGTAGGATTAAATTTTAAAAGGCAACTCAAAATTAATATTGTCTCTAAAAGCGAGAACCAATGGGTTGAAATTAAATCAAGAGTTTTGGGCTAAGTATTAGGAAGAACTTCCCGAAAGAGCGGTCCTTCAGTGGAACAGGCTTCCACAGGAGGTGGTGGGCTCTCCTCCTTTAGAAGTTTTTAAGCAGAGGCTAGATGGCTATCTGATAGCAATGCTGATTCCGTGAACCCAGGCAGATCATGAGAGGGAGGGTAGGAAGGGTTACATCAGCGCTTTGTTCTCATGGCCCCTTATTACATGCCCAGAGTAAGGCCAATCGTCACCTTGGGGTCAGGAAGTAATTTTCCCTAGAGATCCAATTTGGCCAGAGATCCTGACAGTGTCTTGCCATCTTCTGGGCATGGAGCTGGGGACACTGTGGGTGTGTGGTGGGGGGAGGAGAGGTAGCTGTGAATTTCCTGCATTGTGCAAGGGGTGGACTAGATGAGCCCAGAGGACCCTTCCAACGCTATGATCAGCAAACTTAAAGAACTGTCTCTTTCTCTTCGTAAATCCAATAAGTCAGCTAAGGCCTTAACCAGACACAGAATCTCTGTAGCGGCACATAAAAAGCAAAAAACCTCCCTCATAGAATCATAGAGTTGGAAGGGGCCATACAGACTATCTAGTCCAACCCCCTGCCCAGTGCAGGGTCAGCCTCCATCCCACTGGCCTAAGTTCTCTGAAATGTAATGGAACGTCTAGGAACGTGTAGATGTTGGAGAATCTCAAAAACAGCATTGGGCCCAGGCTACAGCTACCTGCACAGTGGGCAGGAGAATGCCAGCCCCCGACCAAGAGGCCACACAGCTCTACTGCTATCATCCTCATTTTTGTTTATAGTGCTGCTGCTGCAAGCTGCTTATTAATACCACCGCGGGTCGTCTCAATCTTTCCTGCTTGACACCTCCCCTCAAGGCCAAACGAGACCTGCAAAGTTTTAAAGAGTTGGGTCTGGGAGCTCGAGTTCCCTGCAGCTACACAGCAGCTTTGGGAGTAGCTGTTAAAAATAATGGAGACCCTAAGCAGCCTCAGAATGACTCTGGTGGGGGAGGAGGGACCAAGCTATTTCCCTTGTCAAAATAGCAGAGGAGGGAGTTTCTTTCCCCGTTTGCTCTGCTCAACATGGAGTTTTCTGTGCACGTGGAACAGTAAAAAAAAGGGGGGGGTATTCCTCCCGTGCTATTGTGACCCAAGGAAATGGCTTGAGGGGGGAAGGAAGAGCCCCTCCTTCTCCCACGGGAGCATTCTGAGGCTGTTGGGGCTCTCTTTTATTTACAGCCGTTTACTTTTTAACTGCTGTTTGGCTGCTGAAACCCAAGTTCTGGGGAACTCAGACCCAACTCTTTAAAAACCTACACGTCCGGCTTGGCTCTCAGTGCCACTCAGGTCTTCTAGCTTCCCATCGCTACTTCCTGCCCCGCTTCCCGTTGGCTGATCTGTAAGAGGCACGGACCATGCTGGGCAGTAGCACATTCCCTGCTCTCTGGCTGGCTATCCCAAGAGCTTCTTCCATCCCATCTGTGATGTGGTTGGAGAGAAAAACGTGGTTCAGTATCACTGAGTTAAGCACTCGGGTATGGCGGGCTGGAGTCAAAGCGTCTCCCGCTCTGCCCTCCCTGCCACAGATGCAAAGGGGATGCGAGCAATGGCTCATGCAGAAGGCCCCAGGTTCAATCCCTCACATCTCTAGCAAAACGGATCAGTTAAGAGGTGACGTGAAAGACCTCTGCCTAAAACCCAGGAGAGCCAATGCTAGTCAGAGGAGACATTACTGACTGGGATGGACCGATAGTCTGGTTCAGTATGGCAGCTTCATGAGGGTAAGACCAGATCCCACAGCATGTATATTCTTCAGATCAATGGTGGACCATTTCTTCACAGAAGAAAGGCATTCTTTCTACACACATTCATAGGCCTTTTTTGCACCGGCAATTTTTGCTGCATTTGGCCCCACACCTCTTCGGGTTTTCCTCTGAATTCCAGGTGATTAACTCCCCCTTCAAAGATCAATGTGGGTTCTCTTCCGATTTTTCTGCCTGTGCTTCTTCTGCACCGCGAGAAAATTTGGAAAAGAATCCTTGAAATGCCACATTGAACTCTGAAGAGGGTGTTAATTGGCCGGAATTCAGAAGAAAACCTGAAGATGTATGGGGCCAAATGGGGCAAAAATTGCCTGTGCAAAAAAAGCCATAGACACATTCTCAGGTTCTTTCCTGGGGGGTAAATCTTGTTCATTTGTGTGTGTGTGTGGGGGGGGGGGGGAAATACTGCAACTGGTTGAGAGACTTTGCCTATGGTATCAGAACTGTGGGAAATGAAACCTTTGTCGCCCTCAGGCATAAACAAAGATTGAAATAAATAAACTCTCCAGATATACATATGCAATTGGGGATGGCAATAAGAAGTGGGTAGGGAGGGCAGCCATAGAGTATAGGTGACAAACAACCTGTGAACTCCGTGGACATAACAGACTGAAAGGAAAAAGTAGAGGAAAAAGCCAAGGCCCATCAGGGAATAGATTCTAAACAGGGTAGTTAACGGTGCATCACAGTTGTAAATACTCTCCTGTAGTGCTGCTGGGAGCAGATATGGAGGTGGAATTAGGATCCTCTGTGCAGGCCCCCCAGTGTTCCTGAGCCATACCGTGAAGGCCAGATGCTTCAAATTCACAGGACTAGCATTTCCTAGCCAAGCTACTTAGGGGAAGGCATGTTGATATTGTGGCCAGGAATGGGGTGGGGGACTACACTTCCCTGCGTTCAAGAATTAGACAAGGTTAGATGCAGCTTACAATCACCCATTAACTATCTGGTGAAAATCCTACAAGATATCTGTTTCTGTCACCCTAAGTCTTCCCCTGCTCCCATTGCCCACTACCTCTCACAGCAGCAGTGGGAGATTTTTTTTTTAAAAGCACAGCATTGTATGTGGCATCTCATCACTTCTGGTAAAAAACAACAACTCAGTAGGTAGCTCTAGGCATCACCAAAAACTCTATGGTTTTTGCCATAGAGTTTCCAGTGATTCCTAGAGCTACTTATATGTCACCCTGTGACATCATAGAAACAGACATGGTGGATCCAACCATCCTCCCAAGTAAGCCTTTCTCCAATGTAAGGAGCCTTCCTCCAGCTTAAGTGGCTCTGGCATTAGGTTCAAACTTGAGCCAAAAGGAAAGGTGAAGTATAAATAAATAAATAAACTTTGTGCAGAGGACAGGGATAGGATCCAACGCAAAGTTTTGATGGGTGTGTCCTTTTGCAATTGAGTTGCCTTTAGACATTCCTTTGCTGTATTATTTTTCTCTCATCCCCCATTCTTCTAGTATATCATTGGAGAAGGCAGTATAACATTCTGATTAATACTTTGTTGTATATTTTTTAATCTTTGTTCGTAGTAACATTATGATATGTCTGATGTCTCTATGTCGGGTGATTGTTTCTGACAGCTCTAACCAAAAGAGCTGATTTTTGCAAGAAAATAACTCCTGTGCTAGCAGTTTTTCCAGAGACACTGCCTATAATTACAGAGCTTGCCTTCTCTGTTTATTAACATTTTTTTCAGCTAATCTTACATTATAATTTTAAATCATTTAAAAGTGAGTCAAAGGGAATATATCCAGATTTGCTGTTGGACAAAACCAACCATGACTTATGTAAAAAATGTGAACATTTGGTTTTCTCCTGTTAGCTAAGTGCTATAAAAGAGAGCAATTTCCTTTGTTCTTTTAGAACAAACTTATGTTTGGAGGATTTTGTAATTTGCAATCTAGAAATGATTTAATTGATGGTTTGTATTCATGTCTGTTTCCATAGAAGACATGCTTTCTTTTTGGGCTCAGTTCTTACGCTTTTAACAGCCTTCCATTGGGAAGAAATTCAACAGGTTTAGCCAGGGCTTTTTTTCTGGGAAAAGAGGTGGTGGAACTCAGTGGGTTGCCCTCGGAGAAAATAGTCACATGGCTGGTGGCCCCGCCCCCTGATCTCCAGACAGAGGGGAGTTTAGATTGGCCTCCGCGCCACTTGGCGGTGCAGAGGCAATCTCAACTCCCCTCTGCCTGGAGATCAGGGGGCGGGGTCACCAGCCATGTGACCATTTTCAAGAGGTTCCTGAACTCCGCTCCACCACGTTCCCGCTGAAAAAAAGCCCTGGGTGTAGCCCTTCCCTTGGAGGAAAGTTGATGGGGCAGGAAATGCTTTACTTCTTGGATATCGGGCGCACGTATGACTCTTAAAGGCACAGGAGTTTTGACAGAAAAGATATTCTGATACTCCAAAAACAGCCTTTGACTGAAGGATTGGGGCCCACAAACTGGTGGGGTATTGATCTCAGTCGAATTGTACCAGTTTTGCCACTTTGCAGTCGCCACTTTCTTTTTTCTTGGTGTTCCTTTTTAAAGTTAAGGGGATAAAAGAGAAGAACGGAGGAGTTCTTTTATCTTCAATAGCTGGGCAGAAAAATATTTCCACTCTAAGTTCAAATTGTTTTCTTTGCCTCACTTGCAAAATTTCCCTCTTCTGTGACTGTTAAAACTGCATATGCTTTCCCTTTTTTACTTACAAATATAAGGAAAAAAGGCATATGTGGTTTAAAAAATATGAAATGGGGGTCAGGTTGCAATTAGAGATGATTATGAATTTCTCTCCCTAGAATTTTTGACAGAAAATTCCACCTTTCATTCCACCTCATGTGAATAAAACTTGCTGTTCTCTTTTCCCCAGTTTTCTGTTTCTTAACATTAAACTCCCATCATAAAATGTTTTCAGCAGTGATCATGTGACAGTAAATCAGCACGATGCATAGATATTCTGTAATGATTTTAAGTAAATGTGAGTATGTGTCTTTAAATGGTGTGGTATAGATGAAGAGTGGGGGGTGAAAGAGAGGGATGAGAGAGTGATATGATGTTGGGCGAAGGCAGTTTTAGACTTGGAGAAAAAAGATTCCGTCAGGGCAAGAGAGGCAAGCTGTGTGCAGCCTTAGCATGTTTAAGCATTTCTGAGAAAAATATTGACTCTGGTTTTAGCAGGCAAGCTGTTTGCAGCCAGAGTATTTTTAAGCAGTTCTGAAAGAAATATTGAGTCAGGAGAAAGCAGGCAAGCAGTGTGCAGCCTGAGCTTATTTACGTTATCTGAGAGAAATATAACCTGTGTGGAAGCCTGAACTGTGTGTTTGTGAAAGGACATTCAGTCAGGGAAAAAGAGGCAAACTGTGTGTGCACCTGAAAAGAGATCTATGTGATTGGGTTTAAGTAAAGTAACTTTAAGAATTCAGAACTACTCTTTTGAAACCATCAAGTTTTAGAAATAATATGAAACCGATAAGCTTCTTATAAAAATAAAAGTTTACTTTGTTTTTTTTAAATATCCCAGAGAATCTGTCATTCCAATATCCCATTCCTACCAAGAAGGAGCCTGACGCTTCGGCACGTTACTAAAGGGGAAATTTAAATAAAATATCTTGGAATATAATATTCCTGGTGGCAGCAATCTACCCAGAGGGTGTAAGGGAAAGATTAAAGGTAAAATCTACCCAAGAGAAAGAAAGGGTCGTAACATATACCAATAAAGGAAAGCAGAGAACTTAGGGTTGCCAACAGGCCTGGAGAAAAATGTTCTGTCCCTTTAATGTGTGGAATTTGGTAGTTGAAACTTTTCATGTTACTGAAGATATATAACATCACCTGGAAAATAACATCCCATTGATGGTGGAGAGTGCCCTCAAGTCATAGTTGACTTATGGTGACCCCTGATGGGGTTTTCATGGCAAGAGAGCAACAGAGGTGGTTTGCCATTGCCTGTCTCTGCAACCCTCGTCTTCGTTGGAGGTCTCCCATCCAACCAATTACTTACCAAGGCTGACCCTGCTTAACTTCGGAGATCAGATGAGATCGGGGTCTCCTGGGCTATCCATGTCAGGGTTAACATCCCATTAAGCCTCTATTAAAAGGACAGAACATTTTTTTCTCCAGGCAGTTGGCAACTGTTACAGAAATCCAAAGACAAACGTTGACCAATAGCATCATTCACTCCTCTTTAGGTTCACTTTGATTTAACAATGGGATCAGGATATGAAAAGTGATCAGATTTCTGTCCTATACTCCTCTGAGACTGGGGTTGCCAACTCCAGCCTGGGAAATTCCTGGAGATTTAAGGGAGAGGGAATTTGGTGAGAGATTGTGCCTATAATCTATGGTATACTGTTGAGTTTGCCCTCTGAAGATGCCATTTTTTCTAGAGGAATCAGTTTCTATAATGTGGAGATCAATTGTAATTTCAAGAGATCACCAGGCCCACCTGGAGGTTGGCAACCCTGTTTGAGACTCAGTAAGGACACATGGCATTTCTGGGATTTGTCCCTCTGCCAACTGAGGTCTGCAACACTGGGATTCATTCATTCATTCATTCGTTCGTTCATTTATTCAGTGCTTTCCCTCCCCGCAAAGGATACAAAGCAGCTTGCGACACAAAAGCAATATATAAATGAACTAGTACACAGCAAACAATCAAAAGAAGAAGGGCGTTTCAGGCCAGTCCTGCAATTGTTGGCTGACTTGATTGAAGGCACAGGCCAAGAGCCCTTTGGTCCTTCAGTTTGCCCCTCTGGCCACACCCAAGTTTTATTTTTAAAAAACCTGAAACAGGAAGGGGATAAGCAGTCCTCAAACAAAGATGTTGCACAGCTGTCACAGATGTTCTTCTTGTTACTCCTTCACTCCCTTCCTGCTAACCATTTACATCTAGGATGTCAAGTTCCAGCAATAGCCAAGATTGTTCCTGAACTTCCTCTATCTCATGGGAAGATTACAGTCATTTATTCCCAGCGTCTGGGGTCTTTGGAACCTGGAGCCTCTGCTGATGAAATCTGCTGCCTGCAGGGCTTCTTTAGAGTTGCCAGCCTCGTGGTGGAGCCTGTAGATCTCCCAAAATTGCAACTGATCTCCGGACTATAGAGCTGAGTACCCCTGGCGGAAATGGCTTCTTTGGAGGGTGCACTCTATGGCATTAAACCCCATTAAGGTCCTCCTCTCCTCAAACCCCACCCTGCCCATACTCCACCTCCAACTCTCCAAGAATTTCCCAGCTTGAATTTGGCAACCCTAGGCTTCTTACAAAGACAGGATACTGCAGCTGTTGTCAAATGCCTCAGTCTAGCACAGTTCTTAAACACTGGGGTGCGTGTTTGTTTCAGAAAGCTTGTATTCCACTCTCCCATTAAATGATTCAGAAAGCAGCTTACAGTAAAAATACAATTTAAAACAGGAATTAAGAGGAATATAATTTAGGATTGCCATTCCCCGGTGGGGGCAGGGGATCCCCACTCCCAGCCTCTGCCCATGCCAACTCTCATCTGGCCAGCAGGGGGGAATGGCAAGGGATTGCTCCAAAAAAACCTTGGAGTGTGCTCCAGAATGCTTCTGCAATCGCTCCAGGAATGGAGTCATGTCATTCCCACAGCTATGAAGAAGTGTGGGGTCACGCCAGGGGCCGATTTGGTAAAAATCAACCCCAAATACTAGATTGGGGGCTGATTTTTACCAAATGAGCCCTGGAGAGACCCGTCGCTTCCACATTGCTCCAGGAATGACATTATTTCCAGAGCAATGTGGGAATGCTTCAGAGCTTGTGAGTGCGACACATACATTCACAAGGTAGGTATCCACATTGCATCCCCCACTGAATTCCCCTATCCTTCCCCAGGGAACCTGGCAACCCTAATAAAGTTACAGCAACAATCCAATTTATAGCCTCAGGCAGAAAATAAAACGGAATTAAACACAGCTAAAGAGCTTTTGGGGTGGAAGAGTGATCACATCTTCCTAGATAGCTTATAAGGATGCAGACAGATGCTCTTCCTGGAAAGAGGAACTCTGCAATCTAGGGGCCACTGCACCTTCAAATCCATAGCAATCAAACCTCTAATAGGGTTAGTTTCTACAATAATACTCCTCATGGATAATCTCAGAACCTGGGCCGATTCCAGACGACTAACCTGAAGGCGCTGCATGCCGCCATGTTCCGGATTGCGATGGGGAAAACGTGAAATACCGCGTTTTCTCACGCGAGTTTGGCGCGATGTCGCACCAAACTCGCGCGAGAAAACACAATATTTCGCGTTTTCCCCGTTGCGATCCGGAACATGGCGGTATGCAGTGCCTTCAGGTTAGTCGTCTGGAATCGGCCCTGGCTTAGTTTGTACCCGTAGAGGCAGCCTTTGAAGCATTTTGGACTAGGGTTGCAGCTTCCAGGTGTGGCATCGAGATCTCCCAAAATTACAACCTATCTCCAGACTACAGAGATCAGTTTTCCTGGAGGAAACGGCAGCTTCAGAGCGTGGACTCTATGGCATTATACCCCTTCCTTCACCGAGCCTCATCCTCTCCATGATGACATCACTTCCAAAATCAACCCCAAATGAACCATGGGAGTGCTCTCGCTGTCAGCATGATGACATCACTTCCAGAAGTGACGTCGTCATGCCCCCAGGAGTGCTCACACTGCACATGTTCCCAGAGTGCCTGCCAGTGGTGGGGAACCTGCGGGGGACTTGCTGTCTCCCACCAATTGCTGGCGGATCAGCAGGCAACGGGGCAAACCCTCAGGAATTTGCCTCCCACCGGTGGGCACCTGGGAACTTTACTAATTCTGTACCAGCTGAAATTTCCAAACTGTCTACCATATAAAGTATATTACAGTAATCTAGACTGGATGTTTCCAAGTTATATGTAATAGTGGAACATATCCATTTTTTCCAGGATTGGCCACAGCTGGCATGCCAACCCGAACTGCTAAAAACTAGAACCACTGCTCAGTATTTACCAAAAAACAAAGAAGAGCCAGGAGCAATCTAAACTGCAAATCCGATTTTCAGGGAAAATATGACCGCATCTATGACAGGATGACCATATCCTATTTTTCATCCACATTGCCCCTTTAAATGGCTTACAGTTCAAATTAACAACGTACAGTTCAAAAACCATGGTTGCTGCTGATTGGTTATCTTTTCCTTTCTGACCACAGTGAAGGAGTCTTTGGAAGGACAAAAATGACTAAGGTCCTCTTACGAAATCTCCAGTCTCGGCTGGGCTAAGGTTCTGCTTCACAAGCACATGAAGCTGATTTATTATGAGTCAGACCATTGCTCGGTCAAGGTCAGTGCTGTCTACGCTGGCCGCAGCACCTCTCCTGGATCTCAGACCGATGTCTTTCCCATCACCTACTACCTGGTTCTTTTAACTAGAGATGCCGGGGATCGAACCTAGGCTCTTCTGCGTGCCATGCATATTCTCTACCACTGAGCCACAACCTCCTTATTCATGGGATGTATGAACCTGTGTGTTTGCAGTTATTTATTTATGTATTTGATTTATACACCACCCTCCCCACAAATGGGCTCAGGGAGGCTCACAACATCCATAAAATACAATAAATTAACCATAAAACTATACAATCAGTAACGATCTTAAAACAGTCATTAAAATAGTCCAGGCACCTTATCCATAGGTTACTTAAATAAACAGTCGTGAGCCTGTATATGGGCGTAGCACATGGTCAAGGGCTGTCCGAGAAAAAGTGGTGGTCTTAGGTGAAAGGGGGGCACCTGCTGGTCCTCAGCCATAGGCCCGGCAGAATATCTCCATTTTACAGGCCCTCCAGAACTGTAGCAGGTCCCGCAGGGCCCGAGTCTCCCTTCCGGGCCAGGGACCACCAGGAGTTGCTTGTCTGCAGAGCTCAATGCCCTGCAGGGAATGTAATGGGGGAGGGAGTTCTGCAGGTATTCAGGTCCCAATCCATGAAGGGCTTTAAACACCAAGGTTAAAACCTTGAACCAGATCCGGAATTCCACTGGGAGCCAGTGCAGCTGGCACAGCACAGGATGAATGTGCGCTCGGATTGACGTTCCGGTAAGGACACGTGCCGCTGCATTCTGTAACTTCCGAGTCAGGCCCAAGGGCAGCCCAGCATAGAGTGAAGTGCAGTAGTCTAGCCTGGAGGTGACCATTGCATGGATTACTGTAGCCAGGTCCTAGGGCAAAAGATAGGGTGCCAATTGCCTGGCCTGTCGAACATGAAAAAAGGCAGACCTGGCAACAGTTGTGACCTGGGCCTCCATTGATAGCGTGGCATCCAAGGTTATGCCGAGGCTCCTCACCATCAACGAAGGTTTCAGTTGCACCTCATCGAGGGTTGGGAGCTGGGTCCCCAGCTCCATTGCCCCATGACCCACATTCAGAAACTCCACCTTCAGAGGATTCAATTTCAGGCAACTCCGATGTAACCATGCCACTATGGCCTCAAGACCCTTGGCCAAGGAATCCAGAGTGAGATCAGACTGGCCGTCCATCAGCAGATAGAGCTGGGTGTCATCCGCATACTGGTGACAACCTAGCTCAAAACTGCAACTACCTGGGTGAGAGGGTGCATATAGATGTTAATTAGCATCGGGGAAAGAATCGCCCCGAGGGACACCACATACCAAAGAATAGAGAGTGGACATCTTTTCCCTGAGTTCGTTTGAGGTTCTTTAATATTTGAGGAACTCTGCTTTGTCCCTTCCTAAATTCTTCCCCCTCCCCAAATCTAAATTCAGGTTATTCTTCTGTATTCGTACTATGTTATTTGTGTGACTGTTTTATTTTCTCTACTTATGGGAAACTGGAAGAAGGAATGTTAATCTCTCCTTTGTGAATCAGTTGGGTCCTTCCTCACCTTTATTATAGGTGCCACTGGATATTATTGGAAATCGAGTCTCCCCTTTCTGCTCAGAATGAATGTTTGCACCCAGGGCTTTTTTTCTGGGAAAAGTGGTGGTGGAACTCAGTGGGTTGCCCTCAGAGAAAATGGTCACATGGCTGGTGGCCCCGCCCCCTGATCTCCAGACAGAGGGGAGTTGAGACTGCCCTCCGTGCTGTGGCGCATAGGGCAATCTAAACTCCCCTCTGTCTGGAGATCAGGGGGCGGGGCCACCAGCCATGTGACCATTTTCAAGAGGTGCCAGAACTCCGTTCCCCCACATTCCCCCTGAAAAAAAAGCCCTGTTTGCACCCCATTCTTCACTTTTTCTTTTCAGGTGCAACAGGTTTCAATTCATCATCAAGGCTTGATCCATTTACTTGTTGTTGCTTTTTCCTCACACACAAAGATGACATTCCTTCCTCCTCCTTTTTCCTCTCCTCCACACTCCCATAGATATTTAACTGATGCATCAGGAGTCTGTCTCTGAAGTATTAACACCCACTGAGAAACTGTCAGCCAAACATTGTGAGCCATGGACTTCACAACGGCAGGGTCAGCCAGCATTTGCAACAATAGCATTGCAAATCACAGTGGGCCATTTTTTATGAACCCCCCCCCCCCATGAAACATGCCCAGCAGGGCTCCACAGTGACTTTTAAAGCCACAAGAGAAAGAAATGAAGCCAGTGAAGGAATGTAAAAAAATAAAAAACTCAACAAAAAAGAGAAAAAAGAAGGAGTTGCAACTTGGAATGAAATTCTCAGGACTGTGGTGACCGTCAGCCAAGGGAACTTTCCTACCAAATTCCAGGTGTACAGGAAAAAATATCCTAATTATACAGGCCAATAATGTTTCCTCTTTTAAAGAGGGCACAAGGATATGCTTGCCAATCCCGGAAAGCAACAAGCATAACAAAGCAAAGCTGTTGGTTGGGACCCTTAAGACAGGCAAAGTTCAATAGAAACAAGGACTGAATGGGCATTTGGGATTCCTAAGGCAGGCCAGGCAGTATTAAAGACAGAGACAGATCTACTACTGATTGTACCCACCATGTTTGAAGATGGACAGAAGGGCAAGGAAATCCTTCTGATAATATCCTCCAAAGAAAGTAAGTTTGCCAACTTACCAGTGGGCATGGCTGCAGCCAGGGCTGATGCTGGTGGGAGGAGGCAAAGAACCATGGCTGGGGGGGTGGGGGCACAAGGGGCGGAATGCAGACATGGCTGTGCTCCTCTCCTGCAGCCCGCTTGCTTGCCGCCGTATCTTCAGCATGGCAGCAGAGGAGAAGGAGCAATTTCCCCTCTCCCCTTCCCCTGGGGTGACTGTGCACCGGAGGGGGAGGGGTGTGGCTTGTCACAACTTTAGGCGTTTTTGAGTCATTGGGCTGGACCCACTGGAGGGAGTCTTGCAGACGGGGCTGCTCGCCCCACCTCTTTTGCGAGTCCCCTTAAGAGTTCTGGGACAAAGCCAAAGAGTACGTGCCTGGGCTGGCCATTGCAGGCTTCACCCTGGGTAGCAGAGAATGCCTGGCCATGCCGGGATGGCAGTATATCAATTGCCATCTCGTGGTGCCCTGTGGGCCTGCTGGGGAAGGAACCATTGAGCGGCATCAGACTGTTCAGTGCAATGGATCCACTGCCCTATGCCTTGCCAATGCTCCAGTCAATAAAGTTGTGTCCCATTACATCCAACAATGCTATATGTTGTGTATTCTTTGCCTGGGGTGCCAGCCTCACTATAGCTCATATGGATGCAATGTTCTTTTATCTGCTCTCAATCATTTCCACTGGGTATGATAGCTAGCTATCTTTCTTTTTCTTTCTTTCTTTCTTTTCTTTCTTTCTCTACTCTTCTGACATATAAGTCTTAAGTTGCATGCTTCAAACATAACTAAAAATATGAGGAAGAGGTGTGATAGCTTTGGGTAAACATAGAACTGCTTGGTGGGAAACCACCTGAATGTCAGAAATAATGGTGTTGAGAGTGACTGTATTTAACTGTCTTCATTGCTCAGGTCAATTTTTATTACTAAATTTCTGACTGCATATCTCTAATCCAAGCCCTGCCCTTGCAGACTAAGTGCCTATTTCAGGAACCATCCACAGACATTCATAAACAGTATAGTGTCGGGTTCCAGTTCGGTGTAGTGGTTAAGAGCAGCAGGACTCTGGAGAACTGGGTTTTATTCCCCACTCCTCCACTTGAAACCAGCTGGGGGACCTTGGGTCAGTCGCAGCTTCTTGGAGCTCTCTCAGCCCCACTCACTTCTCAGGGTGATTGTTGTGAGGATAATAGTAACACACTTTGTGAATTGCTCTGAATGGGCGTTAAGTTGTCCTGAAGGGCAGCATATAAATTGAATGTTATTATTACATAGTGGTCAAGAGAACTCAACATAGTATGTTCAAAGTTAAGACCTCAAGAGCGTTCCTTCATCCAACCATTTAAAGGTTTTCAACTATAATACGAGTTTTGCCCATTCTTATTCCTCGCATTTTTTTCCTGTTTGTTTTTGCCCTAAAGCATATTATAAACAAATCCAAGGCCCCATAGAAAGAAACAACATTCCAGCATATCCACACAAAGAGTAAATGCTGCCATTCACCAGCAAGCCAGCGGCAGGAATATGTTATAAAAGCCCGGGGCCACGATCTCTACCATGTTATCAATGGAACTACCACTGAGAGTTGGTATGTTCAGATTCTATTACAGTCCTCATTTTGTAAGTCACCTTTTTAAACATCTTGGCTTTGGGATAATTTGCTTGGCAGGACTAGAAGCAATAATCCTTGAGAACAGATCGCGTGATGGCTGGCAAAAGAGCTGGTTACATGGGGACACGGTTACATGACTCAATGGTCTGTTTATCAGTTTGATTGGGAATTCAGGTTTCTAACAGCGCAGTCCAGACTTACACTCTTCTAACCTAATTAACTTCAATGGACTTAGAAGGTGTAACTCTGTTTAGGATTGCGCTATAAGAACTAGAGGGATTAATTTGTCTAGCGACACCCCTATAATTGCCACCAAAACAAATAATCTCAGTCTTAAAACATGGAGATAGATACATTCACAATAAAGATGATATGATGTCTGAGCAGTAGTAAGGCCCACCTTATTTTTATCCCCTTTTAAAATGTACTCATTAAACAATTGGATCCAGTTAGCCGTGTTAGTCTGTAGTCGCAAAATAGTAGAGTCCAGTAGCACCTTTAAGACTAACCAACTTTATTGTAGCATAAGCTTTCGAGAACCACAGCTCTCTTCGTCAGATGCATTAACAATTGGAGGTAGGGTTGCCAGCCTCCAGGTGGAACCTGGACATTTCCCAAAATTACAGTTGCTATTCAGAAAACAGAGATCAGTTCCCCAGGAGAAAATGACTGCTTTAGAGGGTGGACTCTGTGGCATCATACTTTGCAAAGCTCCCTTCCCAGGATCCACCCTTAAATTCTCCAGGAATTTCCCAGTTCAGAGTTGGCAACCCTAATGGAGCTGGTGGAAGCAGGCATAGTGACGTGGAGGCCCCTGTGGCAAACCAACACGTGGCCAGTCACTGCTGAACATGATTGACTGTGGCTGCAATCCGAAAGAAATGTTCCTGAGAGTAAGGCCAATAGAATAAAATGGGGTTTACTTCCAAGTAGACTTGTTTAGGTGTGCCCCCCCTTCAAGCAGTAAGTCAACTGAACTGGTAGGTCTTCCAGCATCTTTCATTTTCTTTGCTTTGTGTGCAGCTTTGAACTGAAATGCAACTAGATGTTGTGAGGCAATGCGGTGTAGTGGTTGGACTAGGACCTGGGAGGCCTGGATCTGAGTCCCTGCTCCGCCATGCTGTAAGTGGTCATGCTTGCCCTCATGATATTAAAGCTTACGAATATGGCAATATCGTAAGCCCCTCTGCTCATGTGTTCAAAACACAGACAAGCTCCCTGGCTAGGCAGGAGATGGGAAAGTACTGGAACATGAGAAGTAAGACTAACTTAGCTCCACACCCTGGAGTTTGTGGATAACCACAGAGCAATGGAGGTCTCTAGAAGCACTTGAATGAATCCAGTCACATACCCTGCCAATTCTACCCTTTACCCACTCTCCTATTATAGCCTTGCCCATCCAGCCATCGTGGGTCATCAAATTATCATTTTACACATATAGTTCGTCTCAGGAAGACCAAATCAAACCTTTAGTTCATTGTTCCATCTTGGAGACAGTTTCCCAGTCCTTTGTCCCACCCTGGGAAGAACCATCAAGGCATTGTTTTAGGGCAGAGACTCTCAGTCCTGCCTCAGGGCATGTTACACAGTATATCTGATTGTCCTGCCATGTGCTCAGTGTGTGCACGCTCTGGACCTTCCACACACCCTCAGATGGCAGGTCTGAGCCCTTTTCCCTCTGGCCATGAAGTACTGGTCACTGAAGCTGCTCTCCCTCGGACACCCTCAGTCTTCTAGACCTGGTAACTATAAACCCAACTCTACAACTCTTTCTCCAACTTTCCTCCCTGTTTTTTCTAGTTAGCTGTGTGTGTGTGCTGTGTGTTGTGTGTGAAACTGATCTGTACTATTTTAAATAAAAATCCCTTTTTGATTGAACATCTGCCTGCTTATTGAAAGAGTTCTCTAGAGGAAGGGATCCTCGTATACATTGGCGCAAAAGATCCCAGTTACTCATCTCTTGCAAGCTTCTCCTTGGAAGTAAATCCTTACTCTCAGGAAAATTTCTTTAGGCCTCAATACAAAAAGGATGTGGACAAAATCGAGAGGGTGCAGAAGAGAGCAACGAGAACTATCAGGAGTCTGGAGACTGAGCCCTACGAGGAAAGGCTGAGGGCCTTGGGAATGTTTAGTTTGGAGAAGAGGAGATTGAGGGGGGACATGATCGCTCTCTTTAAATATTTGAAAGGCTGTCATTTGGAGGAGGGCAGGGAGCTGTTCCAGTTGGCAGCAGAGGGTAGGACGTGAAGCAATGGGCTAAAACTACATGCACAAAGGTACCGGCTGGATATTAGGAAAAACTTTTTCACGGTCAGAGAAGTTCAGAGCTGGACTCAGCTGCCTAGGGAGGTGGTGGTGAGCTGCCCTTCACTGGCAGTTTTCGAGAAGAGGCTGGATGAATATTGGTCAGGAATGCTTTAGGCTCATCCTGCATTGGGCAGGGGGTTGGACTAGAAGATCTGTATGGTCCCTTCCGATTCTGTGATATCTGTGGAAATGATCTGATTCCTGAATAAAACCTTCTAACCAAGAGCCTGGATTCTTGCTGTGATGGTACAGGGGTCTATCTGCCATAGCCTGTCATCCATAGCCTGACACCAGGTCCCTATACCGTACCACTGGGAGGGGGGATGACCTGGCACTTACCTTTTGCCAGCAGTGAGGTCTTCTTCATTCATGCACTTCTTGTGTGCATGCTCTGGTGCCTGCATGATGACATCACTGCCACAAGTGATGCCATCGTGCCAGCCACAGGAGTGCTCTCGTGCTCCGTGCGGGGCCAACTTAGCCCATTTGGGGCCCAAATCGGCCCCAAACAAAGAGCAGGAATGCTCCTGCAGCTGGCACAACAATGTCACTTCCCTTGGAAGCGTGCATACAGCGTGTGTTCCTGGAGTGTCTGCCAGTGGCAGGCAACCTCTGGGAGCATGCCACCTCCCACTGACCACTTGCAGCTCAGCAGGCAAGTTGACAAAGCCCCGAGAGTTTGTCCGCTACTGGCAGGCACCTGGGAACCCTAATCTGAGACTGACTTTGGAAATGAACCAGAAGGTTAAACTAGTACTAATCTTGGCACCTCTCTGCTGTTCTAATTACTAGCTTGCTTCTGGTCCTGATTCAAAGTGCTGGTTTTGACTTGTGAGTGCTGGGTCAGAACCAGCACCATGACCAATACACATTTTTGTCCCTGCATGGAAGACATTTTGGTGAGGTCACTTTTGCTACAATTATAGACTATCTAGTTACAGCAGTGCTGATTATTCTGAATTGCTCTGAACTGTAGAGAGAACTGAAGGAATCTTGTGAAAGGCAACTAAAGCTGGTTTTTTTCAAGTAGGTATCAATGTGGTGAGCTCTCAACAAAGTGCCACTTGTCAGGCATCTAAGAGTTGCTCTGTATAGAGAAATGGACTCTCCACATCAGCTGCTTTATTTTATTTATTTATTTATTCTATTTGTTTTCGATTTTTATTCCGCCCTCCCTACACAGGCAGGCTTAGGTCAAGTAATGCTTGAAGCTGTTACGGTGGTCTCAGTTCAATTTCTTGGTTATAGGGATAACAAGGAAACAAATTCACAGTCCAATGTGATGTCACTTCTGCTTACGCTGACTGGAAAGCGGTATAGCCTACCCCGACTGTCTGCAAAATATCCTTTGTAGCCTGTCATGCCTCAGGTGGGGGGTGAGCCACCTTACGCTGCCACCACTCTGGGATTTCGGGTCCCTTGGGAAGGCCCAGAGTACCCTCCCAACCCTTCTGACCTCCGTAGCTTGGCCAATAAACAGGCGTGAGGACCCAGCAGAGTAACAACAAACAAAAGAGTTTATGTACAAGGAGGTCAGTTAATAAGCAAACAAGGTGCATTAGCAAATATAGATGGGTGAAAGCAAAATAAACCAAAGGCCCGAGCGCGACTGAACTCCCCGTCCCTCTGTCTGCCAGGCCTGCCTTCTCACCCTACCTGGATGAGGGCCTCTCCCCCCTAGCAGGAACCCCACTCTGGCCTGCTCCCTGGGAGGAGGAAGAACACAGGCTTTTTTCCTCCCATGCTTATATAGCACCAGCCCCCTGTGTTCTGATTGGCCAAAAAGGGGGCCAAAACAGCCCAGGGGCTCCTGGGAACTGTAGGCAGGCCTACTCCCACTGCTAACAGGCTTCTGACGCCTTGCTAGGCCTTCCTGGCACAGCTAGCTCATGACATAGCCATATAAATGTAACACCTTACAACGTTACTTTTTTTAAAATCCCAATTTTCTTGCTATGTACATTTCTTCTTATTTGTTTCATTTCCAAGTATTACAATAAGATGGCATTGCTACGGGGGAGGGGGTGGTGGAATTTCTTTGTTTTGAATTTTTTTTTTTTACATATAGCAATTGATTCTTCTTATTCTCTTTCCCTCTTTCAAAAGAGGAATTCTATTTGATTTCACATTCATTTGTCATTTAGAGGGTTTTTTTAAACCACGTGATAGTGTAATTTCTGTATATACCACATGATGGTACTCTATGAGCCCGTTCGTAATGTCAGCTCTTTCAGCCTTATTTACTACCTCACAGGACTCTTGTGTGGATAAAAATAGAGACAGTGTTGTGTAGTGGTTAGGATGTCAAATTATATTGACTCCCACCTCTGCCTCAGAAGCTTCCGGGGTGACCTTGGGCCAGTCACACAATCTCAGCCTAACTGAGACCACAGGGTTATTGTCAGTTCCTGGCGGGTAGACCCCTCGGCCCCTCTCCAGTGAACACGCATTGATCCCAGTAGAAAAGCTTTTATCAGGATTCTTATAGTTCAGATCTGAACTCCATCACGGAGCTTGGTAGAAGTGGCAAGGCAAAGCAGATAAGCATTGTTATACTTGATTTTCCCGCTCTCAAACAACTGTCAAGATTTTGGCGCGCAACTCTACACGGGTCCTGTGAGAATCCTTTATAGTTATGGCTAAACAGGGAGTACACAATAATAGGTTCCCGGCGTCTGGGCAAAATAGCCAAAGCAGGCGCCTAGAGTCTCCAAGGTTTTCTCTAGCTCGGAGATGCATAGTTCTGTGAGCTAACACGAGAGGCCCCTCCTGGCTAGAGGGCCTGGAGAAATAACAGTTATACTATGGAAAGAACATGGCTAAGGAGAGAATATATCAGTTTAGCATTAAACATTCAATATATGGTGGCATCAGTGACACGACAACCAAACAATCACGGCATGGCTGTACACAGACATGACCGTTATGAGGATAAAATGAAAGGGAGAAGACTGTTATAAGCTGGGGCAGGGGGAGAGAAGTAGTGACACGACGGGTGGAAAATATCCCCTCCTTTGCAGCATACTCTCGTATGGATCTGGACCCCTGCCTTATGGTTCTGAGCTTTGTTCTGGCCCTTTCTTCTTCCGGCAGGTCTTCAAATTGGGCTCTTAAAGCATACACATAAGCATTTAAATCATATAACTCGGGTGCTCCCATTTCATAAAAGGTTATATACCATGTGACTGCCGGGCCCCCTAATCGAGATCCTAAATGGCTCACCCGACTGTGCTCAGTTGGAAACAAATGTCCCCAATCTTGAAAGAATTCCATGGCTTGTACTATAAAAAACCCCAAGTTCTCGGGTTTTCCATCAAATCTGGCTTCTAATTTGAACCATCCTTGTGGCAGTCCCGCCCTGGGAGCTCCTACTCCCTGATGCCATGCCGGCTGCTGGATTGGGGCTGCTCTGGGGGGTGGCCGAACGTGTCCCTGTGTCATGAAGGGTATTTGGTGTGCCCCATTTGCTCCATACACAATAGAAGCGGCTTGAGTCACCACTCTGTGCTGTGGTTGAAAGGTTTGTGCTTGACCCCCTGATACTCTTCGAGGGGGGTATACTGTGGGACCTCCTGGCTGCAGATGGCCCATTTGTAATCCTGTCCCTGTTGGGACGACGATAGGGGCCCCCTGTGGTTGGCCGGTTTGGGGCACCCTCATCCCTGTGGCGGCAACCGATGCCCCTGCAGTTGTTGCAGCAGGCGGGATACTCATTGGCTGTGTTCCCCCTTGCTGGGGCCCACTCTTCCTTGGGGTGGTAAAGTGGGAACTGTCACTACTGTTGGGTGTGCTTGAACTTGTAGGTTCCTTGACACTCTCATCCTGTTGTGGCAATTGGCGCCGCTGCGCCATTCAAGACCATGGGAACGATCAAAGGCTGTGCTCCCCAAGATGGACCTACCCCCACTCCCTGGGGTGGTATATTAGAGGCAGTCACTATGGTGGGAGGTGGATCGGATCTCCCTCTCCCCGCTCCCGTTACTATTGGAAACTGTGTAGTCGGGGGAAGTACTTGGGCTCCCATGAACTGTGCAGGAGTTATTAAAAGCGGACTTCCCCGTTCTGAAGGCGTTGGTCCCATCGCATTTATTGGTCCCTGGCCAATCTGTGGAGCTCTCCCTCGCTCCATTGGCAATGACTGAGGCATGGAAGTTTTTGGCTCTGACTCCTGGCTCTCCTCGTGTGGTTTCTCAGCTGATTCTCTGGCAGTATCCTCATCTCTTGCACTCTTTGGACATCACGTTCCCATTCTTGTTGTATCATAATTGCCTGTTCCTGTTCCTCCAGGGACCGATAATTCTCAGATTCGTACACCTCTTGCAGGACTTGTGTGCGGCCCAGCGGAGAGTACCACATAAAGAAAGTTGGTGTGGGTCTCTCCTCTGACCTGCTTGGCAGCGGTGTCTGGCCCTCAACTGGGTTTATCGGCCCAGACACAGCTTCTGATTCACTTGCATCCGTGGTGTTTTCCCACATGTTGCCATTCCTGTCAAAATGTCAGGCTATGGATGACAGGCTATGGCAGATAGACCCCTGTACCATCACAGCAAGAATCCAGGCTCTTGGTTAGAAGGTTTTATTCAGGAATCAGATCATTTCCACAGATATGTCCATAGAAATACTCAGAAGCAAGGTAAGCAACTAAGCAGTAAGACTAGGTCGACAGAAATGGCAACATGTGGGAAAACCATTCCTCTTAACGCACACATTTACTCCTCCCCCCTCCCATCAGTAAAACAGGACTTTTGGTGCGGACCCATCCTGAGAACGTCTCACATATTTTTACTATCAAGTCTAAACACTGAGAAAGCAGGAGATCAAAGTTGAAACATAGTCATTCATGGGAGCGAGCAGTGTACAAGGTCAGACACACAGAGCTTCCAAAATCATTAGACACCTGCAGCTTCAATAAGCCTGTGAAAGCAAAGCAGTTATGGCACTGGCAATATGACATCAAGTTATAGCATGCAACATTGGTTCAGAACAACAGGTCAGTATCAAATAATGGCATGGATGGGGCACAGACATGACACATTCAGCCTGATGAAGAGTTCTGATTAGAGATGAGCATGAACTGGGGAAATGGTGGCTTGTTACAGTTTGTAGTTCATCACATTTCACGAACCATGAACCACAAACTGGCATGAAAGTTTGCACAGTGTTTTGTGTTATTTTGGTTAAGCCCAATAAAATGTATTACATGGATTTTGGTTCTTGTTCTTACCAGGTTCTACCATTCTTGAAAGAATTAAGGTCAGTGGTAGAAATTGCTGGCTAACTGCAAGACAAACAATGTAAGAGTTCTTTCCTCTTGAGAACATTCAAACAGTCCTATTTTAAAAAAAGTTTTCCATGGAATGTGTTCATAACGTGATTCCAGGAACGTAATCAGAAATAAAACTAGGCCAAAATTCTACTTTGTAGAAGAATGATTCCCCAAAGACGTTCTTTTCATTATGAAGGCGAGGGCGAGATTCATTTTGACAAGTATGTCAAAGTAACATAATCTGACTAAAAAACATTTACGGTGCAATCCTAAACAGAATAACACCCATCTAAGCCCATTGACTTCAGTTGACTTAAAAGGGTGTGACTCTGCTTAGGACTGTACTTTTATTTACACATCAGACCCAACCCATTCTGAAAGTTCATGGCACATTTTTAAAAATGTATAAAATGCATTCAGCCTGGGACTACAAACCTTTAGGACAGGAGCCCTCAACCATTTTGAGCCAGCAGGCATCTTTGGAATTCTGACAAGGGGTGACGGGTGCAACGACAAAATGGCTGCACCTGGAGGTGGAACCTGTCAGGTCCAGTGTATATGTAAACTGTACTGACTCCATTTTCTAATGCTTCTAGTGCTTAAGTGTTTTCCCCACAGGTGCACCGGCTCCCAGGCCGACTTCTCACCATGCGAGATTGTTATGTCTAACACCGTTCCACCAAGGATTGGCCTTGAGAGAGAGCAACTTTCCCGAGACTGAAAGATGTTGTTTTGAGAACTATGGGGGGAGGCTGGTGCAGCTGGGAATTGTTACTTTGTACCTCATGCTTTGCTCTTCATTGGTAACAATGATCTTGTACCATCCTGAGTCTCCTATTCAGGACAGTGGACTATAATGAACCATTTCTACAGTAAAGTTTCCTTATTCAAACAATGGACTCTTGTTTGCTTGCTAAGGGGAACCTGTGAGAAGGACATTATTTAGCCACAGTCTGACAGAACCAACCACAAAATATCAGGTTATGCATAATTTGAATAGTAAATTGCCAACATTTCAAGCAGATCTGTTTAATGGGGTGCCTTTTAAAATGAACTCTTTTAAAAAGAAAATATTCCTCAGTCATACACTGAAGATCCCTGTGCTGTGATGGCAGCTTTACTGAAGTAATTTTTTGAATTTGCGCTATTAATCTGATCTTCAGTCATCCATTAGAAGTTCTTCTGTGGAAAAGCACTTGGCTCCGCCCACTTTCTAAACACTCTTGGCGGGCACCAGAAAAGGTGTTGGCAAGTGCCACGGCGCCCATGGGCACCACATTGGGGACCCCTGCTTTATTAACAAACGTATTGTGGCATTAATAATCCCTTCAGGTTTCTAAATCCTTGTACCTTTAATGGAAGAAAATCTTTCTTTGTTGAAGGAATACTCTGTGTTGAAGGAGTACTTGGTGGAAAGTAGTCATAAAATTCAATGTACACCATATATTAAATCAAAGAGACTGCTGTAACATAGTGGTTAAGTGACTGAGCTGCAAATCAGCTCCCTGCTTGTTCAGATTTCACTCCTGCCATGAACTTAGCAGATGCCTTGGGTAAGCCACTCCTCTCAACCCAGCTCCACAACTGTGTTGTGGGGATAATAATAACATTCACTGCTTCGAGTCATTATCCTAAAGACCTGGGGAACACTGAAACATACATTTTAAGAATAAAATTGATAAAATGTAAGGACGATAAGTGACCAAGACAAAATTAATAAGCCACATGAAACATATCAGTTGAGCCATCCTTCGGTAACACTTTACCTCTGGCTAGCAAAGGACCAAGTTGTTAAAAGCTCAGTGTAAATTATTCCCAGAGGCACGTAGGAGTGTCTTCCTTGGTCAACAGCCACTGCATTTGATTGCTTGATTAATGGCCACTAATGTTGCAGGAAGGAGTTTTTCAATTATCCCCAATATTTGACTTGTTGCCATGGCATTTATATCACTGAAGTATTGTGAAGTTCACATATTCATGTAATATATTATCTTCTGGTGTTACAAGCAGTAACCAAATTAACTGGGTCCTTGATTTCTCATTCAGCATAATCTAATGAACATGGATATCCTGTTATATTTTAATTCTTTGATATTTTAGTTCTTTTACCAAACAGCGCTTGAGTGCAAATATATTGTCCATTCTTATACTGCTTCCATCATTATTTAGTGGTCTGCTATATATTCTTCTCATATAAGATACTAGAACAGCATCACTTTAAAATAGCTTTCCTTTAAATTTATATTCAGAGATGGAGGCACAGGGAACCTATCCTAGACGGCTGACCGTATTTCAATTGAAATAGGTTTCTGACTTGTCGTATATATTTTGTTTTAGGTGTTGCTAAGGAAGAAAGAAGACTTTAGAATGTGGATATGCAATTCTTTATCAGGCCAAAAATGTATGGAGGAAAAAATAATTCCAACAAGTTGTGGTTGAAGTTTTCTTCCTTCCTAATATAAGATTTCCTCAATGAATTCATGCATTTTCTCATAATCTTTCTTTCCAAAATTGGATAAAGAAAGGACCCTTGCCTTCACCTTTAATTCACTTTTATCTGTTTTCTTTTCTCAAATTACCTTTTCATTAAAAAAAACCCCTATGACCTTTACCACACACACTACACTGAAAACATTATAATGTAGCTACAGAAAGGGCAAGCATGTCAGACTAACTGTAAAGAGTGCATTCACAAGAACTGTAAGCCAAATTCTTTATGAGTCAAGGAAAAATGGGTTAATAGGAAGACTAAGACCGTGTGCTACTAATACTAACCCAGAAAAAGTGGGTGGGGTGGGAGACCTCCTGTATGATTTCAGCTGAGGCGTGGGGGAAATGTGCACGATGTTCAGCAACTACAGTTAACCCGTTTCTCTTTCTTGACCCTCCCTTAAGAAATGCCTACTTTTATATTACCATTATAAACATGACTGGAGAATCATTCTTTTACACTCAGGTTACTGGCCAAATAAATTCATCATCAGAGGCATGGTTTTGGAAAACAGTGACCTCTTAAGCCCAGAAGCTGGAGATGTAAAAAAGGCCTATTCCATCCACGTGATCAGGGTGCAACTGGTTTCTGTTACAGAGTGATTTATACTCTTGGGAGTACTTTCATGCATCCCACGAACCCGAGCTTTTCTCATTTGAGCAAACACAACACTTTTTGTAGACTGAGAATTTGAGAGGACAGAAAAAAGCTTTGTTACCAACATTCATGGGGAATGGAGGCTGCCACTTAATCTAATGTGAGAATGAATAGAGCTTTACTCCAATGGCTGCTGAATTTCTCAATGCCTGCAAAAATGAAGAAGACAAATATTTAAGGAGTATCTTTGACATTTAGTAGCCAATTAGAGACCGTGACAGATTGGTGGTGGAGAGTGCCCTCAAGTCATAGCTGACTTACGGCAACCCCTAGTGGGGTTTTCATGGCAAGAGACTAACAGAGGTGGTTTGCCATTGCCTGCCTCTGCAACCCTGGTCTTCACTGGTGGTCTCTTATCCAATTACTAACTAAGGCCAACCCTGCTTAGCTTCTGAGATCTGACAAGACCAGGCTCACCTGGGCTATCCAGGTCAGGGCTACTGCGGCAGATTAGCTTTCTCTTATTTTACTCCTCACATCGCACAAGGGAAGTAGCCACAGTGAAATGTCAGGGGAACATGGGGCTATCTCGCCTTGCCTGGCGATCCACCCTTACACATCATCCATCCTTGCTCCTTGGCATCCTAAAGTGTGCCAGGTTCTCACCTGCCCTTGCCACAAGCCACAGAGCTGGCAAAAAGCCTGGCTCATTGCACACCTTCAGTGGCAACTCCAGCACCAAGTGAGAGAGCAGATTAGTGGTGGTGGGCTGACTGGCAGGCCTTCCTCCTTCCCAGTCACCGGAAAGTGTCGGGATGGGCCATCTCCCCCCAGCCACATTGCTCTCTGTGAGTTTACAAAGCTGACTTTAGCAAGCGCCAAAAACAGATGTCAGAATTTTTCTATCTAACTGAAGGAGGATTTGCATCCCATCTATGACAGATGCTGACCAACCAAGTTGTTTGGATAACAAAATGCTGGAAAACACAGCTGTATTGTAGCAAGCTTCATAGCGTACCCCCTTGCTTGGGAAGATTTTGGAGGATACCATGAGCAAACTTTGTTAAGATTACTCAAACCTTACATGTTTGGTTCTGTGTTCTTCCCCTGAATCATATCAGAGTTCCCTCTGATGAAACAAGCTGTTGACTCATGAAATCTTTTGTTGGGGATAAATTTTGCGAGTCTCTGAAGTGCCACTGGATTCCAGTTTTATATTGCAGCAGCAGGCCAAACACAACACTACGGAGACTCATTGCAAACGGTTGCATTCATCAAATGTGAACAACATACTGACCCTGTTTGCCTCCAGCTCCTTAGCCACGTAATGGCTTCAGATGCAGGCAGGGCCTATGTCAGCCGATCCTGAGGTGGGGGGTGGGCAGCTGACAGGGTCCAGGGCTTCTGGTGTGGCCCACAGCCACCTCCCCTTCTGCTCAGAGCCCCCCAAAATCTAGATCCAGCCCAAGATGCAGGGATGGTTTTACATTTTCCCTCTCTCTTGCACTTTCCCCTTGATTATTCTAGCCTCATTCTCGCATTAATTTCCCCCCATACAACGTAGATATTTCTCCACATTATTTGTGCTACAATGAATTGGTATCCTATGTGCACAAATGATGTGCATTCTCTGTATCAATACCATATATATTGCATATTTAAAAAACCCAACATAACATGTATACATGGTACAAGAGAATCTACGTAAATAATAAAAAGCAAAGAACTGCAACTATGGACAAAATGATTAAATGAATATCAAAGGAAACAAAAGGTTGGATCCAATGATCTGTCTGCAGGAGGCACTGAACTGTTCTTTGTTCCCTTCCCCCATAAGTTCTTTACATTCCCAGGAAAGTTGATTCTTGGGGACACAGGACATGCATAACTATACATATCCAGAAGCTGTGAGGAAAGAGAAGGGGGATGCTGTTTTTCCCTTGCCCTGTTTAGGTCCCAAACCCCAGGGATGAACTTTTCCAGAGTTTGGAAAGAACTACTGGGAGAGATTCCCAATTCTTGAGTTACATCTCTTGAGATCTAGCTAGGGATGCCATTCCCCTAGTGTTGACTAGGGGAGATCACCCAGCCTGAACTCTCGTTGCCCTCTGCTGATCCAAGTGGTGGGTGAAAAAGGGAAATGGTGATGTCCTATGTGCTGTTAAGTTACTTCCAGGGGAAACTGAGAAGTGACATGTGGTGGCCCTAGAAATTGGAGGATATTCTATGATTTTACCATAGAGTTTCCAATGCTTCCTAGAGCTACCCATCATTATTTCCAGGTTTTCCCTGGAAGTGACATCATTACACCCATGTCATGGCCCCCCATATCCCAGCCCCCAATCCTAGATTCAACCTGAAGTTTGGAAATTCATTCATCTCTGTTCAGATGTTCAGCTCCTGGTAGCGGGAAGTCTAGTTTTAGGCACATACAAATATCTTGTCCAAGACGGTACCTTGAGAAAGATCAGCAACGTATGTTTTATGGGTAGGCCAATGGATTGCATAATCAAAATTGTCAAGGTCTTATTAAAAAGCTAATAAAAGAGATGACTCAGCCAGCAGGGTCAGGGAAAGAATGAGATGAAAAAAGAGCCCCGACTCCTGTCCTGCTCTTGGTCGGCCCCTCAACGGAGAGGGAAAGAGCCTGCTCGCCAGCCCCATGCTGAACATGCTGACTGGGAACATCCTTCACAATGTAGGGCTCAGCAAGATGCACCTTCTTCCACACTGTTCAGGGTTTGTCCTTCTCTGTACCATTTGAGGCTCAGTCAGGAGTGTTTTCTCCCGTACCCCTTGGGACTTGCTTCGGTGTGTCCTTTCTCGGCCCACTGGGGCTTGGCCAGACTGGGCACATCCTTCCCCAATCCAGACATGGTTCGGCCAGACTGGGTAGGTCTTCCCTTTCCCCACATGGCCTGTGGTGGCAGAGGATCGCATCTGTCCTGCACAGGCCATTAGCCTGCCAGGCCATTAGCCTGCCAGGCCATTTCCTGGTGGCCTTAATGGCCAATCTATGTCTGAGGCATGACATAAAGTGGGCTAGATAAAACAGGCTCTCTAAGGACAGATGTGGACAGATTTTCCTACTTTTGTTTTAAAAATCTAGCTTCCAAGAGCTGAACCAAAGACCTTAGGTCAAAAGAAGGAGCAAGGATATATGTAGGCAGAAGCTGGTAGGCCTGTAAAACCTGATTTTGACTGGTTCCTCATGAGTCGAGCCTGGTGGGTTTGTGATGGATAGCAAAATCTTAATTGGACTGGTTAAGAAAGATGCTTCCTGGCTTTTCAAGCACCCATACTCGTTTTTTGAGAGAGTGTGATTCTATTAATCTAAACCATAAAATAGTGGAGCAGTGGTGACACTAATAGACACGTGACTGATCAGAAGAGGTCACGGGGCATGGGAAGGGGCAGAATCTGTATTGCACTGGGAGTAATCTGTTTGCATTTCATCTAGGGTTCCAAAATTCTTCCAGGCCCTCCTAGATGGGAGTAAGGGAAAGGCTATGTGAAAATTCAACATGTCTTCAAGGGGAATTTTGAATATTGCTTCTTTCACAGCAGAATATACATCTCTCTGCCTCCCAAATAATTGTGGAAGCCATCTGATTTTTTTAAATATTCTGAACCATTTTATTGGGTCACGTGGGACCCATAGATGCTCTGTGCTTTCTCTCTTTCACATGTTTGCTTACACTGGTCTGGCCTAATGGAAGCATGGGCAAATCCACATTACTCATCCTAAGTCGCATGTTCCCTGCATTCCCCACGCAATCCCGAGTGCCGGTCACATTACCTCATTAAACAGACGCATTTCATTCGCATTTCTCCCGAATATGTGGTCACAGGTTTTCAACGGGAGTTTCACGGTGGCAGTGAACGGGCCAATGCGCAATTAACGCGGTTTTTTTAAAAACCACCCCCCTTCCTGTCTCTCCGGCCATTCCGAGAGTTCCTATTGGCTGATTCAACTTGCAAGTGCTCCGTAGTCTGCAAAAGACTGTTTTTGACTTCATAGCATTGGATTGATTGATTATGCTGTTTCTGAATCAAATCTGGTAGTTTGAAAAATCATTTTGGGGTGAATCCATCCTCAGAACAGACTCGCGAAACTTCCTTTTTAACTGTTTTTATTTTTTTAATTTTATATTACTGTAATATCAAAATTACGAAATATTGAAATAATGACACTCCAAGGAAGTGAAACTTCAGTAAAATTCAGGCACTGAACTGTCCTGCATAGGAAATGCCCACGAAAGCTTCCCACATGCTTCAAAATTTCCAAAAAAGAAACGGGAGAGAGCCATCAGTGCTGTCAGTGGGGGAAAGAGAGGCATCATTATCTTCAATGATGTTTATAAGGCAAGATCGAAATAACGGAAAGTGCGCTCAAAAAAATTTAAAAAAATGGGCGGGGAAAAAAGGTCCCGCCCAAAAAAGCAGTTTTCGAGCGGCCATGTGACCGGAGGGACGCGCGAGAAAGACAGATTGGAAGCAGGAATGTGAACGAAGAGGAAAAAATCGCGGATTGGAGGCAAACGGAAGATATCCGATAAACATGCGTGTAATGGGTGAATGTGGATTTGACCCATATTTCTAGAATTTCCAGAACAAGTCAATGACAACTAAAAGAAGGGCCCAAGCATAAGGTTAAGAGAATAGTTGTGTGCTTCATTTGAATGTTATTGTTCTGTTTCTTATGACTTCACCCTAGTGTTGCCAGATCTCCTTACCCTCCAGGCGGGAGGCAGGAGACCTGGCTCTCACCTTCTGTGCGTGCAAAGTGCAGGTGCTCCCAGGCTGCACAATAACATCACTTCCAGAAAGTGATGTCATCATGCAGGCCACATGCCACCCCTGGGAGCTCTCCCGCACTCTGCAGCGGGCTGATTTGGGATCATTTGGAGCCCAAATTGGCCTGCTGCAGAGCGTGGGAGCGCTACTGGGGTAGCACGGTGGGCCTTGGAGTGCTCCTCGGCTGTAGTAACGACACGAGACAGGGTCTGTATTCAAAGATGGAGGCGAGAGTTTTATTAGCTTGTATTCAGGAAGTCCCGGATGCCCAAATATGGCTATAGCCACAGTTACAAGTTACACATTGCATTCTCAGCCAACTAAGCAAAATATGCTGTGTTCAGACTTTTGTCTTATCTAGGAAGCATAACGGAAAGAAAGGTACATCATGAGCCTCTGAGCGTAGGAGAATGTTACTTAGAGTGTATGAGAGTATTGTGCTCTGTGAATGGTGAGAGACTTATTGTTACACATTTAAACTACTCCCTGAGTCTTCCCGTGTGGCATGCCAACTGACCAGGAGATCAGGAATGTAGAAATGTAAAGAGCAATTAATGGAGGCTGTGTGGCATGCCTACTCCAGCCTACACTTCACTCTGTTTTTATTTATTTAATTAAAGTGGCAACAAAGGGCCGTTCTCTGCATCATTCCAAGAGCAGTCTTCCTCATCCTCATCATCAGAGGATGTAAACCAGGAGGCTGGGTAACTAGATATTGAAGTGGTAACTGAATTTGCAGCAGGATGTGGTTTTGGAATTACTAAAGCAATAAGGGAAGGAATGCATTGAATATAACAACAGCTTACAATAAGCACTATTAGAGCATATGCACCATACTGTACAATGGTATTAAAGAGGTCACCTGGCAACCAGCTCCAAAGAGCTTTCCACCAGGAGGGTAAAACATCATCTTTTTTTTAGGGAAGTTTGTAAGTGAGATAGTTGTTGCAGTTGCTTGCTTACAGTTTTTGAATTATCAGACAAATTAAAACAACACATATTCTTTACAGATTCACAGTTAATAGCAGCTCTATTGTCTAAGACAGCATTGCAAAGTTCTTGTCGCTCAGAATTTAGTGCTGTTAAAGCTACAGAAGTGGCATTAATAGTTTTTGCTAAGTTGCAAGCCAAGTGTCTTAAATTGTTAGCATTAAGTATAGCAAGAGCTGGAACCCCTATAAGAGAAACCCCTTAAAGCAACAGCTTTAGCTTTATTAATGAGAAAGGTTTCTTCAGAGCATGTAGCATATTCAAGAGTAACTAAGTGATATTCACGAGAAGCAATAAGCATGGCTTTAGAAGGTAAAGCAATAGCTAAACAACTTAAACAGCAGAGAGAGTCAGACAAATTAGCAGGTATGTAATTAAAAGTTCTTGAGGCACAGGTAAAGAACCAACCTGGAGGTAACTGAGTATATGCAAAGGCAAAAGAAACATTTTCTGTTTTTGAACAATTAAGAACATTTGGTCATACAGAAAGACAGTGAGGTTTGGATTTGTGCTTGGTGCAGTTCACTATTTGAGCACAGACAGTTTGATTTGCTGATGGATTGGAAGCTACATAAGGAATGTAAAGAGACATTGCAAACAATGGAAGTCAGGGCACAGTTGGACCCCAATCATACATTTGAGTATATTTCATGTTACTACTGTTTAAAGATGTATCATTCAAAAGCAAGGCAATAAGTTCATGTCATGTCAAAGGTGGAACTGTTCATTTGTGCAGCAAGCCGTTTCCACAAATTGTATTGAAGACAGTCCTGCAGAGGCTGGGTGTCAGTGTATACAGTCATTGGCAAAGAACGGAGAAGCACACACAGAATGAGTGTAGAATTTGCAGTGATGTCCACAAAGAGGGCAGCATGATTGTCCAAAGCAGCACGTCTGAGCTCTACGAGTTCAGCATTTAGGGTAGCAATTACAATAGAAGTTGCATTCATTGTCTTAGTCAGGCTGCAAGCTATTTTGCTAAGAGTTTGATGGTTCACAATGGTGAGCACTGGAAGACCAACATAGAGAGGCTGCAAGGGCCAAGGCCTCTCATCACTTGGGAGATTCACTGTAGAGTCACAGCTGGAATCTAGCATAGCACTTTTCAGCAGAGGAGCAATTAATCCGCAGACTCCTCAAGGCAAAAGTTGTGAGACATTAAGTTGCAAGGAGGAAAACAGCACGGCACACAAGGAACGAGAAGTGAATTTGCAGTTTGAAGCTTTTTCCATCTCTGGTTGATTTTTTTCCATCTCGGGTGGGACCCACAAAGGACCTGTGGATAAAACAGAAAAACACCCTTTCCCCCACGTTAACAGGGGGCTGGCCCCAGCCAGGTCTTATCTAGCAGGCTCCGATAGTATACCTGCAGAGTAGGTAACTCTGGTTTCTGCCAGAAATGTCTATCAGAGGCAGAAGCATTTGAGGAGGCAGCAGCTTGTGGCTGCAAAAATTAAGCTGATTGTACATGAACAAACATTTAACAAACATTTATGAATTTGCTGCATAGTCATTCCCAGCATTGGGAGTTGGGACCCTCCTCCCCACTTTGTTCTATTTGTTTAGAGAGGAGGGTTGTAATAGAGCGATTGGCATGTTGTACAATCGCCTGACCTGTAGAATTGTAAGGGATTTTTTGAGTAAGAACAATGTCTGAGCCGCTTGGAAAGAGTGGCTGACAAGCTGAGAGTCAAGCATCTCCCACCTCAGGAATGTTCACTAACTTAGCTTCTAAGACTAACCAATTTTATTTTATTGTAGCACAAGCTTTCGAGAATCAAGTTCTCTTCATCAGATGCCTGATCCGAACTGGTCAAATACAGAAGAGGAGGGGAGGGGAAAGAAGGGGACATATATCACAAGACGACAGGATGCAATTAGTGTGAAGGCAATCAAAACATTCCTTTGCTTGTAAATGTAAACATCTCCTTTTGGTGTGGAGTCAGTTTGCCCTGTTAGTTTGCCGCAGTGAAGGTATACAATTCCTATGTAGTATAAGCCCTCGATAACCACAGCTCTCCCTGCCAGCTGCATCTGACAAAGAGAACTGTGGTCCCCGAAAGCCCACACGTACCCAGGCTGAGATAATTGACAAACAAAGCCCACACCAGGCGTCTCTGGGCTCCCCCAGACCACGCCTCTGTAAAGGAAATCTGTTACCTGTGATAATGTGATAACCATTCATAGTCTCTATTCAGTCCCAGCTTGACAGAGTCAAATTTGCATATGAATTCCAATTCAGCAGCCTCCCGTTGGATTTTGTTTTTGAAAGGTTTCTGTTGAACCACAGCGACCTTTAAGTCTTTGGTGGAATGTCCTGGTAGATTGAAGTGTTCTCCCACTGGTTTTTGGACGTTTCCATTTCTAATGTCAGATTTGTGTCCATTTATTCTTTTGCGTAGAGGTTGGCTGGTTTGTCCAATGTACAGAGCAGAAGGACATTGTTGGCACATGAGGGCATATATCAGATTGGAGGATGAGCAGCTGTAAGAGCCAGAGACAGTGTAGTTGATGCCATTGGGTACTGTAATTGTATTGTCTACAGCCAAGCCTTACGTTACAACCGTATCTGCTCCGATGCTCTCGACCGAGACTCACACTTAAGAGATTTACAACAAGCATTTTTTAGACTACAGTACCCACCAAATGAAGTGAAGAAACAAATCAACAGGGCCAGACTAGTACCCAGAAACAGTCTGCTCCAGGACATACCTAAAGGAACTAACAACAGAACACCACTGGTTGTCACCTATAGCTCCCAGCTCAAACCCATCCAACGTATCATCAGTGAGCTACAACCCATCCTGGAAAATGATACCTCTCTCTCAGAAGCCCAGGGTGGAAGACCTCTCCTTGCCTACAGACAGCCCCCCAACCTTAAACGACTTCTCACCCACAATCATGAATCGGCCAGCAGAGTCACCAGCACAGGTACCAGGCCCTGCAACAGACCCAGATGCCAGCTCTGCCCCTATATCTACCCAGGGAATACAATTACAGGACCCAATGGCATCAACTACACTGTCTCTGGCTCTTACAGCTGCTCATCCTCCAATCTGATATATGCCCTCATGTGCCAACAATGTCCTTCTGCTCTGTACATTGGACAAACCAGCCAACCTCTACGCAAAAGAATAAATGGACACAAATCTGACATTAGAAATGGAAACATCCAAAAACCAGTGGGAGAACACTTCAATCTACCAGGACATTCCACCAAAGACTTAAAAGTCGCTGTGGTTCAACAGAAACCCTTCAAAAACAAAATCCAACGGGAGGCTGCTGAATTGGAATTCATATGCAAATTTGACTCTGTCAAGCTGGGACTGAATAGAGACTATGAATGGTTATCACATTATCACAGGTAACAGATTTCCTTTACAGAGGCGTGGTCTGGGGGAGCCCAGAGACGCCTGGTGTGGGCTTTGTTTGTCAATTATCTCAGCCTGGGTACGTGTGGGCTTTCGGGGACCACAGTTCTCTTTGTCAGATGCAGCAGGCAGGGAGAGCTGTGGCTATCGAGGGCTTATACTACATAGGAATTGTATACCTTCACTGCGGCAAACTAACAGGGCAAACTGACTCCACACCAAAAGGAGATGTTTACATTTACAAGCAAAGGAATGTTTTGATTGCCTTCACACTAATTGCATCCTGTCGTCTTGTGATATATGTCCCCTTCTTTCCCCTCCCCTCCTCTTCTGTATTTGACCAGTTCGGATCAGGCATCTGATGAAGAGAACTTGATTCTCGAAAGCTTATGCTACAATAAAATAAAATTGGTTAGTCTTAAAGGTGCTACTGGACTCTTTTTGATTTTGCTACTACAGACTAACACGGCTAACTCCTCTGGATCTATAACTTAGCTTTGTTTGTGGAAGTGAGGGGGAGACGGGGGGGGTGAGAAGAAAGCAGGCTGGCTGTGCGTTGCCTGAATATGTTGAAGTGGTGATGAGAGAAATGTTATCTGTGAATAAGAGTCAGAGAGGATAGCTGTGTGTAAAACCTTATAAGTGATGTGTGTGAATGAGTTTGGATGAAGTAACTTTAAGAACTAAGAACTACTTTTATGAAACCAATATGCTTCTTGAAAAATAAACATTTAATTTTGTGAGATCCCAGAGTAACTGTCAGTGTTATATCCCAGGAGATGGGAAAGAACATGAAATGCAGTTGTTCTCCTCTGAGGAGTGATCTAATAGAGAATTCTTAAGTCTATTTCATGAAGAATAGAGACTCCCCTTTCCATGGTGGGAATCCTTACTAGAAACTAAGTGGTTACATGCAAATAAGTAACAGCTAAAATCTCGTTTCCTTGTTGTAAAGGCTGCCTGGGTTGGTAGGGGAGCAGTGATAAGATTGCTGGGATGTTTCGTGGTAGGAAGCAAGGAAAACATTGGACTCAACATACTGATAGATAAAGAAAAATAAGGTTGTACCCAATTAAGGTTGCCTAGGAGTTGCTGCAAAGCAACGGGGGTGAGCGGAGACAGGAACTTTGAACAAGGAACTATCAGAGCAGCAAAGGAGTGATGGGCTTCACAATTTGCACCTTTTCAGGAGCTACAATGAGGCCATAAGGTTGGAGAGACTCTTGAGAAATTGCTAAAACTCCTGTAGGAGTCTGAGTGGTAGGAAAAATGCACAAGGAAAATCCTGAATTCATGGAAGGAATCTGATTGACGCACTGCTGAGCCAGAATGCCATTCACTGACTGTAAGACTTGAACAACATCACTTGGGTGTTTCTTGCAGTGGTCAGTGAAGAGAACAGGAGTCTTCTGGTAGGAAGAGCAAAAGAGAGATTGACCCTGTTTAGAGTACCCAGAAGCTGTTGTAAAGCTACAAGTGTGGGGGGGTTTCCATTTCCAGTCGGGCTGGTAGGTCTTTGTTTTACACCTGTACCCCCAGGATCCTGACAAAAGTCTTGATGAAAGGAATTTTCTATCTCTTGGCAAGCTCTAACCATGTCTGCCAAGTCTGGGGTTTTTCCCAGACCTGCAGTAACCCTTCGGTACTCAGAAGTAGCATTCTCTTTAGCCAAGTTAAGGAGCAACTTTTCTTGAGAGCCAGTGTTATTAACTTGAAGCTCGATAAAATCTGGATAGGGCTCTGTGGTTTTTCTCAACTCAGTAAGAACAGTACAAGAGAGAGGCTGATATTCCACAATCTGGTAGCTTTGATCATTAGCTTGATCTGTTGAATGAACTGGGCAGTTAGCAAGCATCTCAGTTAATTCTGCCACATCCTCAGATTTAGCCATTTCAGTTAATTCTGCAGCATCCACATTCCCCGTGAAATGCACTGAGCTCACTGACAGCATTTCCGTTGATTCTGGAATGCTTTCAGTGGGAGCCTCTGCTAGAGCAGCCTGGAGGCTATCTTGTTCCTGTACCTCCCTCACAAGACTTGCTAAGATTGTTCCAGCAGAAGGTGGAGGATTGAAATCTTTACTGGGGGGTGCAGAAGGTTGTGGAGAGGAGGGAAAGCTGAGCGGTGCTGGAGGAAGCAACTGCACCTCGGCATACTTTGGTGGACATTCCTTAGATAATTGAGCTGAAATAGCAGCAGATGCCAAAGGAGGCAAGAGATAGCAGGGGGAAGATGAAGGGGGGACGTTCAGAAGGGAAGCTGCTGGAGGTTTTGAAGGTGAGTTAAAGCACTCCACAGCATGGCGACATTGGTGCCAAGTTTGTAGCAATTCCACCGGAGCTCGTGGCTCCATGTGCAAAATTCTCCCTACTTTCTCCCAGTCCCATAGGTTCAGGGAACCTCCTTCCGGATATGCCGGGCAATGGAGGTGAAGATGTTGAATGAGACTTGTTATCTGAGCTGAAGTGCTGGGCCTGCCAGACTTCTTGACTAAAAAACACAATTCATCCGCATGCCTTCGCTGAGGATGCGTCAAGGATGTACCCATGCTTACCAGTTGAAGAAGGGGAGTGCACTCGATATGGGGCCTATTCCAGGCGCTGGTAGATGGGGGAGGGTCCCTGGCTGCTCGGGCGCCAAATGTAGTAACGACACGAGACAGGGTCTGGATGCAAAGTATGTCCCTCCAAACATGGAGGCGAGAGTTTTATTAACTTGTATTCAGGAACTCCCGGATGCCCAAATATGGCTATTACAACAGTTACAAGTTACACATCCCATTCTCAGCCAACTAAGCAAAATATGCTGTGTTCAGACTTTTGTCTTATCTAGGAAGCATGACGGAAAGAAAGGTACATCATGAGCCTCTGAGCATAGGAGAATGTTACTTAGAGTGTATGGGAGTATTGTGCTCTGTGAATGGTGAGAGACTTATTGTTACACATTTAAACTACTCCCTGAGTCTTCCCGTGTGGCATGCCAACTGACCAGGAGATCAGGAATGTAGAAATGTAAAGAGCAATTAATGGAGGCTGTGTGGCATGCCTACTCCAGCCTACACTCTGCTTTGGCCCCAAACAAGCCCAATTCGGCCCACTGTGGAGCATGGGAGTAGTGCAGGGAGGGCCCTGACGAGCTACTGTGCTTGACAGCGGGCCAATTTAGACCCCAAACAGGCCCTATTAGGCCCATTTGGGGCCCAAATCCGCCCACTGCAGAGCACGGGAGCGCACCACACTGCCTGGAAGCGCGCTCCAGAAGGTGCATTCCCCCAACTTCCCCCCCACTGGCCAGGTAAGTGGGGCAGGGGTGCAGAGTGGGAGCAGGGGATTCCCTGCCCCCAGTGGAGGACTGGCAACCCTACTTCGCCCTCATCAATAAAGCTAAGGAGGATGAGGTATATTTACCAGTGGTAACCTCTAGTCCTCCTTAAACCGAGAACCTGAGAACACCAATGAATTTAAGAAAAGTCCTGCAGCATCAGAACCAAGGTCCATCTCGTCCTGCCTCCTGTTTCAGAGAGTGGCCAATCAGTTGGCCTGAAAGGCCGATGATCAGGCCATAGAAGCCAAGCCCCCCCCCCCCCCGGTCTCCCTCCCTAGCACTGGTATTTTGAGGTTGACTGCTTCTCAATATGGAGGCTCCCTTTGATCACCATGGCTAAAGATCAGAAGGAAAGACAGAATTGACTTTTGCAGTTTGTTTTGTGTGTTAAGTGAAAGGATTGAGATTGTGAAGGAATGAGGGGGGGAAAGAGGAGATCCCTTTGGGAAACCAAAAAGGGTAAGAGAATACTCAAAGAAAGTGTACTAGAGTGTTTGGGAAAACACTGGAAAACAACAACAACAACAACAACAACAACATTCAATTTATATACCACCCTTCAGGACAACTTAACATCCACTCAGAGTGGTTTACAAAGTATGTTATTATTATCCTGACAATAACAATCACCCTGTGAGGTCAGTGGGGCTGAGAGAGCTCCAGAGAGCTGTGACTGACCGAAGGTCACCCAGCTGGCTTCAAGTGGTGGAGTGGGGAATCTCCAGATTAGAGTCCCGTGCTCTTAACCACTACACCAAGCCACTCAACACAAAGATTTAAATAACTGTGAAGAGCTTAAGAATATCCCATTAGTCTAAAGCAATAGACCTTAAGTCTGTGAATGTACTGATTTTACCTCAGAGTTAGCTCAGTCCAGGAAAGCAAGGGGTCTCTTTTAACCCAACTGCAATAATGTCATTCTAATTCAAAATTCTTAGTATCAGGAGTTTGGCCAATGAACTCTTCCATAGGCTCAGGGATGGCTGTGCAGCTGGGATTTGTACGGGCTGGATGAAAAGCTTGTTTATGGGCTGCAGGCAGAGGAAGCAGTAAGAACTGAAGGACTTTAAAAAAAAAATTCTCCATACTTTTTGCCCTATGAACAGGATTGTCACCATAACGAGGAAGTTACAGGACTTCAGGCTTGATGAAAAGGTATGATTTTATGAGCAGGGAACACCTCTGCTTGTGCAAAGGAGGGACCATAATTTTCACAGGCTGCCTACTCAAGATGCAGCCCGCCCACCCCAACCTATTCGGTATCCTTCACTGTTCCTGAGGCCCCCCAGGCCTCGGGAACAGCTTTTAAGGTTATGGGAGGGCTAAAAATATCAAGGGGAATCAGGAAAATTCGGCAGTCAGTCTCCTGCTCACAGGGTCTCTCTAACACCTCATTTATTGTGAATTCCTTCTTGGGTCTTGAGAAAACTAGTAAGAAAAGATTTCACTATCTCAATATACAAACTATTACAAGGAGATCATGAGGCGATTTGCAAGACCAATCATGTGAACAAAATCAACAAGGCTGTTGTAGGGTTCTCGGGACTGCTGTAGCCCATTTGCCTTTGGAGAAAATTCCTTTCTTTCTCTCTTTTTTACAATTGCGAATGGTTCATCACGAACAACCAAGTGCCTCCAAGGCTCTAAAAGTGCCAGAAAATGCCCTACAACACCTCTAAAGGACCCCAGACTCCCCCAAAGTGCTAAAAATGCCTCATAGCACCAAAACTGCCTTTAAAGAGCCCCAAACACACTAGAAGTACTCCAAATGCCCACAAACGTCCTAGAAAAATCCAAATATGGCTGTAGTTTATATTATTATATACTGTCTACTGCTGTAAGTATGCTCCTACTCAGTAATTGCTTCATGTTTTATTTGCTTATGTTTTGTTTCAGCTCTGTTTCAGATTTCTGCATATTTTCAGATTTATACAATCCACACCATATTGCATTTTTAAATGGATGTCCCTGCTGTTCATTATGAAGACATGCACAGTATAATTCAACTTGAATCTCCATCATGCCCCCAAATGCCCATTAAGAACATTAAGGCAACACTTCCGTTCATTTGCACAAAAACATCAAATTCCACCTAGAGAAGGCTCCAAATAAAATTTCTAGACCACTCGATGATGACAAAGACACTGGCCAGGTGCTTCTATGCCTTTCCATGCACAATGGGTGGGTTATTTTTTGAAACCTGGAAAACATAGTGCTGTTTTTTTGTTTTATTTCTGGTGCCCTCCAAAATCAAAAGATAGATCAAACATCTGTTTTCTTTCTTTTTTATATGAATTTTTATTAAGGATTTTTAAACAGAATACAAAAAAAGATTTTCATTTAAAAAAAATTAAAGAGAAAGGACAGGAAAAAAAGAACACTAATATAAAGAAAAACATAGGAATAATCTCCAACGTTCTCTGTGAAACATACTTAGGTATTACATATTATACACTCACTCCAAAATTACCATAAACAAATACTTCTCCTTTCCCTCTAATTTTTTTTTTGGCCTCTTAACCTTCAAAAGCACAAATCATTAGTTCATTTCTTTCCATTTCCCACAAAAAGTCTATAACGGGTTTCCAGGTAGCAATAAATTAGATGATGCCTTCTACCTAATCAGAGGAGTAAGTTTGGCAATCTCTGCAAGCTCCAGCATCTTCACCAGCCCTCCCTCTACTGCAGGTGATAGATCAATCATCTCATCTGTTTTCATGAACTGGAAGATGAAAAGCAATTATGCTGCAGGTGTGTATTCATATATTTGGAAATCAAAGCCTGGAACAACAATTTGAGAAAAGACCATGGAAAACTGGCCTCTCGCATTCTAATGATCAGATGAACCTTCAAATCCGTAACTTTCAGTACATAATGGAAATCACTACATATTTTTAAAGAATAATTCTTTCTTTTGAATTTATTTATTTTCCTTTCAGTCTGAAGGAATTTGAAAAATTAAAGATCCAAATACCCACTTTTTTCAATTTGTCTGAAGGATCCCAAGAGTTTTGGCTGTATCGGCTGTGATGCTAATGGAACAAAGAAACAAAGAGCCCCTTATGTTAAAATTGATGAAGAAGAACCTCGATGGGGAACATGGGCCATTCTTGCCCCTTGCACTAGGCTGCTTTTGGAATGTCTTCCTACAGTCCAGAGCATACTGGCTAACCAGTTATGCCGAGCCAAGAATAGGTTTAACCCAGCTGGTAGTAAACAGGATTGTTCTTTCTGCTTGCTGTGTGTATGTGTTGTAGGGAGGTTTTTTTTAAAAGTAGGGAAGCATTATAAAATGAAATCATCTCCTATTTGTAGCCCAAAGCGGTACAGCCCACTCTGCACCTGGGGAGAGGTTTGTAGCTCAGTGGTAGAGCTTCTGATTTGCATGTGGGAGGTCCTAGATTCAACCCCCAGAATCTCTACTGAAAAGGATCGCAGGTTATAGGTGATATGGAAGGGCCTCCATCTGAGACCCTGGAGAGCTGCTGCCAGTCAGAACAGGCAGCACTGAACTTGGTAATTCCAGGTGCTAGAGATCCCCCGGAATTACAACTGGCCTCCAGGCCACAGAGATCAGTTCACCTGGAGAAAATGGCTACATTGGGGGGTGGACTCTATGGAATTATGCCATGCCAAGGTCCTTTCCCTCCCCAAACCCCCCTTTCTCCAGGTTTCTCCAGGTTTCACCCCCCAGGTCTCCAGGAATTTCCCAACTTGGAGCTGGCAACCCTATTCAAAGCCCAATAGGAACACAGCACCCCCCAAATGGCAGCCCAAACACTGTGTAGCCTGTAGAGGCCTCTATAAAATGGCCACCAGTGCAAGGAGGCTAAGCAGGCCACTGTGAGACACACTCAAAATGGTCGCTGCCAGCACAGGATAAGCTGCAAAAGCCCCACTCACTAAAATGGCTGCTACTGCCAGTAAGCAAAAGGCAAATCAGGCCACACAAAGACCACAAACAAAATGGCCACCCCTGGTGCTATGCATATTATAGATGCCTTCACAACATGGCCACCATTGCCAGGAAGCTAGGCAGAGGTGCCACTCTCAAAATGGCCACCCTACCACATGATAAGCTGCAAACGTCCCACTAAAATGGCTGCTGCTGCCAGTAAGCAGGAGGCAAACCAGGCCACCCAAATGCCACACTCAAAATGGCCACCTCCCAGAGCTCTGCATATTGTAGATGCCTTCACAACATGGCCGCCACTGCCAAGAGGCTAAGCAGGCCACCGGGTGCCACTCTCAAAATGGCTGCACCCCACTGAATAAACTACTAAGCCCGCTCACAAAATGGCCCCTGCTGCCTGACGTCCTTAGGCCAAGCTATTGCCGCTGGCAATACTCCCTCCCAAGTAAGTGTAACGGCAGGGGAAGGAAAAAACCTAGATGGGGGAGGGGGGCTACCAGCATCCACCCTGCTAGGCCAGTAGCAATTAAGTATGAATTAATGCACCCTTCAGATGGCTGCATCTCACCCCTGTGGCCTACAGCCAAGCCTATGGCTAATGCTAAGAAGTCCTCCCAATAAAGTAAAATGGGGGGGGGGAGGTGCCTAGGTAGGCCCGAGGCCTGCAAGGGCTGGGGGCAGTACTTTGCCACTACCACCCTGCTTCAGCCCTCCTGACTGAGAGACAAGAGGCCCCAAAGGTAAATAAGAAAAAGCCTCTGCCAAACCCCTGAGCCTGGCACTGGGCCCTGGCTCTCCTCCTGGAGTCTGAAGGGAGCAAGCAGGGGAATAGCACAGCTTCTCCAAGGCAGCCAGCACTGCATAACCAGGAGGGCCTTTGGTAAACCAGCCTCAGAGGAGCTCGGCTGAGGGAGCTTGAGATGGGCTCTGCTCAGGCCGAGCGCCTCTTCCCACCTGCGACTGGGCAGGGCGGAGCAGCCTCCGAAGGCCCTTGTCTCTGCCCTCCCAGCCAAAACCTGCATTGAAAGGAAGGGGGGGTGTTGCTTCCCTCACCCCTTCCAGGGCGGCAACTAATGGCCCCCAGCTTTAGCAGCATAGCTGCATGCCGGAAAGGGGCCATATTCTATTTACAAGGACATTTTTCACTTAGGGAAAGCATTCCAAAATGGAATTCTCCACCCGCAATCAGAAACAGTCCAAGCCATTCTATCATCGTAAATCTCCGTCACTGTGAATGCATTCCCTTGCAGGTGTAAGAAAAGTCCCTCTAGAGTCTGGTGCCTCATGCACATGTGAAAGAGGCATAGTGTCCAATGTGCGGGAAATTGCTTTTTAAACCCACATTTTCAATACTTCCTTCCTCACCTCATGAAGCATGTATTAGGACTATTAAAATACTTTGTCAAAGTTCTGATCTTATTACAAAGCACAGGAAATAGGGATGGAGTAGAAGAGCTATTACATCTTTTTTAAAAAAACAGCTTGGAATTCAAGACTATTTTTTAAAAGTATTGTTTCATATTATTTCTGAAATAGATATAAATCCAGGTTACAGCAGATAAAACTCATTAATAGAACAGAAATAAATTAGATTAACACTGGCAAAATTCCATTAAAGAGAAAAATAAGTAGGTCAGTGAAAATATTCTGGAAATAGACACCAGTACTGAACCAAATCACATGAACACTGGAGAAATTCAAGTTCCCGCATTTTTCCTTTGTTGATTCATTTCCCTGTGCTTCATCTCCCCCTGAGAATCTGTAGTCTCCAGGCACACAGGCTTAAGACTGAAGGAGAGAAATGCCAAATGAGTGAATTCATCTTTTTCAGAATGAATGTAAGATACTGGGGTGGAACATGTTGATGGTCTGTGTAATGTGCATGAACTGCATTCAGTATCTGAACATCCATTTTTAATTACCACTACTGCCACACTCATAACAGTGTTGATGTTTCCCATGTTGTTGGATCCCATTGTTGGACAATTGTGGCAAAAAGTCATTCTGTCCTTATGTTTGCCAAGCTGGAATCCAACAGCATTTTGTACTCCAGAACTGAGTTCTCAGCACATAGACAAAAGGTCTTCAGACTATCTTAGATCATCTCTGTATATTGCAGTACTCCCGGCTGCTGCACAGTGGCTTGAGCCAGGGACCATACTTTGCCACCTTGGAAGGAGAAGCAGGCAGAGGCATCTCCCAGGCATACGGGGATATGGCTGGGGGGTGCAGGCAGAGCCTTCACAAGGCGGCTCTGCCCTCCCTGCTGACAGTTGCTCTGCGTGCTCGGCCTGAGCAGAGCACATCTCAAGCTCTCTCAGCCGAGCTCCTCTGAGGCTGGTTTACCAAAGGCCCTCCTGGTTGTGCAGTGCTCGCTGCCTGGGAGAAGCTGTGCTATTCCCCTGCTTGCTCCCTTCAGTCTCCAGGAGGAGAGTCAGGGCCCAGCGCCAGGCTCAGGGGTTTGGCAGAGGCTTTTTCTTATTTACATTTGAGGCCTGTTGTCTATCAGTCAGGAGGGCTGAAGCAGGGTGATACCCAGCCCTTGCAGGCCTCGGGCCTACCTAGCCCCCCCCCCCCGTGGGATTAGCAAATTTATATTAGTAAAGACTATGGATTGATCATATAGCCATAATATTAAGCTAGCAAGAAGCCTAAGATGGATTCTTTATGTTTTAAAGTAACTGGTCTCTGTCTTTAGCCAACCACCCCCCCCTTCTTCTCCCTGGCTGTACATGGAAAGAGAGAATGTCTATCCTTGAAGATAGATAACTGGGCATTCCTGAGGGTATATGAACAGGGCAAAGCTAGAAACAAAGGGAGAATTATGAGTTCCACCCCCTTCCCCCTTTTGGAGAAGAGAGTTTGTGTAGAAAAGTAACCAGTTGTGGGATGAAGGAAGGTGCTGCTATGGAGACCAAGAAAGGATGGCAAATGATGTTGTCGCGAGACTGAAAGGTGGACAATAGTCCAATCTAAAGGTGTAAAAGAGATCAGGTGTCTTATTTTGAATGTGACTTTCGTTTCTCCAAAATGATGTCACAAGCCCTTAAAAGTAACATGTGCTCCTTTGTTCGGGGGTACATTCTGAGCTCATCTTGTAGCCTGTACCTATATTTGCAAATATACTTTTTTTCACAACAGCCCTTATCTGTCTCACCTCTTCTGTCCAGCGAATTGGAGGGGCAAAAGGGGAAGCACTTTTGTGTTACACCCCACCCCCCATTATACTTGGTTAGGAGAGAGGACTTCTAGCATCAGCCATAGACTTGGCTGTAGGCCACAGGGGTGAGATGCAGCCATCTGAAGGGTGCATTAATTCATACTTTATTGCTACTGGCCTAGCAGGGTGGATGCTGGTAGCCCCCCTTCCCCCGTCTAGGTTTTTCCCTCCCTCACCATTTACACTTTCTTGGGAGGGAGTATTGCCAGCAGCAATAGCTTGGCCTCAGCCTTCAGGCAGCCGGGGCCATTTTGCAGGAGGGCTTGGCAGTTTATTCAGTTGGGTGCAGCCATTTTGAGGGTGGCACCCAGTGACCTTAGCCTCCTGGCAGTGCAGCCATGTTGTGAAGGCATCCGCAATATGCACAGCTCCAAGAGCGTCCATTTTGAGTGTGGCATTTGTGTGGCCTGATTTGCTTCCTGCTTACTGGCATTAGCAGTCATTTTGTTGAGGCTTGTGCAGCTGCCTGCGGACTCATCCCTTGAGGATGATGAAGAGACCAAAGGGATGAAGCAAATACTGGATTATCACTGTCTATCAGTCAGGAGGGCTGAAGCAGGGTTCAGCCCAGCCCCTGCAGGCCTCCAGCCTATCTAGACTTCCCCTACCCCATTGTTCTACTTTGTCTGGAGAGAATACTTACAGCAACAGCAGAGAAGGCTTGTCTGAGGCCAGGAGGGGAGGAGGCTTGCAGTCATCTGAATAGTGGATTGCTTCACATATTATTGCTACTGGCTTAGCAGGGATCTATAGTCCCAGGGTCGTAGCTGGTTAAACCACCTGCCCTCCCCTTCCCCTGCAGCCTTTGTAGGCCTTAAGGGTTGTTTTTAGGTTTTGTCACTCATGTCACTCATGCCTCCTAAAGGCATGCTGTGTTGTTGCATCTGCTGAAATCTGCAATGCTGTCACGCAGAGCACAGAAGTCTAAGATGTGATCTCTTTCTACCAAATTCGCACAATTGACAGCCAGTAGTGGATCTGGCCTATGCTGCTGTAATCCAGTCATGCTGAGGTCACAGTGGACCTGATTGACAAGATTACCATACTAGGGTTGCCAATCTCCCTTTGAGGCCTGGCTTTCTTGTGTGGCTGGCCCACTCCTGCTGGCTTACACCCCCCTGCCTCTGATTAGTCAGCTGTGGAACTCTGTGTTCTGAGGTAAAAATCAGGTAAAGGAAACTGCAGACAGTTGAAGAGAGACAGTACAAGACCCCTGAATAGGGATAACATGCAGTCGTGAGAATTCTGGAGTTTGGATTGAGGCTAGGCCCAAACTGTAACATGGAACCAGCTTTGGCCTGACAAGCACCTTCCTAAAGCTCTCTGCATATAAGTCTCATCTCTTGAGAGCTGGCTGAAGGTCTTAACCCCCTCCTGTGACACTGTCTTAACCCCCTCCTGTGGCACTTACGGTTTAAACCGCCATTTATGAGCATTCGCCCTGATCGCAGTGGCTTCGGCATTGCACCCATTCATTTCACACTGTCCACTGCAGTTTTCATTTGGCGTCTGTGCTTCATTTCAAACCCACTTTGAAGCCTTGGTGCAGTTTTGGGCTTTCGGGGCTTTGCAATTCACGTCACACTTTTTTAAAAAAATTTGAGCATGCGTAGTAACATTGCAATGTTGGAACCCTTCCCCCCTTTTTGCTGATTGGGCTGTCCCCTGCCCACTGGAGAGGCAATTGGTGGCAGAGTTCTGGGGGAAAACATGTACCACTCTCATTTTTTTAAAACAAGCCAGGAAAGGGCTAAAATGCTGCCAATTCATCCCCTCCCAGGAAGCAGAGGCTTGTTTCCAAAGGGCTGTGCAAAATGCTTGGGTTTTTTCCCCCTCTTTGGCAAAGTCTGAAACATGCCTGGGAGGGAGGGAAAAGCAGCCATTTAATCCTTTCCTGGCTTTTAAAGCCAGGAAGAAAGTGCAGTAACATTACAACGTTGCAACCCATTCTTGTCTTTTTTTTTAAAAAAAAGAATGTGTGTGCGTACACTAAGGGAGGAAGGAGAAAGCAGCTATTTAACCCTTTCCTTGCTTTTAAAGCTAGCAGGGAATTAGCAGCAAGCTTAGGAATCATTCCTAGCTTTTGAAAAAAAATTAAAGAGCATGCATACCGGGAGGAAGGAAACCAACGGAGAAGCAGCCTTATGACCCTCACGTCGCTTTACTAAAAAAAATGGTGGACAAGGAGTTCAGAGAGCTGAGGAGGGTGGGAGTGGTTAATTCTGCACAAACCAATCAGCTCCCAGGGAAAAGGAGAGTGGGGGAGAGAAGCAAAAAGGGGGCAAAAGTGTTCACATTAGCAAAATGCGGGCCAGCTGCCAGTCAGCAGTGAACTTAAAAAAACATCGAGGTATGTCCACAGGGGGAAAAATCAGGGATACAGTGGACAAAAAGCGGGACTGCATCCCATGACTGCTTTGAAAGTGTGAAAACCTTGCAAACATGGGATGTGGAACAGGTACAAACGTGCTCTAAAAACCAAGTGCGAAAAGTACCAGAGTCAGAAAATAGTGCTAATTGGCGAGAGGCCTATTGGCCTTACATATAAATTACAACAGGACACAGAATGGGGGCTGAAGCAGCATCTCATCTGTGGCCGGAACAGTACGATCTTGTTAAAGACTGGTTGAGTGTGAAAATTCCTTTGTTATTTACAGCTTTAGCTAGTATGCATATCAAGAAAACTGTCCATCTTAAAATAAGAGAATGTCCTAAATCATGTTTTTGTTACAGCCCCATATCAGAAACACCTTTGAGGAACAAAGCCTACGCAATTGATGAGGTGTCAAACTACGTATGAGTTTTGGAGAATCGGTCTATAAAAGTGCTAGGCAGAAGGCACTCTGCACTGCCTCTGGGTAGCACACCGAGGTAACTGCCGCTGCAACTCTATTTCCCCAGTGTCCAGTATTATTCCAAACCCCATCTGGCAACCCTATTTGTGTGAAACCTTTTTTTAAAAAAACACTTTCCTAAATTGTATGCAGTTTTCCCGAGGGCATACACCATACAAAAAAAGGGCATCTGGCATGGAGGAATTTATCACGGTTGTTCTGGGGCTGTGGAATGGTCTCTTTGATGAGGTTTGGCACTTTTGGGACTTGTGGCTTTCTGGAAAGGATGGAATTACCTCTTTCAGAAAACCAAATTTTGTTGAGATAACAGTGCCGCCCTTATATCATGCTGTAATGGTCCTGTTGAATTGATTGATTCATATCTGTCATTTGCTGTGTTGCAGTTTGGGGTTTGTTGGAAGGCACTTGGGCTTTAGAGTAGAAGGGTGCAGGGCTTTTTTTCAGTAGGAACACGGGGGAACGGAGTTCCGGAATCTCTTGAAAATGGTCACATGGCTGGTGGCCCCACCCCCTGATCTCCAGACAGAGGGGAGCTTAGATTGCCCTCTGCGCCGCCAAGTGGCACAGAGGGCAATCTAAACTCCCCTCTGTCTGGAGATCAGGGGGCGGGGCCACCAGCCATGTGACCATTTTCTCCGAGGGCAACCCACTGAGTTCCACCACCTCTTTTCCCAGAAAAAAAGCCCTGGAAGGGTGTAAATAAATAAATCACTACTAGGATTGCCAAAAAAGCCCATCCCTATTCAAGGGACGAGACATTTTTTTTCAAGACAGTTGACAACCCTAATCACTGTAGCCTTTGCCTTTCCAAAGAAATGGCAGGAGAGTAAAGCAGTTTGCTCGATTTTAATGTAACATATGAGAGGAACAAATTCCACATGTGCATTTTACCATGGAAAGAGTTTATCCTGCATAAAGTGCTCCAGAAATGTGAAGAGAACGTTCCAGTGACTGGTGCATCTTTATCATGTTCAAAGCCACTCGTTTATAGCAGAAAATGTACAACCGCTTTCTAAACAGTTCCCTGACCTGGATGGCCCAGGCTAGCCCAGAGCGGAACTACAAGTGACAAAAGGCACAGATTGGACACTTGTCAGCTTCCCTCGAGTTTTGATGGGAAATGTAGGCATCCTAGTCTTGCAGCTTGGCTCTCTGACTGCTGTCCAATGGACTTTTCAACTGTCACTTGTCCAACGTTCCACCAAGCTGCCTACATTTCCCATCAAAACTTGAGGGAAGCTGACAAGTGTCCAAACTGTGCCTTTTGTCACTTGTAGTTCCACTCCCAGTCTCATCAGATGTCAGAAGCTATGTAGGGCCAGTCCAGGTTGGTATTTGGATGGGAGACCTTCAAGGAACCCTAGGGTCTTTACACAGAGGCAAGCAATAGCAAACCACCTCTTTTCTGTAGGTTCTGGTATATCTTAGGCGATTGTACAACAAAACAGACCATCAAATACTGGAATGGCCACGAGGGAGTCCCCTCATCCTGATTTTTTAAAGACTTCTGCCTAATACCGCTTTTATAACAGGAATACAGCTAAACAAAATTCACTCAGGATTTGGTTAAGCTTACCACTATATTGCTGTATTAGGATATGTGTTTTGATATTTTATTTGAAGTATATGAATTTTAAACAATGTTAATCTTGTTACGCTTTGATTTATTATGTATCGCTGATCTAAGGACCGTTACCTACCTATCTTAGGAATGATCTTGAGTCTGATTAAGGAGTGAATGAAGAGAGTTTATTGAGGAACTACAACTTTGACAGAAAGGAGAGAAACAGAATAGATACTAAAATAGTAGAGTCCAGTAGCACCTTTAAGACTAACCAACTTTATTGTAGCATAAGCTTTCCAGAACCAGTTCTCTTCATCAGATGCATGAGAACTATGGTTCTCGAAAGCTTGTGCTACAGTAAAGGTGGTTAGTCTTAAAGGTGCTACTGGACTCTTTACTATTTTGCTACTACAGACTAACACGGCTAACTCCTCTAGAATAGATACTAACTACCTCAGTAAAAAGAGAGGAGGGACTTCCGGGAAGAAACAGGAAGCAGGAAGTAGCCTAAGAATACCAATCTGGAGACATGCAAGAAGGACAGAAGAGAGGAAGAAAGAAGGATCCCGCTCTGCCAACTATCTAACTGTCAGACTCTCTGCCCCTTGCAGGTATTGTGTCTTCCACCTTCTCTGTATAAGCTAATTTGAAGTTTTCTCTGCATGCATTCCCTGCTACTGAAGAGGCAAGCTTGCCTCTTCAGTGTTGCAAGCAGATGCGGTGGCAAGATAAAACCAAGATACCTGTGTGCTTAATTATTTTTATTTTGTAATCTGATGACCCAACGGTCTTGGACAACATAAATTACCCTCTAAACCCACCCTCGCCTAGAAACAAACGCAGCCACAGCCAGCATATTAACAATATCTTTATCAGCTAGCAAAAAAACCAGAGAAGCGGAAGCAGCGCCAGAAGCAATCGCTGGCTAAGTCCAGAGACCTCTCAAAGGGGCCCCCGGCACGCAGTCAGTGAAGATATGAGCCAGCCAACATTCCAGTTGCACCAGATCCACAAGGACTCAGACTTTCTGAACAAGCTACTCTTTGAAATCACCCAATAGAACAGGGCCGTTTCCAGACGGCTTACCTGCCTCCGGAACGTTGTGCCATCTTGCGGGGAAAACGCGAAATATCGTGTTTTCTCGCTTGAGTTTTGCGTGACGTCGCGCGACATCGCGCAAAACTCATGCGAGAAAACGCGATATTTCGCATTTTCCCCGCAAGATGGCGCAACGTTCCGGAGGCAGGTAAGCCGTCTGGAAATGGCCCAGTAGAGGGAAAGACATGTCACGTGTCAAGTGTCCCCTCCATGCCCCCCGCCCCCAATTCTCCTGCCTGTTTCTGCTTCCAACAGCCTGGCCTAAAGCAAGTAGCTTAAAACACCACCCGGCTGGAGCCTTTTTCGGATATTGGCCCGTTCTGGTAAGGGAACCCATCACGTTGGAGCAATCCTGAGGCAAAGAGTGTTGTTGGCCATTATGGCAGCAGCAAGGCTGGAGTATCCTGTGAAGGTGAAGCAGTTTTGACAGGATATAAAGGACGTGTAGCCGAGGCCCTAAGCATTCTGAGCCAAATATTTTGGCTTAACTAGCTGCGAGAGAGTAACGGAGACAAACAGCGAGATGCCGTTCCAGAGCCAGCTGAGCTGTAGAATATAAGGTGTTTGTGCAAAGAAGCCATCTTGTGATCGCTGTTTTGGAATTCCTGGCTTTTTTCCTCACTAGCAACTGAGAACAGAAACAGATAAACAGGAGCTCCTTGAAGTGTATCTGTTGCTGTACTGTACCACGTCAGATACATGTAGGAACTCAAATGTTTGAATGGTCCCCCGTGTTAAAATACTCCTTGCACATATAATAATAAATAACAACAACATTTGATTTATATACTGCCCTTCAGGACAAATTAATGCCCATTCAGAACAGTTTACAAAGTGTGTTGTTATTATCCTCATGACAATTGCCCTGTGAGGTGAGGTGGGACTGCAATTTTACTATGTTTGGGCCCAGTTGAGCCCCCCATTGCTTCCATCTTAAACTGGAAATCAAATCAGAAGAAGCCTCCAGAGCATGGGTTGCCAGGTCCCTTAAGTTCCCCCATGGGGGAGACTGGAATGCTGGCACTTACCCTGCACAGTCTTCATTGTTTACCTTCGTAGTTTACCTTCACACGTGCGTAACGTCATCATGCGGGTCAAAGGGTGGCCCCGAGAGAGAGAGCACTCCCCCCAAAGGGCTGAATTCCCGCTGATGGGCCAGATTCGGCCCAAAACGGGCCAGTTGCAGGGTGTGGGGGCATGCCACGCTGCTGGGGGGTGCCCCGGGGGGGCATGCCCCCCACTGGCCAGGTAAGTGGGGGCAGGGAGGAGGAGGTGGGAGCAGGGGATCCCCTGCCCCCGGCGGGGGAATGGCAAGCCTATGAGTGAGCCATTTTTTCGTGTGCCCCGGGAGCTTCATCTAGCCTCTGGACACTCCCCTCCCCCTTGGTCTGAGGGTGGGGGATTCCCATCTCCTGAGCTGTACATTTACTAACAGTGCAGTTCTAAGCAGATGTATACCCTTCTAAGTCCATTGAAGTAAATGTCTTTAGAAGAGTGTAACTCTGTTTAGGATTGTACCATAAATTCCTCATACCTTGCTTTAGCTATATTTAGGCATCTCATGCCTCTGGTGGGAGTGAGGGATCCCCTGCTCCCACCATTCGCCCCCCCTCCTCTGTTCACCTGTCTGGTAGGGGGGAGGGGAGGCAGGGAATGGGCCTTCTGGGCGCACTCCTGGGGCCTGTGCAACAAGGTGACTGATGTTATCATGCCGCCCCAAGAACACTCCTGTGCTTTGCAGCGGGCCAGTTTGAGCCCCAGACGCAGGGCTGCATGCATGCGTTGCACGTGTGTGAGGACAATCCCAGGAGCACAAGGAAGGTAAGCGCTGGGGCCCCTCGTCGGGAGGGGAATGAGACCTGGCAACCCTAGATATATTTGCAAACGATGAACGTTAGCTATATTATGGTCATAAGCTGAGCCCTACAAACAGCCTTCAGCCTCCATCAGGTTTAATTTTAAAAGAGACTTTGTTTGCATAGCTTGGTCTAAGCCAGTTTATATACTGAAGCAGGAGTGTCATTCATCTGATTCTCATTATAGCTAAAGTTTTATGCTTTAATTCTTTCCTGACATAGGGATTAGTTGACTCTCTTGTACAGCGCATAGATTTTTGTAATGGGATTTGTAATATTTTGCCAGGTATGTATTTTCGCATGTTTTATTTTTGCTCATTAATGTGGTGTTTTGATTGTATGTTTGTTATGGTTGAAAATGCAGGTCTCTGACAGTGCAACCCTATTTACCCCAGTAGACTGGAGTAACTCTGCTTAGTATTGCACTGTAAAGGAAGAAAGGGAGGGAGTGGAATGGGTGGCTGAAGTGCATTATGATTGTGTGGTAGCTGTACTCTAAGGGGAGCTGTTCTGAGGAAGAGAGTTCAGTGCATTGTGGGGAAACAGGCAGAAGGACTGCAGTGCTGTAATCTGAGGTAAATCTCTATATTCTTTTCTGAGGATAGTATTTGCAACTGAGTAAGTCTTTATGACAAGGTCCGTTTTGAAAATGTATTTTATTTTATTTATGTTATTTCTAGTCCACCTTTCTCACTGAGACTCAAGGTGGATTACACAGTATGAGTTGGTACAGTCAGTTTCAGAGACATTTCAATTAACAACGTAGTAAGGTCTATAAATGCAAATTTGCAAAGAGTTAAAACCAGCAGAAATCCAATACAGAACTGAAGAAAAGCTGGATCAGGGCATGAGCCGTTCTAAGACTGACATATTAAATAACACAGAAACTACCCAGTAGGATCATATTTAGCTGTAGCTGTAGTCGAGTATAAAGTATCCCCTTTATGTATGCGTTTCTTTAAGACCACTTCCTTAGAGTGCAGCATTCCTGAGTAAAAATCCCTCTTGAATCGTTCAGTTTTGCATAGTTTGTGGAAAGCCAGGAGAGTGGGAGCTTTCCTGACCTCTTCAGGTAGGACGTTCCATAAGGGCCGTTTCCAGACGGCTTACCTGCCTCCGGAACATTGCGCCATCTTGCAGGGAAAACACGAAATATCGCATTTTCTCACGCAAGTTTTGCGCGATGTCGTGTGACGTTGCGCAAAACTCGCGCAAGAAAACGCGATATTTCGCGTTTTCCCCACAAGATGGCGCAACGTTCTGGAGGCAGGTAAGCCGTCTGGAAACGGCCAAGGTGAGGGCCACCACAGAGCATGACATGGGTGGGCAGCTACTGATTTTGCCCATGTGCTAGGGAGGAGGCCCTGTTCAGATAAGCAATGCTGCTGTGGTGGAACATAGGGAGAGAGGCGATCCCATAGATAAGGTGGATCCAAGCCATGAAGAGTGTTGTATATGATATGATAGCTAAAACCTTGAATTCTGCCCAGTAACTGATAGGTAATCAATGGAGTGACAGAAGAATAGGGGTAATAATACTCATGCTCTCACTGGCTCCTGATAATAACCAAGCTGCAGCATTCTGCCGCAACTGGAGTTTCTGAGCTAACTTAGAGTGGAGACTTATGTACAGTGAATTACAATAGTCAAGTCTTAATGACATGGATCCAGGTGGCCATATCAGCTGTGTTGAAGTAGGGGACCATCTTCCAGGCTGTACAAAGAAAATCAAGATTTGTCTTGCAATCAGAACTGTAGTAGTCTTACAGTGCTAAACAGAGTTACTCGAATCTAAGCCCATTGAAATCAGTAGGCTTAGACTGGAGTAACTGTTTAGGAATGCACTGTTAAGGAGAGTATTACCCTTTGGAACCACCCAGAAACCATTACTCTTTTTCTGTTTACGTAAAACGTCTGTTTTATCAAGCATAGAGGATCCCTTTTTACTGCAAAGCTGCCCCCACACGCCAACAGTTGCGCCAGTCTACCAAATATAACTAAGCCTTCCTACGTCATCAGTCAAACTGAGAAAGAACTAAGGCGAGCCCCTTTCATGGCAGCGAAAATCTTTTGAAAACACTAAGGAAGTCAGGGAGGCAGCATAATGCAGTTCTTATAAAGGGAGTAAAACACCACTGGCTTATATGGTACCCAGAGGCAAAATATCAAGAAGAGGGCTGAAAGCATGTTAATACTGCTGCAGAATGTAATATTGACCTGTCCCTGTACTAAGCTCAACCTTAGTTCTAGCCAGGGCTTTTTTTCAGGGGGAACGTGGGGGAATGGAGTTCCGGAACCTCTTGAAAATGGTCACATGGTTGGTGGCCCCGCCCCTTGATCTCCAGACGGGAGTTGAGATTGCCCTCTGAGGGCAATCTCAACTCCCCTCTGTCTGGAGATCAGGGGGCGGGGCCACCAGCCATGTGACCATTTTCTCTGAGGGCAACCCACTGAGTTCCGCCACCTCTTTTCCCAGAAAAAAAGCCCTGGTTCTAGCTAAGCCAGCTTAGTCCTGGGTACCTCCTCCTGCTGGGGACTGAAGTACCTCTTAAATTTTTGCCTAGGATGGGAGGAAATTTGGGAAAGGACACAGCCTCCACCAACCCTGGCAACAGGCAGTGGAACCAAAACTCCAACAGGAGGGGCTGGCAGCTGGGCTGGAGCAAGATTAGCCCTGTGCTCAATTTAGGGTTGCTAGGTTTCTGCTTTGGGTGGGAGACCTCACCACCCCCTGCCAGGTTTTCCTGCACTACTCAGCGGGGTGATGGGAGAAAATGGGTGTGTGTGTGTGTGCGGGGTGCACGGTGCAATTGTCAGCATCCTGATGCAATCACTTCTGCTTGCACCAGAATGCATCACCACATTGCGGCTGACATCATCACACCCTGGTGATGTGAGTCTCTCTGTTCTGTCCTACTGCTGGCAACCCTAGTTCAGTTTGTTGATAATATACAGACTCATAAAACAAGGCTCACGGGACTGTGGGCGTACTTTGAGCTTTCTCTTTAGGTTACGTCTTTCACACCTTTTAGCATATCTTAGGATTTGTCAAAATGGATCTGTGAGGGTCACACCTAGCAATCCAAGTCATCCTAAATGCTACATATTAAAAAACTGATGCCACATATGTAGACACACTATTGAGGAAAAAAAATACTCCTAACAATTGGGCCATATCTAAACCAGTTAAAGAGGGATTTTTTAAGTTATTGGAAAATATTATGGAATAATCAGGGATTTTTTTCAGCTGGAACGCGGTGGAACGGAGTTCCGGCACCTCTTGAAAATGGTCACATGGCTGGTGGCCCCGCCCCTGATCTCCAGACAGAGGGGAGTTGAGATTGCGTGAGAAGACGCTATCTTCTGCGTTTTTTTTTTGTGACGTTCCACAGCTTTCTAGACGAAGGTGAGTAGTGTGGAAACGGTCCTGGTTAGAGGACTTTGTTTTTCCTAATGGCACCTAAAAGGAAATAGAGAATTCATACTCTTAAAGAAGCAAATTTGTTTATGTTTAATACCCAGCTGATCTTGTGTATTATATGTACTTTGTACCTTTAAATAATTGTATTTATTGTAATTATTGGCTGTATATCAGATCTTGAATGAATTTTAGATGTACCAAGTATAGCTATATATTTGTATATTTGTGGATGCACAACATCACTTTGTATATTAGAACATCTTTCTTGCTTATATAACAATATGAATAGACTTTTGAATAAATTTTAAATAAATTTATGAATATGAATAAATGTATGAATAAATGTATGAATATGAATAATTTTCCCCTTTATTCTTGTAGGAATTTTCTTGTTCTTGTGCCTCTAGTTGTGGTTTAACCTCTCCTTTCTTTTGCTTTTTCTGGAGGAGCCTCTTTTTTTTTTGTTTAATATCTTGAATTGAGCCTGGTAACTGATGGGCAGCCAATGGGGTGACTACAGAATGGGAGTAATATAGCTCCTACTAATAACCAAGCTGCGGGGCTATGCACCAGTTGGAATCTCTAAGTTTAGGCTGCAGGCATTGAGGAAGGGGGATTCCTTGGAGTTTTATTGTCATATGTATGTTTTTAAATTTGGAATTGTAAGACACCTTGGGCTGCAATGGAAAAGTGGGGTACAAATATTTAAATAAATAAATTTCTCCTATTTGGACTTTCGAGAGAAAAGTCCACCCTTAGAAAGTCACACATGAAAGATACGCATTCTTTACAACAGCAGTGTGGAGGAACGTTCCAAATTATCTGATTCATCACTGGCTAATAGTTTAGCTGCAAACAAACAGATCTCCACCCTGCTTACATCTCCAATTCCCAAGGATCAAGATATGTATAGTTACCAAATGAGCTTCCAACTAAAACTTTTTTTTCCAGACAACTGATTGTTGGTCCTCTTCATTCTCTTATTTGGCAATGTTTTAGGAGCCGTAACAGCTGTGCTGGACACTGTGTTAAGTTCTCGACATGAAATATTGCATTTTCTATTATCTTCATTAGATTCCACACACACACCCCACACACACACACCCGTAATGTTTTAACATTTGGGCACACTGAGTGGCCGTGCAAAAATCTTCCTGTGTGGGTACAGTGCCCATAAGCTGAAGGCTCCGCATAGGGAACCTGTTTTTCCCCATCCCACCAGTGCACAGTGCAGGGTACTGCACAAGACTGTCAAAGAACATGGGAGGTGTGTGCATGCCTCCCATATCTCCATCCAGTCCAGATCCTCCGCCTGGACCAAGGAGCTACAAGCTGCAGTGCCTCGGCTGAGTGAAGGCAGGGAGGATAATGCCCAGGGAGTGAAATCTTCTTTGTTAAGAACTATTTTAAAATGGGGTGTGTCAAGAGAGGAGCAGGGCTATGCACCTACTGGCACCACCTCCCCCCCCCCCCATCATTAATCTGCTACATCTACCCTCTGTGAGAGGACAGATGGATCAGAAATTATTGCTGGCAGCTTTTCCTTATGTTGTAATGGTAGCTTTGTGACACGTCTTGGAGCTCAGGCATATTACACAGGGCTCAGCTCCAAGCATTGCCTTTTGTCTTCCTGCAAAGCCCTCCCTAAGGGAGCTGTGCAATCGCACAGCTTCTTTCTCCACATTTTGAAATGGAGGGTTCCACAGGCACCTCAGGCACCTTTGAAGCAAAGAATTCACAGGGCCCTGTTTTTCCCTGGCATGAACGTTTCCGCAGCTACTTCCGCCTCTGTCAACATTCTGTTCTGATGGTCATTTCACAAACATGGATCTGGGACTCTGGTATAGGGAACAGTTAGCAGCAGGGACGCCAACTCCAGACTGAGAAATTCCTGGAGATTTGGGAGGTGGAGGCTGGGGAAGGCGAGGTTTGGGGAGGAGAACTCAGCAGGCTTGTGATGCCGTAGAGTCTACCCTCCAATTTTCTCCAGAGGAACAGATCCCCGTATTCTGGAGATTGGTTGTAATTCCTGGAGATCTCCAGGCCCAACCTGGATGTTGGCAAGGGGAGGTTAAGCAACCTAGCCTACTTCTCTGCTGCAGCTTGCCATCTCCCAGGAGCATCTTGAGGCAGTGATTGGAGTAGGGGTACCAATCTCCAGGTGGGACCTGAAGCTCTCCTGGAATTACCACTGATCTCTAGATTACAGACATCAGTTCCCCAAGAGAAAGTGGCAGCTTCAGATGCAAACTCTGTGGTATACCATAGACTCTAGGGTATAGCATACCAAATTTCCCCCCTCCATGGTACTACCTCCCCAAATCTCCAGGAACTTCCAAGACTGGAGTTGGCAACCCTAGAGTAGAGGACTGGACAGCTCGAGGCTGAAATCCCAACCAACCAAGAAGCTTAATTTAGGTACTTGCTCTGTCTCTCCTAACCTCCAGGATGATTGGGGGGGATATAATGGAGGGTTGGATCCAGCACAAAAACCTCACAAGGTCCTGCAAGGAGCCTGGATCTTCCCAGCATTTCTCACCCCCACCCCCAGCAGCCTGGAGTAAAAGCCATGCAGGTTAGGAGGCTGCAGTAATTAGGGAACACCAAATTGTTCCCTCTTACCTCATGCACAAATGGAGGTCCGTTATCAGATGAGGCAGGAATTAAAAATATAATACATAGATAAGTTCTATCAGGTCAGGTGTTCCTGCTTAAACTGAAAATTCATTTCTCATGATAATGTATACTAGCCTGCATAAAATCAGTTAAAACACTTGCATCAGAGTTTTTAAAAAATAAATTCAGCTGCAGTCTAATGTATGATTTACCATGCAGTCCTAAACAGAGTGACACCTTTCTAAGGCCCTTGAATTCAAGAGTAAAACTGCTTGAGATTACACTGCCTTGTTTTCTGGTTTTTCAGCATAATCTTGAAGACTAGCAAGTTACTTTTTATATATAAAATACATTCTTGGGATTTGATGTTTCGTGGCATTCTCACATCAAGGCATATTCCTAAGCCCCTGATTATAGCAACTGTACGAATTCAACCAGGATGAGTTTAATTCTACAAGGGCTATTAACAAAAGGGATGATAAATGACAAAGCTGGTTTCAATTTTTAAAAGTACATGATCAAAAAATGAAGAATGGAAGTCTTCCCAAACTTAATGTAGCATTACATTTATTTGTTAATTAAAATAATTATATCCCTCATTTCCTTGTGTTTCAAAGCAGCTTACAAATCATCATTTAAAACATCACCATTTAAAACCAACAAAATAAAACCCCAAATAACCCCCTCCACTCTTACCTTTTAAGTGTTTCATGATGATACTGCTAGGGAAAAAATATATCTTTCCCGTACCTCATCAACAGTATGTAGCAAAAACAGTCCCATCTCAGCTCTAGCCAAACATTTTTGGAATTTCATTTATTTCTTTCACCTGCATAACCTCGGCAGGTCAAGAGCTCCTGCTTTGAGTGAAAAGGCATTTCTCTTAATCATGTGGAATTAAGTAGTCACAACCCAGTAGTAGCCATGCGATCTCATGAGTTAGAAAAACAAATATTAGATTGACCCAAAGTGGGTCTCTCTTAGGATTGCCAGAGGGAGACCGGGGGATGGGGACATGGGGTAACCATCAGCAACAGTATGACATCACCTCTGGAAAAATGCAGAACTGACAGCACACCTCTCTAGGAATCACCAGTAACTCTATGGTAAAAGCATAGATTTTCCAGTAATACCTCGAATGGATTGAGGTCACTTCCGAGATTTTCCGAGAAGCGATGTCATGCTGTCAGCCCAATGGCCATTTTAAAAAAATCTTTTGGGAGCTGGGAGCTGAGGAGGCGGATCCTCCACCCCTGACACGGGTCTGGCAACTCTTAGTCGCTTTGGATCACCAGGATCCAGTAAAGTGTGCTCGTTTTACTTCCTATGGTTCAGCCTTTGGTTGAGGGAAGGACCAAGGGATGTGAGCCCACTCTTGGCCAGCTCACATTACTCATTTCAAATGCACATGCATCATGAGTATGGGTCTGGAGACTGGAAATCTCCTCAGCTGGAATGTTTGGCTTGAACTGGGACTTTCCAGGTTCTATGATTACTAGCTTTGGATTGGCAAATTCCTGGAGATTGGAGATTGGGGCCTGGGAAGAGTAGAGTTTGGGAAGGGGAGGGAGGTCAGCAAGGATGTGATTCCATAGAGTCTGGAGCAGCCTCTCTGGACCATTGAGTCTGGACCAGACTGTCTGGTACATACCTGATAGCTTTTCCAGCTTGGATTGCCTGAAGTGTGTCTTGGAGAATGAGTTGCTCCTTAGAAGCATAAGCTGCAGTCTTGCACTAGAACTAGGAAGGCCAGGAATAGCATACCAAATTATGATTTTTCCCCCCTTGAGGAGAACAATTTAGGTAAAGTATTTGCTATGTGTATGGTAGCCCTGACCTGGCCCAGGCTAGCCCAAGCTCATCGGTTCTCAGAAGCTGAGCAGAGTTGGCCCTGGATGGTACTTGGATGGGAGATCACCAAGGAAGTCCACGGTCCTTATGCAGAGGCAGGTAATGTAAACCACCTCTTCTGTCTCTTGCCTTGAAAACCCAAGCAGTAGCCATACATCAGCTGGGACTTGATGGGGCTTTACACACACATGCATGGCACAGTTTGAGATAGTTAAGGGAGCCTCACACCCTGACCTGGTTAGTCCATGCAAGCTCGATCTTGTCAGATCTCAGAAAGTAAGCATAGTCGGCCTTGGTTAGTAACTGGATGGTAGACCTCCAATGAAAACCAGGGTTGCAGAGGCAGGCAATGGCAAACCACTTCTGTTAGTCTCTTGCCATGAAAACCTCACCAGGAGTCACCATAAGTCAGCTATGTCTTGATGGCACTTTCTACCTAAGGGAGCCACACAGAGAGTAATTGTAGCCAAAGTGAGAGGCTCAATTCCAATGAACTCTTTGGAACTGAAAGTTCAGGCAGTCAGTTCTTAGTGCATAGCTATCCAAATGTCTCCTGCCTAGGACACAATCCTATGTGCATTTGCTTGAACATAAGTTGCGCTGAACTCTCATATTAGGCCTTTCAAATAAATATATTTAGGGGAGAGTGTCTAAAACCTTGCATACTGACAAATGGTTAAAAGAGGTTGAAGTTGTATAAGGATTGCCAAGGCCTGTGAGACAAGCGTCATCTGACAATTCCTCCTTGGTCTTAAGGAGAAATGGACAATCCTTGGTTCCATTAAAAATACACAAATACCATCAACTGCTAGTAAGGTGTAATGGTATATGTTTTGGACTGGAGAGATCTGTGGTCCTCTACAGGGCTTTTTTTCAGGGGGAACATGGGGGAACGGAGTTCTGGCACCTCTTGAAAATGGTCACATGGCTGGTGGCCCTGCCCCCTGATCTCCAGACAGAGGGGAGTTGACACTGCCTTCTGCGCCGCCAAGTTGAGACTGCCCTCTGCGCCGCCGAGCAATCTAAACTCCCCTCTGTCTGGAGACCAGGGGGCAGGGCCACCAGCCATGTGACCATTTTCTCCGAGGGCAACCCACTGAGTTCCACCACCTCTTTTCCCGGAAAAAAGCCCTGGTCCTCTATAAAACTCACTGGGCCAGTAACGCTGTCTCAGCATGACCTCCACGGCACAGGATTGATATGAAGAACAAGAAAGAGATGGTCTTGTGTGCATTGCCTCGAGCTCACTGGAGAAAGGGCAAGGTAACAGTTTAAACAAGCAAAGAATTAGAGGATTGTAATCAAGTATGCCAGGAGGCCATGATGAGGGAAAGGCTATTGAACTTCTTCAAGGAAACCAACCCTTCCTTTTATGTAAAGGTCATAGATCTGGCCTCCACATGAAGCAGAACAAGGTGGCAGATATGAAAACTTGATAAGAGTACACTGCAGTACGCAGAAAGGTTATGCTATTTTTTGCATGCTCTTCCACATAAAAATCGTCTGGCAGGGCTGGGTGGGTTCTAGCAGAGCTTTCCCCCTGCTGAACTGTTTTTCAGCTTGCAGGGCCTTGTTCAGTGGAACCAATGAAAAATGCTCTTCCTTCACCAGCGGTCTGCAATGGCACAGTCTGTTCTCCCCCTGCAGGTCTCTGCCTCCTTGTTCCTATCTCCCTGCTGCATGATCAGTCTGGGCACAGACAGCTTTTAATGCCAATCTTGACAGACCCAAAGGAGGAAAAGCCTCCCTGGTTATCCAGCATACACAAACTATCAGCAGGATTCAGACAACGCTCAGTGGAGAAAAGACCACAGCATGTTCGGTATTTCATTGATGGGTCATGAGCAAGCATTTGAACTATTGCTGTACTAATCGTTGTACACTGCTGTACTAATCAAGGCGCTTGCTCACTTGGTCAGGGAGGGGTCAGGCGTGACCTCATACCCTCTCCTCCATAGTTGCTGCTTGCACTTCCTTAGGAAAGTCCCGTTTCACACTATAAAAGCTGGAGATTCCAGCTGGTCTCTCATGCCAACTCATTCTCCAAGTAACAGAATGCTATTTATTTGTGTGGTCTCCTATCGATTTCAGATTTCTAACTTTGTAGTCCAAGCTCAGTCTTTATCAGTTTCTTGATTAAAAGGACACCCTCCAAATAAAAGGTCACAAAAGCCCCCACTACAGATAAACTAACGTCCTGCATGCTCTCCTTTCTGCACCCATGCATAGCAGATGCTTATGCATCGCATGTTCTGACAAATGTGTAGGCTTATGTTCCGTTCACATGCAGAGCCTCTCGGCCACAGATGTTCCAGATGTGTTCTGTATCTGCTTCAGCTGGCTGTTCGTTCTGTAAGGCCAAAAGCAATATTCATCATTTCATTTCATGTTAAGGGGATGGGACCTCTTCTCATGTTTCTGAAAGGGGCTGGGAAGGAAAGGAAGCCAAAGATTTTCCTATTTAAGGCCACAGTAAAGGAATGTCTGCGGCTGAGTTCTGCGCAGGGCCTGGTGGCTGACGGGGCAGGAACCCATTGATGGTGCTCTTTTGATTTTTCTTTTCCCCTTTTTCGTTTTCTCTTTTGCACATAGAGTCTCATGTCTAATACTATTTAGACATGATGAGCTGTGTGCAGGGAGTAATTTTGCTTTGCCTTGCTGTGTTACAACCCTCCTTAATTTTGGCACAACAAGATGGTGAGTAATTCCCACTTCATACTTCTCCTGGAATTTAACAAGCTTTTTTGTTCATCAGCTTAGTTTGCGAGAAACCTGCGCTGTCGAAGCAACTTGCCTTTTGCCAGTGCGAGGGAACTGAAGGGGTGGCTGAGAAATGCAGCTATAATAAAAGCCAGCAGTCTTTCCATGTGCATGATCGTCTTGCCGCTCCCTTCTCGGCTTCCTCTCCTTGCAGTTTAACTGATGTTGCTTGACAAGAACAGGAAACTTTGTAATGTTTCTTTCCTCGAGCTTTTGGAAATAAGATTTTTGCAAGTGCTAGTTCAGAGAAAACTGGAACTCATTTGTCGTATTCATTAAGATGATGTCTTCCCCTCTTTGCTACAGGACAATTCTTTGTTGGCTAGAAGACATTGCTTTCGTGTTTAGGCATCTCCTTGTCTCTCTCCTTTTTTAATGAAGAAGCTTCTCATGTGAAAAAGAAGGCATTTCTGTGAAACAGGCTGCTTTGATTCAGTTTTTGTAACACAGCACGGAGAAAAGAGCTCTCCGGCTCCTTGTGTGCTTTCCCTCTTCCGAGATGCAACAGCCGAGTGGGTGAATTCATTCTGCCCCAGTTCGCACCTGAACAGCCAAGCGCTTTAGGCTGCAATCCAAAGAAGGGTTACCTCATGCCCAATTAAAGACAATGAGCCCTATGTCTGAGAAAACATGCCTAGAGTTGGGCTGTACACGTATAGGAAATGGAAGGCAGATTGTTTAAAAATGAATTTGTCTTCGTTTGTCTTTGACGTTTGGTAATGTAGAAACTTGGGCAGTCAAGTTTGCTTTTAGCTGCTTTCATTAGTAGAGATTTTTTAGCATTGAGGAGGCAACCATCTGATTTTCTTGTAAATCCAAGAAGTATACATCAGGGGATTGACTAATCTGCAGCATTTCGTTAGATGACACAACCATCCAACACCCAGACATTCATCTCATTCATATGTATAATTATAGGAAAGATTTTTTTTTTTTTACTAAATGTATGACAAAACCCTCTGAAATGCATGCCTGAAGAAGGCAATTTCTGCATAATCTCTGCTGGTGCAAACTTTCCTTCTTAAGGAAAGCAGGTATGATGTAGTCGTGTAAAGAGCAAATCGTAATGAAGGGGAAGCAAAATGAGCCGCCAAACTGTATGACTGAAATACATTCCTTCCAGCCTGGCAGCTTAATGTGCACGCTGCAACTCTGAATCTAAGGCAGCAAAGATGAACTCCATTTGCCCAAATACCAGGATGCTATTCCCTCCAAGATACGGACTATAGACGTTTGCTGGGTTGCTGGCTGTTTCCTCTCTCTCTCTCATGTAATAATGAATAAGATTAAGTATTTCCTTTTTTCCTTTTCTCACTAGAGATTAATCTTGTAATCCCACATCAGCAATCACTCATCCATTGTTCAAAATGAATGGGTGGGGGGGGACTTTCCAGCAACCGCCCCCCCCCCCCCCAAAACCTACAGTCACATCTCAGGACCTTCTGCTACATTCTCTTTGCTTTTCACTGCTGAAATATTTATTGCAATTTTTTTCACATTGTGTGCAGGTAATAGGGCCAGATCAATTAGCGTCACCTTCTGGAAACAACGGCTGTGCTTTTCCCACATGGTTTGCCTTTCTGTTCCTGATCTTGAGATGTATCCCATACATCTCACCCCTAGGGGTGCCTTAGCCCTCAGGAGAGCTCTTTTGGGATTTTTTTCTGGGAGAAGAGGTTGTGGAGCTCAGTGGGTTGCCCTCGGAGAAAATGGTCACATGGCTGGTGGCCCCGCCCCCTGATCTCCAGACAGAGGAGAGTTGAGATTGCCCTCCGTGCCGCTGAGCGGCACGGAGGGCAATCTCAACTCCCCTCTGCCTGGAGATCAGGGGGCGGGGCCACCAGCCATGTGATCATTTTTAAGAGGTTCCGGAACTCCGTTCCACCACGTTCCCCCTGAAAAAAAGCCCTGGGGAAGAGTAACCAGATCCTGGGACAAAAAGAGCAAGTCTGGAGAGATTCTTTCTCATAGATCTGCTCCATTGGTTTCTCCCACGATGTTTGGTTCAGGTTGTGTCAGGCTGAAGTAACAAAGAAATCAAAATCATACCCTTTTGACTGATATTCTTACATTTCCCACAGTCACTTTAGCGCAAGGTTTTTTTCTTTAAAAAGCAGAGAAATCTACTTACCATAGTATCAGTGTGTTTTTTAAATATACAAAGGATATATTTTCCTTGAAGAATATGAAGTACTCTCTTAGGAATGTCTCTTTCCATTAGTACCCATGCGTGGTTTCTGGAATCTGCCTCGCTTTATTTTTCTTTCCACAATGGACTGGATTTGTATTTTTTTTAAGTACAGTAGTGACAGTGTTGAAGTACAGCATAGACAGTGTTGAAGCGGCATGCCGGCGTGCCTAGGTTTGTATGGGCGAGATGGGAGTTTCTAGGCATGTGGAATTGTTCTGCAGGTGTTGAGAAAATTTAGATGGTTAGTCTCAAATGAATGTCAGTGTGAAGTTTTTCCTTGGCACACTTTGCCAACAGACAAGCTTTGGCAAGACTGAAGGAAACTGTTGAACATGCACAGTGCTTTTGATCCTCAGCTGAAGCCTTTGGCTATGAATTTCATTTTGGCCACAATAATTTAAAAGAAGGGCTTGCACCTCAATAATAATAATAATGGCGTGCTGCACTTGCCTCGGGCAACTCTGATGTCACATAACTGAAACATGCCTGTGTCACATAATATGCTGATAGGGCTGCTGAGATCTGGTATTCCTCTGATATTCCTCTGATACTCTTCTGTATGTTGCAGCTGATCATTTAGACAGGCTGTGGGGACATCTCTTTTCCAAGTCTCTGGGTATGGATTAGAGAAAAACACAATAGTAGTTGATCGTGGTTGTAGTCTATCAAGTACGTTGTTTTAATCTTGCTTTTTCTCCAAGGAACCTGGGGACTCCGCTACATGGCTTTTGCATTCCTACCTTATCCTCGTGAAAACCCTTTGAGATAGGATTGACTGAGAGACTGTGACTGGCCCAAGGTTACCTGATGAGCTTCACGGCTGAGTGATTTGGGCCTACGTCTACCAGGCCCAAATCAGACCTTCTGATCACTACACCACACTGTCAGGCTTCTGTCTTCCTTTCAAGACTAGGATGTGGGGCCTCCTGGAATCATGACTGTTCTCCACACCACACAGATCAATTCTGTCAGAGAAAATGGTCAGTTCAGAGGGTGGACTTTATGGCATTACATGCCTGCTGAGCTATCTTCCCTCCCAAATTCCACCCTCTCCAGGCTCCACCCCCAAATCTCCAGGAATTTCCCAACATGGAATGGTCAACCCTATTCAGGACTTAGTTGATGTGAGGAGAACTCAGCTTCTTGCATGCAGCAAACTTTCTTCAACTTAGTTTCAGGCTGGGTAGCTGTGTCAATCTGTTGTAGAAGAGCAAGGTTTGGGTCTAGTAGCATCTTAAAGATCAACTAGAGTTCTTAGGTAGACCACCTAGCTCTCTTTGACTCTTGAAAGCTCGTACCCTGAAAATCTAGTTGGTCTTTAAGGTGCAATTAGACTCAAATCTTGCTTTTCTTTAACTTAAATCTCAGTCTCTCTCATCTTCTCTCTCTTTATAACTAGCCATTAGCTACAATCAGGAGCCACCTAGTGGATGATTATTCCCCTTAACAACAGCAGTGATTTTTAAAAAAAAAACATTAAAAACCATATCTGCACGGTCCAATTACTATTTGTATAGTCTGGTCATTGTACTTCTTGACCCCCGTTCCTATCTACATTCCTAGAAAAAGTTAACATGACTGAAAGTTTTTCATCCAATTCATCCAAAGTCCAGTTCATATTAAGCTAATAAATAAAAAATTTCCAGGGTTACCACCACCACACCCTCTTTCAGATAATTTGAGGCTATCAATGACAACACAGCTTTAAGTCAAGTACAAAACGAAAGGATGCAACTGTAGGGGCTTGATAAATAGGTTTCACTTGAAAGGACCAGGCAGTAGTTGACATGGAAGGTCTGAAACGCCGGAAAGCTGCTGCCAGAAAGTTGCTGCCTAGCAACTGGAGAGAGGGCTGTGGGCGAGGATATGGGGTGGCACGACACCGGCTACAGCATCACATCACTTCCAGTGGAAAAAAAACCGGAAGCGACACAGGTAGTTCTAGGAATTGGCAGGAAACTCTATGGTTTTGCCATAGACTTTCTGGAGAGTCCTAGAGCTACCTTATGGCACTTTGGGGTTTTATCCAGAAGGGATGTGATACCACATAAGATGCTATGGTTTTTAAAATTTTTCTTGCAACAGGACTAAAAGTGGGAGATTCCCTGCCCCCGACTGCCTTCCCTGCAGTCATAGTAGACAAATTCTGAGTTTAAAGGGCAGTTCCATGTTTCATGTGCTGGGATGCATTGTCCTCTTGCTTTTTCAAGTTTGCTATCTGTTTTTGGAATGAATGAGGCTGAGAATTGTAATGTGTGTAGTAACTCTGTCATCAAGGTGGTACTTTTTCCCTTCCAGCTAACAGACAAACAAAGTTATGATTAGTGTTTATCTGTGTTTCACTGAAAGGAAAGACCTGAACTTGGCAAAACATGCACAATCCAACAAGAATGCCCACTGCATTACAGAATGCCCACTGGATTACATTATCAAAGTTGTTTAGAAGTAAATTTGAATTATTGTAGAGACGATCTTTCCCCCACTCTTCCTCCTCTACATTACCTCTGTGCTCTGGTTGCCGCTGCCTTTTGGCTGCTTTTCATGTCACAGTGTAGCATTCCTAATCAGGTCAGATTGGCAGATGGTGACCGGCCAAGTCCCACAACTCTGTGGTGCTAAAGGAGTAACATTTCACAACAACATCTGCCACTCATCTCTGGTTATGAGGTTTACATGTGACCGCCAGGATGCACTGGGGATGGATCGACAAACGCAGCCGTGATAACCGATACCCTCCATTATCACTCTTGAACAGACTCTGTGCACAGACTGGGGTCAGTGTGTCTTTGGCCATGGGATCGAAGAAATTTTTCAATATAAATGCTTGTTTTCCAGCCTAATCTTCTGACATGGATGATGCTTGTTCACAGGGTAGTAATTAATGTCATGCATTTTGGTGAAGGAAGCAAGCCACGTGCAAAACTGGGAGCCAGACGAGGGCTGTTCATATACAGGCTGTACCACATTCTTTGTTTCCATTCCAATTTGTTTTCCAGTTGCTACTTAAGAATCAACCTGAACCTGGATAGCCCAGGTGAGCCTGATCTTGTCAGATCTCAGAAGCTAAGCAGGGTCAGCCTTGGTTAGTAATTGAATGGGAGGCCTCCCCAAAAACCAGGGTTGCAGAGGCAGGCAATAGCAAACCACCTCTGTTAGACTCTTCCCATGGAAACCCCGCCAGCGGACACCGTTAGTCAGCTATTATTTGAGAACACTTTCCACCACACTTAAGAATCAACTCCTTTTGTTCACATTGCATGGAAATGGTGTCATTGATGAAAGTCTTGCATTTTATGAAATCATGGCACTAGCCGGCAACATGCACAGGAACCTATTTTTTTCTAATGGTCTCTCGTGTGCATGTTGCAGACAAAAACGATAACTTATATATATAAGTGTGCAATTCACAGACGATGCTTTGTCTGTGTATTTTGCACATGGGAGTCTTCTTCCAAGAACATAATGTGACATCTGGACTCTGCCAGTCCAGATTCTGTTATGTACAGTGCCGCCTTCAGTAGAGTTACTACCCCTTAAGCCCACTGACTTCAATAGACTTAGAAGGGTATTACTTTCCTTAGGATGGCACTGTAAATTATCCCAAAAGTATATTGCCTAGCAAAGCATGAAACACTGCCCCTTAAGCCCATTAGAATGAATTAACTCTAATAGCATCAGAAGCTCCCACTTTTGCGCCAGTCTAACACTAGTCCCTGAAAGCCAGACCAAACTTTTTTAAAAAATTAGGTAATTTATTAACAAACAATAACATATACAAAAGAGAAAACATACACATGGATAAAAAATAGGATACAAATAAGTACACTGGTATCTACCGACCATGTCACTAATCCAAAACCTTCTAACCCATCTCCACCAATACGCACACTTCCTCTTCATCAGTTCATAATATCAATACCTCCTCTAGTTACATAATTACAGATCAAACTTTTAATTCTGCTAGGAATATCCATTGAATACAGGGAATCCTATCATGAAGAATATCCTCCCATTCATTGGATGGACATGTTGGTAAGGGATAAGAAGGGTTTCTTGGAGTAGTGTTGCCGATCTCCAGGTGAGGATTGACGAGAGATCCCAGAACTACAAGTCATCTCCGGACAACAGCACTTAGTTATCCTGGTGAAAAATGGCAGTTTTGGAGGGTGGGCTCTGTCATGGCCAGGCAACCAATGGGAGACTGGAGAACAGGGACATGACATGATGTCTCTTCTGAGGAAAAACTCTATGGTTTTACCATTGAGTTTCCAGTGATTCCTAGGGAGGTGTGACATCACTTCTGGATTTTTACAGAAGTGACATCATGCCATCAGCCTAAGGACTATTTTTTGTATTTTGTCCTCAGTATGGCAGTGGTAAACGTGAGGTGGAGGCACAGGATTGGCAGCCCTATGCCCTACTGAGATCCCCGCCCTCAAACTCTGCCCTACCCAGGGTTCACCTCCAACTCTTCAGGAATTTCTCAACCTAGAGTTGACAAACATAACTTGAGCTCAATCCAGGGATGGGAAATCAAAAGTTGCTGACTGAATTTTGCACACACTTCATTTTGGGAGTCTTGGTTTCCTGTAGAACCACATTTTCCAAAGCAGAGCACAGGGGCCTATCACTATTTTAGAAGGAGGTATGTAGCTGTGCAGAGAGGAGACGGCCTCTTGGTGTCTTTGTGAGCAAAGTGCAAAATATTGTGACTGTGTTCCTCCTTCAGCCTCTGTAGTAGTTGATGTCCCAGGTCATGCCTTCTACTGCACAACTTCTTTGTGTCTTCCCTTAGACAGTTTCTCTCCTCTCAGCCCTAAAACGTGATGTGTTAATTCTTTGCATTTGGGAAGGGGAGACTTGGCTGTGAATGTCTGAAATGGAACTGAACAAAAAAATGTTTGAGAATCCCTGCTGTAAAGAATAAGAGCACACAGCTGTGCCTGGCTGGTTTGTGAAATTCTGATTACCACACTGAAAATGAGAGCATTCTTGAAAGTGGGTGTTGCAAAATGTAGCCCTCAGGACAGAAGATGTTGGGGGAAGGAGGATTATCCACGGTTTCCTGTGATTTTGAAAAGTCTTCGTCTAAATTAAGGTCCAGGGAATCCACATCCTCTCTCTCGGTGTTTCTGAAAATTAGGCTCGTTTCATAACTTATGTGCTTTGTGGAGGCCTGATGGAAATGAGAGCGTTGCCTTTGCCATGCAAGATTTCCATATGTGGTTTTTGACCAGAGACCAAGACCCATCAAGCGTTTGCCTGAAGAATGCGGTGTGTGTGTGTGTGTGTGTGTGTGTGTGTGTGTGTGTGTGTGTGTCATTACTTTATTGCAGTGAGGGAGAGATGAAGGTGAAGTTTCTTTTACTGGCAATGCTGTCGTTGCTCTGACTTTAACAATGTTGGCTCGACGCCACCATATCCTTAATACATTTCTTTGTTACTAGCAGAACTTCTATCCCTTTCTACAGCTTAATAAAGCATAAGGCACCACCCCTTAATCTTTGACTTCACAGAATTTACTCAGGTTAAGAATGAGAATTGGCAGGGGGGGGGGGTGACTCATTCTTGTTCTTTCTAATAGATTTTTGTTGTTGAGGATCATTTCCGACATGGGCATAGGACATTACGTAGCACCGGAGACATACTTCAGTTTAGGTTCTGGGGAATCTTTCCATGATTCTTTTTCTCCCGTATCTTGTAGGAACCGAGAGTCTCTCTGCACATTACTAAGTACCTAGGGATGCTCAAGTGAACCTCATCCCACATGCCCTCCCTCCAAATTTCCATGCACTCACTCGCACAGTCACACTGCTCTACATGAATACATTCATGCCATCGATATCTGTTCCTTCTCAACTGCTAAAAGTATCCCCGTTTCCCCCACATCCAGTCATTGACATGCAGATCTTGACACTTTCTCACACCTTAAAAGAAATGCAAATTAGCAGTTCAGAGGAGCCTGCAGTACTTGTTCTCACAGTGAAAACAGAGCGGAATTGGCGCTGTGTCCTCCAATATCACTTGCAGATGCAGCCACACAAAGGGAGCTCCCGTGAAATCAGCTTGCATGTGAATTGAGGATTAGACATATGATCAGGGCTTTTTTTCTGGGAAAAGAGGTGGTGGAATTCAATGGGTTGCCCTTGGAGAAAATGGTCACATGGCTGGTGGCCCCGCCCCCTGATCTCCAGACAGAGGGGAGTTTCGATTGCCTTCAGGGCAATCGAAACTCCCCTCTGTCTGGAGATCAGGGGGCGGGGCCACCAGCCATGTGACCATTTTCAAGAGGTTCCGGAACACTGTTCTACCTCGTTTCCACTGAAAAAAAGCCCTGCATATGATACTGCACTTGAACATCCCTAGGTACTTAGTAACAAGAAGAGAGACTCTGGGCCAAGCTATAAGTGACAAATGACACTTGAACAGCAAATGTATTTCTCCCTGTTCACTTGCCCTCCACTCAATCCACTTGCCATTCAAGTGTCATTCGTCACTTGTAGCTTGGCCCTCTGAGTTTCCTGTCCCAAAATGGCAGGGCCTTAAAAGCAATGAGACCTTCACGAGTTTCTCTAATTTGTGTAACACAGCTGACGATTTATGCTAACATCTATTCCAGAATTATTGTTGATTCCAATACTTTTTTTTCAATGTTCCAAATTCATGGATTGTCTGACAATTGGGCTCTTGTTTCAGATTACTTGTATCCAACTGCTAGGTTGTGGCCCACAACTGGGGCATAATCTGATTTAAGAAAGGCATGTCAGCGGCCCCACAATGACATTTTGGGAAAGGGAAAGAATAAAATGGGTTAAGGAGGTCCAGGTCTCGATAGACAGAGTCGAGAGGAAAGGGAGTGACAATTAAGAGTGGGTCTTGGGTCTGAAAAGTTCGAAGGCCTCTTAATAATAATTACAACATTCAATTTATATAATGCCCTTCAGGACAACTTAACACCCACTCAGAGCAGTTTACAAAGTGCGTTATTATTATCCCCACAACAAAACACCCTGTGAGGTAGGTGCGGCCGAGAGGGCTCTGAGAGAGCTGTGACTGACCCAAGGTCCCCCAGCTGGCTTCAAGCGGAGGAGTGGGGACTCAAACCCGGCTCTCCAGATTACAGTCCTGCCACTCTTAACCACTACACCAAATGGGCTCTTCATGCCACAGCACAGAAAGCAACAGAAAACACTCCCCAGGCCCAGATCTGCGTTGCTGCTTAGGCACCTGCCGTATGTTTTAAGACTTCTCAGTCCCTGTGAAATTCAATTTAATGGCAGTTTATTTCTCGGGCTGCCACTTTTGGCATGTTTCCTCCAGCTATAAAGCAACATGAACAATGGGTATGTGCTGTGGCCAAACGGTCACGGAATGACACAGAGCCGGGGGAGGGAGGTCAGCTGCAAAAGAGAAGGTTTCCAAGCCGTGTAAGGCTCTGCTGCCCTCAGCACAAAGCAGCCCAGGGGAGTCAAGGCTTCGGCTAGTAATACAAATGGTTCGGAGTCACAGTCGTGGCCCCCAGGAAGACCCAATAGTTGCCACAGCAGCTGCTTTTTAATAAATATACGCAGGATCTTGCCTGAAGGGCTGCCTGCAGGTACTGAAGCTGGGGCAGTCTTGGTGATTCTGGAGCCCCCCGGAAAAACTGATCTCCCTCTCCCCACCTGGTGTGAGATTCAAGTAGCAAAGTGGATCAGCTGTGGGTGGCTGGAGAGTCCCCAGGACTATACAGCTGATTGTCCCCAACATGTAGGGTTGCCAACTCTGGGTTGGGAAATTCGCTGGAGATTGGGGTGGGGCAGGAGGGTGGGGTATGGGGAAGGGAGAGACCTCCACTGTGTTCAACTGGCACAGGGTCCACTTTCCAAAGTGGACCTCTTCTTCAGGGGAAGGGATCTCTGTCGGCATTCTGGAAGTTCTCCGGACCCCACCCAGAAGCTGGCAACCGTACTCACGGTGGACCTTTGTGCAGGGGGCTTCAGGGCAGCAGCTGGCTGCCGGGTGGAGGGTCAGCTGCCTTGGGTGCTCCGTGGATAAGACTGCCCCTGACTGAAGCAGTGAGTCAAGGGTCTGGAGAAAGGATTGTAGGCCTGGTGCAAAACAACTCTTGTGTCGGGTTGGAGCCTGTGCTAGTGCTTTACCAGAGTTGTACCCTTGCTGTGCCAGGGCATTGCTATGCTGAACAAAGAGCTTTGCTCCACTCCAAAGGAACAGGATCAGCCATACCAAGAAGCAGAGGAGAAGATGTTAACCAAGTGGGGCTCCTCTGTGGGCTGGGGGCCGTGCTCCAGCTGCAGCGTTGCGGTTGACTTCTTCTGAGGCAGCAGATTAAGCTAACCCACAAAGTGAGGTGAGAATCCTTCCAGAGGCTCTCAGAGGGAAAGGCCTGTAGCAATATGAATTGCGCTCATGGATATATAAAGCTGCCTTGTGCTGAGTTCAGACCCTTGGTCAGTATTGTCTACTCCGCCAGCAGCAGCTCAGCTAGAAATCTTTCACATCCCCTCCTATTAAGTTAGTTCTAGGTGGATAGCCATGTTGGTCTGCAGCAGAATAAAGATTTGAGTCCGGAGCAGAGCTTTTTTTCTGGGAAAAGAGGTGGTGGAACTCAGTGGGTTGTCCTTGGAGAAAATCATCACATGGCTCGTGGCCCCGCCCCCTGATCTACAGACAGAGGGGAGTTGAGATTGCCCTCCATACCCTCAGTGGCACGGAGGGCAATCTCAGCTCCCCTCTGTCTGGAGATCAGGGGGCGGGGCCACCAGCCATGTGACCATTTTCAAGAGGTTCCGGAACTCCGTTCCACCGCGTTCCTGCTGAAAAAAAGCCCTGGTCCGGAGGTACCTGAGAGGCCAATAAGTTTTTCAAAGGGTAAGCTTTTGACAGTCAAAGCTTCTCCCTGAAAATCTTGTTGGTCTGCAAGATGCCACTGGAATCAAAATCCTGCTACCCCCCTCCTACCTGTTCCTTTTTTAGCTGGAGATTCCAGGACTGGAACCTGGGGCCTTCTCTATGCTAAAGAGGTGCTTTACCACAGAGTCATCATGGCCCCTGTCTCTATAAATTATCATTAACTCATTCTCTTCTAACTCTTTTTTAAAAAGGGAGATCAAATGTAGACAGCCATTTAAAAATACCTCTGATCGTGTTTCTCTTGTGAGGCCCTGAGTAGTTGAGCCATGTAACATACCATGTGACCTGTGAAGCCAGTTTCTCCTTGCATGATATTTGGGGCTGGTATATGAGGTCATCTTGAATATGAAGTCCAGTTGTATAGCAAGTCATATTATTTCTCAGTGTAGTGCATGCTGCACTCATGGGGCTCGAAGCAACGTGGCAACCTTGTAGGAGCAAAGTTCATGGGAAGGGAAATGAGGCTGCTGCTGGGTACGTTTACCCAGGGCTTTTTTTCTGGGAAAAGAGGTGGTGGAACTCAGTGGGTTTCCCTCGGAGAAAATGGTCACATGGCTGGTGGCCCCGCCCCCTGATGTCCAGTCAGAGGGGAGTCGAGATTGCCCTCAGCGCCGCTCAGCGGCACGGAGGGCAATCTAAACTCCCCTCTGTCTGGAGATCAGGGGGCGGGGCCACCAGCCATGTGACCATTTTCAAGAGGTTCCGGAACTCCGTTCCCCCGCGTTCCTGCTGAAAAAAAGCCCTGCATTTACCTAAATCCTATTGGCTGTATTCCAGCACAGAGTTAGGTGGGTTTAAACCTATTGTTTCTCATCTGTGCTGGTTTGTGGCCATTGGTACAGGCTCGGTTCATCAAAGCTGGAAGGGAGCTGGAGGGTGAAATGTGATGGACATGTGGAAGCCTTCTGAAGAGTTTGTGCTAAATGAATGCCACAGGATATATGTCCAGTAATAATACTGGTTTGTAATAAGGCTGCATGAGATAGATGGAATATAACAGGCCTAGAGACAGGGCTGCCAGACTCCAGGTAGTGGCTGGAGATCTCCTGGAATTACAACTGGTGTCCATGCCACAGAGATCAATTCATCTGGAGAAAATTGCTACTTTGGGGGTGGACTCTATGGAATTATGCCATGCCAAAGTCCTTTCCCTCCCCAAACCCCTCTTTCTCCAGGTTTCTCCCCCCCAGATCTCCAGGAATTTCCCAACTTGGAGCTGGCCACCCTACCTAGAGCGTACAGACAGAATTTTTTAAATGCTGGGAAATTCTCCAAATTTCTGTGTCACGCTGTGCCCAGAGTTCTCACACCCCATATGAGGAGGGGCTGTGGCTCAGGGGCAGGGCATCTGCTTGGCTTGCAGAAGGTCCATTCCCTGGCATCTGAGTGAAAAGGGCCAGTCAGTAGGTGACGCGAAAGACCTCAGCCTGAGACTGTGGAGAGCTGCTGCTAGTCTGATTAGACAATACTGTCCTTGCTGGCCCAAGAGTCTGACTTAGTATGTTCATATGCCAGATCGCTCTGCCTTATTTTTCAGATTTATGTAGCACATTCCATTCTTCCTCCCAGGGCCTTCTCCATTAAAATCAGATTCTCTGTTCTTTTGCATTCCATCCCATCAGAGAGAGTGATTGGCCCAAGGCTGCTAGATGGCATTCATGGTTTAGGGATTTCAGTTCAAGCCTCCTTGGTCCAAGTCCACTGAAAAAACTATAATCAGGGCTTTTTTTCTGGGGGAACGCGGGGGAACGGAGTTCCGGAACCTCTTGAAAATGGTCACATGGCTGGTGGCCCCGCCCCCTGATCTCCAGACAGAGGGGAGTTGAGATTGCCCTCCGCACCACTGAGGGTGCGGAGGGCAATCTCAACTCCCCTCTGTCTGAAGATCAGGGGGCGGGGCCACCAGCCATGTGACCATTTTTCAAAGGGCAACCCACTGAGTTCCACCACCAGAAAAAAAAGCCCTGACTATAATGATATCCCTCTGCCTGCCACTGACATTGTCCTCCAAGGATCTGGTGCCGTCATAAAAAAGTCTTAGGTACACCATTATGCTGAGCCGCATTCAATAACTGAAGATTTGTGCTCCAATATACATTATATATAATTTTAAAAGAAGAAATCCCAGACATATTACTTGCATTTTTGTGGTTTTGCAGCCATTCTAAACAAAAGGAAGTATACTGGATTGCATTCTATTATTTCCTGCCCTGTTGAGTTCTAAGTATGTTGTGATTAATTTGGCTTGTTTTCCGCAGGCCCTTTTAAATTACAATCCCTATGCCAGAGCAATAAATAATTTCTCATGATCAACAAATCTTAGTTAATGACTGCACCCTCTTTGACTTTTAATTTACATCTTGGATAAATAAATGCATTTTGCATAAATGATGGATGACGAAGAGATACAATAAAGGTTTTTACAATTATGTTTTATGGACGAAACGAGATGTTGCAAAAGAGACAGCGGGTCTCCTTCTTGTTTTGTTTCTGGTAATGTCGACTGGGTGACAACGAACTGTGTGACACCAGCAGAAACTTTGTCTCTGTCCCCTTGTTACTAACAGCCAGTGATGGGTAGGCAAGATGGGGAAATGCAGAGATTGATGACATCAGATTCTTCATTGTGCTTCATCAAACAAGGGAAAGGGAAGAAAGAGACGTGGAAAGATGGCAGGTGAGGGAGGACGGGGACTCTTTTGTAGTGGCCACCTCCATCTATGTCACTTTTCAGTCGCATAAGCAACAGGCAGGGCTTTTTTTCAGCTGGAACGCGGGGGAACGGAGTTCCGGAACCTCTTGAAAATGGTCACATGGCCGGTGGCCCCGCCCCCTGATCTCCAGGCAGAGGGGAGTTGAGATTGCCCTCTGCGCCGCTCCAGCGGCGCGGAGGGCAATCTCAACTCCCCTCTGCCTGGAGATCAGGGGGCGGGGCCACCGGCCATGTGACCATTTTCTCCGAGGGCAACCCACTGAGTTCCACCACCTCTTTTCCCAGAAAAAAATCCCTGGCAACAGGAATCTGGAATGACTGATGAGTCTGTGAAATGAAGTGGCAGAGCTCCTCCTCTCTCCCCGCCCCTCTCCCTCCCCCCTTCTTTCTCATTGTGTGTATTGCATTGTTTCCTTTCACCTCTAATGAGGTTACCATTGAAGGTGTGGCAGGAAAGGTAGGATTAAGCTGTGAAAGGTTCCGTCTGAAGTTACGGTTTTGATTAAAAGCCAGTTCTTTGCCCCGGTGAACAGCCGTCTCTCAGGATTCGGAAGGCAGCTCTCTGTGTAATTCTAAAAACACTTTCCTGAGCGAAAGCCCCATTGAGTATACCTGCGTAGGGTTCTGAGTCAAGATACTTAGCATGATCTTAATCTCTGGTGATCTCTTTCACTACATCTCAATCAGGCTATGACTTGTTTGGCTTTCTTAGCCCTCTGGCATGTGCTGGGCTGGGCTGGATCTCTCAAAGAATAAAGATGCACGAAAATCAAAAAGAAGTAAAATCAGTCTCAAGTACTTGAGTATTTTCTGATTTTTGCAGTTATTCTTTCAAATGTGTCATCAGGGATGATATTATTGACCTCTGGTACGACAGGTCTAGCATCACCATTCTCTTCTTCTTGACTGCCCTAGTCACAGTGGTCAAGAAAGTTTAACATATTGAATGCTTGTTTTTAAGGTGTTCCGTTGGGCCTTCGGCTGAGTGCCAGTGTGTGTCCCCCTTCTTCCATCAAAGACTACCACTTTTTCTGGGGCTACCCTCGGCCATCTGCTATGCCCATATACGGACTCCCAAATATTTATTTAAATAGCCTGCATCTGGACTATTTTAATGACTTTTAAAGATTATTATTGATTTTACAGTTTTGATTGATTCACTGTGTTTTATGAAGGTTGTTAGCTGCCCTGAGCCCATTTGTGGGGAGGGCGGGGTATAAATCAAATCAAATCAAATCAAATAAATAAATAATAAATAAATGTAAAGAATGATTGTCTTACAAAAAGTACAGAGCCTCCTAGAAAAGAATGCCTACACCCTTTATCTTTATGCCTTCTCTATCCAAAAGCAGATTTTGTAGGAACAATTACTTGCATGGCGTTATTCTCTCCTGTCACATGGAGAGAATTCTGTTCTTTTTTTTATATTCCCAGCATCAATCTAGCAGGCTCTGATTTCCTAGATTTGGAAACACGGCTGTTTCACGTCAAGATGACAATGGAAAACATGATATAACCTTTCTTAACAACAGTCATTTGCTAGATTTACTTTGGGATCCGTTCAACCACTGGCTGGTGTTGGCTGCCTTTCAGGAAACACGGCAAAGAAGGAGATTCCTTTCATATTAGCTAATAAGCCACTTCCATTTTCCAGGGTTTTATGTACTGTAATTTTTTAAAAACAAATTAATACAAGCATGAGAATATACTCAGCCCTTTAGTAATGTCTACTTGTTCTCTCTTTAGTTTGACAAAATAGTTTCAAGTATTTCGGCTACTTTATGATCATATGGAAATCACAGAGTTCGCTTAGCCTTTCTTTGCAGGATAGTCCTATTCCCAACATAGCCTTCCTCCAATCCAGATATTTAGATTCCATTTCTATGAGCTTCTGTGTATATGGAGGTCAGCCACTGAAGTAGCCAATGAATGAGGAAGGCAGCATGAACAGGAGTGCTTCTGAGCATGGGCAGAGCTTAGCAGAACTATGAATTACAAATTAAAAGACCGATTCCCTCTGGACTCCAATGCAGCAGTCCTTACTGAATTCATGGAATTAAGGAAGTATCACTTAATAAGTCTGTGAACAAACGGTGAATGAAAAATCTCTCCATCTTTTTCGAGCGGGCAAAAATCTAGCAGGATGAGCAGAAGGGAAGCCTTGCGCTGTCTGTGCATGCTCCAGACCACACAGAGATTCATCCTTCACATTTCATGAGTGCAGCATGGCCACACTGGAGGGAGGAAGGAATTGATTAAACCGTCTGTCCTCTGATGCAGTTGTCCTTATTTGGAAGCCTTTCCATTGACCTCCAGTCGGGTGGCTAGGGCAGAAAAAAACATGGTGGTCTGCAAAAGAGAAAGATACAAAAATATTTAGACAAGCTCAAGTTTTCAACAGTACAAGTATACTAAAAAAGTTTGCTGTGCTGTTTATTCAAGGAGCATCAGTCAAGCTTAAGCAAGTACTCCCCCAAATGCCATACACAATTCGGCCAGAGCGTTCTGAACATAGAAGGAAACAAATTTTAGAGGAAAGTTGATCATCCTTGGGGAGACACTGTGGTAAAGCATCTGGTAGGTCCCAGGTTCAAGCCATCATCTCCAGGTAAAAGGATCAAGTAGAAGGATCTCAGCCTGAGAGACTGGAGAGCTGCTACCAGTCTGAGTAGACTATACTGCCTTTAATGGACCAAGGGTCTGATTCACTATCAGGCTGCTTAGGGTTGCCAGGTCTCCTTTCCCTCCTGGCAGGAGTGGGGGTATCCCAGCACCTTTCTTGCTGTGCTGGGGCAGTGCAATGATGTCACTTCTGGGAAATGACATCATCATGCAGGGGCCGGAAGTGCTCCCGCACTCTGCAGTGGACTGATTTGAGTCCCAAATGGGGCCCATTTGAGGCCCAAATCAGCCTGCTGTGGAGCACAGGAGAGCTTCCAGGGTGGCACAATGATATCACAGGAAGTGACATCATCATGCAGGGCCCGGGAGCCCAGGTGCGCTCCCAGGGTGGTGCAATGATGTCATTCCCAGGAGTGACATTGTCATACTGCCCCAGGAGCGTGCCTGGGAGGCCTGTTCCCCCCTCTGTCCCCCGCTGGCCAGGTGACTGATGGCGGGGGGTGGAGGGTGGGAGTGGGATATCCACCATCCCCTTCCCTGGGTTCCCTAAGGCAGCTTCGTGTGACTATTTGATCTATAATGTAGTATGCCAAGAAAGATTTATATTTTGCCTGACATATCCTATATAACACATATTTGCATTCTATTTCATAGTCATTTATTGTAGATAGTAAGCTGTTTCATTACCTGAGCCAAACGCTTTGCTGACTCATAAGACCTGGAATCATCCTGGCTATTTGTAAATTAGCATAGAATTAGTCTTGTCTCTCTGATGAAATAGTGCTGAAGTCTGAGATGTATGGGTAATGAATTTCTTATTTCAAGACATATTAATCTTTGCAATTTCAGAGAAAAGTCTCAAGTGAAATAACTCACCTCCTTTCTACTTCTTTATAAGGACGCTGCTTTTAAAAAGGTACTTTGGGCTAGAGAAACATCTTCTCTCCATCATCAAGATTTTCCCTATAGTTCCATCTTCCCAAAAGGAAGCATAATTGGAAAAGCCAGACTTTATTTCAGGGGTCTCCAACCTTTTAGGGCCTGCAGGCACCTTTTGAATTGTTGGGGTGGTGGTGGTAAACTACTCCACCCCAAAATGGCTGACATGGGAGGCAGAGCCAAACAGAACATCTCCCTCTTCATAGCTCCTAGGAACAAGGAAAGCTTGAAAGGGAATCGGAACAACATACTGACTAAGGAAAGCCCAGGTACTTACCACCAGTTCTCCTGATGGAAAACCCTTTCCTTTGAATGAGGGAAATTAACAAACCCTGCTTTACAGTGGCCCTCCCACTTTCTGAAAAGCTCGGTGAGCTTGAGGGAATTTTTCACTGAAAGAAAGAAAGATTATATTTCTGGTTTTACTTCTTTACTCAGGCTGCATTCACACATATTGGATAATGTGTTTTACATGCATTTTCAGTGCACTTGAACAATAATTTGCAACTGGAAAATCCACTTGCAAACGATTGCTCAAGTGCATTGTAAGTGCATTATCCAACATGTGTGAAAGCCGTCTCAGATTCTCTGTAGTAGGTTGGTAATAGACCCCCCCTCCTTTTTTTTCTTTTTCTTTTTGCATTTTTGGACCGACTACTGCATGCAATTATTTTACAACCAGATTGTTGTACCAAGTGGCAAATGACTTTGATCCTGAAGTAGCTACAAAATTACTTCTAATAGATGTCTTAGTGAAAATTTCTCTTGAGTTAAATGAGAATGTAGCAGAAGATAACCACAATCCAACTCGCAGCAAAGGATGGCCACCTTTTCCTACAGGTAGAGGCCCCAAAGGCGTATCCAGGAGACTTATGCACACCCCAAACCATGGGACACACTTTACACTTGTTTCATATAGCTATGATAGAAGTCACTGTCATAAAATGTATTGCTGGCCAGTAGGTGGCTTTTTAAAAGATTAGATACATTCAGGGTGATTGCTCTATCAACAGATTTTAGGTATGATAGCTAAATGCAGGGCTTTTTTTCTGGGAAAAGAGGTGGTGGAACTCAGTGGGTTGCCCTCCGCAAATCTCAACTCCCCTCTGTCTGGAGATCAGGGGGCGGGGCCACCAGCCATGTGACCATTTTCAAGAGGTTCCGGAACTCCATTCCCCCACGTTCCAGCTGAAAAAAAGCCCTGGCTAAATGGAAACTTCAAGTGCCTATATGAATGCTATGTAACACATTTATACAGGTTCTATTTCTCTGTCTTATGCTGTGCTGTAGCAGTACCACTGGCTATACAAATTCAGCTCCTCCCAGGTCTATCAGACATGAAACTATCCATAAAATTGAGCAGACGCATGTACATTGATTTTTTTTCTGCTTGAGCTGTTTTCTTTACTTAATCCAAACCAGCACACAGTAATGTCGTCTGTTTCTGGGATCCCAGACGTCCAGTGACTGGTTTCAGTGTGTTCCTTTTCCTGAGAAGCAGCTGGGCCAAATGGCACGAAGGAGGATGTGTCAGAATCACATTAATCTGGGAATAGGCCAACGGAGAGATTCTCATACAAATTAACTCAGAGCGATGGGGCCAATGGAAAGCACATGCTGCTATCTTGTTGGTGTAGGAAACTAAACATGACAGTTGCGTAGCAATCTCTAAACTCAAACACTTGTGAGGATGTTTACTTGATTCTACCAGGGCTTGCTTATAAGCAATCCATGCTGGGATTTGTGCCTTTGGGCTACAACCAACTTAGTCTAGAAAGTAGCATTCAAATATATATTTTTTTAAATGTTCCAGAATCAAGTTTCAGATGTTGAGGACAGCTTGCTTAGTTCTTGCAGTCCTTGCACTTTGCAGTGACTTCCTCTACGCCGTCGGCCTCAGTCCAGAGAAAGGTAATCCCTCCTCAGTCCCCACAAAATCAGCTGAGGATTTCAATGGGGCTTAAATGTGACTAGTTTTCTCTTCCTTTGGTCATTTAACCTCATTAAAGGGTCTGACTAAAGCTCTTTTTCTTTAGCAGAAAGATGCCCTGGGATGCAAATGGGGATAGCATATAATCCCTAACCATCCATGAATAAATGTTTTTATCTGCAGTAATAAAGCAGTGCTGGACAAAGAAGGTTTCTCAATTGCAAGGAATATGGCTTTATGTTTAAAAGCTGTGGTTCTTCTGCATCTTATTAACTGGATTTCTTTCTATTGAGCTGTTGTCATGTGTAGCATCCAGCATATGTTGTAGTTCCGTAGGCTACAGTACAGGATTTATGGGTAAACATGGGTCTTGTGATGGTATTCTTCAATAGTAGTCTCCCAACAGGCTGCTTATTGGACATGTGACTGGCTCTTTCTTGCCTCGCTCTAACACCAGGTATCTTCCACCCACAATTATGCTACTCTGTGTCCTAAAACTCTATGAAAACTTTTCAGTTTGGAATGGAAGTAAGCTTCCCAATTGCCCCCAGCTCCATTTATCCCATGTTTGATAAATTGAGAAATGAGAGGGAAAAAAATTTCTTCACAGTGCTCTAGAAATCCCGCCCCCCCCCCCAGCTTTTTGTGGTCTTCAGGATAGAGACTGGGGAAATTCCTAGATCATTACCTGGAAGTGACATCACATCATCCCCAAACTCCATCCTCCCCAGACCCCAACCCTCAAACCTCCCAGCATTTGCCTAAGCAGTCTTGCACACCCTAGAGGGAAGAGACGATCCCTCTATTCTGCTGACATACTTTGCAAGGGCCAGGTTAGTCTCTGCATAGAATCCCTTGTGCTTCCCTTGCTCAATTCTTTATTGTGTCACTTACTGTGCCACATCCTAATCTACCCAACTTTTGTAACTGCTAATTGCTTAAATGACTTTCAACCACTTGGAACTGGAGGGAGGGGGGATGAGAGAAAGTGGTTCTATGAGCAGCCTAGTAGAAAATTGGTGTCGCTCATGTTCAATCTACATCATAAATCAAATGCAGAGATGCGTAACAGAGAAGTGTTGTTAAACACATGGGTCTGAAAATACAGCCTGTGAGTCACATATAGCAGAGGTTTCTGAATTCAGGAATGGTACATGCAGGCAGGTGTGTCATCTTCTGCACCTTGGGAACGATGGTCAAAATTTGTATGAAGATGTCGATAGTTGTTTCGTGAGGGTTTTTATCCCTATTTCCTTGTTCTTGAGACATTTGTGCTTATGATAGATTTCGAGCTTTACCCACCTCAGTAGATGTCAAGAACAAGGTTGATCTTCAGACATAACCCTCATTTGTCCCTGCCAGTGTTTTATTTTGCTTAGATAGATTTCCCTGACAAGAAAGCAGCCACAGGAGAATGAGAGCAATTAATGCCTTGCACAGAGTAGAAAAGTATCTCAAGAGTCCATCTAGGTCCTGTTTATGTTTATCCCTCCCTTTCTTCGAGGAGCTCAGTGTGTATGTGTTGTTCTCCCCTTCATTTTATTCTCACAGCCATCCTGAGGGGTAGGTTAGACTGGGAAGCAGTGATTGGCCCAGAGTCACCCAGGGATTTGAACTTGGGCCTCTCAAGTCCCAGGGTGCCCACTAGTAGGTGCGACCATTTAAAGGCAGGGTTTGTTATTGGCTGCCCTCATTTGAAGGAAAGGGTTTTCCATAGCTGCTATAGCAGCCACAGCCACTGAAGGAGCTAGCCTAGTCATTGCGTGGTTAGATGATCCCTGCCTTGGGCTTTCCTTTGTTTCTTTTTATTCCTGATGCTTTTCTTCCAATATCTTTTTGTTTCTTTTAATTCCCAATGTCTTTCTCCCTCTCTCCATCCCCCCTTGGGCTTTCCTTTATTCCTTTTCGTTGCCCTTTCTCTTCCTCCCTCTTCCACTGAGGCTTTTCTTCCTTTCTTTTCATTCTCCTTCCGTGCTTCTCTTGCAAGTGAGGAAGGCGGTATTGCATTTTGCTGTGGCTCCTGTGGCAGCCATTTTAGATTTGCCTCAGCCTCTTGGGGCGGTCATTTTGGGGAGGCACTCATCACCTCCTCAACAATTTACAAAGGTGCCTACAGGTTCAAAAAGGTTGAGGACCCCTGCTGTAGTCCAACATGCTAACTACACCGTACTGCCTTTCCCACATGCTAAGCATTCAGCCATTGAGCTAAAGCCCCTCCTGAGGAGAAATATAAAAAGTCCTTTCTCTCTCTACCTTTATTTAGGATAAATATTATAAATATTATATAAATATTATATTGAGAAATGTTACTTTTTTCTTCCAAAAATCCTCTGGAGGCATCAGTGCTTTGTTGGATATTGTGTTACCACTGAGTTATTCATTCTGAATTAGTTTGTCTCATCCACCACAGGAAAATCCAGTTGCCAATTATATTGTGATAGCACAACAATAGGATGATATCCAGGGTTGTATGTACGCATCCTCTGCCCTTTTTGTATTTGACGGATATGTATTTTATTTTAGTTGGCTGTGAAGACTCTTTTCCAGTGCGAGACTCATCCTGAGGGAATAAGCTATTGAAGGGAAACTCTCACAGAAGAGAATCTCTTTGAATTTTTATTTGTTTAAAAATGTCTACCTTGCTTTATTTTAAAAAATCATCAACAGTGAAATAAATAACAAATAGGCATTGAAATCACCCATTAAGTATGTGAGAAGAATAACAATATTTTGAGCTGGTGTCAAAAAGCTGATACTTGCTGCTGTTTGGATATCTGCGGGAGGGAAATCTACAATTAGGGTGCCACCACAAAGAAGACCTTAATTCCAGTCACTGCTTGCTTCACTTCACACGGGTGGCGGCACTTGGACGGAGGCATCTGAAGAGGGTCTCAGGGAGTACACAGGTCTAAGTAGGAGCTGATGGTTTCAAAGGTATTAGAGCTTAATGGATCAGAATTGGTGCTGGAAACAAACTGGAAGGCATGGGAAGGTCATTTGATACTGCAAGTATTCACCCACTCAGCCAGTCCCCAGTTTACACTCCATATTCTGAACTGCATGAGGTTTGTGGACAGTTTTCATAGATACGCACCACCATGTGTGGATCAGAAGGTTTGCTCTAGCAGTGCCAAAAACTACTCCGACCCAAAAAGTGTTTACTTGATGTAAGCTTCATTGAAATAAATAGGATTTTCCAAATAAATGTGTTTATCCAAGCACCAAGCGGAAACTCAAGAACTAAGCTTTGTTTATGGGGTGGTATGATAATATGGTGAGTCCAGCCATGGAAAGAGTGAGGCACAGCTACAACAACAAAAAAAACAGCCAGGAAAAAAACACTCATTGCAGTGGAGTGTCATTTTAGCAGCGTCCTACATCCAGTGGTGCAAGAATCAAACCTCTGTTCTCTTGCCAACTGTCTCTCATTCTATTCCACATATTCCTTTTCTCTCTGGGCCTAGGGCACACATTAGAGCGGTCCTGTGGAGGCCATTTTGAATTGATCCACATGGCAGCTGCCACCATGCAGCAAATGACAGTTACAAAACAGCCCGTTATATGGATGAGGAGATTGTCTTATGTGTAAAAACTTGGTGACTCAGGATGGAGGAGTTTTATTAGCAGCTTTCATTCTTGGCACATAATTATTCTTTCTCAGTATAAAACCCTAAGAAACAGAATGGTCAACCCATTAAAAATCATCTGCTTTATTATGGATTAACTAGTTATGGATTAACTAGTTATTTCAGTATCAGTGTACCGCCCGCCCCGGCACCAGGGTTTCTGGTGCTGGAGGCAGCCTCGTGTGCACACCCTGCGCGCACGCTTCCCCGGAATGCATGATGATGTCATCACACGATGACATCATGCCGCGCCACCGCAGGGTGGCTGAGGTGGCGCGAGGAGGCTGCCTGCACGCCACACGCCCCTGTCCCATCGTCGCTGCTGTGCCTGCCTGGGGGCATGTAGCGGCGCAGGGCTGGCCGGCGGCGACGTGGGGCTGGCTGCCAGCGGCGCAGGGCGCGTGCCTCCGCCCCCGGCAACCCCTCCAGCGCCCCCTCCAGCCCCGCGGCGCCTGTGGCCCCCACCTCAACGCCTCAACGGTGGCGCCAGCCCTGTGTACCGCCAATATACGTGTCTCTTAAAGGTTATTAGCTGAAATTACAATAGTTTACAATTTATTTTTATTTACTTATTATATATTTCACCTTTCTCTCTGATGGGGAACCCGAAGAGGCTTACATCATTCTCCCCTCCTTCATTTTAACTTCACACCAACCTAGTGAGTTGCTGAGAGTGCGTGACTGGCCCAAGATTACCACTAAGCTTCCCTGGCAGAGGAACCTAGGTATTCCAGATCTTAGTCCAATGCTCTAACCACTACACGACAGCGACCCTCTCAATTTAATAAAACAAAATACATCATTCATTCTGTGAAGGTCCTCTTTAGCACTTTCCTTTCATTCCCTCTCATGAGAACACAACATGTGCAAAACAGCCTTAGAGATAAATAAGAGTATCAAGAACATACATCCCCATCCATTTGAATGGGACCTTGCTAATTAAATTTGGTTCTTAGAATCTAAGAAGAGCCATATTGGACCAGACCAATGGTCCATCTGCCCCAGCGTCTTATTTCTCACAATAGTATCCAGGTACCACTAGAAGGCCTGCAAGGAGAGGCAGAAAGGCAAAAACCTCAACCTATTAGTGCTACTATTCAGAGGTTCACTGTCTCAAAACGTGGAGCCCTCCAATTAGCCAACCAAGCTAATAGCCATTGAAGGGTAGGGTTGCCAACTCCAGGTTAGGAACTTCCTGAGTTTTGGAGGATGGAGCCTTGGGATGGTGTAGTTTAGGGAGGGGAGTAACCTCAGCAGGGTATAATGCCATAGAGTCCACCCTCCAAAGCGACCATTTTTGCCAGGGGCCTGGAGATCAGTTGTAATTCTATACAATCTTCAGGTTGCACCTGGAGGTTGGCAACCATAATTGATGGACCAAGCTTCTCTGAATAGGTCTAATCCTCTAAGCTGGCAGATAAAGATTCTAGTCCTGTTAGAATGGGTTTATCCGGGGCTTTTTTTCAGCAGGAACGCGGTGGAACGGAGTTCCGGAACCTCTTGAAAATGGTCACATGGCCGGTGGCCCCGCCCCCTGATCTCCAGACAGAGGGGAGTTGAGATTGCAATCTAAACTCCCCTCTGTCTGGAGATCAGGGGGCGGGGCCACCGGCCATGTGCCCATTTTCTCCAAGGGCAACCCACTGAGTTCCACCACCTCTTTTCCCAGGAAAAAAGCCCTGGGTTTATCCAAAACCAGACAATGGAAGCTGAAGTATTAAATCTATTTAGCACCAAATGGAGGAAACAATCCTGCCTTGTGAAGACTGATTTGCCATTGTGAATGTGGCATGAGATTGTGGTTCCTGATGACACAGAACTTACTGCGTCCTCGCTTGAGGTTAGAACTGGAAGCCCCCAGGGAGAAGCATTCGGTGTTCTTCTGCAGTTGCCAGCTTGGAGGAGGGATGTGAAAGGAGTTGTATATGTGACAGCAAGAGACCGCAGAGCAAGCAGGACTGGGCTTTCCCCTGCCATTCTCATTTGCTTCTGTATTTGAGCAAAACTCTTAACCTGCTGTCAGTGCAGCTCTTGAATCAGACTGTTGAAAATGTCGAGTACAAGATTTAAAGTCCAATACACACTGTATTAAAGGCATAATCTGGTAATAATCATTATAAAGTAATCACAGGAGATTTTGCCCAGCTAATTATATCACTCATTATATTTATGACGGCCTAAAAGGAATGGTATGTCTTGTCGAGAGAGAGGGAGTATAAAACATCTGGGCACATTTAAAGTTCTCCATGTTCCCCCCAAGCGGTATCAGAGGAGTCAAACATGATTATGAGCATTGGTGCCAAAAAAAGAGAACATTGGATTTTGAACTTGGTTTGGCATACGGAATCCCATTAAGGCGCTCAAGGGAACAGCAAGAAGACTCTTGGGCGTTAGTCCAGTTCTTGTGTGGGTTTTCAAACGTTTCTCGGAGAGCCAGTTCTCCCCCCCCCCCCCCACTCGATATAGGAGATCATAGTCTTCGCAGCCAATGGGACAGTTCCCAGGACGCAATGCTGCCGGTGCCATTAGTGTGTATCAGTCCGTACACAGGAAACTTCTTACACAAAGCTTGTCTAAATTTCCAAAGGAAAGTAACTGATGATTCTGAGACAGTCCCATTACAACATGTATTTAGAACAAATGTGAGACGTGGACATTACACCGTTCAACGGGTGTTTCCTGGTGATGCCTCCTCCATTAAAAGAGAAGAGGAGGAAGGTAGAAAGGCATCCAGGACGCCGACAGATTTCAGAGTTAATCCCCCCTGAGGGAAGTGACTTAAAGATGATCACTGCAAGATGATTTGCAAATCACTTCAGCTGTTCCAGCAGAATCAGAAAGCAAATGTTGGATATAAAGAGATCTGTTTATCACATCTGGCTGGGAATTCCAGCTGCACTCCAGAAAGGGCAAATGTATTTATGCCTGTTTACATGCATGCTGTAGAAGGCTTCTAAAAGAGCTCAGTTGTTGTCCATGTAGATGCACTCGTTTCTTCTGGTTTCAGATGGGAAGTCGTGTTGGTCTGCAGTAGAAGACCAAGATTCGAATCCAGTAGCACCTTGAAGATCAACAAGATTTCCAGGATATGAACTTTTGAGAGCCAAAGCGTCGAGTGTTGACTCTTGAAAGCTTATACCCTGGAAATCTTGTTGGTCTTTAAGGTACTGTACTCAAATCTAGTGTCTTTTTATTTCCAGTAGTCTGTTGCTGGTCAAACAGGTTCCTTAAACATTATAGAAAAACCTGCTATATCTGTTTGACCTGTGGCAATACAGAGTTAAAACCAAAGAATGCGAGCGATGATGGATCTGGTCTGACTTTCAGAGCCCTAATTCTGGTCAGGATTCCATAGCATTGTGAGGGGGGGGGGGGTCTCCTGCCTTCCCCCTGTGGCATTTTTCTGACCTGAAACAGTAGTGGGGGTTATTTGCCTGTATGCTCCCTGTTGCCTTTTCAGAGAAGAAAAACAATGCAAGGGGAACCAGGAACTCCTCTTCTACCCATGCTGTGCTGGTCCACATGACCCCTTTGTGCATGCATAAGTTGTTTCCATTCCTCTTATGGCTGCCAGCCTCCAAAGATCAGTTCTCCTTGAGGAAATTAGTCCTATGGAGGGTGGACTTTAGGGCATCATACCCCACCATATTCCTTTCCCTTCTCTCCCCTCTCCAACCCTCACCATCTCCACATTCCACCCTCAAATCTCCAGGAATTTCCCACACCAGAGTTGGCAACCCTCATTTGCCTACATTAAGAGGAACAAAGAATGAGCTACTGCCATTCAGAAAGCTCCATATGGCCTTGGATGATCTGTACATATGAGAGAGAATTAAACTCATTTAAATGTTCTTCTCTTTCTTTGCAATTGAGCATGAGAGAAACTCTTTAAATTGGCATAATACTGGAACAAATCCTCACAGAAGGGAGCGAAGGCACCCTGTGCTCTTGTGTTATACTTATTTCTTCATGTCTAGTTATGAGTCTTATGAGCAAAGTTTTTCCATTTCCCTGTCCTCAGCACTTATCTAATTGCCCAGAACTGAAAACACTGCCTTTTGGCTCAGCAATGTAATGAGTTCATGTTGATACTATGCCGGCTTCTTACAAATCTTCAAATAAAACCAGTGCGTTCACTTGTCTTATAAACATTGCCATACTAACAGGCTGTCACCTCTCTCTCCAAGGGGGAAATAATATGTCTTTGTTGCTTTGTTTCTGAAAGAGACACACTTTAGAAAGTTCCCATCAATGGCTTCCAAAGGGTGAATAGCTACAGAAATTCAAGGACAGGGTTATGTTTTTATAAAATGCTTCCTGAGTCCTTCGTTGCTCTTTCCCATGCACTTATGCCCATATACACTCACAGTCAGCCCCTCACAAAGCTAACATCCCCTCATGATATATAAGGATGCTAGCCATGGTCTGGCAACCAGCAGAAGACCAGGGGGAAGACATCAGCACCAGCGTGATATGACTTCTGGAAAAATCCAGAAGTGACATCATGCTTCTCTAGGATTTGCTGGAAACTTTGTGGTAAAAATCACAGTGTTTCCAGTGATTCCTAGAGAGGACTGATGTTACTTCCTGCTTTTCCATCACACCATTGTCTTGATGGCCATTTTTAATTCCCCACCCCCCACCCCGCTTCCTCTCCAAGAGGCAGCAGAAAATGAGAGGCAGTGGCAGGGGATCATCTGCCCCACTGGTGGGGATTGGAAACCCTAGGTATGTATGAACCCACATTCAGCCCTTCACAAAGCTCACTTCCTCTTATGATATGCATGAACTAGGTTTGCCAGCCCCCTGATGAGGGTGGGGAATCATCGCTCCCTGCCTCTTGTTTCCTGCAGTTGCAGAATGGAGCAGCAGGGTAAAAATTAAATGGCTCTCAGGCTGTCACTTCCAGGAAGAATCAAGAAGTGATGGCAGTCCTCTCTAGAAATCCTGGAAAACCTGTAAGTTTTATCATAGAGTTTCTTGTGATTCCTAGAGAGGTATGACATCATTTCTGGTTTTCCCAGAAGTGACGTCATACAGTCAGAGATGGCTGCCGCTCTAGGTTCTGCGTCCCCATGTTCTCAATTGGTTCTTAATCTAGCAACCGCATGAAGCTATTCCTGTAGGTTAGGCCAAAAAAATTGGCAGTGCTTGGGATGAAACAAAACATTCTCATGGATTTGAATAGGCCTAATGTGCAAAGATCCCAAACAAAGATGTTGTCATACTTCTGGCACACAAATCTCAGGTATCAGCCAATTGCATCTGTCAGTCACTGCTCTCTGCTGAATTGGAAGCAGATATTGTTGTTGTTCTCACCCATGAATGGCAAGTTGACAGTAAATATTGTTACCAAATCAGCCTCAGGATCATTTTTCAGCTGATCTAAGATGGAGGAAAGCTGCATTTCTTGGCTGTAGGTTTAGCTGTTATTTTCTCCCATGTGTGCAAATAAATACATATTGCCGCCCCCAAACTACCCAGTAAAAGAATGTATATTTAAATTAATAACTTTGTAAAAAAAATTAAAAGCAGCTGGTACAGGCTGCCACCTTGAGTAGAGAACTGCTGGAGAAGGAGAGAAGTATTCAGTTCTTACTCTGTTTACTGGTGTGTGTGTGTGTGTGTGTGGACATTGTAGGCACTACGTCAAAACCTCCACTGGACAGGATTTCATGTTTCTGATCTCAGTTGGTTCACCTCAAAGAACACAAATCCATTGCTCCGGGCAGCCGTTATTAAGATCTGCAAATGCAGTTTTAATGTTATATATATATACACATTTTCCTACACTAAGGGGAAAACCCGTTGATGTTTTGTGACATATATTGCAGATGTTTGAGAATGTTTTATTTGTTTCCACAACTGCTGGCAAAGCATCCCAACCAGCTATTCAAGAAGTCAAATTGGAAACAGCATCTCTGACATGTGCATATTGCATATTGGAAATAGGTTGGTCGGGACATAACAAGACTATTCATCCTTGGCGTTTTGTGTGTGTGAGAAACTCGTATACAAAAAGAACACATGGTGTACCGCTTAGAGAGTTGAAGTAGGACCTGGGGGAGAGAGAGAGTGCTTAGTAAGTTGAACTAGGACCCGCTCTGCCATGGAATCTCTCTGGGTGACCTTGGGTCAGTTACAGATTCTCAGCCTAACCTTCCTACCTCACTGGGTTGTTGTGAGGATAAAATGCAGGGGGGATGGTTTAAGCCGCTTTGGGCCCCCAGTGGGCAAAAAGGCAGGGTATAAATGAAGTAAATAAATAAATTCAAGGACCTGTAAAATGCACGGAATTCCAAAAGAGCTGATACACTAAACTCTGCTTTGGATTAGGACCAGTACGTTTATCATTTATCCTCCCCTCCCAATGCTGGTTTGGTTCTGGGGTATTAGCTGTTGCAGCGAGGTCCAAGGTGGGAAATTTCTGGAGATTTGGGGGAGGAGCCTGGAGAGGGCGGGGTTTGGAGAGGGGCCTCAGCATGTTATAATGCCCTCCAAAGCAGCCATTTCTGTGCCATAGAATCCACCCTCCAAAGCAGCCATCTCTGTCACCTGGAGATAAGTTATAATTCCAGATCTCCAGCCACCACCTGGAGATCTAGTTGCAGCCAAGCAGATCTATCCGGGATGGGCAGCTGGCTGGCTGGACTCTCGGGTGATGCTTTGTGAGTTCCTGAATCAACCATAAAGGGATATTCCTCTGTAGTTATGTGACTGAGAGCAGAACCACAAGTGACAAAAGGCACAGATTGGACACTTGTCTGCTTCCCTCAAGTTTCGATGGGAAATGTGGGCGTCCTGGTCTTGCAGCTTGGCTCTCTGACTGCTGTCCAATGGACTTTTCAACTGTCACTTGTCCAACATTCCGCCAAGCTGCCTACATTTCCCATCAAAACTTGAGGGAAGCTGACAAGTGTCCAATCTGTGCCTTTTGTCACTTGTGGTTCTGCTCTGACTTAGAGTTGCCAACTGGCCTGGGAAACAGGTGGGAATGGGCAGCTGAAGCCTTTCTTAGCATGGAGGTAGATAACATCATAAATGACATCCCATTTAGCCTCTATTAAAGAGACAGGATTTTCTTTTTCCTTTGGGGAACTGGCAACCCTACCACCACCGCATGTGTTTTTAGACTTTCAGATGAACACACATGAAGCCACCTCATCCTGAATCAGACCGTCAAGGTCAGCATTGTCTACTCAGGCTGGTCACAACTCTCCAGGGTCTCAGGCAGAGGTTTTTCCCGTCACTGACTGCCTGCTCATTTTAACTGGAGGTGCTGAGGTTTGAACCTGGGACCTTCTGCAGGCCAGCCAGAGTCACAACCCGTCCCATATGACCATCTTGCATAACAAGCTAGGCTACAGGTGACTTCCACTCTGCATTGCCAGCTTGGACTAGGAAGGAGCGGTCCCAGGGTCTTAGTTAGAGAAAGATCCTTCACGATTCCTGCCATCTGAGGTCTTCTTTTAAAAGATGGAGAGGCCAAGGACAGAATCTGGGACCCCTGTATGCAAAGGACATGATCTATTCCTGAACCACAGGTGCAGCCTAGAAATTGGTCCATGAAATTTTCTGGGGCTCACATTTGTACTTGATGGTAGACTACTCTTACCTGACTAAATCTCACTTCCCTCTGTTGATTAATATCAGTTGGTATGCAGAAACAGCTGCAAATCCAGATGTTGTTCTTTGGTATAGTAACTATGGGGAACAGGGAAACCAAAAAAAGGCTAATTCAATCTTGGGTTGTATCAAAGGGGCCATAGCGTCGAAATCGCAGGAGGTCATAGCCCCTCTCTATACTGCCTTGGTCAGGCCACACCTGGAGTATTGTGTGCAGTTCTGGAGGCCTCACTTCAAAAAGGATGTGGCCAAAATCGAGAGGGTGCAGAGGAGAGCGACGAGGATGATCAGGGGTCTGGAGACTGAGCCCTACGAGGAAAGGCTGAGGGCCTTGGGAATGTTTAGTTTGGAGAAGAGGAGGTTGAGGGGGGACATGATTGCTCTCTTTAAATATTTGAAAGGCTGTCATTTGGGCGCTGTTCCAGTTGGCAGCAGAGGGTAGGACCCGAAGCAATGGGCTTAAATTACATGCACAAAGGTACTGGCTGGATATTAGGAAAAACTTTTTCACTGTCAGAGTAGTTCAAAAGTGGAATCAGCTGCCTAGGGAGGTGGTGAGCTCCCCCTCACTGGCAGTTTTCAAGAAGAGGCTGGATGAATACTTGTCAGAGATGCTTTAGGCTGATCCTGCACTGGGCAGGGGGTTGGACTAGATGGTCTGTAGGGCCCCTTCCAACTCTTATGATTCTATGATTCATATAGAAGCCTCCAGTCTTACAGTTTCGGGTAAGACCCATGTAGAAAGTTGGTTCTCTCTCTCTCTCTCTCTCTCTCTCTCTCTCTCTCTCTCTTGCAAATCAGCCTTGCAAAGTATTATTTTGCCTTTCTTTTTTTAAAAAAGTCTTTATATGCATTGAACAGCAAATTATGTCAGAGCAAGTTGATATCTTAACATGGTAAGAGTTTCTTCTGTTGGCAAATATATGCAGATGTAAGCTTTCTCCTGGAAAAAAAATATATATATTACTTCCATTGTGCCAAAAGCTACAGAGATTTGTGGTGCAGAACTTCCAGTTTAGTTCTTAACTGATTTAACAATATCCAGAATGTTAGAAACAAGACTTGAAGACATCGTCATAACCAGATGCATAGGAAAAGTTGCTGCCTTCTGTCTGGTCAATACTGCCACCTACTGTATCTCAAAAGAACAACAATGCTCCAAAATTATTTTAAAAGCCACTTTGAGGGTTTCTTTTTATCAGATAGCAATCTTATTTTTAATATATCATATTTAATAATACTTGGAAGAAGTTAATTGTCTGAAGCCCTCGTTTTGTTGGAAATTCCAGCAGCCCAAACCAGCTTTTCTAAAGAGAATACAATAAACCAATTTTGATTTTAAAGGTCAGAAAATGCACTGAAATAGGTCAGATGTGAATCCTGGTTATGGTAGTAATACTTCAAAAAGAGGAACAGAAACGTAGGTTTCAAGAAATATGGAACTGTTTGTTTAAGTAAGAGCGCTCTGAACATCTGCAGTATGAAATGCTGAAATTTTTTCCAGACCCCTGTTTCCTGCTTCTCCGCTCTTCGAATATCTCTTTGGATAAACACAGAACTGATTAGAAACAGAGTACAAATTGTTATGTATTGGGGTGTGTCATGATCTGGCTGTGCCAGCAGGGCCTAGCAAGGCCTCAGAAGCCTGTTAGCAGTGGGAGTAGGCCTGCCTACAGTTCCCAGGAGCCCCTGGGCTGTTTTGGCCCCCTTTTTGGCCAATCAGAACACAGGGAGCTAGTGCTATATAAGCATGGGAAGGAAAAAGCCTGTGTTCTTCCTCCTCCCAGGGAGCAGGCCAGAGTGGGGTTCCTGCTAGGGGGAGAGGCCCTCATCCAGGGAGGGTGAGGAGGCAGGCCTGGCAGACAGAGGGACGGGGAGTTCAGTCACGGTGTATTTTGCTTTCACCCATCTATTGTTGCTAAGGCACCTTGCTTGTTTGATATTAACTGACCTCCTTGTACATAAACCCTTTTGTTTGTTGTACTCTGCTGGGTCCTCACGCCTGTTTATTGGCCAAGCTACAGAGGTCAGAAGGGTTGGGAGGGTACTCTGGGCCTTCCCAAGGGACCCCAAATCCCAGAGTGGTGGCAGCGTAAGGTGGCTCACCCCCCACCTGAGGCATGACAGGGTGAAATAGGGCTTAGCAAGGCCTCTCATGTGTCTGGGTTCATTGAGTGTTATGCACTGTGTTGAGCTTCAGGTCGTGCCAAGGTTCCTAATGTCTGCACATTCATTGGTTACCATCCATAGGCAGCAGTCAATCAGTCCTGAGTAATAAAGACCAATCGCTGGCCTGCCAATCTGATACATTGTATGTAGTTAATGCAAATAATGGAATTCTAGGGTGCATGTTGCTATTGGTTGTGGGTTATTATTGGGGTGGGGTATGTGTGTATATATTGGCTCACGTTGAGCTTCTGGGTCTGTCTGTCCTGACTTGCCGTAAAGCATGTTGTTCCAAACTGAAATCACTGGGCTGAAATTATTATGAGCTCCAAGCTCAATATTGAATACAAATTCCTAAAAGGAGGAAAAGATAAGGATTGTATTGTCGAAGGCTTTCACGGCTGGAGAACGATGGTTGTTGTGGGTTTTCCGGGCTGTATTGCCGTGGTCTTGGCATTGTAGTTCCTGACGTTTCGCCAGCAGCTGTGGCTGGCATCTTCAGAGGTGTAGCACCAAAAGACAGAGATCAGGTGACACTGAGAGATCTCTGTCTTTTGTTGGATTCAAAGGAGAAATTGGGTATAGAGGAATTAAGAGAATTTCTCTTAAGAACTCTATTCCAGAATAACAATCTGAGTTGGTATTAAAGCAATTCACTGTGACATCCCAAGAAAAGTTCACACTTACAAACCCTCTGAAGTCTTTACCTGCTTATTACTGCACTGTTAGCACATTTACTTCTTTCAGCGTTTGAAAGCATGAATGTCATAGATGCAAATATACACACGGATGTTTGAACATTAACAGCAGTAACCAAGCACTTCAGTCCAAGTCAGATGTAGAGAGAAGGATACTGTCTTTCTTTGTACCATATAAGGTTATACTGTTTGACCATATAACCCTGCAATTGTATCTCCCCTTTTGACCAGAGACCAGCCCTCTGTTATCTTTCTAGTTTTTATCCTTCCACCAAAGCCTGTTCCTTTTAATACCCTTGATACATATATTTTTTTTTAAATTGCTACTCTATGCACATTTGCCTTGCCGTGCTTTAGTTTCTTTTGCCATCTAGCTTTATCATTTATTTATTCATTTACTTCATTTATACTTGACCTTTCTCTCAGTGGAGCCCAGCTTATATTGTATTCCCTGTCTCCGTTTTATCTTCACAACATCTCTGTGAGGTAGGTTAAGCTCCGGGCTTTTTTTCTGGGAAAAGAGGTGGTGGAACTCAGGATTGCACAATGACATCACTTTGGGCCAGCTGGAACAAGGGGGGAGTTTTTTAAAGTTTAAATCGCCCTCGTCAAAAATGGTCACATGGCCGGTGGCCCCACGCCCCAATCTCCAGACAGGGGAGTTTAGATTGCCCTCCGCACCAGTGGCGCGGAGGGCAATCTCAACTCCCCTCTATCTGGAGATTTGGGCATGGGGCCACCGGCCATGTGACCATTTTCAAGAGGTGCCGGAACTCCGTTCCACCGTGTTCCAGCTGGAAAAAAGCCCTGGTTAAGCTGAAAGTGTGTGACTAGCCCAAAGTCACCTGACAAGCTTCCATTGGTGAGTGGGGATTCGAACCTGGGTCTTCCAGATCCTAGTCCAACCTTTACACAACACTGGCTCTCCGTGTCCCATAACTACTTATCTAGATAGTAAATGTGCTTGAACATATTTGCAGCTATTACATTTTTTCTACAATCATATTCTGTGATTTTTTTTTTAAAGGAAGCTTATGGTCATTTTACTAACATGTACCTGTTTCCAGGGTCATTATAAGAAAGGTTATTGGAAAGTGAATAAATGCATACAATGGATAGTGATCTTAGTAATGTTTAATACTGGAGAACGATGATGAGAGAGTACATTTGTTATAAATACACACAAAACTCTTGTCAGAAGGTCTTTATGACATTATATCTGTTCTTCACCCAATCTGTCATTATCACAATAGATGTTGTCTCCTCTCAACTGTATTAATTAAAAGGGTAATTTTCCACTAGCCCAAATTACAACTCATCTGAAAATCTGTTTCTTTGGCATTTAACAATACCAGCATTTTAGCTTTAGGTTATCAAACTGTACGGCTACATTTAAAAAAAATATACCCATAAAAATAAGCAAGATTGCATTATATAATTTTCCTGTTTAGAAGTGCAGGTTTTTTTCTATCATTATTCTTGACCCATGCTATTAACAAGAGAGGCTGCTAATTAAGACAGGGAGGCTGGAAAAAGGTTCCAGAATTTCAAACTATTTTTAAAAAGCTATTTAAAAATATACTTCTCTGTACAGACACTGGCTTACATCTACAGCAGTGTTTCTGCAATTGCAAGAATTTTTCTGCCCATGAAGCATCATTTCCCCACCTGCTCCCGCCTGTGGCAACCTGAAATGCAATTTTTGCAAGGGTCATTTGGGGTTGCTGCGGGAGGGAGGAGGCCAGAAAGTTTCTCCCTGCTGGCGAAAATGCTTGCGCCCGCAAAAACGCTGCTCTGGAATCAAGCCACTGTCTTGCTGTGATTGTCCTTTCTTTTAACCACATGAGGTGTGATCTACGGTTTTAAAGGGCTGTGAGCCAAAACTGCAAAGAATATAAAAATATTTTGTGTTGTGTGCATTTTTCAGCTATACAATCTATTCTATGCAATGGCTATTAGCGAAATAGACTGCAGAGGCAGGGTAGCTCTGAATGTCAGGGTTAAACAATAAAGGGGTGGTGTTCTGCTTGTAAATATCCTAGAATGCTTAGATTAAGGTTGATCCTAAGGATCTCCCCCTCTCCTACCACTCCACTGTGCAAAGCTTGACACCCTCCTCCAGCCTAAAGTGCCTGTCTCCAACTTAAGTGGCTCTTCCTCCAATGGAGGAACCTTCCAAGAAACCTTCTTTCCGCCTAAGGAGACATCCTCCAACTTAAGCGGCTTTTCCAAGGAACCTTCCAAGAAGGCTTCTTTCCACCTAAGGAGACATCCTCCAACTTAAGTGGCTCTTCCTCCAATGGAGGAACCTTCCAAGAAACCTTCTTTCCACCTAAGGAGATGTCCTCCAACTTAAGTAGCTCTTCCTCCAATGGAGGAACCTTCCAAGAAACCTTCTTTCCGCCTAAGGAAACGTCCTCCAACTTAAGCGGCTCTTCCAAGGAACCTTCCAAGAAGGCTTCTTTCCGCCTAAGGAGACATCCTCCAACTTAAGTAGCTCTTCCTCCAATGGAGGAACCTTCCAAGAAGGCTTCCTTCCGCCTAAGGAGATGTCCTCCAACTTAAGTAGCTCTTCCTCCAATGGAAGAACCTTCCAAGAAGGCTTCTTTCCGCCTAAGGAGACGTCCTCCAACTTAAGTAGCTCTTCCTCCAATGGAGGAACCTTCCAAGGAGCCTTCTTTCCGCCTGAGGAGACCTCCTCCAACTTAAGCGGCTCTTCCTCCAATGGAGGAACCTTCCAAGAAACCTTCTTTCCACCTAAGGAGATGTCCTCCAACTTAAGTAGCTCTTCCTCCAATGGAGGAACCTTCCAAGAAGCCTTCTTTCTGCCTAAGGAGACGTCCTCCAACTTAAGTGGCTCTTCCAAGGAACCTTCCAAGAAGGCTTCTTTCCGCCTAAGGAGACATCCTCCAACTTAAGTAGCTCTTCCTCCAATGGAGGAACCTTCCAAGAAGGCTTCCTTCCGCCTAAGGAGATGTCCTCCAACTTAAGTAGCTCTTCCTCCAATGGAAGAACCTTCCAAGAAGGCTTCTTTCCGCCTAAGGAGACGCCCTCCAACTTAAGTAGCTCTTCCTCCAATGGAGGAACCTTCCAAGGAGCCTTCTTTCTGCCTAAGGAGACGTCCTCCAACTTAAGCGGCTCTTCCAAGGAACCTTCCAAGGAACCTTCCAAGAAGACTTCTTTCCACCTAAGGAGACATCCTCCAACTTAAGCAGCTCTTCTTCCAATGGAGGAACCTTCCAAGAAGCCTTCTTTCTGCCTAAGGAGACGTCTTCCAACTTAAGTAGCCCTTCCTCCAATGGAAAAGCTACATAAGTTGGAGAAAGTCTTCTTGGAGGATGATTAGATCCACCCCAGTATCACACAACTTCAGTTTCATGCTTTGGTTGAAAACAGCATGTCAGTGTATACAAATCCCTGTTCTGATATACCGGAGTTTTTGTTGTTAATGTTCCTAACTTACTTTTCCTCAACAGGCTCTGTATTCCTCCACTAAGGCATCTCTTAGGTGTGGGACATCATTCTGGTTACTCCATCACAACAGAGATTTTGTACCCCTTCTCTCATAAACAGAGACACCTTAGAAGTATGTGGATAGTTCATTCCCTGAGATCTGTGTTGTTGCACGTATAACCTATGAAGAATGGGTTGGTTCTAACCTGCCTTTATTGCCAAGTCGAGTTCCATTTTTCTCTGGCTGGCTCTTCCCGTTTCATAGGGCTAGAGGACTGTGGGATTGGATGAGCTGATAGGATCAAGATTCCCACCTCTCGTAGCTCCTGGTCCACTCTATTCCTGAGGGTCTCTTTGCCCTCCCAGAGCAGAATTGGGGGAGTGAAGTCTCAACTGGCTGCAACAAAAGGTGGGGAAGCCCCACTCCACAGGCTTCATTCTGCTGGCAGTATGTAGGAATTAACCATGTGCCACCCCATATGGTTTCTCTGTTGTTCCTAAGCAATGTCTCTAGTGAAACCCTTTGTACTTCACCTAGCAGATCATAAAGTTTAATCTACCAATTTAAAAAGTATTATCCGTACAATGGCTGTTTTCACACAAACTCACGGCATGATCTCCCGGCAGGATCCCCTTTAATGACCCAATGACATCAGAAAAAGCGCCATTAAACAGGGTCGTGCTGGGAAATCGCACTAAGAAGACGTTTTTATGCCGTGAGTTTCGCGCAATCTTCCAGGTGCGTGGCCTTGTGAAAACGGCCAATGTATGCAATACAATTGTTCAAGAAATTTCTTACTTTTTATTTGACTCATGCTCACCAAAACTTAACATTTACTTTTCTTTCCCAGTTATCCTAGGAGCATGCACCCATCTTGGCCAATTGTATGCGGACAGAGATGTTTGGAAACCTGAACCGTGCCTGATCTGCGTGTGTGACTCGGGAGCTGTTCTTTGTGATGACATCGTCTGTGAGGATCAGGAATTAGATTGTGTCAACCCAGAGATTCCATTTGGAGAATGTTGCGCAGTTTGTCCACCTTCAACATCAGCCCCTGTAAGAGCTCTATATTTTGACTTGAAGTTAAACCTCCAGGCTTGATTAAGCTTGATTAATTCTGTTCGGTTCGAAGTGGTATTTTTATTTTATTGAAACTTTATTTATGAAAACATTTCTAGATGGCCTTTCCTGACTTGGTAAGCCCAAGGTAGTTTACAATAAGGCAATTAAAAATATAAAGCAACATAACATTCTAACCAAAGCAGCAACCTCCAACCCCAATCTTTTGAGCTTGCAAGCACCTTGGGAGATCTGACAGAGTGGTGAGCACAACTACAAAATGGCGGCCTGAGGAAGCAAAGCCTGCCCCAAAGTATCAGGGAATGATGTCATGCACAGGGCTTTTTTTCTGTGAAAACAGGTGGTGGAACTCAGCACAGGGGGCAACTCTTGGTGGAAGGTGGTGCCCCTGGTACCACATTCACGCGCGCAAAGTGCATGCACGCTCCCAGGACCAATGACATCACTTTGGGTCAGCTGGAACAAGGGGGGAGTTTTTAAAAGTTTAAGTCGCCCTTGGTGAAAATGGTCACATGGCTGGTGGCCCCGCCCCCTGATCTCGAGACAGAGGGGAGTTTAGATTGCCCTCCGCGCTGCTCCAGCAGCACAGAGGGCAATCTCAACTCCCCCCTGTCTGGAGATCAGGGGGCGGGGCCACCAGCCATGTGACCATTTTCAAGAGCTTCCGGAACTCCGTTCCCCCGCGTTCCCCCTGAAAAAAAGCCCTGAAGATAATGCAATATCCAGCAACATGTGGAGTGTAGCCACCTCTTTTTATTAGAGCCAAAGACTACTCTCCCCCACACATTAAAACGGTAACCTTTCTGTAAAACGCACCCTCACCTTTTAATCAGTCTCTGACTTCAAGTGTGGGCAAAACCGCTTGGCTTCTTTCACAACCGTTTCACCGTTCTTCTGATCTGCCTCACATGAACTTGCGCTTAATTTGTTCTATAGATTTGCATGGAACATTAATCATAACAAAAATTATAGCTGGCGAGGCAACTGTCAGAAGGGGAGGGAGGGAGGATTCACAGGATGTTCACGTAACGGTGGCAAGCAGGGCTGGTTGTCCGGCCAAATCGAGGCACAGTGGATTTCAGCTACCTGGATGGCTTCCAGCTATAAGACCAATAGGAGATTTCTGACATCACCTCAGGACTCACATTGGCTTAGACGCAGTGTCAGCAACATGGGCCCGGGAGGTGATGACTTGCTTGCTTGAATAGGCTGTTTAGAAAGAGCAATATGATTTGTAAGGTGTACCAGAATTTATTTCATCCAAGGACCTTTATTGAAACTGAGGCCCCCCCCCTTATTTCCAGAGATTTTATTTGAATGGCACTGGGAAAGGTAAACAGTCGCCTTTCCCCCCAAATCAGGAACTGTCTAGATATCCAGACAGTGACAGAGAAGAATGAAAAACATGAGAAAAGAGCTAGAGGAAGATCAGGAAAGAGGATATGATTATGTCTCCAGCAATTCCCTTTATTCTGCACAACCATGTGCTTTTGTGGCTATACTAGGCCTTAATTCACGCAGGGTTCTGAGGAAGAAAAGGTCATGTTGAGAGTGCCCTTTATTTTCAATTGGTATTGGCAAAATGCCTTCAAGTGAAACATCAGCAGAATTTCACTGCTTCCGTTTGGGCAGTTGGGGGAACGAATGTGTTGAAAGCAGGTGTGGATTTCCTGCCGTGGCTGGTCAATTCTTCGCTATGGATTTCGGTTTTTATGCTTGCATAATTGTGTAATTGCTGACCATGGCTTCTTTCTGCATATGTTTCCTTCTAGCCTGTTACTGGACCGACAGTTTCAAGACCTGGTCCCCAAGGCCCAAGGGGAGATCCTGTAAGTTCAATATATGTGTGAAGGCACATTCTTAAATTTCATTTAAAACAAAAAACTTCCCAGAGAACTGCAATAATCATGTAATATTAAACTAAGGCAAGGATGAGGCCCTCAGGCTGCTTATTTCTGCAACGGTTCTTGCTTTGCAGTGGGGTTCGACCTCCTTGCGGCTTCAGACTCTTAGCTCTCGCTCTGAGGTGGTAAACCCATGTCTGGATATACCTTTTTAGAGTACACGTGGAATCCCACGTTTCAATGTTCCTTCAGATTCAAAATAATCCCTGCACACAGAAAACAAACTGGTTACACTGAGCTTTTTATAGGAAGGAGATGTTTTGTTCAGAAGAGAATTCAGTCATGGGCTCCATTTGTGGTGTAAAGTGGTACAATCTAGACACAGCTTTCCTACCTCAATGGGCTGAAGTCTTCAGTAAGGTTGTATTATAGAGTAAGTGTTAACTTTGTGATTTTGCTTGTGTTTGTCATAGCAAAAATCGGAAGTCACTTTAAATATATATTTTAAAGATTTTTTTGTTCTTTTTCTGTCTTACTTTTTAGCTTGTATTTTGATTTTTTCTTTTTTTCTTTTCAATTTTTTTGTTAATTTTTATCTTTTGCTCTGAAAAATTCTTAATAAAAACTTAACTTAAAAAAGACTTCAGTAGGGTTACTAGGTCCCCAAGGCATGAAAGTGGGGGGACGGAGGGTCCTGTGAGGATGGCAGGAAATCTGAGCCTGGCAGCCGGTGGGAGGGTTGGAGGCCAAGGAAATGTCGGGGGGTGGGGGGGAAGCAAGGTCAGCTGCATTGCTATGTCACTTCCAAATAAAACCTAGAAGTGATAAAGATTTTACCATAGAATTTCGGGTGATTCCTAGAGTTCCCCTATGTTACTTCCGGGTTTTACCCAGAAGCAGTATTATGACGTAGCTGACAGTTGTATTTTTTTCCTCCTCCTGCTGCTCCAAGCAAGAAAGCAAGCCTACCAGTGGGAGACTTCCCACCTTAGCAGCCCTATAATGGGGAAGAAAGTTTATCAATGGCAAAGGAACAGGCAAGTGATGCCTGCCCCAATGTCCTGCCTCCCCCTTGGCTTGGGATGTTGTGCAAATAGATCATGTGGAGGCATTGACCTTTCGCCGCTGCTGTTTAGCTCCTGTGCTCTATGTAAAAGCTATCATTTTCATTGTTAGCGATCAAATTTCCCAACAGACTGAATTTCTGCTCAGCTTGGCTTGGGGGATGTTCTCGTTTGCTAGTAAAGTTAGCATTTAGGGTTAGCGAAGGCTGGAACAGCTTCAGGCACCATGGCCAGCCAGAAGAAATAGCTAAGCGAGTGACTTGCTTATGTGCTTGTCCAGTTTCTTATATCATGTCTATAGGGGTCAATTTTCAATCCCCCCATTGATATATGAATTGTCCCTGCATATGAAGGTGCATGGGAGTCCCCTGTAGACATTATACCTCACAAAAAACACAACAATGTTCACTTTCCTACCATTTCCCTACATTATTCTTAAGAACACACCTTGGAAATGGCTGCATGAGTAACAATACCTTGCTTGGAAACATGTGGCCAATCTCATTCCTTATACCACTAGCGGATGGGCATGAAAAGATGTTAGGAGCGGGAGAATCTCAGCACCCTCTGATTAAACGTTTCTTGGAACACGTGTCCACTATCCAAAAGTGGATGTTTAGACGAGTAGCCAAAATGACAGTGCCTGGATGTGGGCGTGTGAAACGTGCCCTAATGTAGATAAACATATGTTTACGTTTTTATAACAATCCAGTAAGAATGGGACTAGGCAGTACCTAATTATTATTTTTTATAATCCTATATTTTTATAACCCTTTTGGGGGGAAATCTATAGGGTCCTCCTGGTACTCCTGGAAGGAATGGTTCACCTGGTCAAGCCGGACCCCCAGGACCCCCCGGTAACCCTGGAAACCCCGGAATCTGTCAGAATTGCCCCAGCATCGGTAATGGAATAGTAAGTAATTCTTTTTCTTCTTTGCTCTGGATTCATTTCTTGTGAGTTTGCGTTTAGCGCCTGCATGCCTTATCATTAAAAGACATATTTTGCCCTGTTTCCCACATACTAAAGTTTTGTTGTGAAAATCCAATGTATAGGTTGAAGACTGGTATTCATGTGACCAGTAGGTCATACCATGGAAGAGTAGAATCAGAAGACACTACTAAGGATATCTTTTTTTTTAACCAATGCTCCTAAATTCACTCCATCATACTCAGCAATGAAAATGGACTCCAAAATGTTTATACTCCTAAATGTTCTCCTTCGGGAATCCTCCTTTTCCATCTTTCAGCCATCCACCATCCCATTCGAACACCCTCCTGTCCTTCTCAGTCCGAGAGTATCCATTGCATCCTTCCTACAAACGATCCTTCGTGCTGATCCTGCAAAAGGCACATTATTTACCTTTATAATGCATTTCCTCACTGTTTGTGTGCAATGATGATTAATAACCCATTCCTGTGCATATCAAGATCATTGTATTGAAGCATGATGAAAAAACATTGATTACTTTCTTATATGGTTATGTGAAGCCACAGGAGGAAGCAGTCCCAAGAAGATTCAAAGATTTTCCACCTGAGCTGCTCCCGCACAAGGATGCTTTCATGATACTCCGCTGGTCCTTTTTCAGACTCAGGGTGGAAATACACATTACAAAGTACCTAGGGATGCTCAAGTGAACCTCATTTCACGCGTCCCCCCTTCAACTTTTCCTGCACTTGCTCGCACAATCACACTTCAATATCAGTTGCTCCTTGACTGCTAAAAGTATCCCAGGATGTTTACAACTGCCCAATTCCCAGTTTCCTCCACCTCCCACATCCATTCATCGAAATGCAGATCTTGACACTTTTTCCCCACCTTAAAGAAATGCAAATTGGCAAGTCAGCAGTTGTGGGGGGGGAGGGCTACAGGACTTGCTCTTCAGCGTCCGTCCCTGAGAGTTCTCCCTGCAAAAACAGAGCTGAATTGGAGCTCTGCCCTCCCTACTCAGTGGTGGCGTTTGTACTCACTTGCAAATACAGTCACACAAAGGAAGCTTCCATGAAAGTGGCATGTACATGAGCCGAGCAAAATAAAGCCCTCACATTGAGGATCGCACATAAAATCCTGCACTTGAGCATCCCCAGCTAATTTGCAACATGTATTTCCACTCCCAGTTACAAGTCAAAGTGCAGCTTGGGTTCTGCCCAGAATTTAGGCCTGTATTCCCCATGAAAACCCAGCAATGCCCAACCTCCTAACTGATTCATTAATGCCATTGTAGGAGGATAAAACTGTCAACGATGTCTTCTGCAGCCTAGGTTAAAACTGAGTGAAAAAATTACGGCACTTCTAGAAAAACTGGCCAACAAGGGCCATTTCCAGATGGCTTACCTTTACCCGGGACGTCGCGCCTCGTTGTGGGGAAAATGCGAAATATCGCGTTTCCTCGCGTGAGTTTTGCGTGACGTTGCGCGACGTTGTGCAAAACTCGCGCGAGGAAACGCGATATTTTGCATTTTCCCCACAACGAGGCGCGACGTCCCAGGTGAAGGTAAGCCATCTGGAAACGGCCAAGGTGGCTCTGTGAAAGGGTTTGAGAAGCTCTCCCAGCTAAAGAATTCATTAGAATGAAATGAAAGGTGAAGAGAAAATAAACAGTGGAATGTTTGGCATTTGAGTCTGGTGAGTTTACTCCCTAAATTCTCACATGCAAAGTCACAAAAAAAGATAAGGAAAAGGTATACTTCCCCGTAACTCAGAATTGCTTCTAAACAAGGAGGAAATCAACATTTCCACATTCAGACTTCTATGCATCACTTTCTGTATAAAATAATATCGTCTCGCCTGAAAGATCCAGTGTTCTGCCCGCATGATGAAGCTGTCAAAGAATCTGAAGGATGGTTGTCTCACCCCCTTTGTTTAATCAGTGATCTGTTCTAAGAACATGAACTCAAATTACACAAAGGACTTTCCCTCCCATTCACTATAATAAAGCCAGCCAGTATGCAAATGTTTTCTTTTGCCTGTTGTTTGACACGCATATGTACCATTGGTACATAGGAGAACACCAGATTTACAGACTAAGATCATATCTTTATAAGCAGTTCTTTCGTGGGTGGACAGATATTGGTTAGAAGGGAATCTTGATATCTATGTATTATCTTCTGCACATTTCTATGAGTATTGCATTAATCTCTGAAGTCATTTGCATTGCAAAAACCATTTCTCCTTTTACCAAAACTGAGAGAAATGTATCCCAAAGTTATGTGAACTTTTAAAGTCTTTGGGTGAAATTATATGTAGCATTTTACTGTTAGCACTCTATAAATTAATTAGATTTACATTCTGCCCTCCCCACACCAGCAGGCTCAGGGCAGATTACAATTTACACACAAATTTAAAATTACATCTGCCAATTCATACAACTTAAACTTATACATTATAAAATATGTGTTGACATTAGCGTCTGCTTTCACAAAGTCAGGGAGTAATGTTACATATTACTCTCCATGATCATTTCCACCAGTGGTAAATTCACAATACACTCCTAAACAGAAGTCACTAAAGTCAATGAGCTTAGAAGGGTGTAACTGCTTGCACTGCATACCTTCTATAGCAGTACTGGATTTATATACTGTATATCCCACTAACTATGGATGGTGAATAGAAAAAGAATTTCTGATATCTAAAAGGAGAAGGGCTGGAATCATATCATAATGCTGAGCTAGCTGAAACTCCTGGCTTTAGGACCTACGTGAAAAAAAAGGATACCATCTGGGGACATCTGGGAAGTTCAGTCATTCCATCTCTACCCTTTCATTTCAGCTCACTGATTCTACACGACGGCTGATTCTGCACACGTTGGATAATGCACTTTCAATGTACTTTAGCTATCGTTTGGAAGTGGACTTTTTGTTTCGCACTCGAAAAATTCAGTTCCAAATGATCTCGAAAGAGGATTGGAAGTGCATTATCCAACGTGTGCGGAATCAGCCGATGTCTACTCATAATTTGAATATGGAAAGTTACCTTGGACCAGTGGTTGAACATTATTTTTGTCTATGGAAGGTCCCAAATTATTATTCCATTTAATGAAAGTCATATAACATGTTTGGAGGAACACCTTCCTCTACCTAAGATCCTAAAGTGCCACTACTGGTCACAGCTGGGCTTGCCACTTGCTTACCCATGGTTACCCCTCCCCCCTCTCTTGGCTGCGATTTCTCAACTTTTAAGAAATTGTGGAGTGGAAGGGAGAAAATGGCCAGAAAATGGTTTCTGAAATGACACTGTAGGAATTCTTCCGTTAGGAGAAATTCCTACAGCGTCAACAGGAAACGACATCACATCCTCCACAAACTCCATCCTCCTCAGGCACCGCCCCCCAAATCTCCTGACGTTTGCTGAGGTAATGTTTGTACTCCTAGTCAAAGCAGAGAGTGCTGACCTAGATCTATCAGTGGTCTGAATGTGGTCTAAGTTAGGTTCATATGTACGATCAAACTGGGCCTCTAACGTTGCAACAGTTAAATGTTTAAAATCAACCACAATAACTGCTGTGGAAATACAATAGTTTTTTTGACGCTTTAATTTTGAGAGTATCCCAAAGCAGATCTTGATCTCCCATCACCATACATTGATATCTTTGGCCAAAGTTCATGAAAACCTTCCCCTTCCAGTAGCAGTATATAAACACTACCCTTTTGGTCAGTGTGATCCTAACCACCAACGTCTCCCACCAACGCTTGGGTTTATTTCCTCTATCCTCCAAGGCAACATACAGTCCTCGGGGAATCTAAGTTCTTAGAATGTTCTTTTGCTAGTCCTGTCTTCCTCTCCCAAACTGCCTTGCTCCCAATTTGAGTTACAATATTAGCTGCTTCCTTTAAAATGAAATGACAGCGAGGAAACTGGAAGAACGGATAGGAAATGAACAGGTGGGTTTTACTCTTCAGTTTCCTAGGAGTTAAATTGTAAAAGCGTAGGGCCTGTATTGTTCCTGAGCTAATCCTGTCAGAACAATCTGAACATCAATAGCATATTGACAGTGAAGTTAACCATGAAGAAAATTACTCATTCAGCACAAAGATATGTCATGTAGGCTTCAGCACCATTCAAACATACAGATTTTGGTGTGTCTGTATTATTTCTTGCATTCCCAGTGTGCATGTTGCTTGCCTGTATATTTATAACGTCTACTTTATTTTCCCCCATCATTTTTCTGTTACAGAACTATTCTCCTCAGTATGATGCCTATGACACCAAGTCTGGTGGACAAGCATATCCGTTCCCAAGTGTAAGATCTTGGCACACACTTTCCCTTTTCCCTTCTTATTTATTGCCTTTTGAAATTATTGATTTTGTTTTGTCTTGTACAGAGTCTCTGTTGGGACAAATACTGTTCAATTACTTCCTAGGAACAGAACAGGTTTTTAAGCAACGTTTGTCAAGGAAACATTAGTTGGGCTCCCTGATTTAGGGATTCTGTGAAACGTTTTGGTCTTTTTCTTGATATATCTCTCCATCCTTCCTTCCTTCCTTCCTTCCATTTCCCTTGCCCTTCTTCAATTTTTTTCTGCTCTGCTTCATGTTGACACACTCTGCTTCCTCATGCTTTCCTTCATTTTACTCCCATTTTCCCCACTCTCTTTTTTTTGTCATCACTTCATTCATTTCTCTCAACCAGCCATACATATGATGAGTCTTTGTCAACGTCCTTTTCTCCCCTCCTTTGCAGCAACTTATCTGCAGCTGCCCAGATGGGACCATTGAGGTTGCTGGTATTACTCACTGGATATGGTACAAGCATTTTGGATTCTTGTGTTACTCTGAAATTTCCTCAATAAGCAATCTTGTCACAGTAAAGGAATTGGTGTAATCCCACTTTTGGATGCCATATAGAATGAGAACCTTCCAGTTTATTAGCAGATCAAGGTAGTATTCTGCCTGTTCTGGGACAAGGTGACCAGATCTTGACTGTTCACCAACTCATTGAAAGGACTGTCTGCAAAGACATAACGTTGTATCTACGTATAATGTTCTAAGAATAATTATCTGCATTATCACCATTTGCTACTTCTTTCCTGCCTTTCCCATTTATTAATATGTTCATTAATCATCATATTCATCCATTTTCTGCTCCTTACAGGTTTCCCTATTTCAGTTCATTTGTGTATTAATCCGTTCATCAATCCTTCATCATCAGTTCATCATTCATTCTTCAATTCATTCATCCATTTCTAGTTCCTTACCATTTTCCTCCCTTCACAGTTTGTCCTTTGCATTTTTCTGCTTGGCTTCCTCAACTGAGATACGCAGAACCAGGGAAAGTGAAGAAATGGCTTTCCACTTGATGTGCTTTCTTGCTTCATTAATTGTGGGACTTGGGAGGGTGTCTTGTCATTCGGTTGTTTGGTGTGTATTATATCGCACTTCCTTAGGCAACAATCATTAGATGCCACTGTATTGTAAAACTAGGTTCAGCTTCTAAAACTCTGCTTTTGGAATTCACTTTTTTATGGATCTAGGAACATCAATGTGCCCCCTGAACTCCTGTGAGAGTGTGAGTCTATGTGTGTATGTAAAGGGCCATCAAGATGCAACCAATTTATGGAGACCCCTGCTGGGGTTTTCAAGGCAAGAGACAAACAGGGGTGGTTTGTTGGTTGTTGTAGATTTTCTGGGCTGGTTTGTCATTGGCTGCCTCTGGAACCCTGGTCCTCATTGCTGGTCTCCCATCCAAGAACTAACCAAGGCCAGTTCTGCTTAGCTAACCTGGGGCCCATCTCCTTCAAAATCCATTTCGTTGAAGGAAGCCAGTATGTCATTGGCATGCACTGACTGCTTCGGCTGCCGGGATGAATGAGAGCCAAGCTACAAGTGACGCCTGACACAGGTTGGACACTTGTCAGCTTCCCTCAAGTTTGGATGGGAAATGTAGGCGTCCTGGTCTTGCAGCTGTAATGGAGAGCCAAGCTGTAAGACCAGGACGCCTACATTTCCCATCCAAACTTGAGGGAAGCTGACAAGTATCCAACCTGTGTCAGGCGTCACTTGTAGCTTGGCTCTCAGGTGGCGTCTGAAGGTGTATCGCTGTGCATGGAGAGCTCACAACTAAGAGGCTGTGTCTGGGCTCCCATGAAATCACAACACAGATGGCTCTCCCTGCATAGATGAATTTAGAATTCTGAAATGTACTCTAAATCTTTGCCTTTCATTTGGTTATGAACCTTTTGTACTGTGCTTTCTGCAAAATAAGGATAATGGTTAACCCCAATAATTTGAAATGCTCCCCAAATGAAATTAACTTGATCTCAGACAGCAACTTTTCCTCCATCTTGGTGGTCAGGCATTCCTTTATCGGCACAGTGCGATCCCAGAAAAAGAGCCTAAAGCCTGAAACAAAACAGCCTGCAGCTGTTTTGCAAATGGAGACAGAGACATCTGGATTCCTGGGGGAAAGCTGCCAGCTTTCCATGAGTGGGCTGCCCCTGTGCTTATTCAAAAAAGAACTTCCATTTTTTCCAAAGCCTGGATTAGAAGTACAGCAAACACCCGGGCCAGCTCTTCAGCATGGACTTTCAGAAACTCCGTGGTGCATTATGTTGTGCACATCACCTCCATACAGAACCTGCTCAGTTACCCTAAAGGGCAGATTAACATCTTCTCTTTTGTGTATGCACGTTATCATCATGGGATATGTCAGAGAAAGTGGGTGGGGCATTTTTGCCAGGGTTCCTGTACAGAGGCAGGCAGTGGCAAACCACCTCTGAATGTCTCTTGCCTTGAAGACCACACAGGAGCAACATATGTTGGCTGTGACTCGATGGCACAAAAAAAACCAACTATATCAGCAGAGAAGTATACATATGAACATCCATATGCATGCTAATCAATCAGTCCTCAATTGCAACTGAACTAGAAGAATTTTCAAAAATTATTTGCAGAATTGGAACATGCATAGGGTTTCCCTCCCTCATTTCCTTTATGTGAGCCAAATTACCTGTAGCAGGATCAAATCTCCCAAAATGTAATTTATCATTTCAAAAACCTATGGAGCGGTGAGATCCAAGCATGTTTCAGGGTGATGACACTGGGAAAGGATTTTTAAAAAATGTTTACCCTTGCATCGTTTCTCTGAGAGCCAAGCTACAAGTGATGCCTGACACAGGTTGGACACTTGTCAGCTTCCCTCAAGTTTTGATGGGAAATGTAGGCATCCTGGTCTTGCAGCTGTAATGGAGAGCCAAGCTGTAAAACCAGCACGTCTACATTTCCCACCAAAACTTGAGGGAAGCTGACCAGTGTCCAACCTGTGTAAGGCGTCACTTGTAGCTTGGCTCTCAGGTGGCGTCTGAAGGTGTATCGCTGTGCATGGAGAGCTCACAACTAAGAGGCTGTGTCTGGGCTCCCATGAAATCACAACACAGATGGCTCTCCCTGCATAGATGAATTTAGAATTCTGAAATGTACTCTAAATCTTTGCCTTTCGTTTGGTTATGAACCTTTTGTACTTTGCTTTCTGCAAAATAAGGATAATGGTTAACCCCAATAATTTGAAGTGCTCCCCAAATGAAATTAACTTGATCTCAGACAGCAACTTTTCCTCCATCTTGGTGGTCAGGCATTCCTTTATCGGCACAGTGCGATCCCAGAAAAAGAGCCTAAAACCTGAAACAAAACCGCCTGCAGCTGTTTTGCAAATGGAGACAGAGACATCTGGATTCCTGGGGGAAAGCTGCCAGCTTTCCATGAGTGGGCTGCCCCTGTGCTTATTCAAAAAAGAACTTCCATTTTTTCCAAAGCCTGGATTAGAAGTACAGCAAACACCCGGGCCAGCTCTTCAGCATGGACTTTCAGAAACTCCGTGGTGCATTATGTTGTGCACATCACCTCCATACAGAACCTGCTCAGTTACCCTAAAGGGCAGATTAACATCTTCTCTTTTGTGTATGCACGTTATCATCATGGGATATGTCAGAGAAAGTGGGTGGGGCATTTTTGCCAGGGTTCCTGTACAGAGGCAGGCAGTGGCAAACCACCTCTGAATGTCTCTTGCCTTGAAGACCACACAGGAGCAACATATGTTGGCTGTGACTCGATGGCACAAAAAAAAAATAAACTATATCAGCAGAGAAGTATACATATGAACATCCATATGCATGCTAATCAATCAGTCCTCAATTGCAACTGAACTAGAAGAATTTTCAAAAATTATTTGCAGAATTGGAACATGCATAGGGTTTCCCTCCCTCATTTCCTTTATGTGAGCCAAATTACCTGTAGCAGGATCAAATCTCCCAAAATGTAATTTATCATTTCAAAAACCTATGGAGCGGTGAGATCCAAGCATGTTTCAGGGTGATGACACTGGGAAAGGATTTTTAAAAAATGTTTACCCTTGCATCGTTTCTCTGAGAGCCAAGCTACAAGTGATGCCTGACACAGGTTGGACACTTGTCAGCTTCCCTCAAGTTTTGATGGGAAATGTAGGCATCCTGGTCTTGCAGCTGTAATGGAGAGCCAAGCTGTAAAACCAGGACGCCTACATTTCCCATCAAAACTTGAGGGAAGCTGACAAGTGTCCAACCTGTGTAAGGCGTCACTTGTAGCTTGGCTCTAATTGAAAATGGTGTGGGGGGGGTGATCAAGAAAAGAGTTATCCTCAATACTACAACCCGGTTTTATTCTTCCGCCCCTCTGCAGCTGATTTTTCAGTTAATCTACATATTGGGAGATCTCATCACAATAGACTCACCCACTACCATATGGGATCTGGAAATCTCCTGGAATTATTTACAACTGATCTCCGAATTACAATGATCAGTTCCCCTAGAGAAAATGTTTGGTTTGGAGAGTGGACTCTGGCATTATGCAGGTGCTTCTTCAGACTCCACCTCAAATCTCCAGGAACTTCTCAATTTGGCGACCTTACAGAAAAAAAAAGGAAGGAAGGAAGGAAGGAAGGAAGGAAGGAAGGAAGGAAGGAAAAACCCAACCCAACAAAAGAAGGATAACAGAAAGGTTGAGATCGAAAAACAAAATTGAGTATTGCTCCAGACATAGTACAAATCAATCAGAAACCGGTATAAAAGTTTAATGAATACATTCCAATCCGCAAGAAAACGCTGAGACCCATGTAGGCAACCCGTAGAGATGGTAATATTTTCATTTGCCCATGAATCTCCTTAGGCCTGGGCCGATTCCAGACGGCCCTCCCCATGCCGAAACGTCGCGCGTCATCGTGCAGAAAACGTGAAATATGGCGTTTTCTCGCGCAAGTTTTGCGCGACGTCGCGTGGCGTTTCGGCATGGGGAGGGCCGTCTGGAATCGGCCCTGGTCAAGAACATTCAGACCAAACATGAGTTGCGTAGCCACAGCAGAAAATGAACCTATGTCGGGTTAGAGGATTGATTGTATATAACATCTTCATGTTCACTTTGTGCATGGTCAGGCTTTTTGTATTTAAGAGTTACATTTATGGGGTGCATTACATGAGTTTATACCACTGGGAAAGGCCTCTGGTGGAAGCGCATTTGATTTTATAAATATGGTGAAAATTGTGCAATAATACCTGTATATTTGGAAACTGTTCACTTTAATATACAATGGTATGGTACTAATATGTTGAACCACACTGTTAATGTTTTTGACTGAATTTCTCTATTATGTATTATTCAGTTAAACTTATAGATTTGTACTATGTTTGGAGCAATACACAGTTTTGTTTTTTGGTCTCAACCTTTTTGGTTACCCTTCTTTTGTTGAGTAATGACAAAACTCCTACCATAATTTGTTATAAGTGTGTTACAAATTATTCTAGGAGTTTTATCTGTTACGATTTGGGTAACAGACTCCCAACATGATTTGCTAGTTTAGCCCCACGTTACTAATGCGACATTTGCATTGAGAAAACACTGCCTTTCCTAAAAGCAAACTGAATAGGATGATGTATATGATTTCATCAGGATTGTTTCTCTGATGTGTTTTACAGATATGGTATATGTGCTTCTTCATTTGACACAACCGTGTGATGCAACTATGTATACTTTCCTGTCTAGACTCGCTCTGTTGCTTTGTTTTCTGAATGTGCGCGTGCACATATAACCACGACAAAAAAACCCCCCAAAGTATAAAATTAATGGCAGACTCTGTGACAAACTGCTCAGCCAGTGCTCTGTAGAAAATTCAGAAATCAAATCTAAAAGCCAAACAGTAGAGAGTTCCCCCTTACAAACCTACATTGGCCATTTGGAACTTCAAATCCAAGAAGAAATCAGAGTAAGAGGATTTCAAAAGCCTCCCAGCTGACAATCCTACGTTATCTCAGCTACCCTTTCCAGCTCACCTGCAAGCTGTTTCAGGAGCTGTGAAGGCAATGGGAATAAAGCAACCTGGGCCGTTTCCAGATGGCTTACCTGGCTCCGGAACGTTGCGCCATCTTGCGGGGAAAACGCGAAATATCGCGTTTTCTCGCGCGAGTTTTGCGCGACGTCGCATGACGTTGCGCAAAACTCGCACGAGAAAACGCGATATTTTGTGTTTTCCCCGCAAGATGGCGCAACGTTCCGGAGCCAGGTAAGCCGTCTGGAAACGGCCCTGGCTTCGTGATTTGTGGAACAGACTGTCGCTAGTTTTAAAACGTATTGCTCTGTTTTTTCTAATGGACCAATCTGACAAATAATAGCTGCACTAGATGAATTTATATCATTTAGGAAAAGAAGCTTTAATGTGGAACAGCTGGACGCTATGCTAACTGTTGCAAATCATTACCTACATCATCCACGTCATGGAAGACAGAACTTAAGCTGCTTTGCCCCTCATATGTATATTTCTTGTGCTTGGGAATATTTAATCTGTGCTGAAATGCTTGCAATATGTTTGTTGTAGTGCTGTGTGTGCTTTGGTTGGTGGTTTCCTGCCTTGTGAAATGTATTTCATCTAGGCAGGGCTTTTTTTCTGGGAAAAGAGGTGGTGGAACTCAGTGGGTTGCCCTCGGAGAAAATGGTCACATGGCCAGTGGCCCCGTCCCCTGATCTCCAGACAGAGGGGAGTTTAGATTGCCCTCCGCGCAGCCCAGCAGCGCGGAGGGCAATCTAAACTCCCCTCTGTCTGGAGATCAGGGGGCGGGGCCACCGGCCATGTGACCATTTTCAAGAGGTGCCGGAACTCCGTTCCCCCACGTTCCAGCTGAAAAAAAGCCCTGCATCTAGGTTGAAAGTCACAGAGCATGTCCCCTTCATTCAAAGAACAGATTATTGGTCTGTTAACTGATAGATACCAGTTTTGTTTTCTTCACATCAGCAATTAGAAATCTGACACTACAATACTAAACAGAGTTTCTGCATTCTAAGGCTGTTGACAACCTGACAAATACAAGATTATAGCTGACAAATACAAGATTATAGCTGGATAAGAATTTGAGAGATGGATGTTGACTCACCTGCACTATGCCGTAGTAGGGTGTTGTAAATCAATTTAGTTCTGTTGTCACTCTAATATCTTGAAAATGTCCTTGCAGACTGGAGCCGGAGCCCCTGGCCCTCCTGGCCCTCCTGGTCCCGTGGGTCAACCCGGATCACCTGTACGTATACATAATTTTTATAACATGTTTTGGCGATACTTGCTGAGATCACAGGGCATGAATGAAACCTTGACATGGTAGCCAAACTAGATGTCGCCGAGGAAATGAATGTACCTGTCCGCTGACTTTTTTAAGAATAAAAAGCAGATGAGGGACTGAGGTTGGAAGTGAGAAAATCGCAAGTAGTGTCTTTTCTTTCACCAGTGGGAAAATATCTTTGTTGGCTATTTTAAAAAGAAAAAAATTGCTGGAGAGGAAAGATTTAAGCTGCTCATTTCATTCCGCCATTCCCAACTGCAGCCTCTGGTGACTGCTTTTCATTTTTTAAATGTTAGAATGCTATTATCTGCATCTCTCATGTAACGTGAAATTTGTCTCTAATTCTGTAATTGTTTACAGTGTGATTGTCATCCCAAATCAGTATACTTATAAAGTTTTTCTCTGATCCATTGGTGTTCTCTGGGAACAAGGCACCATGCAGAGTAGCAGAGACATGTGATTGTAATATGAATTCATACTCCAATGGAGAGAAGAAAGGAAGAGATATTGGCTCCTCTTTGTCTGGGTGCTTAAGTTGCACTTTGGCAGGCATACTGATGTTCTGATAAACCCAGTTCCCTACCCATGGGGGTCATTGGCTTGAATGTTCACAACATGAGTGAAGAGGAACATCTTATATGTTCCCTATTGCACTTACAGTAGGAGCTGGTATAATAACTAATGATAACTGCACTTATATATTGTTCATCTCGACAGATTAGTGCCCCACTCATGGAGGTAAACAAAGCCAATGTTGTTATCCCCACAATACAGCTGCAGAGAGAGGAGAGATTTACCCGAGGTCACCAACTGAGCTCGTGGCAGGAGTGGGATTTGAACCAGCAGGGTGCTGATTCGCATCCTAACCACTTCACCACTATGCTACAGTATGAGTACAGCTAATGTTCATACTGTTCTACAGTATGTAGAACAGCTAATCTGTATAGGCAAGGCCACCTGCCTCTAGACTGATGGCAGGACTGAGGTGCTAATATTTTTGCCTGCAAACCTTATAAAATATCCATATATATACTCAGGGCATACCTAATATAGAAGAAAGGAAGTAGACACAAATAGAAGGGCTGTCTTCCCTCACTACTTCAGATCCAGTCACTGATCACATGGGACGTAATTGGCATGGCGCCTCACTTAATTCTTCCAATTTTTTTTTGTGGGAAGAAAACAACAGGCTGCAGTCCAACACACGTGATAAACTTAAGTATGTGAAGTAAAGCAAGCATAGCGTAGTGGTTAGAGTGTCAGGCTAGGATCTGGGAGACCCAGGTTCAAATCCCCACTCTTCCATGGAAGCTTGCTGGGTGACCTTGGGCCCCCAGGTTGTAGTGAGGATAAAGTGGAAGAGAGAGTGTTGTACTCTAGTATGAGTTTCCATTGAGGACAAAAGTGGTGTAAAAGGTAAACAAAGGTAAAGGTGCAAGCACCGAGTCATTACTGACCCACGGGGGGACGCCGCATCATGATGTTTTCTTGGCAAACTTCTGTTACGGGGTGGTTTGCCATTGCCTTCCCCAGTCATCTACACTTTACCCCCAGGAAACAGGGTACTCATTTTACCGACCTCGGAAGGATGGAAGGCTGAGTCAACCTTGTGCCGGCTACTTGAACCTGGCTTCCCCCAGGATCGAACACAGGTCATGAGCAGAGCTTGGGCTGCAGTATTGTAGCTTACCACTCTGTGCCATGGGGCTCTTCGGGGGTATAAATAAGTAAGTATATCAATAAATGCATTGCAAATCCAGACTGTTCAACACAGGTGAGGTGAGTGGTGATCAGAAACAGGTCTTTTTTTCTGGGAAAAGAGTTGGGGGAACTCAGTGGGTTGCCCTCAGAGAAAATGGTCACATGGCCAGTGGCCCCGCCCCCTGATCTCCAGACAGAGGGGAGTTTAGATTGCCCTCCACGCCGCTCGGCGGTGCATAAAGCAATCTAAACTCCCCTCTGCCTGGAGATCAGGGGGCGGGGCCACCGGCCATGTGACCATTTTCAAGAGGTTCCGGAACTCCGTTCCCCCTGAAAAAAAGCCCTGGATCAGAAATTTAAATTCCCTGAAAGCCCCTGAATGAAGGATCCACAAAAACGTTGGCAATAACTTCCAGTTAACTCTCACCATATCATTCATATCTTGTTTATAAACTTCTGAAATGTTACATATTATGGCACAGGAACATTCTTTTCCAAGGAGGACTTCCCATAACAGCACAGGCTGCATTCATGCCTTTTGATTCTCTCATCTAAAACTGATTATTCACCATCAGAGAATTTGTTCTGATCCATGATTATTTAATGATTTAATAAAACAATATAGGTTTTCTAAAACTTGTTATTTATGTTGCCTTCTAGGGATCTCATGGATATCAAGGGCCTCCAGGGGAACCTGGGCAAGCTGGCAGTCCAGTAAGTTCCAGCGTCCGTCCCTATCTAATGGGGTTTATCTTTCGGCAAGTTTTCACCTCGTCAGAAATTGCAAGCTAAATCCTTCTAGAATTAACGGGTAGCCTGAGTTCACTGGGATGTAGTTGGAATCCAGTTGTGCTTTCAGTGAGTCACAGGGGTGCAGACTGAGGTGAAGTTTGAAGAGCAACTGCTCACAATAATTTTTGTGCAGAGAGGAAAACAGTTCTATGAGGAAAGGAAATTTTCTGTTTGGGAAGGAAGAGAAACGAAGTTGGGGAAAGGAAAACACTTGGAAGCAGAGGAAATGGTATAAGAAATAAAAATGTTATGAACTTTTGTACTTCGGTGTAGAAATTGGCTGCTGCCATATAGGATTTCTGGAGCATGATGGGAAATGTAAGTTTATCCTAGGCATGCTCCATAGGCCCAAGTGCATGGGTGATAGGGTTGCTGGGCAACCTGTGGGAGGATAGGGAATGAGGACATGGGGGGCTGCAACCTCCTGTCTGCCACTACTTCACTTCCAGGTTTTACCTGGAAGCGACATAGGATAGTTTTAGAAATCACTGGAAACTCTATGGTAAAACCAGTTTTCCCTGGAAGTAAGGTAATGGTGCACAAGACACCAACCTTTTCTCCCCCTCCTGTCGTCGCTTGGTGTGGTGGCAGGCAAGGCTGACTGCTGGCTAGAGGTTTCCCACCATAGCCGAAGGCCTGGCAGCCATAATGGGTGACGACGAGAATGACAAGAATTACATCCTCCTTCTGCCCAGAAACTTTGAATGGATAGAAATATTATTTCTTGTATATGGAAGGTAGAGAATTTTAGCACCCTCTAGAAACAGACCTTTGAGGCCATTCCTAGCAGCAGAATCAGAGTAGGTTTCCAGGGTGATAGGCCAGCTCTCAGGCCCAGGTCCTCTGTGATGGAGGAATGCCTGGGACGGCTGCAGAACGTGGCTTGTTTGATATTACTGATTTCCTGCCCAAAGCGGGCAACCTTCTGCCTTCGTGCTCCATCCCTCATGCTCATTCAACGGAGCAGTGGAAGAGAAAATGGCAGATTCTGTGATGTCACTGCCAGGTGAGCACCTGGAAGTATCAACACAGGCAGCATCAGTGACACTCTAGAAATTGCCTCTAATATCTATTGTCTTTACTATAGAGAAGGGGGGTTGGTTCCTAGAGAGAGCCATGGCATCAACAGTGCTCCCCCTCCCCAGAGCCCACACCCAAACAATCCTGGGGGTAGCCAGCATATAGATGGCGTCCCTAGGCTTTCCTGTGTGCTCTAGCTCTGCTTCTGTTTGACTCCAGTTAACTTCCACAAGATCTGGGCACTCTGTTGAGAAAGAGAAATTTACCTGATCTTTTACAACTAGATTTCCTGTCCTGGTAATTGACTCACAAAGGCCCAATTCCCAGCTCTCTGGGTTCCCTGTGCCCCTAGTCAAGTGTCCCCATTTCCCCCTTCCTGGGCTTGGATCTTACCAAAGGCCCCCTCCACCAGTGACAGGACCAAACTACAAGTGATGAATGACACAGGTTGGACACTTGTCAGCTTCCCTCAAGTTTTGATGGGAAATGTAGGCAGCTTGGCAGAATGTTGGACAAGTGACAGTTGAAAAGTCCATTAGACAGCTGTCGGAGAGCCAAGCTGCAAGACCAGGATGCCTACATTTCCCATCAAAACTTGAGGGAAGCTGACAAGTGTCCAACCTGTCAGGCGTCACCTGTAGCTTGGCCCTCTAGCTCTCAAAGATCGACCTGACAGTTTTCCAGCCATCTCAAGAGACCAGCCAGAGGAGGGTGGGGCAGGAAGGAAGGCTTGGTCCTACCCAGGGCCATAGGAATTGGTGAAAGGGTACACTTCACCAGGGTTTAGAGATCCATGAAGCCTAGCTGGCCTAACCCTAACCCATTACCATGAGGGGGGAAATGGTGGCTAAATTATAGGTCATGCTTGAGAACATTTAGGGAAACCTCACACTGTGTAATCCGCCTTGAGTCTCAGTGAGAAAGGCGTACTATAAATGTCAATAGTTAATAAATAATATTTTTTCCCCTTTATCTAGAACATTGCATCTACCTGGGGTGTTCAGATGTTATGAGATTTGTTAAAGCCAAGAAGAAGGCGCATTACAGTAGAACATGTTACATTTTTAAAAATAGCAGGGAGGTGATGTTTGAGGGCGTTGTCGAAAAGCACCGGTGTGACTAGCAGTATAATTTCGGTATCACTGGATGGATCTTTCAGAAACGCTTCGTTCAACTATTCTAAGATTTTGTTCCAAAGCCTTTGTATTGAACAGTGATGGAAGGATCTTCTTCTTTGATTTTTTTCCCCAGGGCTCTCCTGGTCCTCCAGGATTAATCGGACCACCTGGCCCTGCTGGAAAAGATGTAAGTTTCTATTTAGCAGTAGGCAAATCTGACTGCATGAAATTTGCTAGTTTACTTGTAACATTTTAGTGCTTGTTGATCTTTTTTTAATGCTCATAAAAAAGGTAAAGGTAGTCCCCTGTGCAGGCACTGAGTCATTACTGACCCATGGGGGGACATCGCATGGCGATGTTTTCTTGGCAGACTTCTGTTAAGGGGTGGTTTGCCATTGCCTTCCCCAGTCATCTACACTTTACCCCCAGGAAGCTGGGTACTCATTTTACCGACCTCGGAAGGATGGAAGGCTGAGTCAACCTTGAGCCGGCTATATGAACCTGGCTTCCGCCAGGATCGAACTCAGATCGTGCAGTTTGGGGCATCTAATTGGAGTCAAAAAGACCCCTTCTGGTACAAAGCCTTCTCTCCTCCCCAGTACATGCATCAAATATCCATCTTAAATTGTTCTGTGAGAATGGATCACTTGCCCTGAGAAAAAGATAATATTTTTCACCACGAAGAACTTTCGTTCACACAAGACCGGTGAGCCACAGCGGTTCATCTGTAATGGATCTGACCCCGTTTAGCCCCTTTTCGGGGCTAATGAGCAAAACCATTTTAAGATGCTTTTCTTTTTCTTCTACCTGCTTCTAGGGAGAATCTGGCAGACCTGGCAGACCTGGTGAACGTGGATTGCCTGGAGCTCCTGTGAGGAAATATCTCTTTATCTAAATGTTTTATCCTGCTTTCCCCCCCACACTGGGACTCAAAGCCGCTTACAAAATAAAATATACATATGTACAAATTTAAATGAAAAGATACATCCACCCGAAGTCTGAACCCCAAACTTTGGGTGATGAGCCACAAAAACGTCCTGAGCTGATGCTGGGATCTGTGGGTGTGGCTCACAGAGGGCCACAGACTACATACCACAGGTGGAAAGCCAAAGACAGGGTCTGTAGCCAAGCCCTGGCTTTGTAATCTTCAAAAAAAGGAGGGGCAGGTCTAGTTAGTCCAAGTCTTATTTGGCTGGCTCTAGGGTTGCCATCCTCCAGGTGGGGGCTGGAAATCTCCCAGAATTACAACTGACCTCCGGGTGACATCAATCAGTTCCCCTGCAGAAAATAGCTGCTATGGACAGTGGATTCTTTGGGATTATAACCTGCTGAGCTCCAGCCCCTCCCCAAACCTCACCCTCCCCAAGCTCCACCTCCCAAATCTCCAGGTATTTCCCTACCTGGAGCTGGTGACCCTACCTGGCTCTGATGTCCCCAGTTTTCTTCCTGCTGTTGCCTCTGACCAAGCCCCTTCGGCTTTAAGTTACCTGCAAAAAAAAAATCTTGATTTTTGAGTATGTAATGAATGAAGCCAGAAACACAGTTGAATCAGAATGTGTTCTAAAAGTCTTGCAATAGCTACTCTCATTTGAAAATGGTAAGATTCAGGATGGCACCAGTTCATACGACATCGGACAGTTTCTTCCACAAGAAGTTGGAGACTTATTGCAGTATGCAAGGGCTCTCTCCTCCTTCCTGACCAATTATTGCTTTAGTTATGGAGTTATTTATTCCACATAAATAGCTCTTCCTTTTCCTCTGAAGAGTGCCAAACGGGTCCATCCAGGCTACTCACAGAGCTTACTGTCACTGCCAGAATTGATATTTTCTGTCATACTACTCTGTGATAAGCAGTCCTCATCTGCTTAGAAGACAGAGAAGGAATGTTTGAATGGTTGTTCCACAATCCTTTGAATTATTCAATAAGTTTACCAAAGTCTAATGACTTTGATTAAGTGCCATTTGTTAATTTGGTATTTCATTAATAGCGCCCAAGACACTGTATTCATGTGCAAGTTTTCCCTCACGTTCCTTGTTTCTAGCTTCTGTTCACACACTTTAGCATAAGGCCTAGGCATGGGGGGGGGGGTTAGTGGATTTCAGTAGATTTTTTAAAAAGTAGATTTCAGTAGATTTTTTAGTTTTCCTCAGTAGATTTTTTAGAATGTCACTCTGAAATGTAAAACTTCCCTTCCTTAGTACAGAATGGAAGATACAACACAAATTAGTGCATATGTATGTCAGATTCCAAGTTTAACAGAGATATTCTTAATTCCATTTTTCTCTTTCTTCATCTTGTTTTGTTTAGGGCCACAAAGGTCCCTCTGGTATGCCCGGAGTCCCCGGAATGAAAGGCCATAGAGTGAGTAGAATACAAACTGAATTTTTAAAAGGTCAGTTTTAATTCAAGGGCTTAGTGGATGTATCCACAGGCAGTGGATCTACGAGCAGGGCTCAAGCATGTGGAAGAGGTACTTTATTGGGGTCCATGCTCTTTATCCTATGATATATTTATGTCATTTAAAAATATAGTAATTTTTCTTTCATGACTCATGAGACAGTACAAATGAGAGAGGATTATCCATGGTGTGGAGGAGGACTGTGTTACACTTGTGTATCAGTCCCGGAGAAATGGTGCTTTCTCCCTGTTTCCAATTACTAATATGAAACAGAATCTTACTTTAGCCATTTTTTTTTTAAATCTCAGATGCTTTCTGACTGAAGTCATGTCTCTAACTCCTGAAACCCAAAGGATTTTAGGCCGTGCTCCAATTAAAATTAATCACAGTGAAGTATTGGTGAGACACATTGGTTGCACATAAGTCAGTTTCAGATCAGAGAGTTTGGGAGATACTGGGAGATTTTCTAAAACAGAAGGGGCGTTTTCACACTGCTTACCAACCACGGAACATCACCCCAAGCTCCCGAAACAACAGCATCTTCCTGCTGCGATTTTGCACGAGAACAGTTCTCGTGCGAAATCACAACGCTGTCGTTCCGGGAACTTGGCACGATGTTCCGTGTCCGGTAAGCAGCGTGAACACGGCCAAGATCTATTTCATTTTCTATTTGTATTTATTTGCATGCTATTTCAGTTCAGTATACAGATTTTTTTCATCAGATTAATGTTTGCAAGCCTATTTCCTAGATTTAAAAAAAGTTACCTTTCTTTGGAATGAAGAACAAGATGTCAGCTACAGATACAGCTGAAGGAGAAAAATTAACAACTCTTTGAACTTTCAGAAATGTTGATATACAGCAATTCAGTTGTTCCATACTTTTAAATGTCTTTTTTCCCCTTTTTACTTCTTTTATCCTTAAAGGGATTTGATGGAAGAGACGGTGCCAAAGGAGATGCTGGTGCTCCCGGTCTGAAGGTAAAATTTATCTATAGTGTGGATCCCACGAAAAATCTCCCCTGGTCAAAGGGATTCTTAAAATGCCCATTCAAATTCTGCCCCATGGTGGATAGGGAACTTCCATAAACAGCACAAGGAGGGAATCAGAGGTCTGTATGAGGGGGGGATCTGCAAAAATTTCTCCCCGCCCCATTCCTTTGGTGGAAATTTTCCTGTGGATCCAACTCTCAAGTGTAGCTAAGCACTTTTGCTGCTTCTATAAGATTCATTTTTCCCGTTGTTTTAGATGTACGCCATACTAAGTTGAACTTGTAATAAAAAAAACCTTTTGAGAAAGGCCAAGAGTATATGGATGGCCCGAGGTCCCCTTGAAAACTTCCATGGCAACGTAGGGATTTAACCTGGGACTCCGAGTCCTAATCTGATGCTCTAACCACCACACAACACTGGGGCCGATTCCAGACGGCCCTCCCCATCCCGAAACGTTGCGCGTCGTCGCGCGGAAAAGGCGATATTTCGTGTTTTCCATACGATGTTTCGGGACAAGGAGGGCCGTCTGGAATCAGCCTGGCTCTGCTTGAGTTGGCCCAAATGTTGTATGGAGTTTACCCCATGGAGCATTTTGTGCACATACGCTGTCAGATCCCCAAAGCCTGCTTCCATGTGCTTTTCTTGCAAGATCAGGCAAAAACATCCGCTATCTCACAGGATTCAGGAAGGTGGCTTTTAGCTTGCCTGAGGTAATTGCGCAAGAGGGCATACTGTATATTCATCATGTGTTCCCTTTATCAATAGGGTGAGAATGGACTTCCTGGAGAAAACGGGTCTCCTGGACCAATGGTAATTATTATTTTCACTGCAATTTAACAGCAAGTTTATACAGTATAAAATTAGAGAGCATTCAGATCCGTGAGCCATTCTTGTACTTAAGGACATCAAAACAGGTCCGTGATACATACTGATGGGCAGCCATGTTGGTCGACAGTAGAAGAGCAAGACCTGAGTCCAGTATCACCTTAAAGATCCAGGCGATTTCTGGTGTATATGCTTTTGAGAGTCAAATCTTGCTGATTTTAAGGTGCTCCAGGATTCGACTCTTGCCCTTATACTTACCGAGGAACTTATACTTCCTCTTATACTTGTAAGAGAGAGAAAAATCTTGCATTTCCTCTCAGCTTGGAGGGCATGCAGTTAACAAGAATTATGGATGCTTGTAGTAGTATGGAAAGAGAGGCGACGGACTCACAGGTGGCTGACCAGATTTCCCACACAATGGCATGTGTCCTGGGTTGATCTCTTATAATGTAAAATGGAGTTATTTTTCCCAGGCAGTAGTCCCAGCAGCAGTCTTCTCAGGTGGTGGTTGTAGTGATTTGGGGGCAAAAGTCCAGAAGAGGGTCCCACAATCCCTGCCACACCCCGCTTGGGCCCATCTCCTGCCAAGGCCACCCCAGGTGTGCACAGAGGGGCAGGTACAAGCAGCAGTGGAAGCCTGCCCCTCCTCTCTGCTTCCTTTGGAGAGAGTAGGGCTGTGGGTGGTAGAGGTCCCTCCCAGCCTGGGGCCTGGGTCTGCTGCCACAGAGGCCCCTCGGCTAAGACTCCCCCGATCCTTCTTGACCCATCTCGTTTCCCTATAAGATGTTCCATCCCTATATCTGTATCAGAATTTGCTTCTTGCCTAAATCTTCCAAACTCTCGCCATAGCAATAGATCTAGATATAAGGGAGAATATATTCCAAATCCCAAAATCGCTGTCCACAAAAATGATGTGAAAGTGCAATATAGCATTTCCTCCAAAACTCTGTCCTTATGTTGCTGTATGTTTTTTGTTGGGGGTGTTTCTGTGCTTGTATATGCTTGTGTGTGCACCAACACACAACCTTGCTAGTTTTCAGTACCGATGGCCCCAAAGAACCTCAGGATTCCTCTGCAGTGCTGTGGGAGCTTCTAAAATAAGCGGTGTTTGATTTTGATTCCTAAAATTTATTATACCAACCGTTCATTTTTAATACTTTAATGTTAATAATTATAATGCTATGTATTTAATATTTATTATTATCCAATAGGGTCCAAGAGGTCAAACAGGTGAAAGAGGAAGGCCAGGAGGCCCTGGACCAGCTGTGAGTTACTAGACCAAACCATCATACTAGTTATTGTTTTCCGTGACATCTCTAGTGTTCTGGGAACCCCTTCAGTACTGCCCTAGACTCCTGGAAGAGCCAGGGTTTGCAAATACCTCTTTCCCTCTGATCTTCTTGGATGCTCTGTGCCGATCACATTGTCATTGGGAAAGGAGTGGACAGTTTACTACACTTGGGGCCCCCGCAAACCCCTGACCTTGCCGTCCTCTGTAATCAGTTTATTTTATACGATCCCTGTGAAGAATAATGGGTGGACCCCCTCCCATTATAAGATTGTTCCATCGCCAGGTCCTTTACATTATTTTCCCTGTCACAGTCCTGGCATTTAGGATAAAGTTCAGTTTCCGCATTCTTTCTCAACTGCGTCCCACGTTATTTGTTGTTTACTTGATAAGAGTTTTTAATCAAACATTTCTAAGAACATTATCTTACATAGTGGATTGTGCTTGTTCAGTCACTGCTTTGAGACATTTAACTGGTTCAATGCAACCATTCATTGTAAGCACTAGATATGGGGACAGCATTCTGATACATGCACACGGCCAGCTGGCCTTCCCCATTGACTTTAAGGAGGGAGAAAACTTGGTGCAAGTTGAAAAGATTCACGTCCCAGCAAATGAGGCTTTGGATCACAGCTGATATTCTTTTAAAAATAGTAATATTGTTCATTTTCTTTTACAAGGGTGGTCGTGGTAATGATGGTTCTCCAGGAGCTGCCGGCCCAATTGTAAGTAGCATGATGTTGCGTCATTCCTTTCCTTCCACCGATTGCATATATATCCAGAAACCAGTGGATTTAGACTGTTGCTATATCCTGTCCATTCACGAACCAGCAATTAGTCACTGCCACGGTACGCTACCTCGTTGTCATTGTCTCGCACTATGCCTTGAGTCTCAGTGAGAAAAGCAGACTGCAAATAAATAAATAGATAAATAAATACATTTTCAATTACTTTATACTTATGGGTTTGAATGAAACAGGAACATACCCAGAAGGGTCTGAAAAGATGGAGTTTCATCTCCAACACAAGAGTGCAGCCCTCCAGTATACTGGGACATAGAGACCATCTAGAAACCTGATCAGAATTTCCCAGAGCAGTAATATACAGATGTAAATGAATGAAACTGTGGTGTAACTTCTTCCTAGATGTAGGAAGAAGTAGATTTAGTAGATTCGGCATGGGCTGAATGCAAATCACAACCAGCAGAAGAAAGTGAACGGAGGGCTAATTTCTCAGCCTTGATAGAGCCCACTGAGCCCCCTCCCCCAGTTCTGCTGCTGGGAGTCAGGTGACCTCAGAAGCAGTGTGGGAGGGCAAAATGGGGGCTTGCACTGGGGAAAGGGAATCGGAAAGAAACGTGCCTGCCTTCTGCCCCTGCAAGAGACGTGCCATTGCGCTGCCAAGTGCTGCAGCTAAAGTCAGCCTCTGAACTTTGAGGTTATCAGTGCTAGGAGGTGATCTCAGGGCCCGTATGCCCTGGCGGCAGCTGTTAGCTGCCGTGTGAGGCGGGATGCTGGGATGGATGGACCACTGGTCTGATCCAGCAAGGCTCTTCTGATGTTCTAGTGCAGGAGCAATGGCGCCTTTGGATTCAAAAGGCTTTTTTGTGCAATCTGCGTGGAGGTTCATGGTAACTTGTGAACTGGGGTGATGATCTCATTGCATTACTCGCAATGAGTCTTGGTCTGTTCGTTCGCTGAATTATGTCCATGTTCAATAGCGTAATGTCCAGCATTTTTATTAATGGTTAAAGCAAACCAAATTTTCTCTTGCTCCCAATCTTCCCAGAACCTGTATTTATGGTAATCAAAGGCCAGCGATACTAGAGTAGTCCTTTTGTTTTTTATGGGTCATCTGGTGGTCATTCCGGGGCCTTGAGCCACCGTCTTTAACAGACCACATAAAAATGTGGTGCTTTGTGGTCCATTTCCTAAAGCTGTCTTGTACTCAGTGGGTAGTAGATTCTATTAGTGGTTGCAGATTCACTTACTGGGGAATCAGATTTTCGGAGTCCTGTTTTACAGCATCGCTTTTATTTCTTTTGATTATCAAAGCTGTGTATTTGCCTAAGGGCAGGGCTTTTTTTCAGCAGGAACGCGGGGGAACGGAGTTCCCGAACCTCTTGAAAATGGTCACATGGCCAGTGGCCCCGCCCCCTGTTCTCCAGACAGAGGGGAGTTGAGATTGCCCTCCACGCCGCTGCAGCAGCGTGGAGGGCAATCTAAACTCCCCTCTGTCTGGAGATCAGGGGGCGGGGCCACCGGCCATGTGACCATTTTCACCGAGGGCAACCCACTGAGTTCCACCACCTCTTTTCTCAGAAAAAAAGTCCTGCATAAGGGCATGATGTTACACAATCCTTTTAAAATGTCTAACTCCAAATTATCCTGCGCTTTCTTCCAATAACGTTTTGGTTGCTGTTTTCTTAAGGGACCACCTGGCCCACCCGGACCTTCAGGATTTCCAGGGACTCCAGGTTTTAAGGTACCTACCTAATCCTATATATATATATATTTATATATATATATATATATATATATATATATATATATATATATATATATATATATATATATATATAATTTAGATGCTTCTTTGTAAATTAATGTTTCCATATGTGAATGTTTCCATATGTTAATCTGTTATCCTAACGCATTAAGTTGGAAAGAGATTTCACAGAAATTTAGTAGAAGGAAATGTTTGTAGCCATGTACTCTACCTTAGGCAGGGCTTTTTTTTCAGTGGGAATGTAGTGGAATGGAGTTCCAGCAACTCTCGTGTCTAGTGGCCCTGCCCCCTGATCTCCAGACAGAGATCAGTTCCCCTGGAGGAAATGGCCTTTTTGTAAGGGGGCCCGTGTGTTTCTTCCTCACTTCCCTATTGAGAGTTCCTCCACCTCTTTTCTCAGAAAAAAAGCCATTAGGTTAGAGGAACTTCTGCCAGTCTAAGGACCTTTCTTCCAACTTAAGTGGCTCGTCTGTTAGAGGAAGAACCACGTATGTTCCATGAAGATTCCTTAGGCGAGAAGAGGGCTTTCACGATTTGCTCAGATGATTGGCAGGATACATGCCAATATAAGTACTTGTGTGTGGAGTTCTTCTCAAAAGTATCTTTCATGGCTGTCTCATACCTGTTGTCTGTTTAAAGCACAATTTTCACAAAGGGTTTTCCCCTCATCCACTGAGATTATTTTGTAATTTTGTCATCAGCTGTTGTGCTTCTGTGTCAGAGAGCTAGGGAAGGACAGTGTCTAACCAACTGTGATAAGATTTATAGCTCAGTCTGTATTATCTATTACCCCGTCTTGGTCTGATTTTAGCCTCAACAAAAACAATTATAAGACCACTGACTTCCACAGACTGTGCTTAGGGTTACATAGTCCATGACCTTAAAGGCTCTTAGGATCAGGCTCCAAAGAACCCTTGGTGGGGGACTCATGGCAGGTAAAACTTTTTTTAAACTTTCCTATAAATATACTATGGTTCTCAAATCTCTGCACACCCCCCCCAAGGGATTTCTGGAGCTGGGCCCAGGGAAGGTTATGTCTGACCCAGAACTATCATTTTGTCTGAATGATGTTCTAGGAATCCCTTCACATCTCTGTGGTAAAAAAGTACGAGATTGGGGGGATTCCTAGAGTGAAAATTACATCACTTCTGGGTCTGATGCCACGCCCCCTTTTTTTCTCTTGCTGCGAACATCAGTGGCATTGAGAAACAGAATACTGGAAGTGGGCAAATGACAACCCTAAGATATGTAGAATTACTTCTCTGTTCCCTCTCTTGACAATATTTTGTGAATCTTTTCCTTCAAACGCTAAACAACAACACTTGAGAGAGATCATGGATCACCAGGAATCCTGGACAGCCCTTGTGCTCTAGTGGCACACCCCTGGTCAGGCCGCCATGTTCCTTTCGCTCTGTAGTTTCCTCCAAAATAAAATGGCAGACCAATGAGCTTGGAATGACCTCCTACTCTGTGCTTTACAGGGTGAAGTTGGCCCTGGAGGTCCCCCCGGATCCGCTGGTTCACCAGGCCCAAGAGGAGAACCGGGGCCTGCAGGCCAGCCTGGTGGTGCCGGTCCTCCAGTGAGTACAAAACTGGAAATACATTTAAACGACTAAAATGTGTTTAATTGAACTGGGAGGCACTGCCCATAAGCTTAAACTGGGGTAACTGTACAGAGGACTGTGCTGTAAATCTGTTACTAGAAATGTAAATAATATTACTTATTCCCTGTAGGGTCCTGGAGGACGAGATGGAAGCCCAGGTGGAAAAGGTTTACCAGTAAGTGTCCCAGTGCAGTGCCTCCTTCACCATGGCGCTATCTACGCCCTGATGCCGTCATGCTCAGACGTTTTAAATGCTCGCCATTACCATGCCTTTTTATTTCCACACAGGGTCCTGCTGGTATTCCTGGTTCTCCTGGACTGATGGGAGCTCGGGGCCCTCCTGGTCCCTCCGGTACTAATGGAAACCCTGGACAGAGAGGTCCTGCCGTAAGTTAACATAAAAAAGAAAATCTTCTGCACTGATGCAAGTTCATAAAAGGCTATGGGGGGGCGACGGCAGCAGCGTGTGCTTTGAAAAGAAAAATCAACGTATGGCCTTCAAACATCCCCTTTCCCCCTGAAATTCAATCGTCTTTCTTTCCTCTGAGAGGTTATTAACCCCTGGGAAGACACCACAAACCCAAAATATGAATGGTAGGGAAAAGGTGATGACAGGACTAGCAACATGACACTGAACTATGCACAGTGGGAATTTATGCAAGTGCGCATAATGTGCATAACGTGGACATGTTTCAGGAAACAGATTTTTTTTCTTAGTACAGAAATCCAATTGCTTGGATCTGTTTGGTTACTGTTTACATGGACCATCACTTGATTTCTCTTTTCTCGGTCATCCAAAACATAACGTTTGCCTTAAGAACTTTGAACTGTACTGAACTAATCACTGAGAAATGTTTTGTTTGAGATTACTGTGAGATGACAAGAACATTGCGCCTGTAGGGGTTTATCTCCTATGGCTCATGCGCACTTGCAAAGCCCTGCTTTCTGCTGCAGTCTACGTGCATATGTGAGCCAGCCGTTAATCCTGATGTTGTCCCATTTGATTTAAATCAAATCAAAGCATGATGTGAATTCATCTTGCCAAGTCACTCCTATCAGATGAGCCTGCCAGGGCAATTTTAATGGTGCTCTCTTTATCTTCAGGGTGAACCTGGTAAGAATGGTGGCAAAGGAGACCCAGGGCCAAAAGGTGATCGCGTAAGTATTTACCTTCACACACCAAGTAGCTTTCAATCTGCAATGCGTACATTAATAATATTTTATTGCATTTTGTTAACAGGGTGAAAATGGTTCTCCAGGTGCTGCTGGTCCTCCAGGGGAAGAAGGCAAGGCGGGATCCCCGGGTGCACCTGGCACAAACGGTTTGCCTGGAAATCCAGGAGACAGGGCAAGTAGTCCTCAGTCCTTGAGACTGTAGTCATTGCTGGTGCTCAGACCGAACTACACTGCGGTGCAGTCCTATGCAGAATTGCCCCAGTCTAAGTCCACTGGCCTCACTAGGCTTTGAGGGAAGTAGCTCTGCTTAGGATTGTGGTGGAAATACCTTTGAAAGCAATCGACGTACTGTTAGTTGCTGTTAATGTTGGTTTTAATTAAACATTAGTCCCATCGGAACCAATAGGGCTATTCAGAAAGGCTGTGAATTCAGGAGAATTAAATAGCTTGCTTACTGACTGACTGACTGACTGACTGACTGACTGACTGACTGACTTAACTTCATTTATACCCGGCCGATCTCCTCAATGGGGACCCAAAGTTGCTTACATCATTCTCTTCTCCTCCATTTTATCTTGTAAGGTAGGTTAGGTTGAGAGAGTGTCACCCAGCATGCTTACAGAGCAGAGCCGGAATTCAAACCCGGGTCTCCCAGATCCTAGTCCTACTTTCTAACCACTTTTCCTCATGGGGGAATGCTCCTACAAGAAGCAGAGCTGGAAACTGAAATGATCCCTTAATTCTATTGTCTTGCCATGTCATCGTTGGCTCAGTGGTAGAGCATCCGCTCGGCATGCGGAAGGTCCCAGGTTCAATCCTCGGCATCTCCAGGGAAAGTGGATGGAGGGATAGGTGATGTGAAAGAACTCTGTGCGAGGTCCTGAAGAGCCACTGCCAAACAGAATAAACAATACTGACCTTGATGGACCGAGGACCTTATTCAGTATTAGTCGCTTCTATGTGTACACTTTTCTGTACAATGGGGACCACAGCCGTATCCATTGCTAGTACAAGAAAATCCCAGTTCAAAGACTCAAAATACAATTTGACCTTTCTAATTAGTTGGGATGTGGCATATTTCTCAATAAATCTGCAGATATTTTGGAAATAATTACAGTCCTGTTCTTTTCTATTTTCAGTCCACAAAATTAACAGTTCTGCTTTTGTGTTTTTCAGGGTGCTCCAGGTTTTAGTGGTCCTGCCGGTAGAAATGGGGCGCCGGGTGAAAAGGTACAGCCCTCCCCTCTTGATGGAATGTTCATTTTCTATCATGCTTAGTACTGTTTGTTCCGATTGTAAAATGAATTATTTAGCCATGTTTCCTTAATAACCCTGTTTCAATGTCATTTAAGGGGGCTCCTGGTGAACGAGGTAGCCCAGGCAGTGCGGGATCGAGAGGATCTCCTGGCGAACCGGGACGTGATGGCTCCCCAGGACTTCCAGGAATGAGAGTAAGAGACCATTTCTTCTAGGCAGAGAATGAACGTTCTCTGGTCTTCGTTAGGAACGCCTGATCTAATGTACGAACTATAAGCTTACCAAAAAGAGTATTACTAAGTATGTAATATTTGATTGTTTGTATGTATGCGTCATCAAGTCTCAACCAACTCATGGAAACTCAAAGACAAATGAGAATCAGAGGTGGCTTGCCTCTGCCTTCTTCTGCAGAACTCTGCTTGGTGGTCCCCAATTACTGACTCTACTTAGCCACCGAGATCTGACGAGATTGGGGTATACCAATCCCGATATGTGATTATAGCAGCTACAAATTGTGTCTTCAGATACACTTGGCATGTTGTAAGCTCTTTTTTACAGGCTTTTCTACCAGTCTGTGAAAATCCAGCAACATCAATGCTATTCCTGTAAGATGTTCACAGATTATATATTCCTGGGATGTTTTTCATACCTTTCCCCTAGTTTTTCTGTAATCTGCCATATAATTTAAGATCTGTAAACTGCTACTTTTAAATAATTGCTTACATTTTAACTTATTCTTTAAAATGTTTAAAAATCTTTAAGCTTTTTTTATATATATAAAAACCTTGCTATTAGAGATACTGCTGTAATATTTTCTGTTTTATCTACTTTGTTGCACGAAAGAAGCCTCAATGGCCGATATTTATAGTTTTGTCCTTCATTGATTAAGGGATAGCAAATTTTTAGTCTTATAAGTAGAATACCAGAAAGGTCATGATACAAAAGGTCTCATCTAATTTTGAAAGAACAAAGGTTAGATGAAGAGTCAGACAATTGATGGGAAGCAGACAGGAATCGATATAAATAATATCATGACTCAGCTAAATGACGGATGTTTGATCAACTCCCTTAAAAACATATTGATTCAAGCAGAATTGTTCAAACATTGTTGTCCTGAAAGCGTTCTATGAACTATTGGTCTGTCAAGGCCTGTTCCATATCGCTAAATTTAATCCTGAACTCCACTGCCGTTTTAAAAGACAGAGGCTTGCTTGCTAAACTGATGCTGGAAATGAAAAAAGAACGAACCCCGAAAACACTTTATAACTAGATTTTGTAATTATTATTTTTTCTTTTCTCATGCAGGGCTTAACTGGAAGCCCAGGAAGCCCAGGATCGGATGGAAAACCAGGCCCTTCCGTACGTAAATAGCTTAACAGTGCCAGCTTTGTCCACAGACTTGACCTCAACATCCGTTGCACGAATATAAATGTGGTAGCCAATTCAGTGGATACTTTGGTTTACTTTAAAGTGACACCAACAAATTCTTCTGTGTTTGGTTTACTTAATACCTCTGCTAAACCTATTTATATAATATCCACGTAAACACCAAATATTATTAGATGGAAGTTTATCTACAGTGTTGTGATTTAAAAATATCATCCACGCATATTTTAAATGACAGCAATGCTGATTCTGTGAAGCTAGGCAGATCACGAGAGGGAGGGCAGGAAGGGTTACATCGGTGCTTAGCTCGCGTGGCCTCTTCTTACATGCCCAGGGTAAGGCCAATTGCCACCTTGGGGTCAGGAAGCAATTTCCCCCAGTCCAATTTAGCTAGGGACCCTGGAGTTTTTTTTGCCATTATTTGGGCATGGAGCAGGGGTCACTGGGGGTGTGGGGAGGGGAGTAGTTGTGAATTTCCTGCATTGTGTGGGGGGCTGGTGGACTAGATGATCCTGTAGTTCATTCCAACCTATGATTCTATGACACAATCAGGGCTCATTTCAAGGGGGGAACATGCAGGAACGCAGTTCCAGCAGTTCCCCAAAGAGATCACATGTCAGGTGGCCCTGCCCACCTGACTCTTGGCCATTTGGGCCCATTTGGGCCTGGATTGGGGCCAAAACAGCCTGGATCGGGCCTCTGACAGGTGGTGGATCACTCTCCCACTCAGCAGCGGCCTGATCCTGACCATTTTGGCCCCTTTAAGGCCATTTTCAGCCCCTTTTTGCCATTTTGGGCCCAATTTCAGCCCTGAACAGCCAGGTTTGGGCCCAAAACAACCAGGATAGGTGATGTCGGGGGTATGCAAATCAGTTATGCTAATGACACATTTCCGGTGATGTCAAGGGGTGTGGCATATGCTAATGAGTTATGCTAATGAGTTCCTCCAGCTCTTTTTCTACGAAATGACCCCTGGACACAATAGAGTCATAATGTCCTTGTCCTTTATTTAATCCAGAATATTAGTACTCTTCCTATGCCTTTTCGTGTAGTTTTGTGTGGACTTTCTCCCCCCACATATGTTTCTATATCTTTAATTTGCATTTGTTTGCATCAGGGTTCTCCAGGGGAATCTGGGCGAAGTGGTCCACCGGGCCCAGCAGGACCGAGAGGACAACCAGGTGTGATGGGTTTTCCCGGTCCAAAGGGTAGCGAGGTTTGTAGTATAATGTACCTTACATATACTTTACAAGACATGCTTTTTGGCGTCTTTGACTCGTTTGGGGGGAATCACATTGCGCTGAAACTTTTCAGAGCTGTGTATACCAACTCTTTCAATATGTTCTAACATGTCCTTCCATTAACGGAAGCAAACATTGCCTGTGAAGATACGATCCACATGAACGGGGCTAACAATAGGCAATTTAACTCAGTCTTCAATACGGCGCAGTTTATGTAATTGGAGTTTGGGATCCCTCTATTTTGAATTTGTTTTGAATTCTGCCCCGTCTTTTTCTCTTCAGGGTTCACCAGGTAAAAATGGAGAAAGGGGTCCAGGCGGAAGTCCTGGTGGACAGGTCAGTAGGAATAATCGAAGTTTTAGTAACTCCACACCACTTCTCTGTTTTTAAAAATCTCTATAGACATTATAGTGACCCATAACTAGCTGCTATTCTTATCATTTCACAGGGACCACCTGGAAAGGATGGTGAAGCAGGACCTCAGGGTCCCCCTGGACCTGGAGTAAGTCAACTATACCAAGAAGCTGCAATTCAACAATGCACATTGAATTTCTGGCTCAAAAACACGTGTACGTTTATAAGTTAGGTTGAGCCACAGCACCAGCCTTCTACAATTAGAGGAGTCTTGCTATGATGGAGGAAACTTCCTCTACCGAAGCAAGACATTTTCATCCGGAGTAAGCCTTCTCACTTAGCAGACGAGAGTTGTAAGAACCAACCCTATAGGTCCTAAACAAACAGCCGATGAAAAGCAATGACCCAGACAAGTTATCATCGGAATGCCTTCAATAACAGAAGTGTATTTTAAATTCTCTGAATAACTAACGACCATACCTTCAAGAGCACGACAGGGCCTAAACTTTGGAAAGAGCTCAGAATGAATGTGAATTGTTTCTCATTCTTAAAGAAAATAATTTACATTAGACGCATGTTCTAAATCATTATTATATCAAGTTAACTTTTACCTTCCATGTTTATATTGATTGGTTCTGCTCCTTTTTAAAATGCTTTTAACGGGGCAAACAAACCACAATGACATATAGCAATATGTTGTCATGGCAAAATATTTATAATTCTTTTTCTTTTTCCAGGGTCCTCCAGGTGAGAGAGGAGAACCCGGAGGAGCAGGCCCACCTGGATTCCAGGTATATTGTCATTCCTCTTTTACCTTTTGCAATACGCCTGGAGTAAAGGATGCCAACACAGGCATTGAAAGAATAAAGGATGACAACTTTATTACAGGAAAAGCAGAATAACTATTCAAATTCAACTCTAATTCATTGCGGGTAACCAAGTACCCAGAAACACATTCTCATTTTCAAGCATTTATCACATTGGTGAATTATAAAAGATATGTGACACGTGTGACACGTGTGAGCCCCCCGCCTCCATTTTTCCAAACATATAAAATTGTTTTCCTTCAAAATTCTTAGGGATGTTTTTCTTCAACAGGGCTTCTCAAATTAGCTACAATGTGACTTTTTTTCCAACAAAAATAAATCCTTAAAATCTCTGGGGAATAACTGTAATGAACCCTTTGTCAAAGAATTATCCATGAGACTAAATATTCACCTCTTAACAAGGACGGGCTCACAACATCCTGTTTTGCATAATGAATTTTGCCTAATGACCCCAGTTTTGTCCCTGGCATATCCTTATGTAAGATCTCAGGAAGAAAATGCCTCCATTGAAACCCACCACTAGCCTTGTCTAAAAACCCATAATCTCTGTAGACAAACCTGTTAATGAATGGAATGGAATGGAGACTCACTGCTAGCCACACTAAATAGTAGTGGACTGACTGGACTAATAAGACTATGTATAACACAGGAATCTCTTCTTTCTTTTGAAATAGGAAGGAACATGTATTAAATAAGCAATCATTTTACTTCCTCTAGGGACTGCCTGGCAATGTAGGATCACCTGGAGAGAATGGAAAACCCGGAGAAGCTGTAAGTTATCTGTTTTACTCCTGTAAACAAGGTGGATGCATGGGTATGCCTGATGCTAAGTATGAAAAATCAGCAAACTTCAAACATTGTCTTTGATTGGGATTAGAGATGGGCACAAACCGGGGGAAAAAAGAACCTTGCAGTTCGTGGTTCGTCGCATTTCACGGACCACGAACTTTCACAAACCTGCCCCGGTTTGCAAACCAGTTGGTTTGGTTCATGAAAACATCACATCCAGGTCAGCAAATCATCGCTTCCGGGCCAGCAGAAGACCACTTCCGGGTCAGCAGAAGGTCTGCTATAAGTCCATCTCCTGTTGCCTAGGAAAATGATTGATCAGTGCCAGGCTGTCTGCAGTGACAAACCAAAAAACGAACCAACTGAACTAGCCTAAAGTTCGTGGTGGTTTGTCAGAAATGGGCTCTGGCGAACCGCCGGTTTGTGAACCACGAACCAGCCTGGTTTGTCACAAACTTTGGTTCGTATTTCAGTTCGTGCCCATCTCTAATTAGGATTCTTCAGTTGGAATGGTTGTTTTGAAAAGTCTAACTGGCATCCTGAATTAGTGGAATATGTTAAATCCAAAAAGTTAGAACCGACATAGGTCTAGGAGACACCCTCATTACATGTTGATTTATACCTAATTTCCAAGGGCTAGGCTTAGAACAGTTCCCTGAAAAAAAACTCATAAAAACTTAATAGCACTTATTGCTAATTTTCACATATAGGTAGTCTCAGAGTACAATACTAAATAGCTCTATTCAGAAGCCCACTCAGGTCTGTTCAATGGGACTTATACTCCAGAAAGTACTCTTATTTATTTATTTATTTATTTATTTATTTATTTATTTATTTATTTTCGACTTTTATTCTGCCCTCCCCGCATTTCCAGCAGGCTCAGGGCGGATTACAGATACATAAAGGTTAAAATATATAAAACAGTTATTGTAAATTAACAATACTAAAAACAATCCAAATCTTAGAATTTCACTGTCATGGTAATATATATCAGCATGAACTAGATAAAGGCTTAGGGAAGCCTATGGCTTTTGTTCCAGTGTCCTTTTATGGAGTGAATTGCTGCATGCTGAAATTCTTCAGGTTTCCCCAAACTGGGAACCTTCTTTAATCCCAGCCCACTGCATGAAACGTGCGTTTAATTTTTTGTCCTGTGTATCATCTTGCCTTATTAATTTAACCGGCCCGTCTTACTGCTTTATCTGTCTTTCTGGGTTTTTTTCCCCCATCTCAACTTTCTATCAATATTTCTTCTCTCTCTCCTTCTGAATGTTTACCCTTCCTTTTCTCTGTCCAAAAGCTGTTCATGGCACCACAGCTGTGACCCACATTAGGTAAGCCGCATGATGCAATTCTGAATTGCTGTGACTTGCCAGAAGAAGGCCAACATTGTACACCATCTGGATTCCTGCTGGATGTAACTGTTAGTGGACAATATCCTGGCAAGTGCAGGCCACACATAAGGGAGATCTGATAGCTGAATGCTCTGCCACACTTATACATAACTTACGTATCAGGGACAATCTTGTAGCTTAGCCTAAACTGAGCACAGGGCCTTAACTGATGTAATCAATGGGACACAACACTCTAAGGCATTCTTGGAATCATTAATAGAGGTCAAAATTGATTAAACTCATAAACCAAATAACAATCGATCTATAATGGCATTTAATAGGCTTCTGCATTTCTTGATTTGCATCAATGGTTGTTTCTTGACTGAATAAAATCGCCTGTAATGGTATAAATGACAAGATTTCTTACAAAACATCATCAAGTTGATAAATATGTCTGAAGACTGTATGGATAGAAATGACAATTAGTTTTAGGAATTTCTAGATGTTTAGGCATTTTGATAAATTAGAACAAAATTAAATCTTAAAGGAATTCAGTACTGGACCATTCTTTAGGTTCTAGATTTAGACAATGTATTTTTTTTTACATAGCCAGAATGCTTACACAAACCACAGTTATCAGACCCAATTTAAGATTTCAAAGGGCACTAGACAAGAATATCTGCTTCCTATTCATAATCTTCACAGAAACCTTTATCAACTGAAATAAAATCGGTTCATTATCTGAGGGCTCTGCTTATCAAATAAATAGCCAACAAGAGAGCTGACGACAGACAGTTGTAGTTATAATATTAAGATCATTCAAGACCTTGGCAGAGAGAGGGGGCAGTGGCTCAGTGGTAGAGCATCTGCTTGGCATGCAGACGGCCCCAGGTTCAATCCCCAGCACATCCTGCAGACAGAGCAAACAATACTGACCTTGATGGGTCTCAAGGCAGATTACATGTATGTGTATATGTGTGTGGGTAGAGCTTTGAAGGAGCCGTGGCTCAGTGGTAAAGTATCTGTCCTGCTCACAAAAGGTCCCAGGTTCAATTCCCAGTATCTCCAGTTAAAAAAATCAGGTAGGAAGGGGTGTGAAGGATCACTACCTGAGACCTTTGAGAGCTGGAATAGGTGGCACTGAGCTTGATAGACCAAGGATCAGACCAGCCGCTTCATAAGAAAAGAATACAGTTTGGACAGATAGCAAGGAGTAAGAGTTAAGAGAAGATATAAAAAAAATTTAAATTTAAAAAATACCTATAGTTTGGGAGAGGAAACAATGGGAAAACCTAAACATTGTTCCTTTTAATCAAGTATAGTAATCCCACAAACTAATTTCATATTGTAATCTTTTATTTTATATTTGCATAACAACCACAAAACATGTTCAGGGATTGGTAAAAAATAAACGCTACTATCCACTGGGTCAAAGGAACAGTAATAGAAAGGGGGAAAAAAGAGTAAACCCTACCAAATCCTAAGCAGCGTCACTTCAGTCTAAGCCCATTGAAATCAATGGGCTTAGACTGGAGTAACTCTGCTTAGAATTTCACTACTAGTGATTCAAGACAAAAAAGGAAAGGAGGTCCAGCTTATATCACTAAGCTAGATATATACACATTAAATTTTATAGTGAATAAATGACGGAAGATAGAAAGTTTGGATGCATATTGAATGTAGGCAGGGCTTTTTTTCTGGGAAAAGAGGTGGTGGAACTCAGTGGGTTGCCCTTGGAGAAAATGGTCACATGGCTGGTGGCCCCGCCCCCTGATCTCCAGACAGAGGGGAGTTGAGATTGCCCTCCACGCCGCATGGCAGCGCGGAGGGCAATTGAAACTCCCCTCTGTCTGGAGATCAGGGGGCGGGGCCACCAGCCATGTGACCATTTGCAAGAGGTTCCGGAACTCCGTTCCCCTGTGTTCCCCCTGAAAAAAAGCCCTGAATGTAGGTGTCAATGTAACCATGAAACACACCAGCAATGCACTTGCTTTGTGTTCATAACAGGGTCCGAGAGGAGAAAATGGAGCTCCGGGAATCCCAGGCGGCAAGGTAAAGTTCACATTAACCACTGCACTGGGGGAGAGGAACGCATGATGGAGACCACAAAACTAAAAGGTTTGCTTCATATCAGGGTGAAAACGGCGTCCCAGGTGAACGAGGAGCACAAGGCCCGCAGGGTCCTCCAGGCGCTAGAGGTGGGGCTGGCCCTCCAGGACCAGAAGGCACAAAGGTACTAAGAGGCATTCGCCTGTTCAGTGCAGTCCTTAAAATACATTCCAGCCATTGCCCCCTATCTCTTTTTGAAATAATAATTGTTCATGTTCAAAATATTCTTCTAGGGACCTGGTGGTCCCCCAGGATCTCCTGGGGCAACAGGACCACCGGGCTTGCAAGGAATGCCTGGTGAGAGAGGAGGTTCTGGAAACCCCGGACCCAAGGGAGAAAAGGTACCTGCCCATTTAAAACCTACTGAGGGCAACCCTATGATGTCCCACCTCAAGGGGTTTTCCGGGCAAGAGACGAGCAGAGGTGATTTGCCCGTCTTCTAAGTGGTCTGGAGAGCAGCTATAATTCCAGGAGGTCTCCAGGTCCCACCTGAAGGTTGACAACCCTAATCCCAGTCTAACCTCTGTTGTGTTCATGTGGACATCACTTTTTTTTAACCATGGCTGACATTTCCTCTCATGGGAGAAATTAAAGCACTGTACTTGGAGGGGGATAACTTATCCCTTTCCCTGGTGCTAGGTAGCCTGGGCTCAGTTTACCTAATAACAACAGCAACAACAACATTCAATTTCTGTACTGCCCTTCAGGACAACTTAATGCCACACTCAGAGCAGTTTACAAAGTATGTTGTTATTATCCTCACGACAATCACCCTTTGAGGTGGGTGGGGCTGAAAGAGCTGTGACTGACCCAAGGTCAAGCAGTTTCAAGTGGAGGAGTGAGGAATCAAACCTGGCTCTCCAGATTAGAGTCCTGCCACTCTTCACCACTACACTAAACTGGTGTAGTACTATATGCCATCCTTTATTTCCCTATATAAATGAAACAACAACCCTTGGGGACCGGCTAACTGCGGCTAACGTGGTTTACTAACCACTTTATTAATATTAAGAAATTACAGCAATGTCCTTCTGACTTTTGTGCTATGCTAACACACTGTCTGTTCAACAGGGAGAGCCTGGTGGCAGGGGTGGTGACGGCCTACCTGGTAAAGACGGTGCAAGGGTGAGTAGACCCTCTCATGTCCATTGAACGTGTTCATTTTTTGATAACCTGACTGCCATTCATTTTTAACAACCATAACTGCTATAGTTAAATTGACTTCAAAAAAGCACACGGTGAGTTGCTGAAATGCTCCAAAGTAATTTCAGGTAGGTACCCATGTTGGTCTGCAGTAGAACAGCAGGATTTGAGTCAAGGGTAAGCTTTGGAGAGTCAAAGCTCCCTTCCTCAGATACCTGAAGAAGGAAGCTTTGACTCTCAAAAGCTTATGCTGTGAAGATCTTGTTGGTCTCCAACAAGAGTATACTTCATTTCCCATGATTTACCTACAGTGGTGGATATTCCCAAGCATGTTCAAGAGTATCTTGGGTACTGGGGAGCGTGGGAAATTTTAGTTTCAGGTTACATCCATGCTTCGTTGGACATTATATTACCGTTATGCTTCGAAAGTCTTGTTGGTCTCCAAGGTACCACTGGGCTCAAACCCTGCTGCTCCAAGGTTTGATAATGGGACTGATGGTCTACCTGAAGACATGGTGTTAGAGATACTGTCCTACATCGTAGATACTTTTCACTATTAATGGAGCATGTGCAAAATGGACAGCCAGAGGAAAATTCCCCGTAGTCATAATCGAGGTCTCACTGCTCACTATTTACTTTGCACGATAAGGCAGCACTCACCACCAGTTTCTCCCATTTCCCCAAACTTACCCTTGTGAAAATGGACAGGAGGGAAAAGAACGCAGAGCTCCAAAGACCTTGCAACATCAGCTGTGGAGTCTCACAGGCAGGGCTTGTCCAAGTTTGCATCCTCCATGGCTAAGGCAATTAACACTCCTGACCATGTCCAGGAGACTCCATGATCATTAGGACTTCCCATGGTCATTAAGAGTGTACACTTCATTTCCCATGATTACCTGCAGTGGTGGATACTCTCAAGCATGTTCATATGTATGTCATGGCTACTGGGGACCATGGGCAATTGTAGTTTCAGGTTACACCCACGCATCATTGGACACTATATTATCATTATGCTATAGCAGTTGTTCACAAGTAGGTTTTCCAGGACGGACAAGAGAATCCTGCTGTAAATGTTTGCTGCTGTAGAAGCATAGTTCGATATCCAATGATGTGTGGATGCAGCTTCCAATTCCTCTTCAATTACTGTCAACTACCTCCTCTGTGTTCCTCAGAATTAATGGCCCACTTTCCAAGCCACCATTCCCCACACCCACCCCAATTTTCAAGACTAAATTTTGGGAGTGAGGGGACCAACCACCAGGAGGCTCTAAACCCATTATGAGCTAATTTTGTAAGCCTGTTATGAACTGATCTGAACTTCAGAGAGATTGGGCGCAGCTCCGAACTGCTCAGTGTTTTCTGAATTAGTTGTTTCCAAACTTGCCCAGTTCTGAATTTGGTGACATCCCTAAATCTTACTGAATGAGAAATTTTTGTTTATTGCAGAATACATTTCAGGTTCTGTTTCGTTGAGGAGATGCCATAGCAAAATTCTATCTCTATTTTCATTTTCTATTCAGTCACAAGGCCCTTTCCGATGTTGTCTGGGCATAGCACTAAACTCACGGCACGAGGGCGTCTTCATGGCGCGATTTCTGCTATCATCACACCATGATTCTGTTTGCCTGGTGTGAGGATGTCAGAAATCGTGCCGTGAAGACGCCCTCGTGCCGCGAGTTTAGTGCTATGCCCAGACAGGTGAAAACGGCCCTTCTCCGGAAAGAAGGGCGGTCTTCAAACACTGTGCCATATACTTGCATATAAAATTCCACATACAACCATACAGGGCTTTTTTTCACGGGGAACGCGGGGGAACGGAGTTCCGGAACCTCTTGAAAATGGTCACATGGCTGGTGGCCCCACCCCCTGAGCTCCAGACAGAGGGGAGTTTAGATTGCCCTCCACGCCGCTCAGCGGTGCGGAGGGCAATCTAAACTCCCCTCTGTCTGGAGATCAGGGGGCGGGGGCACCAGCCATGAGACCATTTTCTCTGAGGGCAACCCACTGAGTTCCACCACCTCTTTCCCCAGAAAAAAAGCCCTGGTTTTCCACTGATGAAGGCAACTTTTTGCTGAAACATGTTTGGTACTCAGTTGTATAAAGCATGCTGCTATCTTAATTGGTTAGGGAGATTTTAATAATACGTAATATTTTGTATATATTTCAACGGTATTTTCTAGTGTGATTTATTAAAGTTATATCCTCCTTCATTGGGTTAGCTATTTCTCTCAGCCTTTTGGTCCCCTGCCTTGTTCAGTTGGATTGAGTTCTCTTTCCCCTTCCTTCTTTGTTAGCAAAGTCCACCTAGATCCATGTCTTTATGATGTTCTCCGAATGTTTAGCACTCAAGAGCAATCAATCAAATGACCAACAAAACAAAGATAATTTGCCTCATTTTTTTATATTCCAGATTTTTTTTCTTAACAAATGCCCACACCTTCTATCGATAATAATTGTTTCTTTGTTTCTGATTTTTCAGGGTCCTGTCGGTTCCATCGGGCCCCCCGGTCCAGCTGGCCAACCTGGTGATAAGGTATTGGCTTCTTCTGATATAAGAAATCTCTATGTGTAAGTGTTACTGATGCACATTTTATAAACAGCTGTATTCTGAAATAAATGTATCTTTTTTTTCAGGGAGAGCATGGTTCTGCTGGACCTCCTGGCCCGACCGGTCCCCGTGGTGGGCCTGTAAGTGATGCTTTAAGGATTGGATCCAGTGTCTGTCAGTAGAACATGCAGAGAGCCCCAGATGGTCCCTGTGTCTCCCCCCTCCCGCAGGCCCATTGACCTGGTCTCCTAGGGTCACAAGACCCACATGTACTAATCATCACCTGTTTAGGGTGGGGAGGGGCAGAATCACTCTTCTTCCATCCCACCTTATAAACTGCTTTAAGCAAATGCAGAACATCCCAAACCAATCCAGAGAGCTGAATGAGTTGAGGAACAGCGTTCTTGGGTGTTGTGTTCAAGAGACGGGCTGTTTATGCTGACTCTTTCCTCTTTGCCGTGTTTGCAATTTGCAGGGGGAGAGAGGGGAACATGGGCCCCCTGGTCCGGCTGGTTTCCCCGGAGCTCCTGTAAGTATGGAGATTATTTAAAACTCTTTTTGCTCACAACTATTTCATTTTTTTTCATTTCTTCGTCAAGGATATAGTTTTATGGTTTTAAATTGTGTTTTTTACTTTGTATTGTATTATTAATTTTATACTGTATTTATTGTTATTGTAGTAGTAGTCAATTTATTGTATATAGCTGTTGGCTGTTACAAGATTACAAAACCCTCAACAGTGAGGGGTATGAATTATATACAAGTGCTAAATCAGCAAGCATGCAAAAAATAAGATATAAAAACTGGAAACCAATTTTAAAATATGACTACAGGCTCAGTACGATGGAGATAATAAAAAGAACAATTATCTAGGTAGGCTCCCTTTGCATTGCCACATTGGAGCATCTGTTCTGTGCAGCAAGGGCAAATAGTGAAACTCTATAGGACATGTAATTATTGTTATTGTAGTTTAACAATATTGTTATCTGCCCTGAGCCTGTTCGTGGGGAGGGCAGGTTAGAAATTTAATTAATGTAATTAATTAAATTAAGGGGTTACAAACTCTGGCTGGGGTCTTGCAGTAAACTTCTGGTAGCAAAAAAGCGCAACTTTTAATTCAAACCTCCCATTTGCCCTTAATACTTTTCCGGAGGGGCCCTGCCCTCCAGGAACAGCAATCGGGGGGAGAGTTTAAGGGCCAAGCTACAAGTGACGAATGACACTTGAACGGCACGTAACCCTAACCCTAAGACTGCAGTAGGTAGGGTAAGGTGAGGAAAACTCATCTTGCTAATGGAAATGCCTTCCTTTAGTGGAGATTTACCACAGGAGCTGTCATTTAAAGACACATTGAGGAAATAATTCTTATGTTATGTTCACCTTAGGCCTCACCTCAGAACACCATTTTCTAAAATAATCTTACTATTAATGCGAAGGGACCGTTCCTAAATAAGTGACTTCAAGAGGAAAGCAAAACTCAGCTCCTTGCTTACTGGCACAGCTAAGACATAATGCAAAATATGGATTCTTAGCTTGTGCAACTAAGCTTTGTCCTGCAGATGATCGTCCAAATCATGGCTTGCTTCAACTATTGGTCCAAGAGAATGCTAGTGCAAAAAAAAAAAAAAACCAATGGTCACATGGCTGGTGGCCCCGCCACCTGATCTCCAGACAGAGGGGAGTTTAGATTGTCAATCTCAACTCCCCTCTGTCTGGAGATCAGGGGGCGGGGCCACCAGCCATGTGAACATTTTCAAGAGGTTCCGGAACTCCGTTCCCCCATGTTCCAGCTGAAAAAAAGCCCTGAGAGTAACATTAATAAATCAATGTCAAACCTTAGTTTCAGATCCTGAATTGCCAGGGCCTAAGTAATCATAGTGAGTAGAATGACCCACATACAGATGCTGACACTAACAACTGTTAGTTTAATTAAACCCTGGTTTTGTGAAACCATCTAAACCGAGCCTCTCAGATCTCTTCTTTTTTCCCAACCACTCCTGCCATCTATCAGTGGCAAAAAGCTGATAATGAAGCTGTCAGTAATTCACAATGTTTTGTTCTGCTTCTTGACCAAGAAGAACAGGGTACTGCCTTTAAAAATGCAGTGATTTTAACAGTGATAAAAAATTGATGAACTGTAAGACAGCATTAGTGCTGTGCTCACTAGTTTAGCAATCAGCAACTTTCATCATGCCTGTACAAAACTAAGTGTACTAAACTTGGCATAGCATTCGATTTTGATCCCCGATTCTTTGAGATTTGTGTGAGATCATTGCCATTTGCCTCGACACTACTGACAATTTAAAAACAAAGCTTATCCAATCTCATTATGTATAGGAGTTTAAAATATATAACAATTGATCTTCATGTAGGGACAAAATGGAGAGCCTGGTGGAAAAGGAGAAAAAGGTCCCGCTGGTGAACGAGGCGAACCTGGACCCCAAGGGGCCGCAGGTCCACTCGGAGGTCCTGGAGCACCAGTAAGTATTCAACTACGGGCGTTTCAGGCCAGCACACTCATTCCTCCCTGTCAGAAGTCCTGTTCACAAGTTCCAGTGATCGCCCGTACAAGCAGCATCTAGTATCCCCTTGATGTTTCTTTATACGGGCATTGAATAATTTTCATTTTATATTCAACATATATACAGTTGAACATGTGATTGAAACCTCACATTGATCCAGGTTCTGGTCTTTGCTGGAACCGAATCTCACTTGTCTACTACAGACCCGCACAGCTATCCCCCTGAAGTTGGTCTTCATTCAATTTCACTTGTACAATGACCACAAATTAACTCTTTCTTACAAAGCTATAGCTTTTCTTTTAGATCCAACAAGAAACTTTGCCAGTACACCTACAGCTGCATTTCTAGTGCTTTCTAGCTTGTTTTTTGTTGTTCTTCTGGTACTCGTGTCTAACATTCTCGCTCACATCCTTTCTAGGGTCCATCTGGTCCAGCAGGGACGAAAGGGGAGCGTGGCCCTCAGGGTCTTCCCGTGAGTACTACTTGTCACCCTGCCCTAAACTGATGCCCTGAAGTGTTCCAACTTCAGTGCGGCAGAAACCCTTCCGGGTTCTATACTCTGCTGTGATCTAAAAATGGCACCACCAAGTTTTTCCAACATGGAAATAAATATGTCAACGAAGTATTTTGAATGGTGTTCTCCAGGTCACCTACCATTTTAGTTCAGAAAACTCTCTTTCACCATGTCCACAGACTATCGTTTGACCTTTCAGTTGCAAATATGCAAATATGTCCAGATATTATGAAAATATATTAATATTTTTTTTGCAAAGCTAATACATATTATCCAGAGATCTCTAAATTCTGTCACTGGTTATTTGTTTACTATTATGGTGGCATAATGTCGTATGTTTAAGATAATTGCTATGCAAACTATGTAATTATTTTTCTCACTGAATTGTTAGATAAAGGCAGTTCCCTTACGTGGCTAGGGATAGTACAGTTTCTTGTCTTGTACTTTTCTCTATTTCTTTTACCATTGTTAAATGACACAATATTAATACTGTTCTTATGTTTCAGGGTCAGGCAGGCTTTCCTGGTGCTCGTGGCTTACCTGGTCCCCCTGGCAACAACGTAAGAATCATAATCCCCTCACCTTGTCCATTCCATTTTATGTTTACAATCCTTTGCCCTGATCCAGCATTGTTCCTCTCATCCATCTACAGTGGCTTCCTCTGTTTGCTTGAGAGGATGTAGCAGATACTTCTGTATACAGAGCAGTGCACACAGAGAGATGCCTCCTCCATTGAAGTGAATGGGAAAACTCATTGGCAAGCTGTGTGCATTATAGCTCATACACAATGCTATCCTATGCTTGCACCTCTAAGACTAACCAAATTTGTGGTAGGGTATGAGTTTTCATGAGTCACAGCTCACTTCTTCAGATACAACTAGAATGTGACTGAAGAAGTGACCTGTGACTCATGAAAGCTCATACCCTACCATGAATTTTGTTAGTCTTACAGGTGCTACTGGAGTCTTGATTTTTTCTCCTGCTACAGACAGACTAGCAGAACCATCCTAAGCAAGGTTATTCCAGTCTAAAACCACTGAAAGTAATGGGCTTAGACTAGAGTAACTCTGCTTAGAATTGCACTGTAGCACGGTTATCCATCTTGATCTGTCCTATGCTTGTTTACTCAGAAGTAAGACCCACTTTATTCAATGGCGCATACTCCTAGGCATAGGATTGCAGCCATGGGATGCCATGAATCATTAATCAGCTGATTGGTTTTAATATTCTGTTTTAGGGCTTATCTAGGGCTTCTCTTTAGGGTTTCTCATTGCACACACTAGATCCCTCAGGCTTATGAGCCTGAGTGATCATAACAACATGGAGACCATGTGGAGGGCTCGTAACAACATGGAGACCATATTTTCCCAACAAAAAGATGGATAGGAGGATCAATTTCTACTTTTCTCCACATTGGTCAATCCATATAAAAGCAGCATATACCTTTACAGTTTTTTTCTGTTGTATGTAGTTTCTGCCATTCTCTCTAATATATATGTACAGTATAAATGTATACTCACATCTGTATCTAACTTCTTTTTTTTAACCTCGGCCAGACAAATTCAGTTATTTTAATCATATTTCAGTAGTCTTTTTCCTCCATTGTGTATTTCGTTGTATGTCGATCTTCCTTCTCGAATATCAATTTTTCAGGGCAATTCGGGCCCACCTGGCGTCGCAGGTCCCGCTGGTAAAGATGGGCCTCCCGGCCCCGCTGGGTCCACTGGCCCTGCTGGTTCCCCAGGAGGTGCTGGTCCAAAAGGAGAACCTGGCCAGCCCGGTGAAAGAGGCCCAGCAGGTGCAAGAGGAGAACCCGTAAGTATACCTTTCGGCATTAGAGCATTAACTACCACAAACACAATACAACAGAATATATATTTTCATACTGGATATGGAATGCTTGCCCTTAAATTATATTTAATATAATTAATATAGAAATTCTCTCAACAGAATTAATTTTTTAATTTGCATGTAAGAAAATGTCTCACCATATCCCGATTTTAAAATTTGGGCCAAATAAAGGCTCTAAAAAGGACAGACTATAGCCTAATAATTGGTTGTTGTTCTACTGATGTTCATTAGACCTTCATTTATACTAATCCTGCATCCTGAAATAATTTCTTAATGCATTAAATGCTTTGTATTGAATAAAGTACATTTTCATCTCTACCAACCCTCCACTCACTGCAAATGTTCTGCCATATACAAAATACTTTTTTTAAAAAGATGCCTCCTATTGAGTATAGATAATCCCTTTGTCTTAGACTCCACTGCCTGGAAGCCGTCTTTTCTGTTCCTCTTCCATTACACGTAAGCAGAAAGTTATGTACCCAAATCTGTAACAAGGAAGAAGGAAATCTACTGAGATAAAAAGACACTGAAAAACAAGATGTCCTAAAAATTCATAGCTGGGCCTGTGTCAGACCTAAATAAACTAGGAACTGTTATAAAAGATAAGAATAACCGTGTGTGTTTCGTGTCAGAGTGACATCGCTCATCTCTCATGCTGTGTGCCCATCGGATGTTGCTTAATTCTCGGTCTCTTACATCTGTTTTTGTCCTCTGTAAGGGTATATAATGTGTGTTGTGACTATATTCAGGGTTTTCATTTCTAACTGGCAGGTTAGACTGCAGATTCCACAGCTGTATCTTTTCTTTCAAACAATAAAATAGACTCTTCTCTGGTCACTGACGCCAGTTCTCTCTGTTTTAAATTACCATGTCAACCGCCTTAGTCTAAGCTGAACTGGTTTCTTTCCTAGGGTACCTCGGGTCCTTCAGGAATTATAGGCATACCTGGACAACGTGGTATTGCGGGATTGCCAGGCTCAAGGGGTTCACCAGGGCCTGTTGGTCTACCTGGTGTCAAGGTAAGGCAAACATTCTTTGAAATGGATACATTATTGAAATCATCCCAACTATCAAACAACTAGTTTTCAGTGGCAAATTATTCTACTCTTCTTAATACTTTGACTAAAATATGGAATGCTTCTGCCCAAATCTGGGACATGCAATGCAAGATGCAAAAATTATTTTATTTTTAAAAATTTAACATGGCACAGGTTTGATTCCCCACTCCTCCGCTTGAAGCCAGCTGAATGAGCTTGGGTCAGTCACAGCTTCTCAGAGCTTTCTCAGCCCCACCCACCTCAACAACAACAACAACAATAACAACATTCGATTTATATACCACCCTTCAGGACAACTTAATGCCCACTCAGAGCGGATTACAAAGTACGTCATATTATCCCCACAACAAAACACCCTGTGAGGTGGGTGGGGCTGAGAGAGCTCCAGAGAGCCGTGACTAGCCCAAGGTCACCCAGCTGGCTTCAAGTGGAGGAGAGGAGAATCAAACTCGGCTCTCCAGATTAGAGTCCCGCGATCTTAACCACTACACCAAACTGGCTCTCACCTCACAGGGTGATTGTTGTGAGGATAATAATAACATACTTTGTAAACCACTCTGAGTGGGCATTAAGTGGTCCTGAAGAGCGGTATATAAATCGAATGTTGTTGTTGTTGTTGTTATGGTTGTATCCTAAGCACTGTGTGTGGAACAGCATATATGGAAAGGAAATTTCCCATTTCCTGCTGCGACCAGCTGTGCTGCTTGAAGTGCAGTTTATAGACTTGATTGATCCATGGGAAGCGCATGTGGTACAATGTGGTGGTCTATGGTGGGACAGGGAATTGGTAGACACCTCGTGTGAGCAGAAGTATTCTTTCCATGAGGGGAAGGACACCTACAGTGAAATCCTAAACAGAGTTACTCCAGTTTAAACCCATTGAAATCAATGGGCTTAGACTGGAGTAACTCTGCTTAGGATTTCACTGTTAGGATCCTACCCATTGAACATAAAACGTATTAATAGACGGTGTGATCTCATCAGATGTCCTCAAACTCAAATTTCCATGTTATACAAATAGAGCTGCGGGTTACCAAATAGTAACTTGTAAAAAGAACTTGTAGGAATAATACATACCATTATCTTCATTGGTTCCCCCTCTGTTATTAGTGATTCCTTTCTTGAAGGCTGTATTCACCGTTTCCAATGTTCACTGAATATTTAAGTCTAGCAGCTTGTAGCATATATAAGATTATTTAATGACATTCCTCATTCCAATGATGGGTCCAGAGAGCCACTGCCAATCGGAGCAGACGATACTGACCTTACTGGACCAATGTTCTCATTCAGTATAAGGCAGCTTCATAAATGAAAACCCAGGATTTCATAAACTGAGCAATTTACCCAAATCATAGAGTCGTCGTACATTTTCATGATACTTTATGACACTCATCAACAATTTCCATTGGTTGTGCTCTAAGCCATGCACATTTTTCATGGAGTCCTTAAAACACCATGTGTTGTATGCAGTTACAAGCACAGCTAGTTTGCAGAAGTGGCTAATTAGATTTCTCTCATGGGAGAAATCAATCCACAATTTACACATATACCAAATAAATATTATTCAAAATGCTCATGTGCTTCAATCAATCCATACCCAACTCATACACAGTTTCAAGAATATTTCAAATGCCCAAACATAGGGGCTGTACATTCATAAACATAATAGAAAGGAACAAATCCAGGATGAACATCAAAGTCCAAAAGTTTAGTCTCTTTCATATAAAGCGAAAATGGCACTGTATCTTCTTTCTCTGTGGAGTGGTGGAAGAGAGGAAAGATGAAACAAAACTCCATGCAGAAGTGAGCTTTGTTGTCTTCCCTTTCCGGTAGCCCTTATTCCCATCACAAGCAACCTTGGAAAGATGGAGGACCCTCAAGAATGGGACTGTAGGGAGAGCTATGACTATAGGTGGGCACGAACAGGGAAAAAACCTGAACATGATGTTTGTTGTTCATTGCCATCCACGAACAGGGAATCACGAACAACCACGAACATGACCCTGTTCACGAACATGTTTGTGGTTGGTTGTTCGTGGGAGGGAGGGGAGAGACTTGGAAGGGAAGAAAGTTCCCTGTGCCATTTGCAAACGGCGTGGGGAACCTCCTTCCCTTCCAAGTCTCCCTCCCTCCAGCTAGCTAGAGGGAGTGGGGTGGGGGGAGACTCTGAAGGGAAGAAGGTTCCCCATGTTGTTTGCAAATGGCGTGGGGAACCTCCTTCCCTTCCAAGTCGCCCTCCCTCCAGCTAGCTAGAGGGAGTGGGGTGGGGGGAGACTCTGAAGGGAAGAAGGTTCCCCATGTTGTTTGCAAATGGCGTGGGGAACCTCCTTCCCTTCAAAGTCTCCCTCCTTCCAGCCGGTTGGAGGGAGGGGGGGAGACTTTGTCAGGAGACCCCTGACAATTGGCTGAGTTGGGGGTGAAATGCCCCTCTCCCTGTTGCTGTGCAGCAGCAGGGAGAAGAGCATTTCACCCCGGCAAGCTGCACTCAGCCGCTTGTCAGGGGTTTCCCTGACAAACAGCTGAGTGGGCGATTTAAATGTCCCTCTTCTTGCACTGCGCAACAGCAGGGAGAGGGAAATTTAAAGCCCGGCAGGCTACAATAAGCCCTTGTCAGGGTTTTCCCTGACAAGCCACTGAGTTGGCGGTGAAGTGCCCCTGGGCTTAGATTGGGGTTTCCAGGGCAACAGGAGTTCAGACAGAGTTCAGAAAGTCCGTGGCTACTGCTGCCAAGGGAATTGATTGAAAGGCGCCAGACTGTCTGGCTTGACGAATGGCTGATGAACACCACGAACAGGGCTTGGAACGAACACATGTTTGTCAGGAACGGAGCCTCACGAACAGCTTGCTTGCAAATAGCTGATCAGGCTGTTCGTGGCTTTTTTGTTTGTTTGTATTGCTGTTCGTGCCCACCTCTGGCTACGGCAGGAAGGGAGAATCAAGAGGAAACATCCCTTTCTGCTCTTGCATGGAGAAGGAGAAAATCTGAAAATTTACACACACACACACACACACACACAGACAACACACACACTTCCCTCCAGGTTTCCACAAGTTCTCATTAGTTTAAGCAAGCTAACTTGTCTTTCCCTCTTTTCTGACATTTAATTCACTCTCCACATTGTGTGCCTCCCAGAGCATGTTCAGTTCGCATCAGAGAAGGAAGGAAGCTTTAACTTGACAGTTGGCCATAGAAGGGCATCACGTCAGGGGTCTGAATTCAGCGGGAGTTTGGTATAAAGTTGTGGCGTAAGCTCAGCTCTTCCTGCTTATGCCTTACTCTTAGCGTGAGAATAACCCACAAAATGGGGTGTGCTCTTATATAACACCCCATTCTGCTTAGTGCACCAATAGAATTGCAAACAACTGTGTGCCTGTGGGGCATCTACTGCCAACTAACTATGCACGGACCTTTTCTAATGGCTCCTATTTTGTGAAGAACTGCTTATGAATGCATAGTTTAGAGGGATCTTTTTTTTAAAAAAAAAGCCATGTGTCTTCGATCTATTTCCTTTTCTACACAGGGTGAAGATGGGAAACCGGGATCCAATGGTAGCCCCGGAGAACGAGGCCCTGCAGGTCCCCAAGGTCCTCCTGGACTGAGTGGATCACCCGGAGAATCTGGCAGAGATGTAAGAAATGCTTTCATATTCTGTTAGTTCTGCCTTGGAGATCTACAGTCTAATGACACATGGCTATATCATGCTATGTACACATCAGATAAATAGATATTCCTACATCCTTCTCAGCTTTATAAGCTAGTACAAGTAAGGCCTTAAACTTCCTTTTTGTAAACACCGAAGACTGGTGCGATCCTACGCGCACTTGTACAATGAGGAGAGGTGGGGCCAGCAGTTCCTTATATTCTCAGCTACCTGACCCCTCTGGTTGGGAGGGAAAACTGCACCCCTCTGGTGGGGAGCCAGGCCCCATCTGCCAGCCACCGCCCCGGCTGTCCTTATTGGGTGGCTGGGATGTTTAAACCCTTTGGTTGCAAGCCCACCCAGGGAAGCTGGGCGAGTTTGCAAACCTGGTGGCCACCATGCTTCATGCCCCCCCCCGCCACCCGCATGCTGCAACCCAGGCCGCCCAGGTAAGTCTGGGGGCCATGGTTTCTCAGTATCCGTACTCCTGCTCGTCAGTGAAATCTTTTCATACATATTGCTGTCGGTTTATGGGCAGAACTAGCTATTAAGTGTTCGACTTCTTTTGTGAGGGCCTGCGTGGGGGCTTTCCCTTGGTCTCTTATATTGCTGAAAATCACAACATCCATGGTGTTTTTGCCAATTTAGGAAAATATAAAAGTACTCAGTGAAGGTTAAAGCCGCATGAAAGGGAACTCATTTTCGCAGAAAATGGCAGGAGGGAAAAGTGTTGTGAAGCTCTTCTTCCTCCTCATGCTTTTCTTCCACATAGCAGCCTTGGCAGCTATGTTATATATTTTTTAAAGTTTGAAAAAAAGAATCACAGAGCTACATGCACAGAGACCCATTCAGGCATGAAAACTATCACTTGATACTATAGCCATTGAGGAATGCACATGTGAAGTGGCTCTTAATATTTGAACAATCATTGAGTTGTAGGGGAAACAACTTTGATCAATTTTTCCAAAAGGATAGCTTCAACAGCGTTAAAACTCTTGGTAGGGAGACTCCGTTCAAGTTACAATCGTGCTTAATATTTATCTTTCACCAGGGCTTTTTTTCAGGGGGAACATGGGGGAACGGAGTTCCGGAACTTCTTGAAAATGGTCACATGGCTGGTGGCCCCGCCCCCTGATCTCCAGACAGAGGGGAGTTTAGATTGCCGTCGGAGGGCACTCTAAACTCCCCTCTGTCTGGAGATCAGGGGTGGGGCCACCAGCCATGTGACCATTTTATCCGAGGGCAACCCACTGAGTTCCACCACCTCTTTTCCCAGAAAAAAAGCCCTGTCTTTTACACATTTTCTGTTTCTTCTGTTGTTTTCATTCTGTGCTTAAACACATGTATTCCTATCTTTGCAAGGGCAATTCTGGACAAGATGGTGTGCCAGGTCGTGACGGGTCTCCAGGACCAAAGGTGAGAAGCTACTCAATTGATACAAGCATGTGCGCTCTGCAAACCTCCAATAATTTTCGTCACCACTCCTCTGCCCTGATCAATACCGGAGTTTGCCAGAGGATGGATTGATTTGGCATTTGGTAAATAAATGCATTCCTCACATTTTCTCCGGTTGTTTTCTCCTCAGGGTGATCGAGGTGAAAACGGCTCTCCAGGGACACCAGGGCTTCCAGGCCATGTTGGTCCCCCAGGGAATGTTGGTCCATCTGGAAAACCAGGGGATAGAGGAAGCCCAGTAAGTGTGAAAACAATGTTGGACCTTACGCAGATTAACTTCCATTCAGCTGAAGGCCCGTTTTACTAGAATCCCCCGAGAAACAATATTGTACTTATTGTAAGGATCAAGTTGATTTGATTGCCCCTATCCTTCTTAGTAGCCCCTGTTATAATTCACTTCGCAACCAACATATTACTCCCTGGACTGACCATCTATAGAACATTTCTGAACAACAGAAACTAAAGATTTTACTATCAGGCAAGATAAAAAAGTCCACATGTGATCTAGCCATATTTATCTATGCAGTTATAAAATACAAAATACTTGGATGTATGGCTTGTAGGCTGTTAAGTTACAAGGAAAAGACAGGCAAAGTATTAGGAAGAAGTCACATTTTTGCCTCTTGCTCGTGGTAACACTGCACATTCTCTGAAGGGATCTTCAGTGTAGCTCAACATAAGATGGACTCGTTTAAACAAACTACTGGTACTTGATTCTGACCATCTAGCAACATATACTAGAAAAATAAAACCTGGACGTAACTTTAATCAGGGCTTTTCATATCATTCCAAATGAGTTAGTTGCCCGAGACCCTGTTTCCTTTGAAATGCTGAGAGGAACAAGCTGTGTAAAATGAAAATTCCACAGCTGAATTGGGTCTTGTTTCTTAACTTACCTGAAGTCACTTTTACCAATAACCGTTTGAAGATCAACCCAGCAGGAACATCAAACCAATCTAAGTGTGGCTGCTTGTGAACAGCAATGGAATGTAGATGCTTGTGAAATCCTAGTGCATAGAGGCAGCCGTCATAAATCATATGCAGTGCTACATATGGGGACAGAACCTGGGATATGAATGTGTTCCTTCTTCTCTGACTCTGCCTGTGTTATGTGCTTTCCTGCTGTTTCCGACTTACGTCACCAACAGGGCTTTTTTTCAGCGGGAACGCGGGGGAACAGAGTTCCGGAACCTCTTGAAAATGGTCACATGGCTGGTGGCCCCGCCCCCTGATCTCCAGACAGAGGGGAGTTGAGATTGCCCTCCGCGCCACTGAGCGGCGCGGAGGGCACTCTAAACTCCCCTCTGTCTGGAGATCAGGGGGCGGGGCCGCCGGCCATGTGACCATTTTCTCCGAGGGCAACCCACTGAGTTCCACCACCAATTTTCCCAGAAAAAAAGCCCTGGTCCCCAACATGTCCTATCATTAACAGCCTCGCACGGATCAAATGGGAGGTTGCGGCTTCCTTTACGGAGTCAAGCCATCTCATATTGGGTCTTCATTTCCCCTATAGCCTTCCACTTTTCCTAGCATTATCTTTTGCAGTGGGTCTTGTCTTCTCATGATGTGACCAAAGTATGATAGCCTCAGTATAGTCGTTTTAGCTTCTAGGGAGAATTCAGGCTTCTCTGACTGCACGTTGGCTTCTCTAACTAGCGTGTCTAAGCATGAGTATAATTGTACCTTCTTAGAAATGTCCATTCCTGTTTTCCCACAGGGTCCTGCTGGTCCGGCTGGCCCCTCTGGCCCTGCTGGTATTCGTGGTGCTCCTGTAAGTCTCTGCTTCTGAGTTACGACCTTTTCATACGTTACGAGTCTCCTTAACTTATCACGCATTGTAACTCTTCATCAATGTTTCAAAAGGGCCCCGCTGGTGCACGTGGTGATAAAGGTGAAGCTGGAGAACGTGGCCTCAATGGGATAAAGGGTCATCGAGGATTCCCTGGTAACCCAGGACCTCCTGGTGGAGTTGTAAGTTTTCATGACTGGATTAGTTGGTATAACATTTTTACTATGTCGGATTTTCCACAGGATCCCAATGGACTAGAAATTATTCCATCAGATTTGTACAATAACACATTTTTTTCAGATTTCAACTAGCAGTTCATACACAATTGTATGTTTATTTGGAGAAAATTAGGAGTGAAGTTATAGATCTGATGGAATTGACTTTCCCATTTCTTGGTGGTGGGTTATGTTCACAGGACAAGGGGGCTGTAGCCTACGACTTCACTTCACCGACAGCTATACCTATACCTTTCTATACCTTTCTTCAAGGCTAGGAGCCTTGAATGAGGATAAAGTATAGGAGGAGAGAATGTCCTAAGGCACTTTATATGCCCATTGGAGAGAAAGCTGGGGTTTGACAGGAACAAACAAAGAAACAAATAAATGTTAAGAAGAGCTGCTGCATGAGACCAAAAGTCCAGCATTCTATTTTCATCAATGAGACTGAAGTCCAGAAGCAAAACTCTTCCTTTTCATTTGTGTGTGTGTGTGTGTGTGTGTGTGTGTGTGTGTGTAAGTATATAGGTATAGATACTATCCATGAATGTTTTAAGAAGCCTTCTGATTTAGAGGTCATAGCAGCGTATGCAACATAACAGCAGTCAAGGAAGACAAATGTTGTGTCTGGACTTATTTTATGCTGTTCTTGTCTTTACAGGGTGCAATGGGTCCCCAAGGTCCAAATGGAAGCCCAGGACCTGCCGGAGCTAGAGTAAGAAACCTTCACTATCGTTTATGGTTACAGAGTTCAGGGAGAGCTAGAGAACTCCAATCCTATGTTTGCTTATTTATATATAAGCTCATCCTAATATATAAAAGGCTAACCATGTTCTAGACAACTCACTTCCTACCCTGGTGCACCTCTGGAGGGCGCTGCTCTGGAGAGAAGCCCAAAAGAGGCAGCCCGTCCCTCTGAGAGTGGAGGAGGTGGCAATGCCCACCCCAAGGCATCACCCAGCTGGGTTGAGAAGCGGAGCAGGTGACAATGCCCACCTGCCACCTTCACCCAGCTGGGATCAGAGGCGGAGCAGGGGGTGATGCTCCCTCCCCGCACCCAGCTGGGAACAGTAGTGGAGCAGGTAACAATTTCGCCCCCCCCCCCTTCACCTGCCCGGAATCAGGCATGGAGCAGGAGGCAATACCCCCCCCCCTTCACCTGGCTGGGATCAGTAGTGGAGCAGGTGGCAATTTTGCCCCCCCTCATGTGCCCGGAATCAGGCAAGGAGCAAGAGGCAATACTCACTTCCCTTCACCTGGCTGGGATCAGTAACGGCACAGGTGCCAATACCCGTCCCTCCCCTTCACCTGGCCAGAATCAGGAGCTGAGCAGGTGGCAATATCTGCTTCCCACCTTCACCTGGCCGGGATCAGTCACAGAGGAGGAGGCAATGCCCCCATGCCTGCCCTCCCCTTTCTAGAGCCCATTGTATTTTTCCCCACAACATTCCTCCCTAGAATCAGGGACCTAAAGTAGGCAAGAAAATGGTTATAAATGTACAAAAATGCATCTATAAGATAGAAGGCAGAAAGAACAAAATAATAGAATTCCCTCTTCCAAGTCTGTCCCCCACCACCATTGTCTTCCACCATCCAGATATATCTCATTTAGCATTTCCTCAGTGACCCTCCTTCTTGAGTGTTTTACCTGTGCCTGTGTTTTAATTGTATCTGTTTTCTTTCCTTTATACGTGTTCTGTGGAATTGTTGTTTTTATTGTTTCTGTACTATATTTGAAAAGCTTGATTTTAATGTTTTTGTTTGCTTCTTTGGGGACCTTAAGCTAGGTGGGAGAGCATCATTAAACCGTTCTAAACAAACAAAACCGTTTCATTGATAAGTCCGTAGCAAGGCTTCACAATGTATGGACAATGTGGATAACATATCCTATCTTGTGCTGTTTAGGGCCCCCCCGGACCAAATGGACCTCCCGGAAAAGACGGTACGAGTGGCTACCCTGGCCCTATTGGTCCTCCTGGTCCCCGTGGAGCTCGAGGTGAAACTGGAACAGCGGTAAGGGAGCCAGGACAGTGACAAGATTACACTTTTATGTTCCACTCTTGAGAAATGTGGTTCTGAAAGTTAGAGCATTTAAGGAACTTAACGCAAGACACAGCAAGCAAAAGATGTTAAATTCAGATAAGTGAGAGATGCTAAAAGAAAACTGGAAGAACAGTTGCCAGTCAATTAACAGCAGCAAAAAACAAGCCCTCATCCAGTCACAGAGTAAGGTACGAATAAGTACAAATAAAACATGCTATCATCCTCAGAGTTACACCTTTCTATGCTTATTTATGTCAGTCGACTTAGAAGGGTGTCACTCTTGAGTATCTCTACACAAGACATCTTACATGGGGACGCTGTGTGGTCTTATATTCAAGTGTCTCCCATGTTCTTCTCCAGTGCTCTTTTTATCTGGCGCCACGCTGGGATCTTCTACATCCTATATTAGCCCAACTTTCAGAGTTTTCTGATGATTTTAAGGTTCAGTTCCTGCTTGACAACCCAGATGGGGAAATAACTGAAATAGTAGCAAAGTTTCTCTACAGTGCCACGGCTATACACCCTGACAAGTAATATTCTGTACTGGTTTAGCTGCACTGCTGCACTGTTCCTATCGGTATTTTAATCTCATTTTGTATGGAGTCTCTGTATTTAAAATTTTATATTTTATATATGCCAATAAAGGCTTGCTTGACTTGATATTCAAGCGTACTCCCTCTCCTTAGCAGTGCACACGTATCCCCAGTGGGGGAGCAAGGGTCTGATCTTGTGTAAGATGCTTAAGATGGCACTAACAGCCTTGTTTAAAATAGAAATTTGGGGGTAAAACTATAGTTTGGATAACAGTACACACACACACATACCTTCACAGGACCAACTGGTGGAACTCAGTGGGTTGCCCTCGGAGAAAATGGTCACATGGCCGGTGGCCCCGCCCCCTGATCTCCAGACAGAGGGGAGTGAGGGCAGTCTAAACTCCCCTCTGTCTGGAGATCAGGGGGCGGGGCCACCAGCCATGTGACCATTTTCAAGAGGTTCCAGAACTCCATTCCACCGCGTCCCAGCTGACAAAAAGCCCTGATTATTATTGATTATCAGGCAGCCATGTGTTCTCCTCAATTTCACCCTCTTTGTAAAGAAGGTCACATTGTTCCTCTATCTACTGTTCCCAGTGGATGACACGGAACAGATTACAGCTCTGCCCGTGCTTAACACGAGTAAGAAGAAGGCCCGGCCTGAAGCCTTTTCTGTTTGCATAACCAGAACAAGGCTAAAGGCGCAGGTGATAATAGAATATTCCTGACCTTCGAGAACTGTGCTATGAAGCCAGATAGAAAAAGAAATAAAGCATACTTGTGGGCAGAATGTGGATTTATCTGGAGTATTGTTGATTTGTTTTACAGGGGTCACCTGGTCATTCTGGGGCACCCGGCCCTCCTGGTCCTCCGGGAGCTCCCGGTCCATGCTGTGGTGGTGCTGGTGTTGATGGTCCAGCGGGGCAGTGGGAGAAAGGACCGACCTACTATAGAGACCAGCCATCTGAGGACAAAGCCAGTATAAATGATGTTTTAGCCTCGTTGAAGTCCATCAATAATCAGATTGAAAACATTGTCAGCCCTGACGGCTCTCGGAAGAATCCAGCCCGTAACTGCAGAGACCTGAAGTTCTGCCACCCTGAACTGACCAGTGGTATGTTCTCTTATATTCTGAGGTAGATCATAGGGAAAGAAGATGCCTTCAGGAAGCATTGAACAAAATGAGATGTTACAAGTGACACAAAGTTTTATCCCCTCTTTCTGGCGGCATCTAGTATGATAGTGTGTCACATGACTTCACTTCATTGAGAGAGCCAGTTTGGTGTAGTGGTTAAGAGCGACAGGACTCTAATCTGGAGAACAGGATTTGATTTCCCCACTCCTCCGCTTGAAGCCAGCTGGGTGACCTTGGGTTAGTTACACCTCTCTCAGAGCTCTCTCAGCCGCACTTACCTCACAGGGGGACTATCATGAGGATAATTATAACACACTTTGTAAACTGCTCTGAGTGGGTGTTAAGTTGTCCTGAAGGGCGGTATATAAGTCAAATGTTGTTATGTGTCACATGATTTCACCACTGACAGCCAATGGAGAGTTGGGAAATAAGGAAAGTGGGGAATGCATAGCGTAATGTCTTGGGTTGTGCCTAATACTTCGTTTCAGCACGATAGATCATTGCACACATTCTATGACCTTGGCATAAATACTGATGTGGCAGGAAGAGGACTTCCAGAATGTTCTTTGGGTACAGATAGCAGTGAGGCCTTTATGTTCTCCCCTGAGCAGTTTCTCTAGTGTTCAAGTGGATCTACGCTGGTTTCCTTTTGCCCTAACTACTCACTTAAAATTCACTTGATCTCACTGCTAGTTTACACTGGCACCAGAAACTCCAGCTATAAGTGTGTAACCAAAGTGCTCTCTAGGCTGACTATGTGAACAAGGGCAAGGGGAGGGGCAAGAGAAGGATTTAGAGATGGCTAAATATTTTTAAAAATAGAGCAGCGATGTGCTGAACGGAAGCGCACCAGAACACTCGGCTTAACACAAAGGCCAAACAACCAGGGGTGATTTGATGGCAGGGCTACTGGGGCCAATGCCATGGGGATGACTGATGTTTGTCACCACTGCCAGGACCCCCATGGCCACCAGGTGGGTCTGAGGCAAGCCCCCCAAGGGTCTGGAAGAGCATATGGTTCAGCTGATAAGGTATAACCTTCATCACAATCTCACTTTCGTTTGCCAACATTCTAACATCTCCCCAGTAGATATTGTGTATTTTGGGTACCTGTGCCAAAAGGTCGCTTACTCCCAGTATAGAGTTACTCGCATCGGTATACAATCTTCCCACAGTGCTGACTCATAAACATTGTACTGTTTCTTTGCAACACGCCCCCCACCCCAAAGAATAAATAATCAGGTTGCTACACTTTCTTGTTACTGTGTCATTTCAGGAGAGTATTGGATCGATCCTAACCAAGGTTGTAAATTGGATGCTATTAAAGTATTCTGTAATATGGAAACTGGTGAGACCTGCATCAATGCCAATCCCAGAAGTATTCCACGAAAGAACTGGTGGACAAGCTCAGGACCAGAAAAGAAGCACGTTTGGTTTGGCGAGTCCATGAATGGTGGATTCCAGGTGAGGACAATGACATCCTTTGTACCTGTCACCTTGACTCGAGAGTGCATTTCGACCGTTTCTCAACAAAGCTAATTCTTTTATATTTCTTAGTGTGTTTAGACAACCAGCTCTCAAGGCTGGTTCACGCCATGCAGTTGATAAACAACAAGCATGCCTTTTGTTTCCGTGCTGCAGTTCAGTTATGGTGATCCTGACCTCCCCGAAGAAGTTGCAGATGTCCAGCTGGCCTTCCTGAGAATCCTTTCGAGTCGAGCCTCACAGAATATCACCTATCACTGCAAGAACAGCATCGCTTACATGGATGAGGCCAGTGGGAATGTGAAAAGATCACTGAAGCTCATGAGCTCTACTGAGAGTGAAATCAAGGCAGAAGGAAACAGCAAGTTCACATACAGTGTGCTGGAAGACAGCTGCACTGTAAGTACACAGAAATTAAGCACAGCCCTGTTCGCTTTAAAGAGCGGCTCAGTACATTTTGCAACTCTAAAATCCCAACACCCAGTTTAGTCCTCTGGACTGTTGGGGAAAGCAGTGCTTGTCAGGAGTGGGCAAACTTACCCAAGGGAGTGGGGTTCCTCTGCTCTTATCTCTAGGAGCCATGCTTCCCACAAGAGAGAGATCGAAATAGGTAGCCAGTTAGTCGGTCTGTAGCAGTAGAAAAGAGCAAGAGTCCAGTAGCACCTAGAAGACGAACAAAATTTGTGTTAGGGTGTGAGCTTTCCTGAGTCACAGCTCACTTCTTCAGATACTGTGACTCATACCCTACCACCAATTTTGTGAGTCTTATAGGTGCTACTGGACTCTTTGCTCTTTTCTACTCCCACAAGAGAGTTCATGCTAAGTGCACAACACAGCTCATGCCTAGGGTTAGGGTTAAGAAATGGGGCCCAATACAAACCCCTTTGCTTCCTCTCTGGTGTTCATCCATAGCAGTGTGTATCCGCAGCTCACAGAGGGGAGTTTCCACAAGGTAGGGAGGAGGTGGGCGTTCAGCTTCCCTCCAATTTTGCACACACAGAAGTTTCCTGATAACAGGCATTTCCAAAAGGCTTTTCTCCCTTGTGTGGGTTATGTTTAATCAAGTCGCTTCCGACTTATGGCACCCCTACAAATGAAAGACCTCCAAAACATCCTCTCATTGACAGCCTTGCTCAGTTCTCGCAAACTGGAGGGTGTGGCTTCCTTTATTGAGTCGATTCATCTCATGTTAGGTCTTCCCCTTTTCCTGCCGCCTTCAACTTTTCTTAGCATTATTGTCTTTTCCAGTGCATTTTCTCCCTTAGATGAAAGAGAAATAAGAGTCTTGATAGCAATTCCATTGCTTAGAATGTCTGATATTCAGAATTGTGGGTTTTTAAAATTCTGCTTAGCCACATCGGTCAAGCAGTGTAGTGGTTACAACCACTGAGAGCCAGTTTGGTGTAGTGGTTAAGAGCGTGGGACTCTAATCTGGAGAACCGGGTTTGATTCTCCACTCTTCCACTTGAAGCCAACTGGGTGATCTTGGGTCACTCACAGCTCTCTCAGAGCTCTCTCAGCCCCCCCCCACCTCACAGGGTGATTGTTTTGAGGAGAATAACAGCATGTGACACTGAGAGATCTCTGTCTTTTGGTGCTACACCTCTGAAGATGCCAGCCACAGCTGCTGGCGAAACGTCAGGAACTACAATGCCAAGACCACGGCAATACAGCCTGGAAAACCCACAACAACCATCAATAACAGCATGCTTTGTAAACTGCTTTGAGTGGGCATTAAGTTGTCCTGAATGGTGGTATATAAATCGAATGTTGTTGTTGTTATAGTTGTATACAACAAAAGGATTTGCACATGGCCTCAAAGAGATTTCAAAGCTTCTCCTGAATACAATAACCAGAATTAAAAGTAAACATTTATCACCCACCATCATCACTGAGCCATACATAGCTCAGTTGTGCTTTAAATGGTGGTCCTTTTTGATAAAGGCTGTTTTCATGCGCCTAAAACCTACGGAAAATTGTGCAAAACTCTGCCGTCATCGCGCCATTAAACAGGAAATCGCGCTATGAAGATGCCATCGTGCAACAAGTTTTGCGCAATTTTCTGGAATCGTTACAGGCGCGTGTGTGAAAACGGCCAAAATATGCAAAAAACCTGGCTTAATTTGGACACCAAGAAAGGACCCATGAAAAGTTAATATATTCCTACTATACCCAGAACACACTGGTTCTCAGACTTTTCCTGCCTACATTTTAGTTTCAGCAGTTGTAATACAAAGTAGCTTCAGACATGACGAGGGATGAAGCGCAAGGGGCACGTGTCACTATTCCCCCAAGCTTTCAGGGCCTCTGTTCCTACATTTGAAGAATCAAAATTTCCCCACAGGAAATGCTTCTGAAGAATTGTGGGGGAAAGAGTCCCACTTGCTTTCTCTCACATTGCTTTTGAAGTGAGTGTAATTTTTAAAAAATCTCTAAGTGAGTATTTTTTAAACGCTTTCCTCTTCTGAAATTTCACAGAAACACACCGGTGAATGGGGCAGAACAGTCTTCGAGTACAGAACACGCAAGACGATGAGGTTGCCCGTGATTGATATTGCACCCTTTGATATCGGCGCTCCCAATCAGGAATTCGGTGTGGACGTTGGCCCAGTTTGCTTCTTATAAACCAAGAGTAATGCTCATTCTGAAACCCAACAAACTCACACTCCGTTTTTGCTCTTCTTGTTTTAACCTTGTCAACTAGTAGAATCAATTCAACTGTATCCCAGTTATTTATTTACCAAAATTCTGGAGGGAAAAAAAGATAAATTGACATAAAGGGTTACCATTTTCTTACTTTGCTCTTACACAAAATTCAACAAAAATGCCATTTGCTCTATTTTCTTTCACCCAAATTCCACCTCCCCAAAAAAAGAAAGAAAGAACTCCATGGTGCTACAATACAACTTCAACACTCAGTACAGCAAAACTGTGTCATGTTAAATGAATGCTTACCCACCAATGAAGCACTGACGGATTCCAGCATCCACGTTTACCTTTTGTTATCAGATGCAGTTCATAAAGCTAGAAAGAATTCCCTGTTTCAACTACCTCAGCATGGACAGAAACTGGGATGGAGTTTGATGATTCACATCAAGAAAACCCAAGCAAAGCAAGTTGGAACCAATGAATACATCTGGCTGTTTCTATACTGGCTAGTGGTTAAGAGAGTACAGTGCCTCAGAAGAAGCGAAAGCCCTGGTGTCAACAGACTAATATAATTTTATTGCTGGACTGCATTGAATTTTTAAGGGTGCTCCTAAACTTTCCTGTCATTGCTGGTCAAGACCACTAAAATTTAGGGAAGTGTAAAAGATTAATGTGATGGTGCTAGTTGCGTGATTTTTTTTTTCACTTCTAAATCTGCAAGCCAGGTTTATTGACTTGCATTTTAAAACATCGAGGATTGACAACAATTGTAAATGTCTCTCATCAAAAGTCTTATCATTGGTAGGCCATTTCCGAAGACTTTTCTTCCTTCACTCTGTAAAAGTCAATAAAGATGCAAAATCATGAGCTGCTTTTGTCACGTTAACACATTTATAGTGTTGGAGGTTAACCATCTTTGTAAGCTTTTATATGGTTGTCGGTCTTTTCCTTACAGAGTCACATAATAAAATATTGTAATAAAACTCCTAATAGTCATGAATGTGCCTTACAAATCATACAGACATCGCAAACAAAGACAACAGTCCCCAATAGTTATTGCCCTGGATAGTTAGAGAGAGGCACCAGGGCTTTGTAACGAGGGCTTTTTTTCTGGGGAAAGAGGTGGTAGAACTCAGTGGGTTGCCCTCGGAGGAAATGGTCACGTGGCTGGTGGCCCCGCCCCCTGATCTCCAGACAGAGGGGAGTTGAGATTGCCCTCCGCGCCACTCCAGCAGCACAGAGGGCAATCTCAGCTCCCCTCTGTCTGGAGATCAGGGGGCGGGGCCACCAGCCATGTGACCATTTTCAAGAGGTGCCGGAACTCTGTTCCCCTGCGTTCCCCCTGAAAAAAAAGCCCTGTTTGTAACAGAGGACAGTTTTACACTCCCGAGTGTCCCATGTTCAATCTCTGCCACCTTTAGTGAAAAGGATATTAGGGTGTAAATGCTGAGAAGGACTTCCACGTGAGACGGAGGTCCTCAGCTTTTTTGAACCTGTGGATGCCTTCGGAATTCTGCCAAAGGTTGTGGGGGGGGGGCACAACCACAAAATAGCCACCATGAGAGATGAAGCCAAATATGCTCAGAGGAATTCCACGTGCAGGGGGCAAGAGGAGATTTTTTAAAAAAACAATCTGTAAACAGGAGTGAGAGTATACAACCAAGACTGTAGTGGCAGATGCCTCTGAAAACAATGATATTTTAATCTGCACAGCCAATCAGATCTCCAGTGTCCAATCAGAAGCCTTGCTAGGCAAGAGGCCTACCTGGTCCCATCCACTTTCTAAAAACACATGACATGCCAAGAAAGGTATCAGGTGGCACCATGGCGCCCATGGGCATCGCGTTGGAGACCCCAGCCTAAGATCTCGTACAGCTGCTGCCAGGCAGAGGGGGCAGTGCTGAGCTGGATGAGTCAATGAACTGAATATACAAAAACCGGCTTCATACGATGTTCGTAATTATTATTTATTAATGTTTACAGTGCTGAAGTACACAACATTTTATAAAGCAACATAGCCATAGAGGCAGACCCCCCCTCCTCTACAAAGCTTTTTATTTAAATGTTGGTGGCAGGGGGGAAGCAAGAAGAAACAGGAAAGTGGAATTGAAGAGAAAACAAATGCAGCTAGAGAAAGAGAGGACAGATTATTTGAAAGCCAGTGTTGTGCCGTGGTTAGAAAGTGAGACTGTGATAGGGGAGAACCACGTTCTAAGCCCCCATTTTGTCATGAAGCTCCCTGGGTGACCAGCTTGAGCCAACCACTCCATCCCGGCTTAGCCATTTTTTCAAAGTTGTTGAAAAGATAAAATGGAGAAGACCCCTGATTTTTTGAAGGAAGGATAAAAATACAATCAAGTCACACACTCTTTCAGCCTAACCTACCTCACCGAGTTGTTGCGAAGATCAAATGGAGGAGAGGAGAACAGTCTAGGGTGCTTTGGGTCCTCTCCCCATTAGGGAGACATTTTGGGGATGTAAACGAAGTAAACAAAAGTACAGGGTTTGAGGCACATGCAAGATCATCGATGTGACACATTGACTTCTGGTATGTGCTGGAAGCGGGGGTCATTGCCTAGAAAAAGAACTGCAGGAACTCATTAGCATATCTCATAGCATATCTCATTAGCATATGCCACACCCCCTGACATCACCGGAAGTGTGTCAGAAGGCAACATCCACCCTTCAGGCCCCTTTCCGCAAAAATCTCCAGGTATTTCCTTAAAGCAGAATGAACTCAAAGCAGCTTGCCCTCCTCTGGAGAGCCAGCCCTGCTTGCACCCACGCACTCACTCACTCTCACAAGTCACAAATGAAAATAAAGCAGCATGAATTCCAAGCAGCTTATGTTCCTTTGGAGTCCAGCCCCACTCGGCTTGCACTTGGAGGAAAAGGAATCACGTGGGTGGGGTCAAAACCCATGTGACCTCTGTTCAGATCTACCGGAATGCCGTTTCTGTGCGTTCCGCCTGCAAAGGAGCTCTGGCTGGAAGAGACATTGTGACATCAGAAGATAACAGATAGGTACGTGTCTGCGCTCAAAACTCTCACCAGTTGCCAGTGGCAGCCCAGGCTGGAAGCCCTAAATACACCACATAGGTCATGCCACAGCAGACTGAACCTACACTGGGAATATTGTGGCAGCCTTCACTGTTGCAGTGTTCAAAGTCCCACCTTAAACTTACCCCCTACCCCCAATCTAGGCCAATCAAGTGCCGATAGGTTATCAAGGTGCTGTTGGTTAGGTAGTCTATTGGTTGCATCTTGCAGAACGCCTTTTTATCTATTACAACTACCTAATTTACTGGCAAACCTCCTAATGAGGCCTGGAGATGTACAACTGATCTCCAGACTATAGCGAACAGTTCCCTTGGAGAAAATGGTAGGTTCAGAGGATAAACTCTACGGCATCACATTCTCTCTGAGCAGGGGCGGCGCCAGGGTTTCTAGTGCCCCCGGCTGCCACCATGTGCGCACACGCAGTGCGCGCACACGCCCCAGACTGTGTGATGATGTAATCATGCAGCAAAGTGGGGGCCATTAGCTGGCGGGAGGCTGGGATGGTGCGCAGAGGCTGCCCGCGCTCTGCACCCTGCCCCGGACACCTGCCGTTCCATGGCCCGCGGCTGCTGCGCCCAGCCGGGGGCATGTGGCTGTGGCAGCGGTGCGGGCCAGGCACGGCAGTTCCATGGCTCGCACCTCCCCCTCCGGTGCCCCCTCCAGCGCCCAGCACCCACAGCGCCTACCTCACCGCCTCAATGGTGGCACCGGCCCTGTCTCTGAGCTCCCACACGCCACGCTCTCCAGAAGCTGCCCTGAACTCTCCACATATTTCCCAAGCCAATATTGGCAACCTATTGCTGGCAGATATCTTGCCAGTTGCAGACTCTGGGAATAATATTTCTCATTCCCCTGACCTGCCACAATCCACTGTGCAGGCTTTCTCCCAAGTTTTGTTCCTGGGTGGTCAGTAGGCCCCTCACAAATAGCACAGGGGACAAAGTGAGGAGTGGAAATCACCCCTGTCTTCCACAAATGGAACTTTGTGGTTGAATACATGCCTTTGAACCCTCTTCTTCCTTAGCCAATGTTCTCCCTACTTTTCCTTCCCTAGATAGATATGGAATTCTTTGCATAGCTTTGGGTAGTATCTACAGCATATATGTTATACCCCTGGAGATATCATGGTCAGAAATTCTGCTACTATCCATTTTACCACTAATTTCATTCATTGCAGGAGTTGCCCCAGTCTAAATACATGAAGAAAGCTGTTTAACTTGCCCAAGCATGCACCATGCTTAATCCAACAATGATTCATTTCTCCTGCATTTGAGAGGTTATTCTTGTGAAGCAAAGAATGATAACAACATTCCTTTGGCCACTCACACTTGCTGTGGTTGCCAAATGGTTGAGGCTGGCATGTTGCACTTGACAACTTCCTTCCTCAACCAGCTCTGCTTTCCTGTCTTGAGAAGATCTCAGCACCCCCTCCAAAAGTGAAGAGAAGGGAGAGCTGAGTAGCAGAAGCGGGTCAACATGCCTATTAGTCTTCTCACCATTTTCCATTAAGGGGCAACACAAGCGCGTGCCTGAGGGGACAATTAAGTGGTTCCTCATGGAACAGACTCCAAGGGTTGCTTTTGGAGACCAGTCATCTTCAGTGTGAGAATTATCTTGTGGGGTTCCACAGGATGCAATCGTATCCCTGATGTTATTCAAACTCTATGCAAATCCTTCTGGAGAAATAATTCATATCTATGGAACTGGATGGCATCAATACGTAGATGACACCCAGCTCTATATCTCTCTATCCAAAACCCTTGGGGTTGCGCTAAAGGCTCAGAATCACAGTCTAACAGCTGGGGTTAAATGCCTGGAAGTGAACAAACTGAAACTGAACACAGACAAGACAGAAGTGATGCTGGTTGGGAAGGCAGAGATCTTGAAGCTTGTGGCGCTCTCCACTTTCAACAAGGTTCAGTTGACCCTTGCAGATTCGGAAAAGAGACTAGGGGTTATACTGGATCCAGCACTGCTGCTAGAGAAGCAAGTTAATGGAACTGCCTTCTTCCAACTCAGTCTGTCTTGGAAGATGTACCCTTACCTTGACACAGGGCTGGATCTATGGTTGCTAGTGCCCAGGGCAACCATAGTTAGGCGCTACGCGTGCGCACAGCACGCGTGCGCTCCTGGTGCTGCCTAATGAAGTCACTCCAATGACGACATCTCTCTGGGGCACCCCCCCGCTCCCACGGCAAGCTGGCTGTCCCGGCACGCCGCGGAGCTGGCGGCAGTGTGAGTGGCTTGGAGGCTGCCCGCGCCGTTCACCTGCCCCGCAGGACAAGGGGCGGCCGTCTTGCTGCGCGCCCCTTGCCCTGGCAAAAGACGAATGGTGCGGGTGGCCTCCCAGCCACCCACGCGGCCTTTTGCCTTTCCCCAGGACAAGGGGCGGGCGGCTTGCCCGCGCGCCCCTTGTCCTGGGGAAAGACAAACAGCATGGGCAGCCTCCCAGCCACCCGCGCTGCCTTTTGCCTTTCCCCAGGGCCCCTTCTCCTGGGGAAAGACGAATGGCGCGGGCAGCCTGCCAGCCACCCACGCTGCCTTTTGCTTTTCCCCAGGGCCCCTTGTCCTGGGGAAAGACGAACGGCGCGGGCAGCCTGCCAGCCACCCACGCTGCCTTTTGCTTTTCCCCAGGGCCCCTTGTCCTGGGG